>NC_051051.1:3303610-4503610 GCF_904848185.1 Acanthopagrus latus | reverse complement strand
AACACATGTGGGGGGCCTCTGCGTTCCGTGATAGCAGGAGGCACCAGAAGGGTAAAGAAAATAACACACATAAACAAAATGTGTGACAGCTATGTATTTATTATTCACAATGACACTGAGCTGAATTCTGCTGCACAAGCATAAAGCTGCTCAAACTGAATTCTGCTCCGCTCCGCTGTTACGGCTCCTCCCCGCTGCCTCGCAGGGCTCCGCCGCTCTGAGCGGACAGCGGGGCTGCCGCCGGTGCACACTGTGAGGAGATAACATCATGCCTAATTACATTAATAGGAAAGGTCACTTGGCAATCCTGATTTCTCAGGCAAATCACTGAAGAGAAGCGTTGTTTTTCCCTTCAATGTTGTTTTTCACGTCCGCGCAGTGGCTGATACGAATAAACAGGTATGATTTGGGTACCGTAGGGGGATTTCCTGCAACTCTCAGCCGACTACGCATCCTTTAATGTGTTTGTAATCCCAAACAGACAACATGAGGAATGATTTAATTGTTTGGAGATGCATTTGGCCAGTTTACAGACATGGAATAAATAATCTTGCTCATATTTTTCATGAAGAAATTGGCAAAAAAAAAAAAAATACATATATACATTGAGAAATGTCTTCACACAGTTGGACTCTTTACAGACTTTACTTAACCACAAAGAAACGACACTTCTTGAAGAAGCTGGCAGTGTCTCAATATTGTAATCTTTATCAATAAATCTGCTCTGGATTTACCGGCATGTGATGTGGGACTGCCCGACTAAATATTTGCAGGAGCAGGTTTTGTAAAAGTGATTGGATCATATTTTACCTGCAATTAAATGAGACTCTTTAACTTAAACATGTCTCGGAGAAAATGATGGGGCAGCTGTGGCAAAATGAAAAGCTTTTTTAACCTTAAAAATGCAAAAAAAAAAGGAGAAAGATAGCTGATGGTTAAGTCTTATTTCCCAGGTTGTCAAATACCGATCGGTATCTGCATTTGACAGCTATCACACATATTGCTCTTTTTAGTATTTCTCCTATTTAGATTAAACACTGATGACTAAAAAAGGCGACAAACTCAGAAACTCTGTCTGATTCCTCCAAATGTTATTAGATTTGAAGCCAAATCCTGATCCTGATCCAACTAAGCTGCTGCCGCTTCAAACTAGTACCGACAGCAAAGAGAAAAGAAGGAAAACAGAAATTTGAAATGTGAAATTATTCACACCGTTCCAACTTTTTCTTCCATTAGATAACATCTTAATTTAGGATCTTACTATTCATAGAAAGAGGCTGTTGGTATCCATCAACACGTGTTAACTGCAGCCATTTATAGATCTACTGAGCCACTTTGAGCCCAAAAAGTGAAATAGTGTTAAAAAAAAAACATCAGCAGAAGAAAAATGTATGCCATAGTCGTATCCTACTGCATGCAGAGGAAAGTAGAACAGACTAAAAATGTGGAGAGAGAGCTGCCTGAAACCTGAGGCTGCAGCAAGGTCCTGAGTCCTCTGTGATCACGAACAGGAAGACATACCCTGTCAAGACACAGTTAGAGTTCTTAAAAGACAATACCCCCGGTAGTATAGTGAAGCAGTGAAACCATGGCAGCAGCAGCTCGGAGTATTGGACAGATATGAATTCTTTACCCCTCGGCAGAGAGGAGGGGACAAAAAAACACTACGAATAAAATAGACTTCATGTGTGTCAGTTAAACAAGTGAGGAGAGAATCATCATCGAGCAGGCACGAGTCGGGACGGCTCACAGCGAGGGGCCCGGATATGGAAATGTCAGCAGATGTAGGTCAGCAACTTAGGATTCCCACCAGAGACGGTCAGCAGACCTGAGCCGGCGCCGCAGTCTGACACTCAGCAGTCTGTTTGCTCTGTCGAGATCAAGACGATATGCGATATCGGTTGGTTTGCATATTTTTGAGGAGACAACGTTGGCAAATTCTAAAGAAGTAAAGGTCAAAGTATATCTGACATCAACGTGTTGCTGGTGTTCCTGCAGCATCGACGTCAACATGAAGCGCCACCAAACTAAGAGCCTACTGGAAGGCTAACAGTGAGGCCTCAGGGAGTAGGAACTTTTAATGCACAACTAAAAGTGTATTCCAACCTTTTTTATTTTTCACAGGCCATTCTCATTTTTCCAGACCAGACATGGTGCCAGCATCACGTGACAACTACAAGCGATCTGGAGGTGGATCCAAGAGGCTCCGAGCGAGAGGCTTTCAGATATGTGAGCAATAGTTTTGACACCTACACAAGTCTACTCTTGTATCTGTCTCTCCGTGAGGTAGCTGGGAGATCATAGTACTACATGGTGGTTTAATAAACACAGGAACACAAGAGAGCGGATTCACAGGCATGGGAAGAGAGAAAACACCATCTGGCGAAAGCTTAGCTCAACAAAGCCCTCAATGCTCTCAGGACTCCCGTGCGCCACCAAACCCGGATTGCGAGTTCACTAACGATGATTCAGCCCCTCGACTCACTGGCGAGTTAGACAAACGTGCTCTGCTGGACACTTTCTCCCGACACTGACTTCTTTTATTGATGTTTGGAATGACTTTGTTTGTTTGCAACACCACAAATGTTTTCCCTGTGAGATTAAAACTCAAATGCACCATCATTCCTCCAATGATTCTCATAATCCATGAACAACTGGACGCTCTTGCATACGTTTGGACAATAAGTCTCCAATCTACTTCATCTACATGTCACTGGCAGTAGGACTTAGACTTTTTACTTGAGCAAAAGTATCAGGACACCTATGCTGAAAAAGCTTTTAAAATCCTATTTGCATAAAAGTACAAAAGCATTTTCCTCAAAGTCTTCAGCTGTGAAAAGTTAAAAGAGCTTCGTCTGCACAGAAAATAGCCTAGTCAGAGATAGATTACGTCATCAAATGATAAGCGTGCAGTATTTTAGTGGTGTAGTTTGTGGAACTAGGCTGTGGCGAAATAGTCAAAAAAATGACATCCCTAAAAAGTTTCCCTGACCTCGACAGGAAATGTCACGAGGTAAAAGAAAGGACGTAAAGTAGAATTATGGACGGCACCGGTGCTAATAGAATCAGACTGCACTTCCACTAAAGCTGCCATGAATTGTGGGATGACATCACTTCCCTTTCCCTTCACAAAGGACGGTCCGGTGTGTCCTGTCTCAGAAGAAGCACCGAAGCACCTTTTTATTTAAAGAATTCAACCAGCTCTCATTGCGGCTACCACTTAAATGCTTCCAGGTCATTTCAGTCAATTAGGAACTTTCCCAAGCAACAAAAATGACTGTTCTCATTCCCAACATGTCAAATACAGCAGCCTGGTCAGTAGCCCGACGCTGAGTTTGGTGCTGTAGTTACACGGAGAGTAAAAAATAAAAATACTGAGTCGACTGGTACTGTTGGAGGAGTCAGACGGTGGAAACCAGGGTTTGTGTCCAGAGTCTTTGAGAACCAAAGTATGATCTTCTAAACCTAACCAAGTAGTTTCTGTGTGCCTTAACCTGACCAAAGCCACCACTTCACATTAATAACAATATTATGGAACCTGTTCGTCAGCCAACATTATTTTGAAAGTCTAACCTTAGATATTATTGCAAAACTGACACTAGAAGGGAAGTTAGAGCATCATCACCAGAAGTTTAAGACCACAGACCAAATTTAAAGGGGATAGTGGATCTGCAGTATAAAGTAGAATGCAATAAACACACTCAAGTAATGTAAATTAAAACTGTATTAGTACAGTAATTTTTTATGTAATGCCTTTGACTAAGCTGTCCTGATTTCCTTTGAAATACCTATAAATGCATCAAAAACCCTAACCCTTATTTATGGAATGACAAATTATCCACAGTTGTGTCACATTAAATCATCGTGTGTGTACATTTCAAATATGCGTGTGGCGTCTTTCATACGTGTACGTTTTGGTTGCAGAAAAAATAACATGTCTGCTAAGTTGACGCAGTCTGCTGGTTCAGCCACAGAACAGAGACTGCCGGCACAGAGAACGCACCGCTCGACGCTCAACACGAGATCAGTGGGCGAGTAAATGAGGACGGAGTTGTGCGGTAGAAAGAAAGTCAGCCTGTTCTTAAAACGAACACAGAAATAGAAATGGTTGATCAACTCGGATCGGATTAAAATCACTGTAAACACCCGGAATCAAGGTAAATAAAGGCGAGAAGAAAGAACAAACACCGGTATCAGCACATTTCACAGTGAGTGGATAGGTGAGAGCGCAGCACCAGGTGCAGCAGTGTGTGTAATGTGATTGTCCACAGTTTGCATTTTACTGTGCTCGGGAGTAGCGCGGGGAGCGGATTCAAACAGGCGGTCTTTACGAGGAAACGCATTTAAGACAACAACAAAAACTTCAAGTGGTCAGACTTAAGAGGTGAACCGAACTGAGAATACGACATCTATTCTTCTGGTAAACAAAATGTCCACACAACCCTCGAGCAAAGTTTTAACAAAGCCATTTAATTGCGTGCTTACAGGGGACTTTGTAAAGGTCCTGAAATCATCATCGGCATGTAGATTATTGCTTCTGTCTTCCGTGCACTGCTGAAAAAGTGGTCTGGAGGACAGATCCAAGGGACGCCATCTGCCATTTTACCATTACTGCAGCGGGTGATGATAACAGTAAACCCCTGTGCACTGTGCTTGAAGACGAGATGCTGGAGGACTGGCTGACGCTCGTGTCCCCAGCAACAGTCTTAACGTTGTGATTCATGCAGGCACAAAGCCAGTGGAGGTGCAAATGCAGGTGTAATGCCATTTTCTTCTGGCGCAAGTCCATTTTACTATGCTTGTGCCTGCTCGGTGCTTTTTGAGGGAACCTGGATGTGCTGAGGTACACAGGCTGAGCAGAGCAGCTGGGAATGTTTATTCAGATCAGGTGGTGCAGTGTAATGTTGGTGCCATTTTGGCATGAAACTAATCACGTTTCCACCTGCCTCTGTCGAGTGGGGGCACACAATTTTTAATCTACAGTGAAAGAACAGTGAAACCATCACAGTTATACGTTACTTATTGATTAATGCCAATTTATCCTTTACACAAATGGGTAATTCTTACACATAGTGTTGTTTACAACTGGATGGATGAGGGCCTTTTAATTCATTTCAGTATTTTCCTGTACTCAATTTTTTTGCAGTTTGGTCAGGTTTCGGCACCATAACAACTACTTAGTCAGGTTTAGGAACTAAATCTACTGCTGGGTTAGGTTAAGGGGAAAAAAAACACTACTTGTTTAAGTTAAGCAACCAAACCTACAACTTGCTTAGGTTCAGGGACCAAAAACTACTTGGTTAGGTTTAGAATTAGATCAAGCTTTGGGTTAAAATAAGAGCGTGGTAACTACAGCAGTGATTAACTAACCATAGGGCCGCTGACCAGGCTGCTGTATTTGACACACTGAGGACTGTTCAGAGACAGGATGTATAGAGTTGCTGCAGCAACCGACAGTATAAGAAAAACACAGTGTTTTGAATATCAAAGCATGTAAACTTATTCTTGTTGCACAAGTATGGAGCTGAAATTGGAGCTGAGAAGCTGCAGCATACAGGGGGGGGAGGACATAAAGTGATTCGATTAGCCTTCATTGAAAAACGCCCCTGTGATACCTGCTGATAACTTATTCCCCTGGCAAATAATATATTCATCCTGCTCTGGACCCTTCTCAGAGTGGCACCATGCTGCTCCAAGATTACATTTCTACATTGCCAGGTCCATGTGTGATTGTCACTGAGGGTAAAAAACACAAACCCAAAAGATTCATCTTCAGTAGGCATTTGCATTGTTTGGTCTCCAGCAGCAGTGAGATTGCATTTCTGCCATGTTGATACCTCGTGAACAGTCATAAAAAGGAAAGAAGAAAAACTTTTGCCATCACATCTTCCTTTGTTTCAGTACAAGTTCAGTAATTCAGAGTTTCTGAATACTGATTATTGCATTAATAATTCATCACTTCATATGATCGACACCTTGTCTTCTTTTATTCACGGGACAAAACGCGTTTCCAGCTTCTTTGCCTCCATCAAACTGCTTTATTTTAATGACTTGTGTTAAGAAAAGCAGCAATTCATTCCCAGTTTGAACAAACCTCAGGACACGCTCCTACTTTTAGACGTCCCTGAGGGATTTTAGATGGGTCCCTCTGTGCACATTTACTGTTGACTGAATTGTCTAGTTTGTCACAGCGATGTGGGACATTAAGGTGGTGAGCATTTTGAACCTTTTTTTAGCCTTTTTGGGTCAATGAATTTTGGATTTAATGAACCTGTCTGCTTCTAAAGTATTCTTATTATTTGTCCTGAGTCATACTTAGAACTCTGTAGACTATTTACTTTATAAATAAACCCTAAAAGTTTATTTGTTGTTGCCAAAAATAAATCACTCATATCTCATCCTGCCAGAGGACAGAAAACTTGCGTTGATCTTGTTTTTTCTCGCTCCATGAGAACATCAACATTTCCAAATGATGAAAGCAGCATCCTACTGTTGGCAAAAACAAAAACGTCAATTAAGGGCTCCTGTTTTTTTTTTCTGGTCTAATACTTAATCAAGTGTTTGCTCTAGATTTCTAAATATTGGTGATGCCATTCATCTATTTTCTTCATGTACTCTTCCTGTTTAGGATAAAGGGGAAAAGTCTATGACAGCATGGATGAACCGTTTTTACTGTATATCTGTATTTTTTCTGTGGCTTAATCATCTCGCATTAATAAATCTTTCCAAAAGTAGAAACAGAGGTAGGAAAAAACACTACAGGGGCAATTCAGAGTGTTCAATTCACCCGATCTCTTTTAGTCTTTGGACATATCAACACAACATGATGCAATTTTTGATGACCAACATCCACATCAGAGATTCATAAAGTCAGTAAACTGTTCTATCTACCAAAGTTTGCTAACATTTACCACCAGAACATACGGTCCATGTAAGTCCAGTAAGGCTGCAGCAGCAAAGCCCCCGAGTGTATCATAGTGAGATTGAGCCCTTTATTGTTTATGAAGAGTTCGTTTTAGTGGTAACTAGAAGAACTGGAGAGCTCGTCTTTATAAAGTCACACATTCCCACATTATTTTAGTACAAACCAGCTGTAAGCACTTGAAATGATCACCGATCATCCGTTACTGAAAGAGTTTGTGTCAATTCAAAAGCACTTCTTTCTCCGACGGCCTGACGTTCTTTTTCCTTTTTATCTTCTCTTTAAGTTGCAACGTGTATACAAAAATAGTTCAGGTTCACCCAGGAGACACATATTGAACTGGAAACTGAAGAAAATGAATCCAAACGACCAAAAATGTACAGCGTATCTATTAGCCGCACAGTGGGGGGAAGAAACTCTGATGCAAACCAACAGACGAGCCACACAGAGAGAGTAAAATCAGTGCACATGGTAAGAAACGCATGAGACACGAAGCAGAGACGGTTCATACCTCAGCCCGTATAAGACCGTGCCGTCAGGGTGCAGACGGATCATACGGTTTTTTACTGTCACACCATGAAGAAAGGACTTCTTGTCATTAAGGAAGTAGGTGTCAGGGAGCCAAAGCTGGTCTGCTACACGGTTGTCCAGAGTCAGGTTCAGCTTCAGCTCACCGTAGGCCAAACGCTTATCTCGCCAGCTCTGCTGGAAATACATTGTGATGGTGTAGTCCTGCGGAGAAGAAAGCCACAGACAAACAAAACTGTTCAGTCGTGCATAAGGTGAAGAGCGACGATGACTATTTCCTTCTCGCTTTTTGTGTTGATCCTGTTATTTCCTGCCAGTAGCAGATGAATGCAAACGTAGTTTTAGAAACAGTAGGAATGGTTAATCAAATTAGGGTTATGGGGTTGGGGTTAGCAGACAATCTCTGAGTTATGCATCAACATAGATTTTCTATCTACATTAGATTTAATGTTGAGAACACAAGCTCTAACAGACACGAAGATAAATTCCCTCCATGCAGTGCTTTACCATGATGTAATTCAATGAAGGGCAAAAAGAGGAATAAGCAAGTTTGATACAGCTAAAACAGCAATAAAATGCATCTGCTAGGACGGCAGAACGACACTATTTTATGCCCTCGGATCATGAAAATTGTTTAGCTTTTAATACAATAAGAAAAAAAAAACGAACTGCTCAGCAAAAATAGGACATGGGCAGCAAACCAATAAATACAGCTGTGCTAGTCCTCCTGTGTAGTACTGTATCTAACTGGAAAAGCGCTCAAGTGGAGATATACGCTCTGACAGCTAATGCATCATTGGCCCTCTGGTCAAAGTACTGTAGTCTACAGTCAGACTCATGAGACATGTGACACATGGCGGCACATCGGCACACACAGCTATTTCAAATTGCAGATTTGGGGAAAAGGAGTCTAAATTTGGCTTCCCAAAAGCAGAAACCCTTATTCTGACATGTGTCTGTCAACAAAAACATCAAGTAGCTGCAAACATCAACTGATTGTGTGTGATTTTTGAGGGTTTTATTTTGAGAAGCGTTTATCTCGCCACTTAATCGAATTTCAAATTCAGACAATATCTGTTGTCGTAATTAAGAGTTCATATGTTCTCGCTCTTAAGATGTTCAAGATCGGTGAAATCTGAACCAAAGAGGAGAGAAAGAACACGAAAATACACAAATCAGACGAGCTTTTCTTTTCCAGCTCACCATATCTGAGGAGTGAGCTGCACTGTGAGTGACGATGTCAAGCCGAGTGAAAGACGGAGTGCTAAGGGACACAATGACGTCATCACTCAGACATCGGCCATATTGCCTTCTTCACTCCTCAGCCTGCATTCCCGACTGCTCTCATGTCTTTGCCAGGGCAAAAGAATATGTGCCGTCTTGCGGCGTACCGTGTGGATTACAGCGAACAATACGTAACATTCCACATTCACAACGAGCAGCATTCGTCGGTGGGAAGCCAGTGAGGGATCGTGTCCTTTTTTTGACACACTGGTACCTCCCTCTTGTTAGCTGGGTGCTTGCCTGGAGATGTGTGGGGAACTGGGGAGATTAGCATGAACCCCTTTGTGTGTTCCACCCTCGCTGTGAAGTACCCTGTTGGCAGCAAGACAGCGGCTCCTCAACGAGTAGTTAGCGGCGATAAGGACCGCGCTGTGAGGAGGAACCGGGCACATTTTGGCAAGCGAGTAAAACAAAAGACACGGGACAAGAGACGTGCGCGACTTACCATGTTTACTTCTGAGATGGAGTCGATGCTTGCTATGTTGATGCTCATTCCTACGATGACTGGAGGACCTGAGGGGGACAGAGAAAAAGTGCTGTCACTAAATGAGAACATAAAGAATAACATGCAACTGCTGCACTTTGAACGCACCATCAGCTGCACCGAGCAAAGTAAACTGACGGAGTAATGATGATGTTAAAGTTCCTTAAAATGCATATTTCAATTTTATATTGATGTTCTAAAAAAACAGGACATTTTTGTATCTCAGAATCTAATACTCTTGTAGAGTACAGTACGGCAGTAAGCAACAAGACAGCGGGCTTATATGTGCTTTGTTGCCGCTTACAGAGTGTATGTAAAACAGAATGTATAGATCAGCCGCCCTCGGAGGCTTATGAAACGACACGGAGAAAATGCACTCGCCCATACTAATTTCTAAGCTGGCGGTTCATATAGAGGAACAGGAAGAGCAAACTGTGCCTCATTTACATGATTACAGTACATGCTGTAGACATGTAAACAGCCAAGTGCATCAGCTCCCTTACATGTACAGTCAACACTTAGCCCACTTCAGTATTCACACAACTTTAGCTTTACAAGGATTATCCATTCACGGCCACAGTCGCTGTGAGCAACACTAGGCGACTTCAGACAAACTCTGGCTAGATTATTTATAATCAAACAGAGACGTCTATATACAGCACCGTCCTCACTTTAGGGACATTGTGTGCATTTAATTTATATTCAGATAACTGCAATGATTAATTACCATCTACCACATGCTACAGTAGCCTCAGCATTTCCTTTTAAAGATAAACGCATCTTTTGTACTCCAGTGGCAGTGACAGAATGTCGTTTGGCCGCTAACTGAGTAGCACAAAGCACACAGTCCCTGAACTAAAGAATAGTGCTGCAGCAGCAGCAACATACTAGCTCAGCGGCTAATGTTAGCACAAAGCACACAGCCACAGCAGTAAGGACTCACTGGCTGGGCTGGGTAACCTTTTCATTCTGAGCTAGGCTGAGGTTTTGCTTGTGTATATATGATTGTAAAATTTAACAGAGCTGTTTATTTATATATTTATTAGACTAAAAGGAGAGCAAACTAGCCGTTAACACATCTCGCCAGTGAGCAGCTGAAGGGAGGGCTTGCTCTGGTTAGTTTCTACCTCAAGTTCATTTATTTGTAGTTTTACTGAAACAAAATCTGGAATATTCCAGATATTCCTGCATCACAGTACAGCCACACATCTGTGGTCATACATAGACAGTAACGCTGAAGAAGCTTGACACAGGACTGCAGAGAGGACTGAAGTCTAGAGTCTATTTAATGTTGCTTGTTTTCTATTTTTTCTGTGTTCTTAACCTTTTCTAGTAAGCATAAAAATAGAAAACTGTCACCCAGCACTTGAGAAGCTGCTACCCCAGGCATTGGATTTTGGGAGGGAAGAGATTTGTCGACAGTGATTCTCAGCATCTTTTTTTTTTTATATATATATTTTACAAATTCTTTCTCTTTTTATAGATTCATAGTGGTAATGTTTTTCTCAGCACCCTCTCCCCCGACCCTTCCCCACCTCCTTCGAGCCTTGTCAGCCTCACATTGCGCTGCCGAGAATGATCCGGCCACAAAATATGAATTGCTGACACGAAAAAAAAAACAGAAAAACAGCAGAAACAGTCCAGTGATTGGTTCGTGTGGCAGCTGCTGAATCAGTACATCCAGATAATGCCCCATGGTATCATAGTGGAAATGACATTAGCATACGGATCATAAACAACACAGAAAGCAGATGTACTACAATATGTACTCTATCACGTGTATCATTATCATACAGTGTTCACACACCCCTTCTCTCTGTGCCACTCTGTTTGTCCTCTCGCTGCACTAATAAAGACCAGAACTGATGACGCCAGTGACGAGGAAACGTATGGAACAGTTTTCAAACCATCCTGCTCAGGAGTGTCAGGAAGTTCGTTGTCTCGTCTCTGCCGGATTTGTCCTTGCACATCTGTTTGAATCAGCTGTGTTCACATGTCGTCTCATGAAGCATTAAACACACAGTTGAAGTTTAAGTAAAATAGTAGCATTTACTCTCCTTTTTTTTAAATAATGTGATAAAAGTAGCATGTAATATGTAAAGACTCTGGGATTAGATGCAGGCAGTAATGACTCACAAAAGACTGAATGATTCAGTTCTACACTCAGTTGATGGATGACCTGTTCACAAGTTCACAAAACAGACTCAGATTATTAAAAAAACAAAAAAAAAACAATCATGACTTTTGTGCATTGTCTCTCTTTGACTAGAATCCTCTCAAAATATAATGCTTTGAAACCACAGAGATGGATAACAGATCCTGACAGTTACGGCAGACAGCCGGTGTCACGGGGATGTTTATGGGTTGCCGACTTGCACAGTTCAGAGCCCATAAAGATTTTTTGACAATGTATTAAAATTGCTAATATAACCCTCATCTGTCCAAATAGCTTCACGACACTGAAATAAAGACTCCGGGGGCATGAGAAGGCTAGACGCCTATACTTCTTTTTTATTGGCAATGGCTAAAAATACAGTTCAATCAAAGCTGTCAGTCTGCACTTTACCCTCTCTAACTATAGTGTTTGTCACTCTAATAACAGCACAGACTCACAGATTGTCTGTCGGGCTTCAATTACATAGAGTATGGATCTTATTGTACCAATCTATTATATGACATAAGAACGGGATGAGCACTTCTGACTAAAACTATTAATGAAAATAATTGCCATTAAATTTGATTACCAATAAATCTGCTGAAATTCTTGTATTGATGGATAAAAACTTTCATTAGTCATGCTTCAATCACATGGAAGTTTGCTTTGTTGAAACAACTGAAAATCATCTGTGAATTTTTTAATATACTTGTAAGACTCTCTATCCACGAGGTTTCTGAGGAGGTTATTGGCGAAACAAATGTGGTCGATATTTACAGTGCTTGGTTAAGAGACTAGAAGAGCCAGAAGTCATGCCCATGTTACGCATAAGGTATCATGAGGGATGGGAATAAGGTGCATGATGGACATCTGTGTAGGAATGCCGAGTCTGTGGGCAAGAGACACATTTAATGTCCAACAGTCATATTGACCAAACAGCGTTGAGCAGGATTTGGTTGTTTGCAGGTAAGCCGTCCATCTTGAGAGCAATAGAGGCGGAACGCACTGACGAAAGGACCCAGGACCCATCCTCTATCTTCCAACAATGATTTTTTTTTTTACTAGCTTTAATTAGTTGTATCTAAACGTCAGGTCCAATTTTCATGTCTCTGGGTATCAGTCAGACTCTAAACACTGACCACCACATGAAAGGCAAAGTCGAGGCATTGGCTGTTGCCTCCAGAGGCTAATTTGTCTAATTTGTCTAATCTCAAGGGTTCTGAGATTGGACTTCACCAAAAGCGTTGTCCACTTTAATAAGAAATTCACTGAACACTGCACATAAGAAAAGCTTCAGTGTATCCAGACACTTGAACCAGAAATGCATTAGATTAAAATGGGGTCCAAACTATAGGAGCTATCGTGAAGCCAAAACCAACATCGAATAAGTCTTAAACAGGTGATTTCAGTAAAGTTTAATCCTGCAGGGCACGTTGCCAGAATCCGATCCACAAGGACCAAAACCTGTTTTTCAGTAAATCATTTTGTGTCTCACTCTCGAGTGGTCGTGTGTCACTCACCCGAAACCCAATGAACATACATTACCATCCCTAACCACACTTAATTAACACATTTCAATGCATGAATCCATCAGAACTATAAGCGATCATTGTGGTGCAGCTTGGAAGTATGATTGCATTGGCACACGTACATGTGCTGAACACCACCTGGGCGTAAATCATTGCTAAATGCTCGGGAAACCACGTAGCAGCTGTGTAGCGGGCGATCTATGCAAACGTTAGCAAGTCAACACAGCACCAGTTACTGGTGTTCTCCAGTCGCCTCGGTCAACCAGAGGAAAACACTGGAACCAGGAGACTGGACGGAGTAGATGGACAGAATAGTCTGGTGATACCCATTGATTTGATTCAGGTGAATGTACCATTTAGTCAAAGCTTTGGTCAAACTTCAAATTAGAAAGTATCTTCATAATTAGGCCTTTGCCAAACAAAACTATGCTCTATCCTGTACAGTCCTGAGGTGTTACGGTCAGGAAACAGTCCTCTGAAGCCTGAATGGAGGCGATCATGACTGAGTCCGAACAGTTTCCAACGTAAAACTCTCAGGTGTTTCTGTTTGAGGGGACATTAACCACAGTATGTCCATCAGATAACAACCCAAACTAAACTCTGATGGTATGAAATCTCTGTTGAGATTTACTCTGATCCATCTAAATGGCTTAAAGATCCTTCCTTTGGGCCCCGTCCTGCAGATATTGGTTAATTACCATGTTTCTCTTCAAATGCTGGTACTAAAATATTAACCAGCAAACCACTTGGCTGTAAAGGGCCCATCTATCCTCTCTCTTACATCCTGTAATCCTATTTCCTCCCCTCCCACCTCTCCTCCCACTGCACTAAATGCCCCGAAGCTTTGTCATATTCCCTGACCCATCTCTTTCGACAAAAAGGGGGGGAAAGCAGGACCATTTCCATCGCACTTTGTGAAGGCAACCAGTAACAGTTTTCCCCAGAGATGTCAAAGTACATTCATTCGCTAGATGAAAACAGAGAGCGCCAATCTCTCTCTCACTCCTCCCTCCCACTCGCTCTCTGCATATTTGACCCTGCTTTAGTGGAACAGAAACACTCACTTTGTCACCACAGCGCTCCCAAAATAAAACCGCTACCTGCTCTTGCACTTCACAAGTTGGGAGAGCGAACCTTTTTATCTTTAAATAAGCATTTCTCCATCAGTTGTCTATCAACATTGTCTATGAAATGCTTGAATTTTTTCTTTACTCCCTCCAATGAATTCTTGGAAATTGTTGTTAAAAATAATACTACTAACTTTTGAACAAAGTGCTCACGACATTCGTCTTTTAGTCGAGTCGTGAGGAAGAGATCGTGCCGTCCATGGCGCCATATTGTCTCCAAACAATGAACATATGAGCGTGTCAAACTGTTCCTGCTCTCTAGTTTGACACTAACGTCCGCCAATAATCCCAGTAGAAACAGCTTTCAGTGTCTGACGATGGGGCTGAAATAAGATCTGTTTTGCAGTTTTGCCTCGCGAACCAACGGCACTTCAGTTATGGCCCTTGGCGTCTCACACAGACACACAATGTACACTCAGCGATCAATGTGGAAAAAAGCTTTTGTGCCAGAGAGCCTCTCTGGGCCTTATGGGGGAAACATGCGGGCGCCATTTCTTGGCAAAGGAGCGGTGACAGAAATCTTGTCCTCACTGGGAGGTCGGGTTGTGCAAACCCTCTCGATTCCATCTCTCGACAGATGACACCCAGTTTTACTTCTATGATAGCACTATTTATACTATAATTACTTCTGCTATAATACAATAAATTACTGACATCAAGTAGAAAGACTGAATCTCATAGCTGCCACCCTGCTTTCCTCTCAAGACCACTGTTCTTTCATTTACAACCAACTGTAGAAATAAAGTCAAAGAAAACTATTTAAGTCATCTACGTGGTGGCTTTTTCTTTGTTTTGTGAATATTACCATGGTAGCAAACCATCGATCTAATTTGCTATCCAGTTGCTGTGTAGGACAGGTACCATTTCTGCAAAAGAAAAGGACTTTTCTTGAATCATTTCTCACATTTAGACAGGCAAACAGGAGACTCTCCATATGGCATCTTTGCACTGTTCTACTACATTCAGCAAATGTATGAAAAAAGACTTTACAAGCTTCAGCGATCAACCCAAAAGATATTCCAACATTCTTCCTAATGGCAGAATTTACTACAGCACAGCAGCACCGGGGGCTTCTCGAGATGGGCAATCGAGGCAGGAGGTACAACTTATTATCCTCCAGCTTTCACCAGGGCAACAGAGGTCATTATTATGAAATCAAAGTGTGAGAATTAACACTGTGAGCAAATCAATCAAGTCACGAAGAACATTCCTGTAGAGCGGAGCAACAATCTCATTAAAAGCGCTGACCACCGAGCTCACACCTCGTTTCCTTGCCAGCGTGATATTGTTAATTGAGCACCATATAGCTAGTTTAAAGAAGAGATATTCTCCGACTGTCTTGAGCAGTGGCAATACTACGTGTTTGGAAAATATGCTCGTTATGCTTTCTTGGCTGGAGTTAGATTAGAAAGGGTAACAATATCTGCCTAGCAACATCTCTGAAGCTCACTAATTAGTGATCATTAGCAAGAAAAAAATCCAAGTGTGAAGACGACTTGAGATTTCCTGGTTTCCAGCCTGTGTCTCCATATTCACTGTACAGCCGTAACAGTGGCATCTATCTTCTCATCTTACTCTTACCAAAACATCCAATTAACAAAACCCTATTGACGATCGATCACTGACTAGTTGGCAGTATTTCTGGCCTTCATGGATATCACTACCTCATCAGACATCCTCACATTTACAGCATAAATCATGCACTCATGATTGTGATAAACCAAAGAGTAATCCACAAGTCATAAACCTTATCATGACTAAATAAGGTTCAATTGAATCCTTTATAATCGTAAGCTTATTCATATCACGTATTTGAAAGACCACAGCTTTCTGTGAGTCCTTACAGTGTTAGAATAAGTAAATCTGTAAACCTTGAGTCTTTGCTTATTTAAATACATTAAATAAAGCAGGTTGAGGTGCATGGGATTAGGGTGTGGGTAGGAAATTATTGGTTTAAGAGACATTTTTGAGGTTTGTGGCAAACATTTGCTCATCATTCTCCTCCCGTTTCTCTCCTTCAACCAACACGTAAGGGCCGTAAATAATAAATAACCAGAAAAAGAACCGGAATGGTGTTGATGTGGACGACGTTACCGCTGGTTTGTGTGGTGTGAGCGCGACTCTGGGTTGTCTAAACTAACACTGAGCCCTCTGGGATATCATGGGCCTCCTTGGAAATATGCACGACTTGAAACTAAAGTGGTAACATTTACGTTACATTGTTACCAAACGGTGATGTCTGCGTCGTGTCTCGGTATCGGATGATTGACCTGGATCATGACTGAGGGAGTTATTAGCGGGGCTGGGAACTTTGCGATGACGACAGCTGCTGCGTCGACGAGATTTCCCTCGACGGTTCAAAATAAATAAATAAAAAAAAACAGCCAGTCATGCATCTCACTGTGCTCATCGTGTTTTCCCAGCTTGTTGACAGTTGCCTCCTCTTTTTTTTTTTCTCTTGTTGAGAATTTGCTTAGGTTTCCTCTCCTTTGCTTATTATGTATGTGTGGTACGCCGTCCCCCCTCAACTCCAACAATGTGTCGCCACATTCAGCTTCCAGTCTGACAGTCTTATCTACCCGCGGGGCAGATGAGCTACAGTGATGTAGTGGGCAGTGAGGCTGCCCTATTTAATGTTTATTCCTTGGCAATAGCAGCTCATATCATAACAATATATGTTTTATGTTATAAGATTAGGAGATATATCCTAACTTTAACTGAAGGCAGTGCAGAACGTCTCTTTACGCAGCCAAGTTGCTCCTGTTTCTTCAAACGTAAAGCAACATATCTGTGGTTTTTACTAGTTCACATATTTTCAGGCATTTGGGTGGAAATCTGAAAAAAAAAGCTGAAGAAATCATTCTTGCAATTGCACAGAATCTCAGACTGAATTTTGCTGGTCCATGTCACTCTAACACCAGCTACACCTGGGCTGTAAAGAGTGCTGTAAAGGTTCGTCACAGGTTTTAATCAATGCGGTTTTCCCTTCGTGTGTCAGAGAGTAACCGGCTGGGTGCTTGCCAAATTAGCAAAAAATAAAAACTGCCTCCATTTTGGACTGTCAATGTCAGCCAAAGCTTTTACTGGAGCTCCACACAGATAAAATATGTACTGTCTTCATCAGCAGAGGCTGATTTTGGTTTCTATAAACGTAACAAGATGTTTTCAATAAACAATCAAACACAGACGGTTCACACTCTTGCCACTGGTCCTCGTATATTCCTGTCATTAAATTGTGGCGTTTTTAAATGCAGTTTGGCATAGCACTCTCCATGAGGTGAAAGTACAGGGCGCATTAGGGCCATTTGCTTACTCTGGCGTGTGTTCATGCTAATTTTAGACATTAATACAAGATGCTGGTATGTCTGCCATTTGAATAATTGCAGGCTTTATCAGACGTCGGGTGAGAGGGGGTCCAGAGATGAACACGTGTTTAAATAAATCCTTCAGCAGGCTGATGTTAAGACTACATGGACAAAGAAATCATGTGTGCATGTTGTCAGAGGCAGAGACTGAGTCAGACCTCCCTGCTGAATTCAGCAAACCTTCAAAAAGGTATTACATGAGTCTGGGACTGTAAGATTTAACGACGTCTGCTTTGGATTTGAGGTGGTCTTCAACCTCACGACAGGTCTTAAAACAAAGGAAAGATGCACTGTGAGGGCAACAACTGGGGGGGAAAAAAAAAAAGAGATGGATTACTTCCTGCACTAATAAAAGGGCTTACGCAGTCTGATATCTTAGTGCAACCACAAGAGGGCAACATAATGATATTCCCTCACTATATCCACTGCTTATAAACTGGATATTTTTGAGAAATGGAGCAGCATAAATTACAGACAAACAGGTGCTGAGATTAGGGGCCGAGTTAAGTCTTTTGGCATATCTGGGTTGATTCTGCACTCGTGCCAAGACGGCAGAGTTTTCAGCAGTCGAGTCGACGTCTCGTTGCACCTCATTCGGCTTTAGAACATGATGAAATCTGATTAAAGGAGCTCAAGGAAGAAGCCCGATGTGGTTTTGTATGGTACGTATAGGGAAGGAGGGAGGGAGGGAGGCACTGCTCCCCCCACAGTGTAACCTTCCACGATGCCTACATTTTCATTTAAACATGCAGTGCTCCAACATTCAGAGTATAAACATATCAAACTGGATTAAATTACACATTCAAATCGAGGATGTCGTTGTCATGTTATTCCACAGATCCTGTCAGTTCTGAAAACAAATTTGCTGGACGGCAAAGAAAACACCGCTCTGCCTCTTATATAAAAAAAAAAAAAAAAAAACTCTGATAATCAACCCATTGCCTAGCAACAGAGGGCTCCATAGCAACTGTGCAGCATTTTCCCTACAGTGTTGCAAGAGGAGCATGATGATGATTTAGCCAGTCAAGTCTGTGTTTGCTTTTTTGTTTTCAATGGCTTCTGCTTTCACGAAGCTCCTCTTTCTCGAAGAAAAATCGACGGATAGAACAATACGTTACAAATTCTTCCCCTGCGTTACACACGGCCGCCTCATCAGCGATGTCCGTTTGGCAGGAAGTGACTAATGCACCGAAAATGCGACGTCGCTTACAAAGCAAAGGGCGTCTTTGACTGGCGCCGACTGTGAGCGAATGCACAAGATCTAAAAATCTGACAATGATACCTTCAAATTCACTCATGTAACATGGTGCTTATGGCCACCATTTTTTTTTTTTTCATGTTATTCTGTGCATTTTCCAAAAGTGACGACTGTGAACACTCAGGGAAACACATCAGCTCTGGGCTGTGATGAAGTTCAGAGGTTTAAATCCTTCCAACTGAGCTCAGCATGACAATGAAAGCATTCAACAAAACAACTGTTATCCACAGATCTAGTCCATACATATATTAAAGGCATACATAAAAATTATCTTGTATTTGTCCAACATGATATTTGCTGAGGAAAAAAGCTAAATTCCCACGTTAACACCCTTAAAATGAGGCCTCCTCCTCTTCCTCCTCTTCCTCCTCCTTCTCCGTCATCAAAAACGAGCATGAAAATCAAAATATTCGTCATTTCACAAGTTCAGCTGATGGACACAAGATATCTCCTACTTCACTTTTAAGTGAACTTCCGTTCTCAGTGTTCGTGCACTGGAGACTTCAAGTTTCAGCATCACAGCCCGGGATTGGCTCCTAAATTAGTTGTGATGTCACAAATCATGCTCGTTGTCCCCGCCTCTTAGAATCACAGAGGACATTCACACTTCCAGCAAAAACAGCCTTCTATTATCAAACACTGCACATACATCATCCTACAGAGCGAAGCTAAAAAAAAAACACACACACACACACACACAACAAGAAAAACATATTATTGCCTGGAGGGAGACTTTAAAGTCCATCCTTACCATTATCCCTGGGCCGTGTACATGAGCTTTAAGTCAGGTCAAGTTTACTTCTAGAGCACATTTGCAAACAGCAAACTTGACCAAAGATAACTTAATGATGGTTGTGCAATTATAGCAACTATATATATATATATATATATGCATAGTTATATATAAAACATCCTCCTGCACCCACATAACATCTAAAAAGAACATTTTGTTGATGCTTGTTATCTAAAGCTTGTCATATCTACATCAGTGAAAAGTGTACACGTGGATGGAAAGGTGGTTTTCCAGTTTTATACGTTGGACCACGAGGCTGTGAATGCAGATGTCTTTATGAATGGAGCTATTTAGGTCACCACGGGGAGCTCCTGTAGCTGCCTGTGCTGGCCGGATTCATTCATCCTGCACCCTCAAGACCTTAAATATCCCCCACAAGTTCACAAAATGTGAATATTTGAGCGTGCGGTGTTTAATTCAGCGCTCCAAAAACCATCAGCATCTCGAAATGAATCTCACATCTGAAATATAAAACAGTTTAAGCCGTAATTTTAAGGTACACCAGCCTTTTTAACCTCGTATTTTTTTTTATAACCGCACTTTAAAACTGATGATTGGAGTTGATATGCTTTCTGCAAGGAGCCCTGTAGTATATCCCTGCATGAACTGGGCGAGAGAGTACATCCAGTCACCAGTCTATCACAGAGCTAACACACACATATAGACTGACAAACACATTCACTCCTACGGGCAATGTAGAGTTTCCAGTTGACCTAACCTGCTTGTCTTTGGACTGTGGGAGGAAAAGAAAAAACTGGAGCACCCCGGAGGAGAGCCACTCAGACATGGAGTGAACATGTGAGCGCCACACTGAAAGATCACAGCTTCCAACAGATTGGCAGATCCGAACCCAGGACCTTTTTTTCCGCTGTGAGGCTGCGGTCTTACTCACCCAGGCAGCATGTGGCCTTGATAAATATTGAAAAACCATTTTAAAATAACATTTCTTTGGGGCTTACATACCGAGGGGCCGAGCACGACATGTCTGTGTAATATTGCCACGTGACTATTCGATCAAATTTCAAAATAAAATGCTTCTCTTCTGAATATACCATAGCTGCTTGTTCACAGTATGTAAAACTGCTTGTGTGTTTCTCATTTATGGACATTCATTGTTTTCACAAAGCTAATAGACAGAACGAGCCAGAGAAGAAAAAATATTTTTTGCTCCAGTTTTAAACGACTGACATACTTTTTTTGCCTTCGACGCGTGCGCAAGAGGTTTTTTTGCCTCTAACTTGATGCAATTTAACAGGCAGCTATCGAGGCCACATAATCTAAATTTTGATATTTTAATCATAGAGGAGGTCTGTCTTCACTTACACAAGACTCAGATTAGCCTCAAAATTCACACCACATTAAGGTTTTGTACGACTGATGAGGCTGAGGAGTGGTGGTGGTGGGGTTTACACAAGGATGCCAAAGAGCAGGCTGACGAAGTGGAAAGTTTATTTTGGGGACAAGTTCGACGGCGGTCAGAATCTGATGGAAAAGGAACAAAGAAACGTTATACGAGATGTTTCAGCACAACTGTACGAACATCCCCCGGTGTGATTTGTTCCCAGCCACGCTGTTCAAGGTTTTTATTGCCCGACAGGAAACCCACTGACTTGACACCGCAATTCATTCTGCAGTTCTGCTTATTGTTTTTTTTCTTTTTTCTTCAGGCCTAATGTATAATCGTGTCATACATTTCCAACTGCGGTCATTTAACCTGGAATTTAAACCTGGAATCAGAGACAATAAAGCCTTCCTTTAAAAAGAATCAAGTCACTTTTTATTTGTCTTTTTCAGCCAGTTAGATATTAGATTATTGCTCCACCTGTTTTTATTTTTTTCACTGCTATTGTTCCCTTCCTTGAACACTCATCATAATGTATCAGCTTTCCTCAAACTCTGCACTGGACTTCTCTATATAATCTCACTGATGGTACAGGCCTGATGGATATGATTTGTTCTCAGGATCACATGCATGAAACATAATGACTGTCCATGTTCAGTACAGCTGCCAGGATAAAATATTTGCATTATACACAATACACTGTATTGTCCCCCCGCGACCCTGCAGAGGATTAAGCGGCGTACATATAATGTGTACAGATGATGGATGGATGGATGGACACTGTATTGTTTTTTTTTTGTTTGTTTTGTTTTTTTACATGTACTCATGTTTCACTGAAAATGACAGCTCAATCTCAAAGGCACGTTCCTGATCAAATCAAAGTTCCATGGCGCCATTGCAGCATTCGCCCATCATCTGAGGATATAATCTAACTGTAAAAGCTAGCTCCCAGCACTAACGCTGAACAGCTATGAATATGAAGTAGGCTGTTACGGCAACTACGGATAAAGAAACAGGCAGGTAAGATTAGCGATAGCTGGTGAATAAAGGGGAAATCATTAGAGCCGCCCTGGCACGAGGAGCGAGACAGGACAGGAAAGAAAATGATGAGGGAGAGCAGGAGAGCAGAGGCAGTACATCACGGGAAGCCGGAGAGACGGAGGATAAGTAAAGGTGGCCTCATCTTATCGTCCTATCCTGTCACAAACCTCGCTCCTGATATATGAAACCTACTTAGATTCCACACTGAAAAAGCTGCACGTGAACAATGCTTCCTTACTTACATACACAAATTTTGTCAGTGAATTATGAAACGCTGTGCACATTACTGGCTGGCTCTCCCGCTCATAAATTACCATCCCATGAGGAGCATTATTAAAGTAGGTCCGAAGGGATAACAAGTGAATTACAGTGGAAGGGTTAGCTTCATTTAGTTCAGTAGATTTTAGCGTAATCAGGAACTCGTCAAGTGAAATATTGTTAAAGTAAATGTTAAGTGTTCAAGTCCAAACATGGAGGTAAATCAAAAGTGTATGCCCAGTTTTATACATTTAGGTCAAACACCATGATTTAACCCATAATGTATTTGCTGGAGGCGGCAAAATGATTTAATAGAAGCAAATTAATCAGACATTACATGAACGATATGGTAAAAAGAGATGCAGAGCTGGATTTGACGGTACCGCATCAGTCCAGCTGCTAAGACAAAACCACAGATATGATCACATTTGAACGTGTTGGAAGCTACGTACCATACTGACAGTTCTACAATGTCACCTTCATATTGCATATTTATGACCTGACTTTTAAATGGGGAGGCGGAGTCACAGGCGAGAGGGATGCCGAGCCAGCGACCGCAGTTCAAGACTGCGTTTAAACATCTATAAGTGCGAAACTACGGGATAGTTTTACATAGACACTGGGACAATTTCCAGCCACATTTGCGAGGACAAGAAATAGATATTTTTGACATGAAGTCGGAGTTTGTGGCTACGAAAACGAGCATTTGAATCCCAAATATGGTCTTTTCCTAAATCTAACCAAGTGTTGGCTTTTCTGCCTAAACCCAACCAGGGCAGGACACACGTTTTAAACTCAGCCTTCTGACACGTAAACCTGCAACGTATCACAGAATCGTGACCTGGCAACGTTTATTCTGGTGATTAATATGGTAGTTTGCAGGCAGCGGATGACACACAAGATGAGGTGGGAGTCATGATTCTGGTAAAAGAAAATCTCCAAAGAAGAGAAATAAAGACTCTTGAAGGTTAACTTCTTGATCAGGAGTGAGGCAGAAAGGCACTTGAGGACAGAGTGTGCCTACTGCAAGGATTTATCCTGAAGCCATGAGGAAACTTATTGGCTAAAGAAGTATATCATTCATTTAATAGTCCTTTATGGTCCAACTTATCATTTATTTACTTATCGGCCTAATTTTTTCAGCGAGCAGCACATTGACAGATTTAATCAATGCCATTAGTTCCATGTCGCTTTATGAATTTGAGGTGAACATTTATGGACAGGTGAAGCTATTTGCTATGTTTTTTTTTCTGAAACAGCAACAGTCTTTGTGTGTTTCAACTTTGATGTCATGTTTCAAGGTTCGTCTCCTACATGTGCAGCAAATCCAAGTTTCATCAGTGGTGTGCGGTGCATCGGTCGGTCCTGCCGAAGCTGCGTGCATGATTATATTAACTCGTGGTAATTACGTGCAAGATCCTCCTCAACGATCCGGGCTAATATGTCCCAAGAGGGCTGGATTCATGAATTAATTCTTTATTAATACATTAATTTGTGACCATTACACTAACTCTGGTGTGCATGCAGGGGAATAAGGGATCATGTTGTTGGCTGGCTTTTTTTACTCTTTTGTTCAAGCTGTTACGGCAAATTACAGAGACTGAGGAATGAAGCCGAATCAGACCTTATTGTGAGAAACAATCGGGTGTCAAAAACATAACGCATGGCCCGTAAATGTGAGAGTTATTAGGAAGTCGTGTGTGGAAACATGTGCTTGATGATCTCCGCTTCTCCTGCACTGCCATCTAGAGTGTAGAGTTCATTTGAATGCACATGAAAAAAAAAAAAAAAACGACGTCTCACCTCAAAGAAAAACAAAGGAAAAAAAACAAAAAAGTGACAAACAGGAGTCAACGGAGCCGGATAACAGACTCTAAATGACAATGTCTATTAAAAGAATGAATGTAAAGTTAGGAAAACAAAATAAACTCAGGTGGACCAAATAAAAATCTGGAAGTCAAAAAAACAAAAGTGACAGTTTGATCAAAGACTCAGTGGACGAATGAAGGAAATGGAGACGTCAGGTGATACGGTACGTACGACTATAATTGAACTATAGAGGCATGTGACCTCAGATCTATTCTGCTTTTAATGGAGACCAGACAATATGAATTATAAACTCAATGAGCACTTTGCAGGTAGTAAATGAAGATCGTCCAGTCGATGTCTCAGGTTATAAATAAACATACAGCTGACACATACATTCCTGCTGTTGAGATCATATACAGTATACGGCCGTCACCGGGTCGGGACTGCCACAACAACACATGTCTGAATTATTCCTAAAGGTTTTGCATCTTTGATTGAAACCGATGACTCGATAAGAGCAGCCACAGTGTACCCGCAACACGAGTGTACCCAGCCAAGAAAGAAGAAAAAAAAAAAAAAAAAAGAAAGGAAAAGAAATCTTGAATAATGGATCGTCTTCTGAAAGCATGCACTTAAAAAACAGTGCCAACAAACAGCCAGCTACTCCTCGACTTCTTTACTTCTCGTGATGACAAAGCTCGATATTTTGTGCTCCGGCCCTTGTTTCTAAATTAATGTGAACGAGTGCGACGCAGCTGTTGTTGTCGGGTGGTGGTGGGTGGTGGTGGGTGGTGGTGGGGGGGCCTAGATCATATAACAGGAAGGTGCTGTACGGATCTTTGCTAAATCAACATGACAGCCCCAGAAGTGTCTCAATATATTAACTTTAAAGTGTCTGTTACATGTTAGAGTGAGAAGTGTTAAAGTAAAGGGTTCCGTTACTTCCTGCATTGACACTGAAGGTTCGTCAGAGTGCGTTATCATGATTATACCACGGTCAACAAAGCACGACGCGTCAAACCTCCAGTTAAACTTAATTTGACAGTAGATTTTGCAAGGATCTTTTTTGTGTGTGAAAGTTTTAGTATACATTACTAGTCAAGGTGAGTATATTTTGCATTTATTGACAGTTTAATACTTTTTTTTTGTTTTAATACAAATGGTAATAAACAGTTTCAATGTCCATGAACTTCTAAAAGAATATCTTAGTGTTTCCGCCCTCTTAATTTAATGGCAGCATGCACTTGAGCTGGACTCCACAAAGCTTTTTTCAAAGCTTTGAGATGTGTTTGGGGTCATTATCCTGCTGCAGTATCCACAAAACATCACTGTTAAATCATGCTGGCATAACATGAGTCATCAGGTTTTTCACAAACTTGTGGAGTCCATGCCAGCTCGAATGCTGTCAGTAAAGCAGAATATATCAAACAATATATCTGGTACTTTTTAAAAAATTTGAAGGACTCAACTTTTCACTTGAACGGTTGATGATTTTATAATTTGTATGGAAAATAATACTGTATTACTACATCCAAAACAAATTCAAAATAGCATTTTTGACGAGTGGTGTCAGATTTTTTTACCCTCACTGTATGAAAAATCAGTTTTTGATACCTATTGAGCCCGTCTTCATTGGGTTTAAATTTGCCAGTCATGGCTCGGTTTGTGGAAAACTAGATGATTTCATCTTCTTCCATGTGGCTGGAAGAAAATGTTAATCTTAATTCCTCATCTCAATAAACATTTATGACTTAACAATGTCGAGCTTCTCTTGAATAGCCGACACTGTAGATCTAGTATCTGCCTACGCAGACGACACAGTTGGCCAAACATCAGAAAGGATGTAACCAAGGCCAATTATCATTAAGATCGCTGACCTTAAAAATATTACTGGATCATGAGCCGACCATAAAGCTTTTATATTTGTATGGATATTTGTTGTGGACTTATATATCTACATTCTCTCATCTTGTTTCCTTTTTTTTTATATATATGTGGAAACCTGTTTTACAAGGCCAGCCGTCGGAGTTCAATAATGAGATGTGCTTTTAAAGCGGATGACTGCATCTATCTCCAGATGCTGTAAATGACATTTCTTTCCTTGTTTATCTATGTGAAACAATTGCATCTTGCCCTTGGCCATCCAATCCTGGTCCTGTCAAGGGCACAACGCCCATCAATCACCGCAGGTTCAAAATGTGAGTCACTGGGGACCTGAAGAGCAGCGTCGAAACGGGGGAGGGAAAAAAAAGAACAAAAAAAAAAGATAAAAAATGCCCGGCATGCAGCACGCCTCACCAATGTCTGACCCAGGCTTTCTGTACTTTGCAGTCCACTGCGATACATTCTGGTGCAATTCTATCAGCATTTTTCTCCTTCATTTCAAAGTTGCTGAAAACAACACTTTGAATAGGAAGATGAAGTATGTCCTTTCTCCTGCATGCTATCTCTCACCACCCTTGCCCCCCTCCGCCTGCCTACATACACACCTCATTTAATTCAAATAGAAAATCTAAGTGAAGGGAGAAGGGGAAAAAGCGCCCAGCTTGAGCATTTTTCCCGTGTTTCCTCGGGAAATAAATCACTGGGCGTTCTCTCTTCATCAGGATAGATATCACTTGTACATGGCCCAACATCCATCCCGGGATTCTGACAACACACTGCTGTTTTGCGCTGAATAGGCATTACTTTGAGGCTGAGTTACGATGGCCCCGTGCTATCGGCCCCTATGCAAAGCAGCCCACCATTTGACATGTGGCAGGCAGGCAGACTAAGAGATTGTCCTCAGTATTGCAAAAGTGTCCACTGGTCTTGACAGAACAGCTGCAGTATATCACTTAATAGCTGCAGCTGCCAAAATGCAGGTTTGCAGCTGAAGTCACGCACGCATCAATCAGCGGCCGTGCTTACAGAGGGCAGATCCAGAGTGTTGGATGGGATTTCTGTAAGTAGCCGCGCACGTATGTTAGAAAAGTATTTAGTCTGTTATCTCCTGATACTCAAAACGATAGCCTAAGATCAATTACACTTAGATTACGCACAGTGTTGTGCATTAGAAAGTGAATGCAAAGTGCTGTGGCTCATGCTTTTACTCATACGCCTGCGCGCTCTCCCTTTCATATTCGGTCAATTAAGTATCTATTCCACTCACCGGTCTTACTGCAACTGATCTGCAGTTTCATGGCTACATTTACTGCTTTTCCATTACAAACAAGATCAAGCTGCAGCTGGGACTCATTTAGGTCAATGGGAAATGAGATCAGTAAAACCCAGGCTGCGTATATATACGGCAGACAGGCGACAGGTGACCATACTTTGATGACACAGCTGCTTCAGACCGGTGAAAACGAAAGCCGCCCATAGTCAGAGATCAGGTGCTTACAGTCATGGCCGCGAGCTGATGAGAGCCAGACTCTCCCATCCCCGCGGTCCTGGCACCTATCGATGCCTTTTAATGTTTCGAGATCGTTAAGCTGCAAAATGTACGCTAATGCTCCTTCAGTTGGAACCATTAAAAGGCTCCCGTCAAATTCCTTTACAATACATTGTGATGGATGCTCGGCCCAGTCGTAGCGGAGCCGTGAGAGACAGCTGTTCTGTGGTGAAGTATGAAAATTGTATTATGAGAAGTTATGGAAGCAACCTGACCTTCAATAAACTGTGCATTAGTGGTATCTGATCGTCAGCTGAGGTTGCCAGTTACAGTCAGGATGTAAATGGACAATTCAGTGTGTATGTACAATCTGAGCGACGGCAAATCTAAGCTAATAATATTCTATTTTCTCTCCGTATCATCATATTGTGCACATTAAAAAGGTGTATAAAGCTCTTTGTGGCTCCAGAGGAAGCTGCGTGTAATCTGATGAATTGCTTCCAGTGATGTCACTCAGTGGCTAGGTTGCATTGTGGGTAATGCCTATTTTTTTGAAAGGGAAGAAAAAAGGGACATCTCTTGTTCTGCTGTATTGACTTTGATTTATTGTTTTTAAACTGTCCATAATAGTCCAATAGTCCAACAGTGTTATAAGAGGGCAACGCTAGACCAGTGGATTGCTTTTCAAAACAAGGTGCCTTCATTACCCACAATGCAACTGGAAACAATTACAGAAATACAGCTGGGGCAACTTTACAGTATTATGTATGTATGTAATTCAATAGCTTGGCTACATAGGTAAAGTATATTTTGTTGTTCTATTGTGTTTCAGAGGTGTTTCTGCTCCATGTTTTTTTGTAAGGCTGTAGCGTGTTGTGTTATGATGTCATGTTTTCCAGTTTCTTGAATGAAGAAGAAGAACAAGAAGAAGAAGAACAAGAAGAAGAAGAAGCAGACGAGCGTGTTTGGCTACAACAGCTACTGTTTGTACTGTTGGCCCAACTCCAGCCTACAAAAAGCTCCTTCAGAAAGCAGTAGCTGACACCGTATTCACCTTTTTATACAGTGTGGGATGCTGCAGCAGTCAATACGAAAGTAGAAATCAATACAGTCTGGTTCATTCTGGACTGTGAATTGAAAGATCGGCACATACTTTATATGTACTGCATGTATCAGTATTTTAAAAGTTGATTAACAAAATAACAACTTAAAAGTACTGAGGGCAAAATGGCCAATGAAACCAAACCTCATGTCGGCCGTCCAACTGCATAAGACGGCTCGACAAAAGTCATTTTATTGTGTTGAATTGATATCTAGGGTGGTCACGATACAGATCCCAGTGTAGGAAATGCCTCCGATGCTGCCTAGAAAAGGCTGCATCGGTAATCAGCAAGTCAACAAGTCAACAAGTGTATCTGCAGATCAGACACTGAATCATTTATTCATTAGAAACAGTACGCTGCATCCACATGTTCATTTTCAGTTAAGAGTGACTGTCAAACTACATGATAAAAGAAAGTATGTTCATCTGTGTGTATTTGTTCATGTTTCACAAAAGGGTTTAACCTGAGTCAGGTCATAAAACAGTCATAGTTCAGGTATCACAATCAAAAAAAACAGTTGGATCATCTCTACTGATTCCCTCACAACACCCCAGAGAACGCCCTGAGGGACGCTTCACCTCCATCACCTCTTTCACCTTTCCTGTACTTTACTCTCGGTGGAGCTATACGTTGCTCTGACATCACGCTTCCTCGGACAGGACGTACTCTCGTCTGTCCTTTCTGCAAGTGATTAACGTGCAAGTTGCATTAATACTTGTTGTACAGAAACTTTTTTTTTTTCCATGCTGAAGCTCTTTATTCAAAAGTTATCCAGAATAATCGCACCACACATTATCACTTGCAATTTTTCAGCAGTCACGCGGACTTTCCAAAATCTGCAAGGCCATCTCCGCCATTTGACAACACTTCATAAATTACCCCAGTCCAGCACCTTCTGTTAGACATTTACAGGCTCTCCAGTTTCTTTGTCATCCTGTTTATGCACGTCTACAATATGCTCTGGGAAATTCATTTTCTCTCTGCTGCACAACTGACAGAGTGCTATTTAATACACAGTAAGCCAGTTTCACTGTTTATTACACCAGACAAGGACAAAGTAAGGAAGGAGAGTAGCTTAGGAAAGCACCAGAGAACTGTATTTGTGCTGATAATCTGAATTGTTTTCCATGTTCAGTATAGGGAAAAAGAGAAAGACGCTGTAAATGCTGACATAACCAACTACAACTGCAAAGAGGCTGAATAGTACGAAGTGGCCCAATACATTACATAAACTACAAATAGGACATTGTGAGGAAATATAAACAGTATCTAATGCATTTATCACTGTGTTTTCTGTTTTTTTAGAATGAGTCCACCATGGAGCCTTAGGAGGATAACAAGAGGATAAACAACTTCAGTTGTTTAGTTGTCCAAAAATGTTCTGTGGACCATGAAACTTTTACCAGATTTTAAGATTTTCTGTGAGGAGACAAGGACCGAATCTTCATTTTTGGGTGAAGTTATCCTTTAAGAGCGTAAATGGAATTACTTTTGTTATTCTAATGTTGAGAGAGAAGCCGAACAGCCTTCTCACTCGACCCTTTGCTGAGTCATCCTCCCTATGAGGTTGCATCTAGTGCAAGTTGAACTCTTCTGTAGGCACATTAAACACACTGAGCATCGATCAGAGAAGAGGAGAAGAGAAGAAATCTTCAGTGTATCATCTCCCATTCAGTGATGTAACTAATGATTTTAATTTGCAGTGTTTTAATATATATTTTTAAATCAAATTCAGGTGGCTTCTTCCTGTCAGAGATATAGTATTTTTTTTTTTTCTGTGCGCATTAATGTTCTATCAAAATGACTAAAGCGCAGCCCATATTGAGTTGGCAGATTTTAAATACATTCTGTCTGTGACTACGAGCTCATCCTCAAGTCACCATCTCAAAAGTGCTTGCCTCAGACTACCCCCTGGACATTTGTCAACTATATTCAGAGGAAGGAGGGGGTTCAGCTTCACTCTATGCTTTTCATGATCAGCTCTTGTATCTGAACACATATTTTGCCATGCATTGTATGCTCCAACGCACATATAACTACGTATGTATCCGTAAACGCTGTGGTGCATTTTAATCATTCGGTGGTCAAAGCTCAGCAGGAAGAATGGCGTGTTCGCAGTATTTGTGATATGTCACCCTTCATGCTTTGTAACTTGTGGAAGCTGAGATCATAAAAACCCCCCCGTTCCCATGCTGATGACAGCTTGGTTAAACCCGTTCCCGTGATGATGACAGCTTGGTTTGAAATATGTCCTCCAGAAGGACGAATGCGTGATTGAGGTGAGAACTGAGCTGTTATCTCTTCCAACTGACCGGACATCACATGTGTCATTTGGATTTTTTTTCTTTAATATCGAGATCAAAACTGCAAAGAGATCTGCACACTGATCCAGTACTCTATATGAGTCTGGTTCCCATGCAACAAATCAGTAATGGCAAAAGAATATTTGTCAGATTACCCTGCCCTTTATTTCTTGGACAGCAGGACAAACCGTACTCAACACAGCCCGACATCACTCCTGATGGCAGAAGTACGCAGACAAACAAAATATAATCTAACTGGATCACATGCAGTAGGAAGTAAAAGTCATGCATGGGGACAAACGTCGCTCAAGAACAGACGTCACTGCTGTTGCTGACAAACAAACAATACAGCGAGAGCTTCATGGCCATGGGAAGTATTTCTTAATTCTGGAAAATAACTGTACATTCAGAGAGAAGCCGAGACGATCATAGCTGCGTACAGCGGACAGGAAACGCACATCTGTATCTGTCCGAAGAAGAACTTCAAATATCACATTACAGGTTACACTATGCTTCTAGAAAACTGGTCATTAGGCGTATTTAAGTGCTCAAAGCTGCATGCTCGTCTGCCGCAGTCTGAAATAAACATCCATAAATCATTAATTCTGTTGCTTGTTTAGAATTATTCAAATAATCATCTACTACAAGGTAACAGCATATTTGTAAATGTACTGAAAGGCTGGTTAATAATTAAATGGGCCTCTTATAAAACGGATTTTAGCTAGGTCATGTATTTCGTTACTCTACTTTATTAATTTATTCAGATACATGTTACGGGTCATCGCTTTTATGAAAACCACTTCATCACACAGCAGAACATCCCGCAACTGCTAACAAGTACGTGTCGAGGCCGTGTGTCAGTGTGTTTCAGAGGGCGTGTGTGAAGGTGGGCTGAGTTTTGCAGGAGAGGCCGTTTTTTGTCGTATATAGGCAGACAACTCGATAATCATTGGATGCAAGGTCTCCATCGCTCTTGAATCAAATCTGTTTGCTTACAACAAAAATAAAGTTGCAGTCAAATATTGTAAAGAAGTACAGTGATTATCTAAACTGCAATTAACTTGTGATGAATGAAAAATATTTGCATATTTGTTCACGCACCCTGGACAGACAATACATATTTAACTTCTATAGTTTGTGACAGAACTAACTTCTGGTCTCCGGTCCAGGTCCAGGTCCAGGTCCACTAGTGCCGACCGTGTTGTGTGACTGGTGCTGCCACTGGAAGCTCTGATAAAAATGATAGAAGATGGCCTAGATGTTCCCAGGCAAGCTGTACCCATATAACAAATACCATTCTGTTTCATGAATTTACTACAAAGGTCACAGGTTAATGTTGTCTGCTTGCCTGTAACTGCAGTATGAAGCAGGCCATGGGTGGCAAACACATTGCTATGATGGGGTCATCAATCCGCACTGAGGGAGCATCCACAATTCAAGGGACAGATAAGGAACATCTGCCTTTTGAATGATGTTCAAAGTCAGGCCACTCTTAGGTACATAAGGAGTTGGTGGAACCATTCTGTGTTTTGGCCAAACACAAGGTGATTTCACTTTGTTCTCTACCTTTCTGTTAATGTTGGTAACGATTGAGAACCTGATGGTTTCAACCCGGTTTTGTCCACGATCAGTCACAGGGAGGAACAACCATTCCCCAAAGGATGCATCGCCACAAACCCTGTTGGTGCCAACACTGGACATATAGGACAGGATTGTGTCCTCTTCTATCCAGTGTCTAAACAGCTGTGCTGTTTAAGCTCATGTGACAGTTTTCAACAAAAAACAAGGTCTCAGGGGCATACGCATTGTAGCAGGTGCATATAGCAGAAGTAAGCGGCTCAGTGCATCTGTCTTTGCAATCCCTTTACTGGCTCTGTACATACAGCTGTACTGGTATGCCTGCTCTATTCCATCAGAGGTTGTGGACAGGATGCAAAGACTCTCACTGAACAAGCTCATCACACATTTACAGTCTGTACTTATCATAAGGGTCCATAGAGATGGTGACCAGTGGGTTTCCATTGCATTGACACCATAGAGGGAGGCAATGCAGGACAAGACTATCTCATTATCTGCATCGTAATATGCAGGTAGCTGAGCTGAACAGAAGACCATCAGACCCTTAAAAGCTTCCAGATCTTGGCCCAGTTTACAAGATGCATCACTCTGAGGATGGTGGTACAGAAGTCAGAACTGTCAAGAAGGCATCTGATAACTTGCTAAAGGAGTTTTCCAAGACCAGAGCTCAAAAAGGGCCACAGGCTTAGAGGTCTCTGTTTTTGTTTCTCAATGACACACTACAGTAGGTGCCTGGGACTCATGCTTGTTTCTTTTCATGCACAGCCCAGTTTCTAAAAGACTCTTCCTCACAAGATCCAGATCCGCTATTGTGGCCCTTGGATGAAATTACCATCAAGATCTTTCGGCCGACTGTCTATTGTTCACAGGAAAATGGTGTGGCAGGATACCACTAACACTAACCCAATGGTCGCCAACCATTTGCTATGAAGGGCCAACAGTCTGACTATCCCAACAGGTGATTTTGATGATGACTTTTTTCCTTGTGAAGAGCAGAAATCAGTGCAAGGATTCTTTGGCTGGCTGGAAAAAAGGCAGTCTGTGCACTGGGCAGCTGTACCCAAAATAAATCCATGTGCCTATTATTGTTGGGCTCATACAATGGGTGCTGTGATCCACAGTCTGTGGGACTACCCCATTTCTTCCTTTTCAATTTATGGCATAAATATCAATCTCGGCTTGTGAAAGTATGAGGTAGCCTCTGAATGTATGTGCATCCTCAGTAAGACCACTGATGGTGCCCAGCTCCTCCTTAAAATCTTCTAAGCCAATTCAGTTGGATCTAACACCGGCAGTTATCACCTGGCAAAGAAATGTGTCTCACATGCATCTAGAATGACCACTTTTGATTGGTTCTTACTTTCTACTCTATATACAAATAAACATCTATATAATTTCCATATAGAGAGACAAATGCACTTTTTTAGTTGCTTTCACAGAGGAGCAAAGGAGAAAGTATTCTGCCTGGGAACCGCCCATAGCATCACTGCATCTCTACAACACCAACCTCAGCTTTAGCTTGTTCACCCTGCTGCTGTTGGACAAGCGATACAGGAGTACCCAGGGTCATACCAATAAACTCCCTCAGGTAACAAGATTCCTTAATTTTTCGTCCCACCACAAATACTAAACAAAGTGCCTGCTAAATACCCTAAAATATAACTGTAAATAATAAAACAAGTCTGGTATGTTCAGAAAATTACACTGTCATGCAATAATGCAATTAAAGCCTGTTGGTGGGTGAATGGGAAAGTGTAACTAGGAGAATCTAGAAGTAAAGTGTGTATCAACTTAATTCCATTGGGGTTGAACATTAAATAAAGTAACATACGTGTGTCGGCTAAAATGCCACTGACTGAAGTGACACGATCAACGAGCCAAGACTTAAGTCTATTTTTTCCTGTAAATGGGTTTCCACCCTCAACACAGGTCAACATACATCCCAAAAGTGAAACAAAAGGACAGAGAGGTCATGTTGATGACAAAGGTAGTGTGTGATATTTTTCATTTCAGGTATCTGACTAAGTAGAAGTGCATCAGCAGTAACAATAGTGTGCATCAATTTGATTATTCCAAAACAATTTAAGTACAGATAAACCCAATTTAAAATAGAAGTGTAATAATTCAAAAAGAGCAAATGTGTCTAAAGAGAAAATTTAAAAAAAAAAAACAACAAACATTTGTGCTATCCTTAAAAAAATAAAAATAAAAAACATACTTTCTTATCTGGGTTCTGCAATGCTCTGGTAACCTCGCTGAATCAAAATCTAAGTAATGCATCATTCAGGTTAAATGGGGGTTGCGGTCCATGACTCAGCTCTCTATGACCATGGGCAATTTGTTTGGAAGTTACATCCAACAGCTGTAATCCAAGTAAAAAGATAACGAGAAGAAGAAATACATAAACCTTTCATAAATGATGCATTAGTCCTGACAAAGAAATTCAAGAATAATACAATTGCTGCTTTGGGTCTTTGTAGGCTTTTCATCTGGTGGCGAGGCCACAATGCATCAGTAAAATCGTTCAGCATCACTCTCTGCAACCTCTTTCTAACAATTCAGACCACAGTCTTTTTTTTTCCCAGCTTTCAGCTAGTTTTCATTTTCAAATATGGGTGTTGGCCCGACAGTTAGGAGCCACGCTAAGTGTCCAGCATCGAGCCAAATTAAAACCCTCTTTGTTGAATCTGGAGAGCTGAAGGTCGTCAGCAGTTGTGTCACGACAGAAGTAGCTGACTGATGTTGGAAATATCAAGACATGATGGACTGCAGCTCCCTGGCCTGAGGGTGAAGCACAGCTACTCTCTGCCTGGAATGCTCACTCTGTAAAACTTGCCCTACCCACTCCAGCACATTTACAAGCTGCTAGACAATAGGGGGCCATAACCAACCAATATCTAAGCATCCATCATCGCATCCATTAACAAACATTCCCAAGTAGAGACGTGCTGTTGAAATCTTTGAAGATAAAAGGGTAATTAAGGCAGTTTGTCTCTTTGTCTACACAGAAACATACAGCATACGGTCTATTTTTTATCCAATCTCATGCTAATAATTAAAGCAAAAATATGAAAATATGAAAATACATCAAGAACCTGCTAGCTACATTAACGGGGCAGAGTAAAGGCTGATTTATGGTTGCATGTAGGCTTTACACAGAGCCTGCAACACAACCTCTGCTTGAAGAGACACGGAGAACAGGTACAACCCAACAAGAGCAGCAGCCGGCCAATCAGGTTGGTTGGTGTGTTTACTGGGGAGACTACATGTCACAAACATGATACTACCAAGAGGACAATTACAGTCGTTGCAGTCTGCGTGCAGTTACGTTTATTGCGAGGTTCAGGTTACGGCATAAAGCATGCATCTATGCAGGTTTTTTGGTTGTTTCTTAATGTTTTAAAACAAATCCCCAGCTACTGCAGTTCTTTATGTGAATGCTGCAGCGCTGTTTGTGTGAAGCTCGAGAAAAAGTGTTGTGGATGTCAGAACCTTCATTTCTGGGTGGTTCGTCAGCTCGTATCGGCTGCAAATTGAAAATTCTTGAATGTGAAACATTCATATCTGTCAGAAACAAAGACATTCAGCTTCCTCTGAATCAATGATATGTCTCTGGAATGGCAGCGCTCCAGAACGACGAAGGACAGCGTAATCTCAGCTATAACATATGTATTTTTTACAATGGCTAACATCAGGCTAACACATTTTGGCATATAAACCTTCATGGAAGCATCTGCTTTTGGCAGTGCACCCCACCAGTGGAAGGTTATATGAGGAGCCGCACCTGCTATACGTTTCTCACTGCTTGCTCTCACTCCCATCAAGTGTGGTGTAGTCTCAGGACTGACAAGCTGCTGCCTGCAGCCTATTTATACACAGACTGGAGAATCATATATACTCAAAACTTAAAATATATTGCATCCTCTGCATCTACTTAACAGCCAAAATTATGTGTACAAAATATAAATGTGTGTGTGTCTACATCTAGCATTAAATTGAAACTCTATTCTAAACACAGTATATCATTCAGCAATACAGACAAAAGCCAAACTGCCACAGTGAATTAGGCGATGTAACGTTCTTGAGGCGATGGCCATCAACATGTATCATGTAATCACTACGTGATTTCGTTTAACGCGGTCTCGCTTTTGTTACACATAAACTGGCCACATAGCATTATTCAGATATGTTTTGAGGTGAGTCATGCCACATTGTCTCCGCCGTCCATTCATTTAAAGTTTATGTTTCTCAACGAGTTAAATGTCACGTCTGTGCACGTGTTTCAGCAAAAAAAAACACATTTTACCATTTTAGATTTTAGCATTTGAAGATGTGCTAGATTTTTTTTTTGTGGCCGACACAACTGGAGCGGGAGCAGATTTAAGTGGCGACATACACACACACGCACACACACACACAAAGACATTCTACTGTGCTCCTCGCTCTCATTAAAATAACATCACACATGCCCTGGAAGTAAAAAAAGCCTCTTTTGTTCTTTGTTTTTCAGACGGCGACTGTAGTAAGTGGCCATAAGCTTTTTGGGAATACAAACTTTTTGAATACATGTGTGCAGCAGGCATAATAAAGCCGGTGCTGTAATGAATACGCTGCACTGAATCAGAGCCGTCACAATGGCTGTCAGTCGGCGTTGAGTTATGGCGTCATCAGCGAGTGGCCTTGCACCGACCAGGCCCGAGATGCTATTGTGAAAACACTGAAAACAAGAAACACCATCTCCAAACTGAGCTTCTACATCGTACGTTCAGCTGCGATAACACATGTTGTAGCATAAATACATCTATTTCTTTATTTTGACTGTAATAAAGTAGACCTATCCTTTGCAAAACCTTTAGCAACAGGATGATATGCTCGTCAGAAATCGAACAGTTTTAAATCTATTGTGGTTTAACAGTTTCAGTAAAACAATCAACCCAAATGACACACGCGAACGACCGTCCCCCGCGCCTTCTATTTTCAGCAATTATCAAAATAACCAATCAAAGTTAATGGGGCGGAGGGGGCTTTTTCCCGATCCGCAAATCAAATCCTCGGAAACACTTCTATGCTTTACAAAGAGGCCATAAAACGTATCTCATCAGAAAAAGCACTGCTTTTTACAAAACAGTGTTTGACTGCTCTTCTACATGTGTGCCCTACTTCCTCGAGGAGCAGCCATCTTCGATATGTGAATAGATGCATAGTAATGACATGGTAGCAGTCACATCAAAGCTGTTCCTGATATGTTGCCACGAGGCCAACTCTATGACGGATTCTGTGGGGGGAGGGGGGGAAGTGACTGATCATTGTGTGCACACCTTGACTTGACAACAGAGCCCAAGAGCTCCCCGCCCCCCCCTCAAAAAAACCAAGCGCAGCCACAGCCCGTACCTCCAAAATCAGGCCTTAGTCGGATGTCATATCCCTTCAGCAACTTGTCCACGGTAGTCTTGGCCACAGACATTCCGGAGCTTCCAGTGGAGGAGCTGAGGGGCAGAAACCAGAAGTGTGAGAGGAGGAAGAAGGACAACAACCACACATTGTCTTTTTTTTCTCGATATTTATAACATGAATGGAACATTTGGAGAGGAGTTAGGATGCGTTAATCAACACCCAACGCAGGAATACGCAGATGAATCCCAGATTTTAAAGCACCGAACAGCACAATTTAAATGAAAACGTAATGTTCACGATGAGAATAACAGTTAATAGATGTCGTTATTTGTACGTTATGATGTATTCATGTGACATTAACAGACTCTTGTGTTGTCATGCCTCGTGTGCGCACTGTCCCGCTTTTTGCCCCACCTACAGTACATCCATCTGCTCGACCGAGTAGACGTAACGATGATACACCTTGTCAAGCTTTTTTATCGATGCCGGTCCCTCAGAACAGTGTCCGTGAGCCCAGTCTTATTCATGTTTTATGTTATAACACAGCCTCCCATCACGCAGTTAGGAGGCAGACCATCCCCAGGAGCGGAATATAGTCTGCTCCAGTTCTGACTGACACCTATAACATCGGTGCCATGACCTGCATCACCTGACCGAGCCGGGGGGCCAGCTCTCCAGCTGAGGTTTCCTTATTACGAACAGGGTGTGAGAATGAGTGTGTGTGTGTGTGTGTGTGGGGGGGGGGGGGGGGGGGGGGGGGGGGGGGGGGGTTACACGAGGGGAGGGAAGTGGGTTAAAACGTCTCCCTCGATAGGAGCACGAGCCCCCCTCGGCTCAGCCAGGGAAAGCACCGTTCAATTAGCTCATAGGTGCTGCAGCTGTTCGTCAAGCTGGCCGCTTCCAGGACTTGTGGGTTCGACACCTGAGAGCATCACGGCGAGGGACGACATCGGTGACACCTGGAACGCGTTCAGGATTACGCCCCTCTTCTTCTCTCTCTCGCACTGCAATTCCAGGTTATTCTAATGGGATCAAAATGTCACAAAAAGTGCGACCCAGTTCTGTGCGAGCACCTAAATCTCATAAGTGAGGCTGTAGGTTACTGCAGACAAGGGGAGAGGAGGAGGAGGAGGGGGAGGAGGAGGAAAAGGAGGAAGAGGAGGAGGTGGAGGAGGAGGCCACAGGGGATATGTGTGAGTGCCTTTCACAATAAAACAATAAAGGGATTGATCAGGAGATTGTGACTCTGCTGTAATTCATACTGTAAACATCAGGAGAGCAGATTATTGAAACTGTAAATCTCACAGCACCCTGACTGATCCAGCATGATGATGATGATGATGATGATGATGATGATGATGATGACGACCAGCTGGGATTATTTATTCTTCGATTTCTGATTGATTAGCAATCAGAGATGCTGATATGTGTTGGACTATTTCTTTGCTGCGCCTATAGAATTTTTTTTTTTTTTTTTTTTTTTTAAAGCAGGCTTGAGAGGGGGCCGAGCGTCTCCAGCGGTGTGGACTCATCATCATACATCTGGCTGCTTACCACATCATTGCAATCAATCGATCTGTGGCTGATTGATTCCATCCGTCCAATCAGCAGCTGAGCGTGCGGTAAGGCTGGAGGAGGGGGGGGGGGGGGCTGGCTGTCATTTAGGGGGTTAGGCTCACACTGACAGCAGCCCCATAATAGTATCCCCATTTTCATATCGGGAGTAGGTTACGTTTCACAAAAGGCTTGATCCGGTGCACGCGCATGTTTTTACGCTCGCGCGCGCCACAGCTCCGTCTATTAGAGCATTATATCGGCAGCGATGCCCCTAATAAGTAGGCCCGGGTACCCCCTTTAATGCGATTTGCCACATCTCAAGCTTTTCACACTGAGCTGTGATCACATCTGTTGGGTGTGAAAGGTTTTTTTTTTTTACTATTATTATGTAATTTTGTTTCTTTCTTTTTTTCCAAAGCCACGTTTTTTTTTTGCCCCCTCTTACCTTTGAACAAAGCAGAAGAAGGACAAAGCCGCCAGAGCAGAGAAAATTCCACATAATTTATCTTCTTGACGACCCAACATCTCCACAAAATCCTCAAGATATAGTTTCTATAATCCAACCAGTCCAGTGGTCCTCCAGAGAAAAAAAAAACCGCACAAAGTAAAAAAAAAACAAAAAACAAAAAAAGGCAATTAAAAAATATATATATTGCCTTTAAAAAAAAAAAGAAAATGCCGAATAAACTGGGCTACATCTACATATGCGATGTCTTCATTAAAATAAGCTTCTCGCTGTTGAAAAAAAAAAAAAAAAAAGAAAAAAAAAGAAGAATCTTGTAATTGGCCCCCCGCTGATTTCTGTTTTTTCCTTTTTCTTTCTTTAATTTCTTTTTGGGGGGGAGGGGGGGATTCCTTTTTTTTTTTTTCTTCTTGTTTTGTTTCTTCTTCCCCGGCTATGGAAATCCGTGCAGGTCACAGAGCCCCTCGACCAACACCAGGAGATCAGACATCTTGCTCAAAAAACGGCATACACAATACTTTTAAAAGTGATGACAAGTGTTCTCCCCCTTAAAAAAACAAACACTGGCATGAATGACTGAGCAGCAGCCTCCCGGTGATCAAATCGGCGGATGAAATTTCCCAGTCCAAACCTGCAGAAGAGGCATGGTTCCAGCGAGGCTCCGGCGCCAGACTATTCCACAAACGTGATGTTGTTAAAAGATATTTGTTTGAGCTGGGAACGCTGGTCGGCTGGAGGGGAGCGGTGGGCGCAGAGGGAAAAAGAAAAATGAAATCTTCATTCCCTCTCTCTCTCTCTCTCTCTCTCTCTCTCTCTCTCTCTCGCTCTCTCTTTTCTTTCTTTCTTTTTCTTTTTTCCCTCCCGTTGCTGCTGCTGCTGCTGCTGCTGCTTCTGCTGCTGCTGCCGCCGCTGATGATGATGATGTAGATCAGCGCAAAGTCACTGAGGGGAAAATGCACATTGGAATAAAAAAAAAAAAAAAAAAAAGCACTGGGTAATATCTGATGCAGACGTCAGAGCAGGCTATATCACTCCTCTGCTGGAGAGAGAAGAGGAGAAGAAGAAGAACAAGAAGAAGAAGAAGAAGAAATGATGCCGAGAAATATGGATGGCAACTAATACGCCAGTACGTGTATCATCACAACGCCGGGGTTCATATCGGAGGATGCTGTTTGGGAATTAAGAAAAAAAAAAAAGAAAAAAAAAAAGTCCACTTGCCTCCGCTGTCCGAGTTTAAATGGCGTTTTTTGGGGGGGAGGAGGGGGGAGTTAATGTGGTCCGCTCGTCTCCTCCTGGAAACAATCAACACATGACTGAGGATCAACAGTCCGGAGAGACATGATGGAGCAGAACCTCCCTTTTTTGACTTCTTGAGTTTTTGAAATTAAAATAATGTCCTACTGGGGGGGGGGGGAGAGAGAGAGAGAGAGAGAGAGAGAGAGAGAGAGAAGGGGGGGGACACCTGAGGTGAATTCCTTAGCGACAGCCTGTTCATGCGCTGAATTGTCTGTCTATTCTCTCTGAAAGCCATTAGGATGCTGCGAGTGTGTGCCGATGCGTCCTCGTGCGTTTCTTCCACTTTTTTTTTTTTTTTTTTTGGAAACTCACACACACACACACACAGAGAGAGAGAGAGAGACACGCACCCACACACAGTCATACAGACATGGCATGGCACACGTGCGCGCACACCACATGAACACGCGCAATCTCTCTCTTCCTCTCTCTCTCTTTTTTTTTCTTTCTTATTTATTGAATCACGAGTCTCTTCTGTGCTTTGAAAACACAAACATCCTTTGCTTGGAAATCGCAAAAAAAAACAAAAAAAAAAAAACGCGCAACATCACAATTCAAGAATCACACAAGCTTGTGTTTTATACAGAGGAGGAGGAGGAGGAGGTTTTCTTCAGGGATCTCTGTGCTGTCCAGTTGCTAAGCAACCCAGCCAGCACTGATGCAGTTGTGGTGAAGGCTATGCGCAAAGGCTCATTTAAAGGAGTAGACCCAATGCTGTCACCACTGTGGTGTCAGTGGGACAAAAAGCAGACAGCAGCAGAGCCATGGATCCCGTTTCTCCTGGTAGACATGTAGAGGGAAACGCCATTTATAATCATACATGTGGCAGGGATGTGGCCTGTCGGGGTGGGGGGGGGGTCACACTTCACTTCTGCTTCATCGTCATCATCATCATCACCATCACCAAGTTGTCAGGGCCACAAGTGCCGTGATGTCCACGATGTTTCTCACGCATTGTTCACGCTCAGCAGGCGTTTGTTGCTCCTGAATATTCTCAGCTGTCCATCATATCGGGAGGAAAAACGATTAAAATTCAGTTGGTCCCTCCCACAGGTGATGTCACAGCACTCCACACAGAATATGGATTGGCAAAGAATGAGAAAAGAAGAAGAAGGAAAAAAAAAAAAAGACAGCTCTGTTTGATTTTCCGGTGATGCTGGTTTGGATCTGAACGTCAATTGTCGAGCTGAAAACTGCATGTTTGTATTTGGGCTTCCTTGAAGAGGCAACGGCACAATTAACAGCGTTGTCTTCACGAGACTGACGTACAGTGCAGACATTTCAGATAGAATGACATTGCAATTACATACTGTAACATCAAAGGGCGACGCCATGACTGACCATGACCTGGCACCCAGGGGTGAGTAATCAGCTCACCATCAGCTGCAAGACACAGACCGGTCTTACACAGTTCAGACTCGATCCGTCACTGGAGTGAACAGAACCCTCTTCTGAACTTTCATCGTCTCCGTCGTAATCTGAACCACAGAGGATGTCATTTCAAGTAGCCCCAATTTAGAATTATGTTAAACTACATTATTGTATGTATGTATATGTTTCTGCACTTACATTAACAGATGTATGATTTCTAAATTCAAGATTAGATGAATCAAATTATCTGACATCGCAAACAGTCTTTTGTGCGGCAACCACGGCTCATAAAGGTGCATTTTGACGTACGCAGAGGAAAACTATCCTGTTTCTGTTCGACGGCTCTGTTCAAAGCTGCTCGTCAAGTTTATAGAAACAGTGTGTGGATTAGTAGGGATTAAACATTATGCTATTGGATACATGGACAGCTGGGACGATAACAAACAGCACTCACATCTGCACAAATTAGTTCAAGTACAAAATAAGAAGCCCTGCTCGCCCCTTCGCAATCCCAAAAATGATCCTTTTACCTAACTAGTTGAGACAAGTTGAGAATAAACTAGCTTGACGTACTCTGGTCTCGTATTCAGACACAGAAACCAAGGCAAAATATAGATAAATTATATCCATATATCCGCTCATTGATGGCAGTTCATCTCCCGTAGGTTATGCTGGTGAGCGTCAGAGTAGTGATGTACAGTAACATGGAGTTGGAACCTGTGTGATCCTGCTAGTGTCTGGGCATGCTCAGTCTGTGCTTCCCTTCATAGTTGGTCGCTCTTGCAGCAGCGCACCGTTAACAGCGTTCTCTGATTACCTCAATAAACTCTAATTGGTGTCTATGACAAGGAGATCCAGGCCCCTGAGATGTGCATGCACCATACTCTCTTTTTTTTTTTTTTTTTTTGCTTCATTCATATGTTGCATAACACATGTGAGTTACTGGGTCACCCCTTGCTCCTCTGATATAAATAGTATCACATGGTTAATGCATTGGTGCCTTCCAGTCACTCCCTGTTTCTCTCGCTGTTCATATCTGTCAAACACCCCGATCGACTCTAAGTAAGCGGCGATATAACTAACCGATGTGTTTAAACGTTTCGCCCCTTCTCTTCACGCAACGTCACCGTCAGCGTGTGACAGAAGCGAATGTATGTTTTATAAAAGGGAGTGTCTTAATGAGAGTTCACTTAATGTTAATGTGTTGTGGGATTTAACGCGCTCCCCTTGATTAGAGAACGCAATCAAGGCTCCTCACGAAGACGTTTCATTTACGGCAACAATGGAGTCCTTTAACGGCTCGAGTTCATGTTTGGTCAACCCAACTGCGGAAGCCGTCTCTGCAAGCTGGTATATAGCTGCGGTCTCACCTTGGTTTGGAAAAGCAGACCAGGGACATTGTTTATAGAAATGCTCTCATACTTGAAGTTAAAGTCTGTTTCCAGCAGTGGGTTATATATATATATATAGCTCTGGTGGAGTTACTTTTTAACTTTTGGGCTTTATCTTCAGTCCTGTTAATCAACCTGACTGCAGCAGTGATCTGCGGCGGTCACCTCCACTGTCGGTTACTTCTGTACAGAGAACATTTATTTTACTACACAAACGAGTGAGACTTGACCTGATCTTAAACACCTGCCCTCGATGTGCGCTGTTGCACAGGCTAGCGTACAGTAAAGTAATCCAGCTGTTTAGGGGCCAGTAAACACCTGCACAAGTAACATGCATAAACATTAAAGATCCCACAGTCAAAATCCCGTAACTGGTGGTGAACACCATCAACAAAATTGATCTGATGTGACTAAGAGATCAAGTTTTATTCATGTTAAGTTCAGTTGTTGTTTGCTTCCTTCCCTATTACAGATGTAACTTGAACATTGTTGGAATCATCAGGATTATTGTATGTACACAGCTCAACAAAATGTAGAACACAGATCTGGTTGTTTTACACATTTTAATACTGATTTTTTACATGTATCTTTAAGTCAAGTCTACAGTTTGCTTAGATGTTAGATCATTTCCACAGCACAGAAATGTTTCCTTAAATAACTACTTACACATGGTTTCTGCTTGGGTCATACTCCAGATGTAAATTCAACATTTGTCTGCTATGTGACTATGATTAATCTGAACTTAACTACTGAATTCCTTGCCCAGACTTAAGTTACGTGGACTAGATGACGGAGTGGACGATGTCACTTCCCAAGGACAGTGCAGGCTTTCCTGGGTAACTGGCATGCTGCTTCCATGGCGAGGTCAGATGAAAGACTGTCCCAACCCCTGAGCGTTCAGTGCTCAATGACAATGACAACAAAACCAAGACAAAATACCAGTGGAAACCCAAACATACGTGGCCAAGATTCACAGTCTGCCAGCAGAGTTATAATCTCTCACAAGCCCTTACAGAGTCAAGTTAAATCATATGATCTGCAGCCGCTGTGTCTGTATATGTAAACAGGAGTTTGATGGTGGGTGAATCAGCTTTAATCTATATATGCGTGCTGTGTATATGTCCCGTATGACTCCATGATTATCCCCTGCTCATCGTTGTGTCTGATCACACTGGCAGGTCAAAGCAGCACTGCGGGGGCTCACTTCCTCCCTGCGTAACAGTGCACCTGACAGGCTTTCACAAAATGAGGGTTCAACTTCAATGTACATCACGCCATTCATTGACCGCTGAGATGAGATTGGGGGCTTTGAAAACACACGGCACACGGCTCTGAAGCACCACCTCGAAGCAGGCTACCAGGCAATTGTTGCTATGCTACCGTAGAAAGCCCAATCAAAGTGCAGTGTGTTGCTCGTTGAGGCTGAACTGCACCACAATGTTCCAGATACTTGTGAGGAGCGCTGTTTACGCTCAAACATAGACAGCACACAAGAAAGCAGGAAAATGCATGCTAATGCTTCCGCTTTGTCCACCTCTGGTTTCTGCAGAGAGAGAAAAAAAACAAAAAAAAAGATTGTAAACAAGCCAGAATGATGCATCACATTGAGATCCACCTTTGATCATTATACTGCATGCGGTGTAATATATATATCCAATATATATTGGATCCAGGATGGCAGATGTCTGTGATTTACGACCTCATTGCGACATGAATGGCATCCGTTCATGATTATTAAACATGGCCATAAAAACGGATGACATCCAGCTTCGACGTTTACTACCTGGATTCATGTTCGACCGTTCCAATGTTAGATTACTCAGAGTGATGTACCAATGTCACAACGTAATTAGAAATTGATTAACATTTCCTTATTGACCGTTAACAAGAAAGTCTTTGGGGAAAATGTAACACATATTTTAAAAACAACACATCTTTGTACCAGGTCACTTGACAAAATACATACATCAGGGCTCCCATATCAACATGACCATTGCAGCATAAAATTGACAGGCATAGCTGACCTTTGTTGCACAGTTTCAGTCTGATTGAACGGTTTTGGTGCCTAAACCTTTTAGGCAATAAAACTACACAGTTGGGTTTAGGAACTGAAACTAATTAGTTATGTTTAGGCATTAAAACTACCTGGTTTGTTTTAGGAACTGAAATTAATTAGCGACATTTAGGCATTAAAACTACTTGGTTGGGTTTAGGAACTGAAAATAATTAGTGACGTTTAGGCATTAAAACTAGTTGGTTAAGTTCAGGCACTGAAACTACTTGGTTGGGTTTAGGAAAAGACTAGTGTTTGTGTAACTTCATTTCCGTACATACACAACGTTGTGTGCGTGACATAACATTACAAGGTTAGTTAGGCTGTTATTATAACTATTACAGGCTGCCTAACAAAAAAACATAATAAGCAGCTTGCAAAGTCGCCCTATATGATCGTTTTTCAGATGAGGAGGCCATTTAAAAACATCAATAATGATGACATGGGGGGCTCGTCCTCTGACAGTACTAATCGGACTAAGCAAAGGTTAGACGTGTCAAACTGCCCTCTATAAGATAATTCTCATTTTGCATTTTTGTGCACTTACATGTCATAGGGAGTCCACACACAGCATGACTACCTGTTCATCCTTCAAAAGTATGGCTGACACACACAACAAGCTGACCCGAAACACTCGTCTGTCCTCCACACAGGAGGAGTGCACGTCTCAAACGGTCACATGGTTCACCGGCTCCAGAATTAGCATGGGTGAGGCGCAACACTCGATGCTAAATAGCTATTGATGGAGGACAAACACTAATACGAATCTGTGATTCTGTTCCTTACCTCACCCGTGTCCCTCCTTGCAACTCCCAGTGCATTTCATTTATAGAACACTTGGGGTGGTGCATATTTAACCAGACCCTCGTGGCCTTTTATTGATACAATCAAAATAATTAATTAAGTGTTTGTAAAGGTCTGGCATGAGGTTAATCTTCTCAATGGTTTATCAATATCAAAAGCGGCATGCGTGTGACACATACGTCGTCCGGCTAACTCTGTAGTCAGTAGCGGCATTATCTCTCTCTGCCCCCTCTTGAGAGTGAGTGTATACTGTAAGTGTGCTTGTTTGTCTTTGCATGTGTGAGTAGGTACATGCTGCCTGCATATGTATCGTGTCATATGATCCTCTAGGTTTTTTTTTTCTTCTAAACTCCATGTATCTTTTATACCATGCTTGTCTTTCAGCCGGATGGATTTCAGCGTGCCACTGATTTATCTTTTATCAAACGCAGCCTCACCGTTTCTCCCGGTGAGCGCGGCTCAAAGCCGCGAGGTAAAAAGGCTTTCGTTTGGCCATTCTTCTCATCCCTCTGGCGAAAGGGTAACTCATGTAATGCCCCTTATTTGCATTCAAAGTGTCCTCATTTCAGTTTTCCTTGAAATTCAAATGTCAAAGCGTGGCGCAACAGACTTTCAGTTGTCTGGGAAACAATGGAAGCAAACAGGGATTCACCACTATGCACCAGAAATATGTAGCATCTCATAAATAGTAGCATTTTGTCAAAAATAGCAGTGTAGCAGCCCTTCCTCTTTTTTTTTTCCTATCTGTATTCTACGTGGGATTTCTACACGGAACTCCTACGAGAAAGGGTTAATGAATTCCTCACACAGATAGATATTGCCATGGAAACAGCTGCGTGACTGCTTGCAGCTTGTATACACACAGGAGGAAAAAAAACAATGGTGCCAAAGGTATTTTAAAATTCAGCGAGCAGAGGCTTTCCAGTGCACATAGCTGCAGTTAAGATTTTTTTTTTTTTTTTTTTTTTTTAACAAGCAGAGACACAAAGAGTGAGGAGTAGCCACCTTGCAACCTCACCCCAGGTCCTCCCCCTCCTCTCTCTCTCTCTGTCTCTCTCACTCTCACTCCATCTTTGCAATTCAAAGGAATGTGATTGACATTGGAGATGCTTTTGCAATAGCCATGGAGTTAATGCATTCAGGAATATGAGGTCTGGATGTGGTAGATGGGAAATAATACCCTGCTCTGTCATTTCCTTCGCAATAACAAAGTGCACACAAACACACACACACACACAGTCACTAAAAAACACACACACACACACACACACACACACACACACAGTCACTAAAAAACACACACACACACACACACACACACACACTCTAACACAATTCCAGCGGAGAATAATTAATTCACAATATGAAACAGACCTTAGGCAACGTGCCTCGCGGTCGAGCTGAAAAAGAAGGAATGGATGGAGGGCCGTTGAGCTTCTTACGCTCTCAAATACATTAAAAAAAAAGTACAACTACACTAAAACCACGCACGGCTGCATGCACGCACACACACACACATCACGCACATGTACATGCAATAATTATTTGTCCCTTAAGATTTTCAAAAAAGGTGCCACAGTACGCTGTGTGCTGGTTTAGAGCCATTAGCCGTCCTCCCAATAGCGAGTCAATAGTCTCCCGCGCTGCCCAAATGGACTTTTATGCTCGAGTCTGCAAATGTGACTCTATAGGTTGGTTTTCTGCAGCATTCACTGCTGGCACTCAGTTGCTGAAGCAAAATAACTGTGTTTGGATTCATAAATATTTTGAGATGCATTGAAAAGCTTTTAAGTCCATAGAGAGGAGCCGGCACGGTGATGCAAGGAGCTGTAGGTGCAGCGGGCGGCGAGCGCCGAGTGTTCGGTAAACAAACAAACAAACAGAAAAAATAGATAAACAGGGACGAGCGGAAACATTAACACACAGATAAGCCTCTCAGAAATCTGTGTGTCTGTCTTTTCTTTCAATTTTTGGACTTAAAGGTTCTCATTCACTTGAGGTTGTTTGTTTTGTTTTGTTTTTTTCCTTTCCTCCTCCAATCAGAAAACAAGAGCAAAGGAATTCTCCCAGGAACTGAACCACATTCCATCAGCATGTGTCCTGTCCATTAAGCTGGATGTTGAGTGTGTAGCATGCTCCATTTTTCCGGTTACATACGCTATCTTGTGCGGCAACAACAGCATCCTTCGTGCTTTGCGTTAAAAGCAACACGGAGATTAAATGCAGCGCGGGAGAAAAATTCAGTTTGAGTCTTCAATAATTTGTGAAAGTTAATTTTTCTTGTTTTTGAGTTTGTATTCTGTCGTGTTTGTTGTGGTTTGTTTTTAGATGCTCTGAAGCGAAGGAAGTCAAATCGTGTTGCGTTTAAAAATGCTGCAAAAACTGAATACAGTCACATCCAGCGTTCAAAGTCACTTGACAAAAATGGATGAAAGCTGTTTTTTTTGTTTGTTTTTTTTTTTCCCCCAGAAAATCAACAATCAACAGCTATAATTAGTCAGGAGCTGTCACAGGTTGCGGCTCACAGGGGATCAGTCCAGGCGTCCATTTTGGAGTCACATTCATCGAGGTTAATTAAAAAGGAGACGGACTTCAGCGACCCCCCTCGTCACACGGCGGGACGAAATGTGGTCAAGTATAATTACACAGCTGTAAGCAGATCATAATTGGATAATAATTTTTTAGTAATTCCTTTTGGGATCCAGTCTTCCTCTGGGAATTTCTTTTTTTTTTTTAATTGATGAGATAGCTCACAGCTGCCAGAAGTTACAAGATTAGGTGACTATCATAGCTTATCACGGAGGCGCGGAGAAGTAAGTCATAAAGCAAATTAGTAGGAGGCTCTGTGACTTTGTCAGGCAGGTACGTGAAGAGATATTATCTTATTTGCTAAATGAGCCATGGACGGACGCTATCATTTTTTATGGCTGCACATTACACGCCAGGCTTATACACTGACGCACAGGCTCGGCATTAAAGGTGCAGTTCTTAGGCCTCTTCGGTCTGAAAATCTTAATGTTGCTAATTACAGCCAAGTTCGGACCAGAATGTCTTTATTATATATTGTACATATATTAAACTCTTTATTATATGATTACATATATGATTGCTACAAAATTAGCCACAACTAGGAGGCACATATTAGATGGTCTAATGGTACAAACCTAATTAAAGGGAATAAAATGTAGGGAGGGAAGGCATAATGAAGGAGAGGTTTGACATTTTGGGAAACGTTCTTGTTTGTTTTCTTGCTGAGACTTGGACGATACATCAACAGCATGATATATCTCATGCTGGTACAGTAATAGGAATCCTCAGCCAGCTGCTGGTTAGCTTAGCTTAGCATAAAGACTGGAACTGGAGGTAACAGCTAGCCCGATTCTGTCCAAATCCACCCAACAGCACCTTTAAACCTCACTAAATAATAGGTTATATCTACGACCGCAAGGGTGAAGACACAACAATTTCTTAACAAAACTTTGTACAAAATGCAATTTCACAAAACACAATCAGTGTATGTCTAACCTATGAGTAAACACATTTCACAGGAACAGAAATATACTTAAGAATACACAGCATTTTACAAAACTGACACGGCAAATAATATTTTGTTTTCTGAAATGTTCTTACATCTTGAACCTCCGGGCCTCCGTATATACTTGTCACATTCAATCCATCCAAAAAGTGTGAAAACTGCATGTTTGGGTTTGAACGAAGGTTATGGGTCAGACTATTTCTTGGGCAGGCACAGTGAATGCTCAGAGTCCTGCTGTCACTGCGATGTTACACATTAATATGTAAAACAACAAAATGTGTTATTCCTCACACGTGTTTTCTGATCCGACGCCGTCGTTTGTCCCTGGCCTCTAGAACAAAGACTTCTTGGCTGCCCGACAATTCCACCTGACTGAGCCGCTAGAGGGCTTTTGTCACTTGAACGTAAACATATGTCGTTTTGGGGCATTCGCTTGAATTAAGCGTTGCTGTCGTTCCTCTCTGGAGGACAGTCTCTGAGGTTAACAGGTAACCAGCTGGGAGTCCACAAAGTCACCGCTCCTGGCACAAGAAACACCACAACATGTCACTCTTCGTTTAGTCTTTGGGGTAAGCTAAGCTAACCGGCTACTTGTGACAGGCACGAGAGTGGCATCAAGCTTTTAAAACTAAAACCTCGAGAAGAAAAAAAAAACGAATGAGCATATTTTCAGAGCTGTCAAACGATTGCATTAATTAAGCACACACACAAGTGATTTGAAGGAAATGATTTCTAATCTGCCAGAAAAATTTTGCTCCATATCCCTGCTGGGCTCAGCAACTCGCAGACTTCTCGCAAGTTTTATCTTTCAATATGTTTTTAAATCCTCGAACTGAGCACGCATGTCTCCTTCCAGATGGATCTGTATGGGCGTTATGGACGTTGCTCTTCCAGAAAATTGTCCTCAAAAGGAAAGTTGCACTAATGAAACTGCACATGATAGAATAACAGATACTCTGTTAATTTTCACCACACATCAAACTCATCATTCTTGAAACGTCGGCTGTGTTTAAGCATTAATTGCCTTCGATGTCAGAATGACACAGACGAACCTTTCCTTGATTTCATTAGGAAATCATGCTGTGGGTTTACACGGCTTGTTTTTGCCGAGACTTGTCTCACCATCAGGTTCTCACCGATGTCATCATGTCACCGTCACCTACACCTCCAGAGTAACGACTTCCAGCTGCTGTGAACGACACGGAGTCACATTTCCAGGATCCCTAATTATTTCTGAGACACTTGAGCCACCTGGTAGTGGAGCTGCGAAAAGAAAAGTATCACGATCAGGTAATGTAACATAAAGCATGAATACGTGGCACTATTTTTTTGAGGGGTTTGTGAACAAATTTGGGGGTTGCCTGTCGGTCTTCCTGCACCGCTGGAAATGGAAATAAGGAGTAACGCGCTTCACGTCCAAAATAGAGAGGAGATCTCAGCACCTTGTGAGTTGTGTTGATTCACTTGTGTTGATCAATAATCCCATCAACCCGCTGCAGATATATTATGGTCATTTTGTGCGATGGGGCAGTAAAATCTTACTTATTACCCCTTTACAGTAATGTGGAGACGTTATTTATCGCGGACATTATTTTGCCTGATACTCACTTTTGAATCAGCTCCGGCTGCATGCTGACCTTGAGCCTCTGACTTCGTCATTATAAATATCTGGACATGCGGCACACAATCCTGGAATTTATATATACGTTTGTCATGGAAATGTATGGGTGATATTTCAGAGGGGATCAAATCTATTTCTCTTCCTTTTTAATGTACCTGGTCTGTAGCATCTGGATGAACAGGTGCAGATTTGTTTTTCTTGTTTTTTTGCTTTACTAAAGCAGTCAGCATATTTATTCTATGTAAAACACATTTTGTCATTTTACATTCAGTTACAACAACGATACGGTTTAAATGTTTCACGGAGACACAACGTTTCCCATGTCCCTCAACATAAATCATCCGAATAGCACGTGCCAGGGTTCAGGGCATGTCTTCGGACACAGCTGCACGCTGACCTTCAAGCCCTTAAAACCCAAACGGCCAATCGCAGCCAATCTGTCAACACGTCCACGTCTGTTGACACACCTTACAGTTTTCTGTCAAAATGCGAGTGTTTCAGGGCTGCGGCTAGATGGACTGAGGAGAACACAGCTGCTGTGGAGCACGGAAAGGTTCTGCAGTAATGTCACTCTCACGCCAAAATCTAAAAATACATATTTTCCCTCTTACCTGTAGATCTACGTATGCGTACATCTAGACTGTTTTGGTGTGGTGTTTGCAGAGTTTTGGATATTAGCTGTAGCCGTGTATGTCTTGTTTTAAGAATAATGAAACAAAATGGCACTTCAGGTTGTTGTTGTTTTTGGCACAAACCATCTAGTTCTATGATATTCAAGAGACATGTATATGATTCATATCTCCAAATCCCCGACACCTCACACCAAAACGATGATCTACTGTATAGTACAACCTCAGTGCACATGCCTCCATGTAGCCTTGCTGGCCGCTCCATCGATGCCTCCCAACAGATGGCTGGAAGACGCCAACATTTTCCTCCTCAATTACAAACATTCCTGTTTTCCCCGAGTTTGCCAGCAAGCTAAAACCGTCCTTGTTTACTCCCAAGGATGCAGTTAAGCCTTCCTTGGCTGAGATTTTTGATGAGATGGAGACTCTGGAGCCTCCTACAAAAACCATGCAGGCTAACTATTTGGCCCCCCCAAGGCCGACCGTCTGGTAGCAGGCGAGCCCACGCTTCAGAGGAAGGCCTTTGTGACTCCTCAGCCACTCAGCTGGACGGATAAATTACTGTGCCCACACACTCACGGCCAGAACAATAGGCATAGCCGCTGCACTCCAGACTCGCAATCGTACATTATGTTACCGGCTGACCCGTAGCGGAGGTCGGTCACAAGAGAGGGACACCCAGCCCTGGATAGCCATTGTAATCAGGGACCTGTTTAGTGTAATAATTTTTAATGTGTGAGGGAGTAGCAGGGGCAGCGGTGTGCCGCTGTTGCAGATGGCTTATGTATAATGACCCACAATAACCACCACCATCATGTCTTGTGGAGTGCATCAGAGTCAGAGGGACTATTCAGCCGGGCCGTGGACAAGGTCCAAAACTAAATATGACAGCCCAGGGGCCGCCATTCTGGTTCACTGTTAATCGCTTTTCACGACCAACAGTCGCTGACTACCTGCAGCCGTCCCAGTGCTCACAGTCACTGGGTTTATCCCTCACTTCAGAAGCCAGAAGCAAACATGAATTGTCTACACCAACAAAACAAAATTAACTGTTGGAAAAATTCAAATGTAAGCCCAGCCGACCATATTAATTTATTTTGCTCATCATCTTGTTACCAAAAACTGTATCAAATATGGACGTAGTCAGTGGACACAAGGAGTAAAACCATTTCTTTACTTTATTTCTGCTGTACATGGTGTCTTATGGGGACTGACTCACCTTTGGAGGCAATCTGCACAGCAACTGCAGTTTTTGACACCTCTGCACTGGCTTCATTTTGCCAGAGGTTGCCGCTCGGTTAATACTTGACACAGGCCAATATATCCAGCGTTGATTGGATTTCCTTTGACTCACACCTGCTGCCAAACCTTCTCCTCTTACGGGGTGACTGGTCACCAAAAGGCTACTAATCAATAAGTCCTCCAATCATTAATCGCCAATCAATAAGTTGTATAACCAGGCAATTAGCCTGAATGAAATCCTCAGGAAAATGTCTCGGACTAAGCATCACTTGACATTTCTGGAGAGTCAAATGTCCTTCTGAAAAAAAACATCTTCATATTGAAGGCCACACAACATAGACGCCATCGTGACACCATCACGATCACGCACAGGACAGACGGGCCTTTTAGTCATGTGCATCCGGGCGCGTCGCCTCATAATCTATCTACGGGTGTAAATTGCACCATTCATCATCAAGTGCCTTGCTGACGTCCTGGACTCCGCTATCTTAAATCACACAGGTAGCAGACTGCTGTGATGTACTACAATATTCTGCATCTCTTTCATATTTCAGCCGTGTGATCCCATCAGCAGCAGGAAACGGCGCAGGTGTCGCTTTCAAAGAGTAAATCCCCCCTGCTGGAGAAACGGGAGATGAGAATAGCATTCCTGGCAGAAAATACAGCACCGATTTTTACATCTAATGTTGAATCAAACACAAACACACACACACACACACACACAAAAACAGATTTAAAGGGACTCCATTATTTTTGGCGTGAGGCGCAGTGGGGACAGCAGATGCCTCCTTCACACACTGAGGTCACTCTGCCTATAGGACGGGTCGAGAGTGGCCTTGGCCAGCGGACTGCAGATGAATTATTTGGAAGGGTCTCACTTGCTTTAACACATCTTCCCAAGGAGAGGTCTTTTACCTGGCCACGACACTGACTCATGTGCCGGTAATAGATGCAGCAAATTAACAAACATGCAAGGACACGATCTCCCCCGTCATACAAGCTATTGACTTAGTCATGGCCACTCATATCCCAGGAGTGATGAATTTACAACCAGGTGCTCGCTGTAGCTGAGATTCTAGCAGCGAGGCGACTGCAGCCAGGAGCTGACTCACAGTCGTGCAAAGTATTGAAACTGCAGTGTCTGTTTGTCTACTTCAAAAAGTGTCACTGTTGTTTTCACATAAGCTGTCAGGTGGTATTTCCGTGAGGCTCACTCCCACCATGGGCTTTTTCCCCAGGCTGGCCTCTTCAAGATGGGACTACTGCATCTCTATCATGCTGCACCAGTCTGTATATAAGTCACAAGGCAGACTGGGGAGGTCGGGGGGGGGTCGCTGTTGTTCGGCCCCCGAGCTGGCAGCAGAGGGAGTAACAGCGCCTAATCGGTGCCAATGGAAAAAGCGTGAAGCCAGCAGTACAAGACGACGTGCGCCATTTTGAAGGCGTGCTGTGTGTATGTGTGTGACCGACGACTCCGATATATAAAAAGCGGTCAGCAGCCAGTTCAAAGAAGAAGAAGAAGAAGAGCAACTGAAAATATCATCACGTATCTTTTTGCTTGTGGAACGCTGGCATGCTATCCAAAATCGAATACCGGGGCGACACAAGTCCGTGTAAAGACGGGTTTATATTCACTGTTATTGTGTAAGCTTTGTGCAAAAAAAGGCTGATAACTGTTCAATCCCCTCGCCGAGATTTTTCTTGAAATGAAGTAAAATGACTACCGACTCCTCACTGATAGTAGTCCTGAGAGTTAAGGGTTCACCTCTCAGAGCAGATGTGTGGAGATGATGTATAAAACAGAGGGAAATGATGATGATCACAGATGTCAGTGTTTAAAGATGCAAATCAAAAAGATATGTGTTATGAAGCTACGTTTTGGTACTTTGAGCTAAATGCTAACACTAGCATGTCAGCATGCTCACAAAGGCTATGATAAGAGGTTCCTGTTTAGCAAATTTAATGTTTACGTCACCATCTCAGTATAATGTGTTAGAATGCTAACATTAGCTAACTAGCGATAAACAAATTGAAGCTGAGGTTGACGAGAATGTCGTCAGTTTAGCAGGAATTGGCTACACGGTGGCAAGAGAAGTCAGGCACCACCAGTCATTAGAATTTTTAAATCCTGTCACAAGAATTTGAAATGACTGTGAAAATGTCAAAACGTCAACTCATACAGTGATTGAGATATTTCAGCTGACCAACAGACCAACTTCTCCAGTGATACGGTGCCATGCTAATAATGAAGGGCTAAATTGCTTTAACCTATACAGTGCCCCAATCTCTTGCCATTTATTTTACATTCCTCATAAAACCCGTTTGACTGGCATCCATACAGTTCAGATCACTATGCAAGCCCGGCCGCCAAAGCACATCATCTTGCTCATCAAATCACAATCCAAGTATCCCGATTCGCCACTTAATCTATCCTGGGATAATTGGATGATAGAAATTACAGTGAAACAACTGAAGCCAGCACTGTCTGAACATTTGATACTACGCTAATTATGCCAAGAGCTCTCATGGTCGACACCAACATATGCATAGTCGCAGTGGCACATTGCCACTTTCAATTCAGTTGTTGACACTTTCATATAGATTTTTTTGCCGTCTTCCCCCCTTTGTTCGTCGGCATTGATAATGAATGGGATGTTGTCACTTTGCAGCTATTGCCCTTGCTAATAGAATGAAGTTCTGTAAGACAGAAAGGCGTCGTGTGTGGCTGTAGAGTTTTCCTTTTCAGCGGAACAAGCTCGGATAATTAAAAAGACTTTCCCTTCACACGTGAATCTGCTTCCCCACAGGAAAAATAACGTCAAAATCAGGACTCATTTTACATTTGAATTAGTGAAACATTGTATGTTCTTTACAATATGTGACAGAAGTACAAATTGACCTGAGGTCGATGTCATTTGAGTCATAAGCAATCAGCAGCCACTGTGCTGTTCACGCCTCATTGGCCTCACTGATTGTGATTAGATCAATATATGGCTACAGTAGTGGTGGAAGGGGCTGGATGTTAAACGTGTCCCTTCTTTTCTGTAAAAAAAAATGCACTTTTTGATTCAGTAATACTACCAATGACAAAAATGCATCCATATCTATCCTGCATACTAATTATATACAGGATTTACGCCATATTAATTGTCATATTATGCTGTTTTGCGGTCGGTACTTATATAAAAACAATGCGCATACCTCCACAGCTCTTCTAGTTTCTTTGTACATTGTGTGAGAATGTCGTTGTGTGTCATTGACAAGACACTCAAAAATCAACCCTTGTTTAGTATGAATTTTCATAGCGATCAAACAATGTAATGAAAATCTGCTTGGAATTAGCCATGTCGTGTAGAACTGGGACATGCAGTTTGTCTTTGAGGCATGCTAACTTTAGCTTTCATTCCCAGTTTGAGCAGTGTGGCCTCACTTCAGCAAAGTCAGTTAATGAAGAGAAGGAGAGATACATGCAAGATGCTTTCACAGTTTGTCAGTTACTGAATGAGCCATAAGCCAAACAACAGTATTCTGGGATGGACACTGAAATAATACAGGGATTTTTACCAGATAACTTTAATTCATCTATTTGGAAAGAGTTAATTATTTCAGATTGATGGGAATAATTTTTTGGGTTGTGTAAGCAGAGCCTGCTTTGATTGTGATACCTGATTGATACATTTACTGTGAAAATAACAAACCAAATAAAAATCAGCTGGACCTTTTGTAGATTAGTCATGAAAAAAGAGAACTGTGCAAATATTCCTTTGGTATCGAGCAACAAAGAAGTTTTAGCATTGTGCTGATTTGCCTTCCCTGACATTGCACATCCTGTGATGTGACTATTGTGCAGCCTAACCAAAAACATCACGAGTTCAGTGCAAATGTAGAACTTCTTCAAATACATAAAACACATCAGAAAACAAATATATATTTATTAGCAAAAAGAAAAGACTGATATGAAATTGTCTGCGGTTGAAAGAAGCTAGAAGAGTGGAGAGAGAACATGCAGTATTACAGCACATACAACAACAGCACAAGACAAATTCATGTTCAGTTTCGCATGACCTTGAGACAATGGATAATATTGTGAAGCAAACTTTGTCAGATAGTACCCTCAGTTTACTGGACCCTTTCAGAGAGATACAGCAGAGTATTATCTGCGTATAGAAAGGAAGCGCGATTGCACACTATTAAAGGAATAATAGCTTGTTTCTGAATGAACTTTGATTAAGCTCTGTGTTGGACGAGCTACTAATGGATGTGAATCCCTGCCTACCTACCAAATGCTGGTTGTGATGATTGATCCCCAACCACAATACTCTAAAGCCGATCCAAAGACCCAGCACAGAATCCTCCCCAGTTCCTGGAAATAAGTAGACTCAGTACTGCAGCGTCAACAAAACTACAAACATTTGTTTTGTAAAAAAAAGAGATTTAATTGAAATAGCAACTGTTTTTGTTATGTTATATATTTCTACATACAAAACACAAAATAATACAAAACACAAAATAGCACATAACTCTCTACCTTTTTTTTCTTTTATACATTAACTCACTCAGGCCTCAGATTTCCTTTAGAAATGGCCAGAAACACGCAGTCACATACAGAAAGCACCCAATAACAGCCAGAATCCAATGCACTGGCCACCAGGGATCTCCACTGGAGCAACACGGGGTTAAATGCCTTGCTTAAGGGCACCTGATTGGGTAATTTGCAAGACATATCCAGAAGCACCACCACAGAAGTAAGAGATGCGCGAGAATGATCCTCTATGTCCGGAAATATCTTCTGTTAATTATCATTTGTTTTCATACTAATCTTCCTTGAGGCACCTATTTTTCTGACAATCGTGTAGATTTTGTTCTGGCCCTGGTGATCCAAATCACGTAGACTCCCAACAGGAACAGCTGCGTAGTCCACTCTAGGGGAATGAAGGTGTGTGTGTGTGTGTGTGTGTGTGTGTGTGTGTGTGTGTGTGTTTCTGTGTGCATGTGTTGGTTCATGTGGTGGGGTTCAGCCGAGGGACCTGAGCCATCTCAAAGCAGCTGCGCTACTCATTCAGAGTGGTGGGCTCACAGAGATGGGTACGAATCAATCAGGTATAAGGAGCACAGTCTGTATTTGTCTGATATGTCTGTTCGTCATCGGCTGAGCATTTTTTTAAAATGAGACATTTAAAGATCGGGTAAGTCATTCTGTTGAGAAGAATCATATTTGTACAACATTTCTTAACATCCAGACAGAAATCAAAATATTAAATGACTGGGGGGAAGAAATCCATGGTCTCTGGCAGCAACAAGGTTGTAACAGCTTCATCCAATCAATGGACAGACTTCCTGTCAATCAGTCTGCCCTCACCCCATCCCCATAACGTGTGACTGGGTTATAATGGACACACTGCTGGAACTATAGCGGACCGTTTACGACAAGAATGGCAGAGAAACTACAGCAGCGCTTCTCATCACCGGCAGTACCTACAGCAGCCGACACAGCTGAACAAAGAAAGAGAAGAAAGACTGAACTCGACAAGGCTACCAAAAAAAAGAAAAGAAGAAGAAGTCAGACAAGCACAAGAAGTAAAACAAGTAACAACATCAGAGGGGCTGTTCAGCGATGGCAGCAACTGATGGCCTGAACACGGACGCCATGTTAGCTACTGTTTCTGTTGGATAATTTGGTAATTAGCTGGTTTGTTTTTGTTGTGGAAATGTTATATTAATCTGCATTATGTTGTCAGCGTAGCTAACGTAACTTCCTTACGTCGCTGTCGTATGATTTAGCCCATCGCTAGCATCGGCAGCTTGTGGCTATCGTTACCCAACTAGCTATATTAGACTACTGCTGTATAAAACATATTTACATGTAACGTTACAGTTTACAGGCAGCTCAGAGTTTACACATACTGTAGATCTAATCCATATAGCAGTTTTTACTTATGCACCCTGGGCTGTATGTGAAAGCGAGCTAATTCTTGTGTGCTACAGGCGTGAAAGGGTCAAGCCCGCTGTTCTGAGGTCATGGGAAGATGAAATATTTCTGCTTTGTGAGCCGTTCATTCACATCACCTTTGAACTATTACGAACGTGCTGGTGTTGCCTGTTTCTGTGTCCCACAGTTAAGAGAGGGAAGCATTAACTTCCAGCCTTCGGAGCGTCACCATGTCCCTGAAGTCTGCTCTCCGACAGGTGAGAGTAACTTGATGCTGATAGCAACTTGGATCAGTCGACTGTTACTCATGTAATGTGTCTTTCACAGAAAACATTTTGTATATACATTTTAGATCCAAACAACAAGAATCCAACTCAATTATTTATGCCATGATTAAGCTTACAATGTATATTCTACAGTCTAGTCTATGTTAAAAATAATGACGTGTGTGTGTGCATTAGTTTGTTCGTGTGGCGGGGTTCAGCCGAGGGACCGGAGCCATCTCGAAGCAGCTGCGCTACTCTTTAAGAGAGGTGGCCTCACATAGATGGGTACGAATCAATCAGCTATAAGGAGCACCGTCTGTGTTATCAGTCTGATATGTCAAAAATGAAAAACAAATAAATGACTGACCTCATTTAAACCTAGCTCTAACTGCATCAAATTATTAAAATGATGTCGTGTAGATTAAAATAACAAGCATTCGACTCAATTATTTATGCCATAATCAAGCTAGCAATGCATATTCTACCATCACAGTCAATATAACAAATAAGCACATGAGTGACTGGCTTGTTTTCCATCCCTCCCCCTGTGTGTGTGTCTCCTCTCTGAGATGGTCAGTGTTGAATTAAGCGCACTTGAAGCCTGATTATGCATTCTTCCGTAACGCAGCCTTCAGTGGCCACTAATTTAGAAACAGAATCTTCCCCAGGGCTTCTTTCTGCTTTGCTTGGTATATATGGATTCCCATATAGATGATTCACCTCATGCTCCAAAGGCGGGGGGGGCGGGGCGGGGGGGTTCTGTGAACTCATGGTCAGGTCCTACTGGGTCATGGTTTGGGCCTCCAACATTTCTCCTAGCAGGCGATGCCTTCACACTAAAACCGACCCAGAACGCAGCGGTTGTTACTGCGGGCGAGCCAAGCCCTTCTCTTGTGGCGTCAAACCAAATGTAAACTAATCTGTCAACCTAAATGTGCACGGCTCAGTATTCTGCATGTCTAAGAGACCCGAGGGAAGAAACTCATATACTGTACAGAATCAAGCCAAGACAAGACCACAGCCAGCTAAAGGGGCCTGGAAAGCAAGTAGATCATGCAGCATGGGAGAGATGTGGGGAAGATTTTGGGTAATGTGTATTAATCCACAGCTGCTCTGTGTTTACATCGTATTAATCACGATAATAACAATGTGAAGATGATGTTACAATTGAATGCTTGCGCCCTGACACTTATTTTATTCTTTTTATTATTTAAAATATTTTTTCGAGATCTGCAAAGTACGGCCGGCGTCACCAGTCCCTCGGGTTTCCTCTGGTTGTTTGTGTGTGAAGATCCGGCGTAGGTGTGTAAAATGTGGCACATTTGTGCCTTCTGATCTCATCTGACAGAGCTGAGAAAAAATGGTGGTGACAAAACAGCGCTGATTTGTGCAGATGTGGACTGTCCTGAGGGAGCCCTTTTGCGCACGCGCTTCATTGATTTCCCAACTGAGGGTAACTGTGGAACCAGAGGTCACACCCCAGTGCCCTTGCACAGATATTCACCCTTTTAAGGGAATAGGATGTACACAGCGAGCAGCCAACAGAGTGTAATGTCACGTAGTCCACACATGTCAACACTCATGTCTAACGGCCTCCTGTACCAGCCAATGAACGGCCTCTACGAAGGACGTTTCGCAAACCAGATGGCTAGATAGACAGATAGATAGATGTGATCCCGATAAGTAACCCTTGACGTCCTGTGGCGAGTCTAGCAGCGGTCCGGTAAAGCCATTGGTTCTTTCCCGGTAAAGCGCATTAGAAGCCACTACATCATTCGTCCCACACTGTCAGCCCAGAAGTGGCGTGCGATTCTTCCCCCCCTGCACATTTATCATGTCATTACCGCTGGGATAGCAAGCAAGGCCGAGGAATGAAAAGGAAGAAAACATATATTTTTAATGCCGTTTGGAATTGATTCTAGCTGCCATTGCCAAAACTGCACGAGTACTGTTCATTGGACCAGTAGTTTAATATCATGGCGTGTTCCATCATTGTCATTCCTCCGTTCGAAATCATCAATCTGTTTGTCAAGTTGCGTAAAAAAAAAAAAAAAGGGCTTACAGTGTGATGTTGTATTTCCTGCGTTCAGCATATTGCTCTCATTCCTGAAATTACCGTACATCCAAAAAGAGAGAATTACATAATCTATTTAAAACAGATCTGCTACATTATAATGCAGCAGTTAATAAATGAAGCAGCTCCATAAACTTTTATCATTTCTGCCCAGAAGAACTGTTTTTGTTTGGATGAAACAGTAAACTGCTGACACGCCCTCTTGTCATTCCATTGTAAGTGCTCTTGTACAATCAGAAGCCCAAAGACAGGATTGATTTATGAATCCACCTCCTTCTGCCCGGACGTATTGATAGACCGCTCGTCACACCGCATCTCATTGCCAGCAGTGATTGCGCTGTATTTCAGGGTTGGGGGGCTGTGACCTTAGACACTGTCGTGGATTGCCTGACCGTCACTCACTTTACATCAAGAGGTCACGCGTAGCCCTCATACACTCTGTTTGATTATCAACGTTCATTGGACCTCAGATATGGACAAATACGAGTGTGTATGAGGGCTGCACAATTAATCAAACAATTAATCAAAACTTTATCAAAATTGCAATAAGGCCAAGTGCAAAGATCATATAATTATGTACTGTAGCTCTGCAGAAATATCCTGGCCTATAAATCTTGTTCTCAAGATGTTTGTCTAGTACAAACCCCAACAAATGTCACATTTTAGTGACTTTAGTTGTTTTTTTACCTGCAAAAAATTATAATTGTGTTGTTAAAAAAAAATCACTGCAACATGTTGGTAACCATAATGCTCGTGCAATATCTGTCAGATTAATCACAATACAATTCTTTGACTGTATCATAAAGTCCCAAAGTGTACACATTCATTTACTTGAGCTGCAACGATTAATCGATAACTTGTCAGCTATTAAATTAACACACAAGTATTAATTGTTGTTGGTAATCAATTAAGTAATTCTCTTTTTTTTTCTTCTTTTAAAAACCTGCTTCATATACATGAATATTTTCTGATTTCTTCCATGACAGTGAACCAAATATCTTTGGGTTGTGGACTTTTTATTTGTGTCTTTGTTATTTTTTAATTAATTTCTGACCTTTATAAACCAAACTGCTAATCGATTAATAGAGAAAATAATCATACATATTAATTGTGCTATATCTAAGAGCTGGCAACTTGAATTGAATTCAAAATCCAAACAATTAAGGTGCAGCAAATCACCAGGGTAACCACAAACCGCTGCCAACTGTAGCTGCTGTTAGCAAGTTAGCTTAGTTAGCCACGCAGTTAGCAGTCCAGGCTGGGAGCTCTGAGCACCACAGGAGTGTTGGTGTTTAACGTCATATTAATCATTATGGATGATTTCAACCAACAATTACAAACAATTATTCCGCATTAACCCGTAATGAGCAGGACAAAACTAAGAACACTTGCTAATAAATAGCTGTTGTTATGATGATGATGATGATGATGATGATGATGATGATGATGGAGAATAAGAACGTTTTCTTCCTGCAGCTCTCACGACAGGCCGCGACTGATTCACAGAGTGAATGGAAAATCTCAGCCCCTATAGTGCGCGTTATATATTCTAATCACATGTAAATGTACCTATTTATACATGCCTGTGTGTTTACATGTGTCGATCCGTGTGCAGCAGGCTCCATGTGTTTTACATAATGAGAACCTGCTTGAAATATCGCCTGTTTGGACTTATTTGTGCCTCCGATTGCATTTGTGTTGGCCAGCTCTGGATGTGTGACAGGTGAGGCCTCCACCTGGCCCCGCTGGGTCCACCTGCTCCCCTCGCTGGCAGGTGATGCTGAGGGGGCCGACTGTTGCCATAGGGAACGGGCGGACTGGTGCGAAGGATTTCTTTTTAGGGGCAATCTGGAAGACCATGGGAGAGCACTTAGTTCCTCAGGGCTACTGGCATCTGTCGGCGCCCGTGCACTGGCACAAAAGGCAACACGTAATTAACTTCATTATCTCACCTGGCATTGTTGGTCTGGGCGCGAGCATATTCTTTTTATCCCTTAATAGTGTGCAGGCTGGATTAAATAGGAGGGTGTGCATCAGTCTGCCGCTCGCCTCCTCTGTGGTATATTTCTGTCTTCTGCTTATGTTTCATTGGAGCGCCTCCCCAGAAGCCCCCACCCCCCTTCATGTTGGTACCATTATAGCTCCTATGACTGTCTGTACTTCTCTCTCTCTCTCTCTCTCTATGTGTGTTTTTTTGTGCATCTAATGCAGCGAACACAGGAGCTCCCACTGACAGCATATGTTTGCGATGCCTGGCCACGTGACGAGAAGAAGGAATCCCGCATGTGGAATTGAAACGCACGACCTGTTTCTCAAAAAAAAAAAAAAAAAAGACAGCGAGCATCAAACGGTCGAAAAACTATTTTGATGAAGCGATGACTAATGGCTGGGGAAAAAAATAAATCTGTGGTGGAATAACGTGGATGCTGGTTTATTGGGAGGGGATTTCAAAAAGGGGATTGTTAATTTGACTAGATTACGTCAGAAAATACACCTCTGATTAGAAAACATCTTGGAAACTCCTGCAGCGTGTGCTGTCAAAATATTATTTATACTTCCAGGTGTGTACGGTGTATTAAAAGCATAGTCAACTTTAGTGTGATGAACATCGCCTTCTAATCAAATCACATACAAGTCCAGTAGTACAGCATGTGTTTCAAAATAGGGTGCCATACTGCAGTTATTGACTGGGGAAGATGCCAGTAAATTTGCATTTCTCAGCAGGATCCAGTAAAAAAAAAAAAAAAAGGGGGGGGGGAATGGGGAAACCCCCTTGAACCGAACAAAGCCCACAGAGAATTTTTTTTTCAGTCTCATGGAAGTGGGCCTCACAGTGGCGGCGAAACGAACGGCATCCCAAACTGTGTCTCATGAGCGAGGCGTGGGTTTGTACAGAATTACTCTACAACAGCACGCCCATTGGTTCAGAGAGGAAAAGACAGCTCAATCCGCTCCTGGAAGAAGGGTGGGGGGGCTGCCGAGGGGTGGACGGCGTGGAGAGATCCAGGAGAGGAAGCGTGCATGGGAAGGAAAAAAAGAGGGAGCTCCACAGAGCGTGTGGAGAGAGGAGAAGCGGTGAAATACGGAGCCTGAACAAATGTGGTAATAAGATAAGGGCGACAAAAGGTGTATAACGCGGAAGCATAAGCTACATCAGACAATGAGGGCTTTTTTGCAATATATAGTTGCCATGGAGATGAGCAAGTCTCCCCAAGCCTCGTCATTTCTCTGACTCCTCCCGTGGAACGCTGGGATAAAAATAGACATGGGAAGAGAACAAAGAGCTATTTAAAAAAAAAAAAAAAAGGAGGAAGAAGACAAGATGAGTGAAGAAGAAAGGTTGTGGAAAAATTGGGACATGTGTATAGATGTGTATGTATATGTGTGTGTGTGTTTAAAGCAATCATGCAGCCACGCTTTCTCCATCAAATGGTGCAGCAGGTTGAGTGACAGACACAGGCAGCAGCTCGTCTGGGCGAGGAAATCCCATCATTACCATTTATCGTTATTAAAGCAACACAGGAACAATGTGTCTTTACAAGCCACAACGACCACACACTGTGCACATCATCCTTTCTGCTTCCCTCTGTTGTTTCCTGACTCTTATTATTATTATTATTATTATTACCGTTTTTATTATGGGTGTTTTTTGTAATTATAGAGGTTGTAACGTCGTGCACATCTTCTGTATTGTGTGAGAAAACATACATTTGTGATATCTAAACTTATCCATTCGTGTTTTATTAATCGGTTAAGTTAAACAGGTGAGGGCAGGCAACATTTTTACTCCCCTGCCTCGGAGCCCACGCGTTGTATTCGATGTGACGTGCTCTCGTCCGTCACTTCGCCCCACTTTCATACTCCGTACGGACTCTTAGCAGGTTTAGACTGCGAAGCGTGTTCTCCGGAGAGACGTGACAAAATAAAGTGAACTCAAAGTGTACGTACTGTACATCGGATTTGGACGATTCTGGCCCGTGCTGTTGATGCATGCACAGGTGAAATGGGTATATTTATTGATCTAATTGGAAGCAGTTTTCAGTTAAATCAGTTTTCAGTTAATAAAGAAAAGCATGTTGATATTTTCACAAACTACGACACTTAGCATGTATTATATTCTGTCTTGTTGTTGCTTAAAGAGTCACTGAAAGAAGCACAATGTAGTTTGTCTTTTAAAGAAATTCAAAATCAGGAAGGTGACATTTACAATGTTTATAAGGAAATTCAGACACATGTTGATTTTAGTTCCACAACTAAATAAAAACAGAGTTCAACTCGATAAAGTCAGCTATTTAAAGCAACATTATGTAGAAATGTACACCTACGCTTCACCTGAGCACAACACCACTGTCATGAATACAACATCTGACCATCAGAATGATTATGAAACTGTTAATTTAATGACAAAGAGTTAAGTGTCGTTGCTTTTCAAGAGACCTGCAAATATACATATAAGTTGAATACAGTGGTGCACAGGTGTGGTGGGGTTACAGGTGCAACAGAGCCCAACATCTGACCACACTGAGGTGAAACTGGCTTGACACGTTCATTACAAGAACGCAGGCCGGTGATTCTTCAAAAAATGTAACACACGCTGATATTTTGTCTTCGTTTCATGCCCGCTGCTGAAGTGACGCTCCCACGCAGAGTGCTGCCCTGTCTACTCGGTATACGCAGCTTCATGTGTGCAAGTTTCAGTGCCATCAAAACAACAACCCCCCAAAAATGAAAATAGGTTCATTCTGTTGACTCAGGGGAGAAGCCGGGCCCAGAGAGAGGCCCAGAGAGTGGCAGCTGGCCCGAGCTAACAGGACAACTGCTAATGGGACGCCCCATCTGCTGCTCCTGTTTTCCTGCCCACCGCCCATCCTAGTGCCAACCTCTGCTTCTGGAAAATGTCCTGAGCTCCCCTGCTGCCTGGCATCCATCATCTCATAACATCATCTACATAAACTTCTAGTGCATGAAATCAAATGTTAAAGAATCAGGTTTGTGGGAAGCAGCAGTGGATAATACATTAAGGTGTTGCGCTGAAGTCTATTATATAATTTACCTGACTGTTTTATTATTTTGAGACATTTTACCTTCTGTTCTCTCTGAACACCTTCACAATGGACCTTATACTTTACAGTCTACATGCTAATAATCTACACTGAAGACTTTATAAGCAAGCCAGCAAACAGTTTAAGCCAAATGTTTGATGCATTTCTGTGTTTAAAGGAGCACTACGCAGTTTTGGGGAAGAAAGAGAAAGATCTTCTTTGACTGACTTCATGCAAAACAGTGTTCTGGGAAACTTATTTTCCTCTGAGAACATCTTGTTTATTCAAAAACACTTTATGAGTTTGTACTATTACCTCATCAATGTTGTAAATGTTACAACTCTGAGTTTAAGCTTCTTCTCAAAAAGCTACATACTGCCCCTTTAAACTTTGTGATGGCACACACAGCACAAAACTGCTGCTGCCATTTATTTTCAGGAACATATCACCTATCCAGTTTAATCTACATCTATTTCTATATTTCATATATTCTTATATGGAATTTTACTCCAGTTTTTTCATGTTGTTGCCTCTTCACTTGCCTTGAAATTCTGTATTACTGAGAGTATTCTGATTATTTCATTTTCTGTCTATCTCGTTAACTGTCTTTAGCTTTATTTCGAGAGCCTCAATAAAAAGGAGGACCTTCGTGACATTGGAGAAAGAAAAATTGGAGTCCTGATAAACATTTATCTATCTGACAAGCGGCTCCAGTAACAGACCACCCGTCTTCTGCCACACAACAGCGTCCATTCATTTAGCTGCTCGAAGCTGACGAGTATACCAAGAGTAGCGTGGAGTGATGATACGGCTTTTCCATTAAGAAGTGAGGAGCATTGTCCCCCCCCGGACCTCTAATTTGTAAAGTGCAAAGCATCACTCTCCACCGCAGCATATATAATCGCCCCTTTTCTCTCGTGTCGGATTTATAGCCGCCGTTAGTCACTTGTCTGCACACCAGACACCAGAGTTATGATGATTATCTTGATGCGAGTGGCCCTCCACTTCCTCATTCCTTCATCCTCCTGCCTGAACCAGCAGCACATGGATCAAACCTGCCTTTGCAGCACCATCTGGTGACCACTGCTGTGATTCAGGAAGCCTTCTCGCAGATGAATGAGGGGAAAGAAAATTCAAGCCCCACTCCAAGTCTTTGCTCCCTGCCTGTAATACCGATCTGGTCCTCTGGATGGTGTCTCAATCCTGTCTCCTTCCTTCCTCAATGGTGGTCTGGGGGATTTCATAACCTGCACACAGAAAAACCAACATGAGAAGAGTTCCCTGCTTCATTACTGGAACAGATCCCCTAAAGCTATTGGTCTTTGCTGCATGTCGATAACCCCCCTCGTCCCTGAAGCATTTGTCTTGGACCCTCACATGGCAGTAATCCGCCCTCAGCTCTGATTACAGCTGCTGATAAGGTTCATTTGCCACAACCAGAGACACAAATGTGTTCAGCTCTCAGCCACATGTAAAAGAAAATAGGAGGATTTTAAATATTGTCTTAGTTAGATGAGATATCAAAGATTGCATTTAAAACATTTTCCCTTTGTGGTTTATTCTTGAATTATGACCCAATAAATGCTGTAATCAAAAGGAATGAATAAACTATTTTGTGAATTAAGCGTTTATTAAGTGGATAAAGAATAAAGAAAAGCAGCTCTTTAAATTAAAGCATATTACTGCTGTTTCAAGCTGCTTCCAGAAAGTCTCTGTGCTGGGAGCTTATAGCCGACCGTGACCTCCGACCTCTCTGAGAGGGGGAGGTGAGAACAGGCTTCATTCAAACAATAAGTGAATCGCTGTGATATCATTACATAGCTGATACGAGTGCTCGCTGAACCGTGGTGCTGATTATACAATATATGGAAAGTTCCTAATTAGTCTTATTTTCAAGGCCAATCACATTTTCTCGAGCAGCTTCTTTACTACGACTGACATGAACCCATTCCTTCTGGAACATTCGAGGCTGGAACATTTTAATCATAAAGAGTTTTTTCTGTTTGTGTGTTTTTTCATCTATGCCTTGCTCACTGGTTTAAAGTGGGCGGGGCTTAGTAGGAACAAGGTGACATCATATACTTCTGTGCACCTATTTGATGACAGATGTGCGGCGTTTCCTACAGTCGCCACAGAGTCCTGATGAAGCAGGTTAGCTGACGCTCTTGAAGAATAAACTCTTAATATATAAACGATAAGAGCAAATAGTTATCTTTCATCTCCTACACACCTGGATGGATCCACAGATGGATGGACAATTAAGCAAATGGCAAAGAAAATACTAGATCTCAAAACCACATTTTGCCATCATCAAACACACTCCTTCTGTCTCGTACTACCACTGGACCTCCAGAGGCGACAGTCTGACAGCGTAGCATAGTTCCAGCTTTTGTTTTTGTCGTTAATAAACAAAACAAACTCACAACATGTCAGGAAAGGTTATGTTCTTACATCTGTTCACCTTGTTGAACAGAAAGATACAACCGTGCAACTTTCTGAATTCGACCGTCTCTCCTTTATCAAACTAAAACAAGCTTAGCTGCCTCGCTAACTCACTGTGAAACAAAATCAAACTCCCCAAACGCACATCTTGGTTTGTCTTCTTCCAGCAGTCACAACTACTTGGTCTGGGCAGAATTAATAGATCCACTGGCTGCACAGGTTACAACTAGCTGCAGCCACAGATAGTTACAGTACAAGAGTATAGTGAGCAGCAGTTAGCGGTTCCTCTAATGAGATGCTGCTTTTCAATGGGGTGCCACTTCCTACATATTGCAACTTAAAGACACAGCGTCTCATCATCACCTCATTGGTTACGTTTGTCTGTTACTTATATGTTCATTCTCGCATTTAATTTAAAAAACAAATTATTTTCATTTGTGGTTAAACTTAAGTCAGAGGGACGCAGAATGAGCTGCTGACGACTGAAGTTGGAAATGTTTTTTAAAAAAGATGTCGTCTGCGTCACTCGGAGATCATCCGCGATTGATGTTTGAAAGTGAAGAGTGTAAGAGGAGCATTTTAATTATAGAGCACTTCATGTTATTATTAGATTACACAGAGTCAGGTGCAGCACTTTGACCCACAGCAAGGCACGTTGTGATCGTCAGCATGTGAAGGTTCTGGCCCGTCCCGTCGGGATATCAGAGATGGAGGCGGCTCCCGTCGCAGCGTGATCTCTTTCATTCTTTATTCTTTCCAGCGAGATAAAATTAGAACTGCTTGACCTTCAGTACCGGCACAAAGACGCCTAAAAATAAACAGAAGGTTAAGGCTTTTACTTTTTGATCCTGTTCTCAGAAATTTCACCAGAAAAAAAAAAAAAAAACCTTCTGTCCCGTTCCAAAGGCCACGTCATTGATGGACATATCAAAGAAAAAGCTGTAAATCAAGTTTTGGATCTTGGACCATTTGCAAATGATGAACTTTTAAGAAAGCACAAACCTGCATTTCATGTCCTACTATTAAAAGTTAACCAAGTAACTTTACCATATTATTATATATTGCATTATTAGATACGTACGTGTCAGGCGAGGGCAAAGGTCAGCTTATTCTGTGAGCTCTCTGCCTCAGCAAGCCAGCAAAAGAGCACGAGGCTGAAAAACTGCAACTACTAAACAGACTTCACAAAACACTCTCAGCCGTTCACAAGCACATTCACCGAACCACCGACTGGCTCGTCGAGAGCGAGGCAGTGCTGTCCAAAGTGCTCCATTATATTTCAGAGCCTAGTTGTCCACTCACACACACCGATGGAACCGCCACTGGAAGCAATTTTGGGTTCAGGACACTTCGACATGTGAACCACCGACCCACCGATCAGTGGACGACCCGCTTTTCCTCCTGAACAGTGTTCAAATCCATCGTCTCAAGTGAAAGGCTGTATTTAAGATCTCAAACTGGCAACAGACAGTGTTTGCTTTAACACATCATCATGAATTAAAATGTTGATTGCACGATGTAATGGTGATTGAATAACAGGATTGGTTCTCTTTCACCGCACTGTGTCGTCTGCCACCGGGCACGAGATCTCCCCGGAGAACAGAGCGATCCAGTCCGGCTGGCAGCCTGGTATCTTTCTATCTGCCTTCGAAATCTCCATTAAAAACTAAAATGAATGAATAAACTCACATTTTGTCCTGCACTTGTTGGCAGTCGCTGCTACTATGAGTGTTCGCCTGTTTTCCAGGCACTCATTATCAGACTTGGGTGGAGAACTGAGTACTGAGCACATGTAACGGGATTATGACAGAAAGAAGAAAAGAGACATGTAATTAGATTACAGATACATTTAGTAAATAAAAAAAGGGGGATTACTAACAGGATAACAAATCTGTAACCGTGCACATGCATCACGAGTCTCACACAAACATCATCAGGTCCGGAGGGGAAACCAAACACATTCTCGTTATTCAGATTAAATAAAAGTCATCTTAGAGATATTTCTTCTCTCTTGTCTTTATTTGCATGTTTGTCATCGAGGTTCAATCAATCTAGTTACATTACTTCAACACTGTGATACTTGGATTACATTCAGGTAAAGCACATTTTTAAAAATAACGCTGCTCATTGTGCAGAATGTTCAGAATAATGTGCATTAAAAATCCCTGGATTACAGTAAGTGATTCATTAATGTGTTCAGTGTAGGTGGAGCTATTTTTAACTACTTTATTACTGCTGGAGAGCTTAATCCATAACGATGCACTGTGATTCATCAGGTGATTTATATTTTTGAATTAATCTGCGGAGTGAAACCGAAGCTGTCACAGCATAAGGAGTACAATATATACGTATATGAGCGTATTCATGTCATTTTTATTGGTATCGGGACAAATATGTTTATACTACATATATATATATATATATATATATATATATATATATATATATATATATATATATATATATATATATACAACATAATACAGACAGAAGAACAAACTGTAAGGTGATACAACACAGACTGATCCCTCTTCAGTTTGTGTTCAGCAGGCAAAGAATCCGACATGTTGATGCCCCGAACAGAAAAAAAGCTGTTTGTCAAAATGTGGATTTGTGTAAAGGCACTTCACAGTTGATGAACCTGAATGCCAACTAGGCCCTACACCTTAGCTGCATACCTGTGTTGTCCCTTTCCTGACTGTGCTCCTCTTTTCAGGTACTTCCTGATTGTCTGGCCCCGCCCACCTCGTTCAGGGATTGGTGTCACCTGTTGAGAGCGTTTATAAGCCAGGTGATACCAAGATGGCTCTCTCTCGCTGTTGCAAGGCTGGTGTTTGGTGTTGTTTGGGTTGTGATTAGTTATCTTTAATAAAAGATTTGACCTACAACGCAACTCAAACCCACATTTTTTTGGTTTGAAACAGAGAAATTATCTAACGCACAACAACAACAACAACAACAAACACACCACGCTGTTCGAGAGAAACCCTTTGTGTAAGATCAGATTTCCTCTAGAAACGTGTTTTGTGCAGCGACTGGAGCGAGAAACAGCTCTGATTTGAATGGTGATTGTGATTCATGAGTGGCTTCAGGGGAAATAAACACGAGTTTGTAAACTATTCTTCATTTTTTTGGAGGAGACCACGCGGGGTCACGGTTAAAGAGGCCCGGCGGTCGGGACGTCTCTCGTGTAAACTGTGGCTCCTCAGCCGGAGGCACAAAGCAATACACATATTGGTTTCTAGTCTCGAGCTTACTGTCTCTACAATTGATCATGAATGCAGTAAAAAAAAAAAAAAAAAAACTGCCTCATTACCGCTCGCTGAATTACATTTCATGGTGAAGAGTTCGACTAAATAACCGCCTCAATGCAGCCAGATTCACGACAGCCTCCATTCACACAACATCTCCCACAGCTTACACTGCAAAAAAAGGCACCTCATCGCTTCTCTCATCACTCTAATTTCCCCGGGGCCTTTATGTATACGAGGAAGTTTTCAGAGATGGGTACAAGTGCCACACACACACACACACACACACACACACATCCAAACACTCCCACTGCCTGCCACTGTTTTGCCTCCTCACATTCCTGCGGTATGTCTCCGATAAAAGCTGTCCCTTTCTGCCATTTGGTATTCCCAGCTGCAGCCTCAGTCGGCCTGTCGTATCGGTGATGATGGCGAGTCGCTCGGAGTGCACTCTCCTGCACGAAGGACGTGCGCCATTTAAAATCAGCGCATAAAGCTGTCATTCTCTCTTGAGACCTGCTCTTACGTAGGCAGATGCATTATTTGTGGCACTTTTTGCACCCCAGGACTCGGTCGGTCCTCCATATTTTGTGCTGTTTGCCTGCATATGGCACTCTAATCAGCTAAAGGGCTACATGATTTACATTCACTGTCAGCTTCCGCCCCCCCCTTCCTGTATCACCGTCCCAGACGCAGCCAAGGTCACTTTGCGCCCGAATCCGACAAATAGTCTGTCCAGACGTTCTTATGAAGCATTGGCTGTTATCATTGAGGGCTCCTCTGTTTGGCCCTTTTGTCCCCGAAGAAGAAGGAAAGTCTCCTTGTCGTCTATGCACATAAAATATCTACCCACATGTCATACGATGCCGTCAAGCTGCATGTGTAAGCAGCTACTTATCCCACTTTTTTTCATTCCTTACATTTTTCTGGCTTTCTGACTATATATTTTATGACATGTAACACTGTAATATTTAACAAGCCACGCCATGAGTAGGACACTCTGACGTATAGATTAAGTGTCACGGATGCACAGATCAGAGATTTCTCCACCGTGAGAGCTCTCTGCAGCGCGCCAGCTCGGCTCAACGCTTCAGGCGGCTCCGCGTTGAGGCCCAGACACAACAAATCTACATCAGAGAAACGAGCGGTGACAAAGGCCGACCGCAGCGTCTCGTGCGTTTCACAACCGGCTCTTTCATGTTTAGCACCCGCGTGAGGGGAAATAACTAATGACGAGGGATTATAAAATGTGTCATATCGAGTAATCAAAGCACTCGAGCTCAAGTTTATTGCAATTCGTTCCAAAATCCAGCGGTGGGCGATATCGCACAGCGCAGTGGAGGCGATCCATCAGAAGCTCAGGCTCTGATTGGTCGACACACGCAGCCCGAGGCATTGTGGGTCAGCCAACGGATGGCAAAATGATCATGCTAACTAGGACAACGCTTTCAACACAGATAATGTATAAATAACCACAGCAGATATTCAGCGTAGATCCATTTTACAAAGTCTCAAAAAAGATGCTGAAAGGGACGCGATCACATCCAGAGGCCTCGTTAGCTAAACAGGCTAATCATGCAGCTTTTCAGAGAAAGCATGTCATCGTGACAACGAGGACGGGTGATAACACGTTTCCAGAAAAATAAATATTATGACTTCTCAGAAATCTTTTGCATGCAACGTGTTAAAGGTGCTATTTGCAAGAAAAGTTGAAAAAGTAATGACGCTTTTATCAGAATCTGAGGTTTCAGGCCTGCCGACAGGTCGGCCGCCATCCCAAAGCGTCAAAATTTATGACACGTTGGGAATGAGACTCAAAAACAACCCGTCACTCATTGTGCTCACCTACAGTTGTACCTCAGTCAGTGATATGCTCCATCAACAGGATGTAGATTTGACTGCAACTAATTGTGTTCAACATAGATTATTTTTCTTTTATTGATGAAACGATATTCTGTGGGACGTCAGAGAATAGTGGGAAAATCAACAGTTCCCATCCCACAGACAAAAGTGACGTCAGTAAGTCGTCTTTCATTTTTAATAGTTTAAACCTTTTCTTGCTGTGACAAGTCCTCTGTTTTTAGTTGTTTTTTCAGTGTTGCTGGATGTATCGTAGCACCGCACAGGGCATATGAATATCCATCATCCTGCTGTCTCAAAAAACTGTGAGAAAGACAGAACATAAAAAAAAAAAAAAACAGCCTCTGTCACGTCAGCTGTCCAAACAAAGAGAGGGAGCAGGCTACACAAAAGCTGTTTCCCTAATTCATTTTGGATGTTTGGTGCTGATAGCGAAAAACAATTACTGTAGCTATAGGCGGTGATTTCACCGAGTGCTCTGGTGTTACGAGAGCACAAATAAGGAGGCGACAGACCCAGAATGTCGGCACGCATTAAAAGTGTACCGAGCGACAAAGTCCCTGAGTGGACGGGACAGGCCAATCAACCTGAGTGGACACGGTGCGATGATGAGTGAGAGCCTCACGCTCAGCGGAAGGAAAACTCACATCACCCTCGCACACCGTGTTCAAAAGCAGAAACACAGCAGGTCCGGTGATCATGAACACAACGCTGGAGGAACTGTAGTGGTGAAAGAAGGGCCGCGCACAAACACTGAAATACCTTCAGCTTTGCCGCTTTGCAGCGCTCCCCATCACGGCTTAGTATTAAAGCCGCACCAGCACACGATTAAATTATCATGTGTGTTGCTCTCCTGCAAGAACACTGAGGGCTGCGATAGCGTAATAAAAAGGGAAACAGGATGAGGAAGGGGAAAAAGGGAGACGTACGAAGAAGTGGAGGAGCTTCTGTTCTGTAGTGTGAGAAGGGAAAAATAGGCCAAGGCTAATCCCAAACATTACAGCTCAGCATATGATTAGAGGGCTGCTGGAGTAATTGCGTAACCAAGTACGCCATTAAGTCATGAAAATAATATTATTTTCCCATTTTTAACCTTTCTCTTTTCTATATTTCGTACATCTACAGACCTGTAAATCTTTAAAAAGCGCTAAATCTCGAGCTTACGTGAGCCGGGGGAGACTAATTCTTTGAGCACTTGCGGCTGAATATTCATGTTATGGCTGGAAAATAAAAGTGAATCATATCAAACATTGTGTGACATGTTGACTTTTGTTAAAGTTTGCTATTAAAAAGAAAAAAAAACATGTACAAAACTTCAAACATGGATGGCACAGCAGCCTCCCGGTGAGCACTGCTGGATACCAGATGGGGACTGGACACGGCCGCTGAGACTAATGGAGGCCGGTTTGAAGACGGGCGATACAAACCAATCAGGACTTGGCGGACGGGGGGACTGAGGACAGGCAGGGACAGGAGAGGCTTGAAGCTGGAGAGAGTTGGGGATCAGCAGCGGATGAAAACAACGATGGAGAGCCAGAACGTTTTTTTTGTTTGTTTTTTTTACTTTTCACTGTGAACTGAGGTTTTCTTTCAACCAAACCAGATGTGATGATTAAAAGAAAGAAGACTGTTTCAGTGTGTGTGTGTTGATTCATTTATGTCACTTAGAATATAATGAAGCTCGTCTTAGTTCAGGAAAAGGAGAGAAACTTGAATTCACAGGGAGTCGGGTTGTATTTTTCTGTTTAGGAAGGAAGATAGAAGGTATTAATTTTGTGCCAGATCTGGACGTAACAGGATCCAGTTCCTTCCAGATCCGACATCTCCTTTACATTTTTTGGAGGCTCATATTTAATGTTATCTATTCTTTTCCTCGTGTTTCCCTCTGAAGTTACTTACAATTTGCATGTTTTCCTTTTTTGAATTCATTTTAAATCTGACTCAAAAAAGAGGGAGAACGAACAGTTGGGTCAAACAGTGAAGCCTGAGGTGTAAATTTAAAGCTGTGAGTTCTGTGTTGGTGGTTTAATGCTTCCTGGTATCTAAATATTTTGGCAAACGACGAGCAAGAGGACGTTTAACTGCAGATGTGTATTTGCAGGTGCGACCCTGTCCGGAGCACAGAAACAGAGCGGAGGAGATCTACCTCAGGAGACTCAGCTCGGCTACTTAGCGGGCCAATTTTCGTGGTTGTAAATAGAACTTTTGGCCCTGATTCCCTCTCTCGCTCTCCATTGTTTAAAACAAGTCAGCAGGGAACTGACGGGACAGAGAGAGAAAGAGAGGAATCAGCTGTTTGGACATGCCTCTCCCTGCTGACTGAGACACTGTTGTCAATGCTTTAATAACTGGTATAACACAATGCTCACTTTTTTTAATGGCAGTTTTATTCTTGTCCAGTGTGCTCCAGGAGCTTCTGGACCCCCGACCCGACAGAACAGCCCCCTCGCTGCGCTCTGCCAACCTTCTCTCTACAAATAAAGCGCTGGATGTGAGCGCGCTTCCTTTCCTTTCCTTCATTTTGAGTTGTTTATTTATATTAAAGATAAAGCTAACTATGGGGGGACTATCACGTCTTAGGAAGCAGAGTCAGGGGACAGCAGAAGTCAGGGCTCGCTGGCTAGCATGCTAACTGTTTCAACACGGTTCATCATAGACATCGACAACATAACATCAGCTCTGTTTCCTGATCTCCGGGCTTTTCGTCCGGCTGGAGCTGCTGCCTTTAACTGACATGAGTCGTATTAGCATTTCTTTTACTAGAATGTACTGAATGCAGGCTTTGCTGCCATGTTTGTTGGACCTCTTTTCACCATGTGAGAGACATCTTCGCTGTCAGAAAATCTCCGCCTCAGAAATACAACTCAGAGGATGATGTGAGTGTTTTTTCTCCCGCTCTCCGCTCCTCATAAATAGTCTGAATGACATGATGTGGACACAGCACAGCGAGGCCGGCACGTTCTGTAGAGTCTTCTTCTTCTCGTTAAAAAGTGCACATGTGACTTCAGAGACTGTCAAATCTCATCACTGGCACATAAAAATGCAATTTCCAGTACCGTATTCTCACGCTGTCGCTTCTTTTTTCCTGCCATCGTCATTAAATGTCTAGTTGATGTGTTTTTTTGTTTTTTTTTTGATGCTTCAGATGGAAACTCTTCACAGCATCACTGTTTGTTTTCGGCAAAAACAAGCCCCTCTCCTGAGTTCAGCTGTTGGCAAGCTGAGGGGTTGTTCCAGTTAGATAAAAAGAGAAATGCCCAACATGTATTCTTACAATCAGCTGTGATTAAACATTTGGCAGGTGCCGCCGTAATGCTGCTGGGAGAGTCAAGCATGCACAGCTGGTCCTAATCCAGGCCTGTGATGTAAACTCTGGGAGGTTTTTACTTCTTTTTTTTTAATGGAAGCACACTTTACGTGATCATGTTGCAGATAAAAACGTACGTGTCAGAATCAGATTCCGAGTCTGCCTCTTCCTGACATGTCAAGCTGTGCTCGCTGTTCCCGGGAAGACATCAGACCGCGGCGCGACTCCAGATGAGAACGTCAAGGCTCAACAGCTCCACAGTGCTTACCAGGAAGTCGAAGCTGAGAGGTAAATATTTTAGTGGGATGAGTTCATACACTGGGTTATCAACCATTTCCTTAAAAGTATCCTGCGTTTCCGTAATTGTTATGTGTGCTTTTGGTTTCACTGAACCTCTGAAATGTAGCTGCTGTTACAGAGTTCATACAGCATCTGATCATTTTCACCAAACGAGCTCTTTTACCGTGACCAGATGTCCCAGTTTGACCAGGATTGTCCTGGTTTCTACCTGAAGAATGTTTGCAAAACACACTAAACTAAAATGTCCCACTTCTCGACATTAACTAGCAGAATGTCCCAGTTTCTAATGTATTATACTTGTTTTTAGCCCTTACAGAGATGTTCATCATTATCACCTAATCCAGAGGAAAAAACATAAACGGGGCAACGTGCATGTGAATTCAACTGATTTGTCCTTATGTGTGAAAATCAATCGAGGCTGTCATTGTCTTTAGAGCTCCGGGAGGCATAATACTCCCTTCCTAATGTATGGCACAACAAAAACTGCTGCCTGATTAATCACATCGTATGCTCTTGCATGAATGTGGTACCTTTCAGTGTCTTTCAGGATGGTTTTTGGAAAACGTGGTCACCAGATCTTAGACGGACTTTAGCGTCCAAACCTTTTATCCATGTCGTACATATGTGTGCCGTCTGTAGCGAGTGTGTGGTCGAGTAAGAGAGAGAGAGAGCGTAGTTTTGTGCTAATGTCTTTTTGCGCAGTAATGTAGGTCTAGGTCACAGACATTGTTTTATATTAGCATCTCAAGAGTTAAGACCAAGAAAGAAAAGTCTCCTTTTTATTCCCCAATGGTTGGAAATGGGAAAGAGGTTACCCCACGAAGCCCTGCGGGAAAAAAACACAGCCCACATTTAGAGTAACTGTCGGTGGTGGAAATGGGGTTCGAAGGACACTCGACTGAAAATACAGCGATGGAAATGCAGCTTGTGTGCACACAGGAGCCTGATTGACTGGAGAGACAATTTGTTACTTACAGATTGTGTCAGACCGTCTATACGGGGAGCCGAGCCGGCCTGCTGATGCAGAGGCAGTATACCTCAGACAGCTTCATTTCCCAAATCAGCAGCACTGACCATCAGTCATAATTTGCTGACAGCCGTTCCCACACAACAACCTTAAGAGTCTGCACCTGCAAAGTCGACGCAGCCTGCAACAAAAACAAAACAATAAAATCACTGATTATCAAAGTGACTTTGAGGAGAAGAGCTGAAACTTAACACCGCATCAACACTGCAGATTTAAAGTTGCACACTGGCTCACGAGGAATTAAAAGCAATCTGGAAACTAGTGCAGCGAGGCTTACACGGCCACGATATGATCTTGATGTACTCGGTTGGTTACGAGCACCTCTGGTTTCATGTTGTGCTAATTGCAGATGTTGGATTGAATTCCGGCTGCGAGGGGAGCAGAGGGTAAACTCATCGACTAATCTAGCCGAGAAGAGATGAAAGCAAAGGATAGCCTTCTTCAGGTCAGCGAGAGATAATAAAGGAGGGAAGACTTGAACCGCTCGGTTCACTTGATCATTAAAACAGAGTTTGGAATGGGCGTCCTGGTGGCTCAGCTCACTAAAGCGAGCGCCATGAAAGCAGCATCCCTGGGTCAAATCCAGCCTGAGACCACTGTTGCATGCCAGCCCTCCTTATTCTCTCTCTCTCAATCCATCCTGTCAGTCGCTTTAAGCTGCAAAAACAAAGCCAAATAATGTCCAAAGAAGAAGAAATTACAGTGTAAGATTTGCCGTCTAAGTGTATTTAGTAATTACAATAGTTATATCAACACGTGCATCCAAAATAAAGTCCAGAATTACAGACAGCTTCCCTCCTTCGCCTGCAGGTGTGAGCGCTCCCAGCCAACGGTAATAAGCACTCGCAGCTAACAATCCGAGCACACCATCACATTTTATATGTTGCTACACTAACCGAGCTGCTGTTTGTGGCAAGATCCCTGACAAGCTCTCACAATTTATGCTCCTGTTCCACCATCTGCACTGCTGGTGGAGAGCATCACTGACAGGACGAGTGCACTTAGCCTGTCAAATGAAATGCACTGCAACATGTCAGCTCTTACTTCGAGCAAGGGAAAGATTATGTTAAGAATATACTCTGAGACTGGTACTGTGGTTCTGTTGTATCTATCGAGAGCAGTTATTATGTACCAAGACTGACCCACGTCCGATATAAAAGGGAGGGTTGGACCGACCATTTGTTTAGGGAACAGAGTCTCTCTACGCTCGTCTGCATAACGACGCACGCCAGACAAGCAAAGCGTTCGATAAAAAAGGTTCATTCTCAACTTGTAGAATGCTATTGTTAGCCTCTTAAGTACAACAGCTCTTTTGCACCGGTTGCCAAGCCGGCGCTGTGCGCCCCAGCTATGTCAGCAGCTTTGGAAAATTGATATAGATGATCCGTTACTGCTGTGCGGTGAGCAGAGAAACAAACAGGAAAAACACAGAAGGGTGTGGGATCACGGATTTCTTAAGAGGTACGAGGAATTAGAGGATGGACGAGAGGACATCAATGAATTTCAGAGACTCCATCGTGTCTTTATATTTGTTACGTGTGCTTGGCTTTTAAAACATCGTCTTTCCGTAGTTATTGTTATAGTTATCGGTCAATCATGTGATCCACTTGTAGTTGGCAGATGTCTGGTTCTTGTGATGATTGTGGACTTTGGTGGTCTTGTGTTTTGTGTCTGTGTGGTGTTTTTCTCGTTGGTTGGAGCTTCTGCCTCTCACCCACCTGTAGTCCATCTACTAACAGCTTCAGTTTAAGTACTCCGGTCGGCTCTCCACTCACTGCTCGATCGTTTCCGCTCGACACTCTGTGGTATCTACGGCAAAACAGCGCTACATATGTCTCTCCTCATTGTTCTCAGAGCCAGTGTCACTTCTGAGCTCCAGAGCCATGCTGCCGCCCTTCACTCCTGCCTCGAGACAAACATCTCTGTGGATCCACCTGCGTCTCCGCTCACCTGTGCCTCCACCTCAGCCTCTTCCTCTCAGTACCATGAGCCCCAGCTGCACCACCTGCTGAGCCACTCGCCTGAGCGTGAGCCTCTAGCAGCGATCCTTTTAACCTTTGCACCCTGTCTTGGTGTCAGCTTTTGGGTCCAGAAACCAGCTGCCAAACCGAAACAGTTTTCCTTCAGCCTAGCTTGTAACTAACTTTTTCACAGTCTGGACCGACACTCCTGTGAAGACTGCAGGAAGAGGCTGCAGTAAAGTTTCATGAGCAGGGATTTGAATTCGAGAGGTGGTGAGTTAAGGCCAAATCCAAACAGAAAGCGTGTTTTTTGATATTCCCTTCACCTGCCTGTCACTCAGAGCAGACACACTTCCATTTTAATAAGTGTATAAAATCTACACCGACTCAAAGACACGTACGTGAGGCTCGTCCCACTGCAGGACCCCCTGTGTTTTTTTTTTTTAAAGCTTCACATCCTTTTTCCCCCTCTGGCGTGCCTACTGAAGCGTTATCTCCACAGATAGCTGTTTAATTTCACATAAGCCTCCCGCTGTTTCATGTTCTGAACTTATTTAATAGTAGCTCTAATGATTGATCAACGCTCCCACAGTCACACTGAGCTTCTGGTGTCACTGCAGGCAAAGTCAATGAATCACAACCATAAAAACATTAGTTGCTGTTTACAGCAGTAGTATGAGCTAAGTGCTAACATGCGAGCAGTGTTAACATGCAGGTGTTTAGCATGTATAACATTTAACATGTCACCATCTTTTCTTAGCAGGAAAGTCATTAGGTTTAGAAGTATTTTGTCCTAAAAGTGCCGTAGGGATAACGTATTTTTGTAGGCTAACCCGGAAGTTAGCATTGAAAAAAAGCCTACAGGATTTTTTTTTAATAAAAAAAACTAAAAATGATAAGACATTTATGATAACATCTACATGTTTTGTCCAGAAAGATAATCAAAATAAAGATGAACAGCACTTTTGTGATTCTCAGAGTGCAAATGAAAGCGCTAGAAGCAAAAAAGCGAACACTTGCTACTCAATTACCACACATGTTGTCTATAAATTGATACGTTTACAAGTCATAAAGTTAGCGTGAGAATAGTTTGAAGATCAACCTGTAAAGATGGACTAGTGAGTAGATGAGTCTTTGTGTTCATTGTGGTTACGTTTAATATCCTAGAAAACTTCTGTAGTCTCATGTAGCCACTTGTTAGCAACCGCCACTTTCAAGACGTGAACGATGGCGCTAGATGACCTGCAGAGGTCCACCAAAGTTATTACAATTCACCGTGAGTCTGGACTATTCATGAGGCTGAAAACTCTGATCTGAAACTAAGAGCGTGGTAACCAACACCACCTGATTATAATTACAATAATTACAGCCTGTCAATCGCAACTTGTTATTATGAAACAAAACTGTGGTCTAATTATCTTCTTTTTTTTTGTGGCGCTCCTACACCAACAATAGAAGCAATCTGTAAACAGGATTTTCAATTGACAGCGTCGTTCCCACCCAAAAGTGTCTGAATGTGGGTGGTGTCAGCGGCAAACTCGGTGGAGCGACCGCCCCGTATTCATTTTTTTTTCACAGTATGGGAATCAGAAATACACCCTCGCCATGACCGGGTAATGAGCGTGAGGATCAGCCAGTCCTCCGTTTCTGTTCTTTGTTCAGAAAATTATGCTGTTTTCCAGTGTGGGTTAATAAGACCGGTCTGAGCTGCATGACTGCATGCCACTGGAAGAAGTCCCCACTGTGATACCTCTAGGGGAGACCATTATTCATCCCCTCCTCCACACATATTCTCAGGAAATTCTGATCATTAGTAGCGGATGTCTTCGAGGTTCCAGTCTGCATCTCTCACCTTGACATTACAGCTTCACAGCCTCGGTGGTAGGGGATTGAATTTATGGCAAACTAGCTGGATCCGGTACTCTCTCATTTCATGCCCCGAGCAAACAGGGGGGTTATTTTGTTCAATTTGAAGTGTTATTCAAAAATAGTGTCCCGCAGTGTTGACGGCACGGCCGCCTCATTATCAGAATATTCATTTATCAAATTCAGAGGACAGCGAGTCCTTAAATGTCGGTCCATGTGCTCGGCATCAACGCAGTTACTGTGAAAACCTGACATTGTTTTTCTGGTAATTGTCCCTTGTGGGAGCGTATAAAGAGAAATAATGGCTCCAGTGTGCTTTGTTGGAATCAGACACTTTTATTAACTACCAGCTCTCGACTTAGTAAACACATTGTCTCCATGCTATGAGCAGCAATAATCAGAGAAATTAAAACATTGTGATCCACCGAACTGAAAGAAGCTCTCAGATCAGACAGCTACGTCTGAAATTCCAGCAGCAATGTGAGGCGGATGTACTGAACAGTGGAGGAGATGTTGAAGAACCAATTGAAGGAATAGCTGGACCATTTTTGGAACTAATGCTTATTTGCTTTCCTGCCAAAAGAAGATTGATATCACTCTCGTGGGAAGCTACAACCAGCCAGCTAACCGAAGCTCAGTGCAAATACTGGAAACAGGAGGAAATAGCCGGTCCAGCTCTGTCCAAGAGTATCAGAATCTGCCTGCTGGCACCTCCAAGAGATCACTGGTGGTAGCTTCATATGTACTGTACAGACGTGTGTGTGTGTGTGTGTGTGTGTGTGTGTGTGTGTGTGTGTGTGTGTGTGTGTGTGTGGTATCAGTCTTATCATCTAGCTCTCGGAAATACTGCAGCCAGTTTTGGTGGCCAAGCACTAAAGTCTTATATCAGAGTAACAGCGTCTAAATCCGGCACATCCGTTGGTCTTCTGTCATTCCAGTCAAATTAAAAGCAGATGATTGTATCTCAGTCATTACTTTTAATGGCCTAATTATATATTTTGTTGACTACATTTTACTTTAATGATTAAATCGTTGCTCTACTTTCTCCTTACCTCTTTGACGAGTGTCTTGGCCATCATTGTAACTAATGTTGCCTGGCAAAATAACTGGCAACAGACAACTGAACTGCTCTCACTAATTATTCTGAAGAAAGTACATTGTGCCGTGTAATGGTTATAGGAGAGTTATGCCACTAGTTCCCAATAAATCTTGCTTTTGCTCAGCTACTCAATCTACCGCTGGACACTGAGCAACCAAAACAAGAAGAGGCATTGATTTCACTCACCCCAGGTAACAGTGGGAAAAACTGGAGTAACTGCAAAACTTCTACACTGCTTCTTCTTCTATACTGTACCCAACTGATGAAGGAGGCACAGAGGGTGAGGAGGGAGAGTGATAGAAAACAACAGTGAACAGATGGGCACTCACTCAATGGAGAGCACCGGTGTTGTATCAAAGTTTGTTCCCCCACTGATTCGTGTTCCCCTTACCACTGGGAACGAAACCTGCCGACATATTAATCCAGCCAGGTGTTTAACTACATACAATCTGGATCCTTACAGTTGCTTTTTAGCTTTGGACAGTAGCCAGGCTGCTAAAAAAAAAAAGATGTCTATTTTTTGCTGTATAAGGTGCTAATTGAGTCTCGTTCCCAGCTCGTCAAATAATGACGCTCTGGGTCCCCCGACTCGTCAAAAACTGACACTTTGGATTGTACGGCCAAACCCGTCCTGCGATCCCAGAGCGTCATTATTCGATGAGTTCGGACTCAGACTCAAAAATTTAAGAAACCGAATACTGTACGCACATTTCCCAGGATTCCCCACGATGTCCTGTTTATCCAGCACACCTGTACTATTTAAGACATCCATTGCATTAAATCTTGATTTGGTGACGCTTCTTCTTTCTGCTCGAACATTAATAGTAAATAGTTTTAATAAAATGTGCAAAACTGCCAAATATTCAATGATTGGAGCTTTATAAATGTTAAGATTTGCTTCTGTTCTTTGTTTTATATCAGTTGCACGTGCACAAAAAGTTCCTTGGAGTGACAATGTTGACAAGCGCAGCTCCGCCCTCTGTTCTGATAGAAACCACAGGATGACTCACCACAGAGGTAGCTTTCGTTGATTTAATATGCCTCGCTGGAAGCCTCGCTGCTGTCTTGACTGCACATGGACGCACTATCTGCTCTGTCAAACCCACGCCTACCTCTGTGGCGAGCACGCACACACACACCTCACACCAGCACTTGTTTATGATCTCTTGTGTGTGTGTGTGTGGGAAGGAAAAAGTCAGCTGCAGGAAATTGTGGCCGGTGCTACACAGAGCCTGTCCTTTAGGATGTACTGGAGTTGTGCTGATGTGCTTTGAGCTGTGACATTTGAATCTGGGCTTAGAGTCACACAAGCTCGTCGGTGTTGATTATTGCACTTTGACAGGTCCGGCACACCGGGGGGGGGGGTGGAGGCGACTGACGACTTAAGGTGACGGCGGACGTGAGGCCATATTGGTCCATTGATCACTCGGAGAATCCCTGGGCTGACGAGATAATTGCTTCGGAGCCTTTCATTACCATAGCTCCTCGGGGTGACTGTAAAAGGTCGTGACCCTTATTGTCAGCCTCCTCCTGCCACCATGTTGATCAATTCCAGGCCTTCAGACCGGCTTTATTGATCGTCAGACAAAAGGGGGTGCAATCAATCTTTTTTTTTTTTTTTTTTAAATTTCTGAGGAATCACAGATCCAGTGGTGATTTATGTAACACCTTATCAACTCAGAATCAGCTCCAGCCACGCCTATAAAAGTGTGGTGGAGTGGATCGGATTAAAACGGCCGGCTCTGACTTCCATTAGGTGTTTTTTTTTTTTTTTTTTTTTTTTTTTATCAACCACCACCTGCCGTTACAGTCTATGATAAAGGACCGTCAGGCACCAGTGTTTTGAGATGAATTTTGCATCTTTTCTCGGCTACATTGAAGTCGTCTGCCTCCCACCACAGCCTCTCGCTGATCTCTTTTTATCTGCCTTTGGCTGTTGATGAAAGCCTCGGCCACATTTCTATAAGCTTTAAACTCCTCACTGTTCAGCCTTGGCTGCAGGCTCGTGGTGTCTCCGCTCCCTTTCCTTGCGTATGCCTAATGTAAAGCATTTACTGCATCTTCCCTCCGTGGCACAGCGAGCTCTCCAGAATAAACATACAGCTGAATGATGGACCCATGCAGAAGTTCAGGTCTTACAGGACGATGTTTGTGTTTCTTTGGCACGCCAGCAAGTTTTTTTGTACGCTTGCATTTCCCGCTCCCTGGTGTACCCGGGCTGAACCAACTTGTGTCTACTCAATGATTCTTTCTTATTTTTGTTTCCACCTAAAACGCCATAATGATGTATGGTTGTCTCTCATAACACATCAATAATTAATTTTCCGTTGGTTTACTTTGAATTACTGCTCCCATGCACTGCAGCAAATGGCTATGTGGCGGGTGCCAGCTGTATCTAAGGGAAACACTAACTCTGCATCCTCAGAGGAGAAATATAAGCGCCGCTGTCTTTCTCCTCTTTCCAGATAAGCTCGTTTCCCCTCCCTTCTTTTTATGAACTCATCGCAATTTCCTGCTTCCTACTGTCGACAACGAGGCGTTTATGAAAACTTTAATCGAGAGCAAGTGAAACAGGACTGAAGGTTGTTTCGTGTAAAGTTTGCACTTCAACAGTTGCGACATCCAAGGCTGCATTAGTCTCCTAAAAAAAAACGTGGGGGGTTTGAAAACATAAAATAGCTCAGTACAACTCGTCCAGTGTCATCCGTTTCTCCGAAAGCCCTGAGATTCCAAATTGATTTGAAAAGATATTGTTCGCTCCATTTTTTTATTTTTTTTTTTTAAAGCTCACATCTTCACTGTAGCTGCTCAGCTGAGACCGCGAGCACGCCTCCCATCCGACGTGGGCGCACCAGCTCGACCACGCGTTGAGGGTGTAAATGACGTCTTTTCAAATAAATTCAAGGCTTCTGGAGATTTTGATTATGACAAACGAGCAGTGTGGAGCCGTTTTATGGGTTTTGCTGTTTATTTAGCTGAATGCTGCGACACCGTTGTGCTGCAAACCTTCAGAAATGTCACCAAACTCCGTTAAGCGTAATAAGATTTTTGTCTTAAAATTAGACGGATAAACTCGGTAGGAGTTCAAGATTTTGCTGTGTCGGGTTTCCTCAAGTCTCTTTTACCGCTACGGGAAATGTTCTCTGGCCAAACTCTTTCTCCCCCCCCAAAAAAAATGTTGAAAGAATAGTTTCTGCTTCATAAAACCCACATCACAACTGCAAACTCTTTGAAGCCTACAGAGCTGACAGACAGCCAGGTTCTCTGCAGTGATGCTGCATGTAGCTGAAACCACCAGGGCCTGTCTGAAGATGCACATCTGAGAAAATGGACACTGTGTGAACTTCTTTCTTTCTTTCTTTTTTTTCTACCTTATGAAAGATAAAATGTTATGATAAAGGAAGATATGAATAACACATTACATTATCCCTGTACGAAAGTTACATGATGTGCAGCCTCGGCCTTTGTTGTCAGAAAAGATGATGTCGCAACAAGAGCAGGAAATAGGTTCTGACATGCCGGAGGCCTCGTGTAAGTGGCCGTTCAGCCGACATGTGGACGGCCATCATGTTATAATGTGATGGACTTGCACGAACGTTGCTGCGCGCCGTCCTGATTATCTTTCATACTCCGATAATGTGTGAATGTGTGTGTGTGTGTACGAGACAAAAACAGCCATTTAACAACAAACAATAAGCGTGAATTTAAAACCTTTTCCATCACTCTGCTACTCCCTGATCACATTACCAGAATTGGAGAAAATACGCCTCGGAATTTCTCTCTGGGGTTAAAAGAGGCTTTTCAAATGTAGTTCTTCTTCAGCCAGCATTAGAATTTTATGAGCACCGTCAATAGCGTTGTATTACTACAACCACTGCATTTGCACAGAGCCAAGCTTTAGCTGAATGTCTTCTTTTCTTTAATACAAACGTTAATTGTGAATAATTCATCACGTCTTTATTATTCTATTTAACTTCGGCAGCTTGGATGCAGCGGAGATTGATGGAAGTTCACAGAAGGATTTCTGGGTTAAAACTACAGCGTTATGCAGTTTCACACCCCAGGGGTCCTATTCCCGAGTTTCCTCGCACTAACAGTTTGTGCTTAGTGACACATTAAGAAAGTCCTTTGAATGAATATTTAAAATACAAGATTAAGTATTGTTATTGCGAGCTTTCTCACACAGTTTAATCCACTCATGACAGTCACATAGTTTGAATTATAGCCGCTGGCACGTGTTGCTACCCCCAATCACGTCTTTTTGACCGTCTCCAAAAGTTCCGTCTTTATAGGACTCACCGGCCGAGACGTCAGGGTGGAAAGATGAACTTATGGTGCCATTGATCAAGCTGAGTTTTGATTGGTTCATCAAGGGCACGGGGTGGTACTTCAGAGTGATAGAGTCAAAGTGATGTCATCTTAAAATGTTGGCAATGTACAGTGAATTTTCTGCAAACCGATGATATGTTGAAACTTCCCATTTCTTTATGTCTCAACTCTTCGTGTCTTTAGGTCCAATTTTCAATATTACCTTGTGAGCCGGGTGTGCTTATGGTCTGGGTTCGGTGGAGTCACTAAAACTACTCAGTCATGGTTCAGAAAACATCATTATTTGACTTAAAATACCTGTTCTGGTCATAACAAACATGGCTGGAGATGTCCTGACTCCCAATAAAAATGTATTTCCACTGCCAAATATCTCGAGCTGTCGTCATTGACTCCTCAGGCCTCTCGCTTGTAACTCCACCACCATCCCCCTCCACATCCCGCCAACAAAACTGAGGTCATGACCATGAAATGTTTATGACATGACACGTTTTGTAGAAATGCAAACAAGGTACGTAACCTATGACATGTACATTAACGGCCAGTCCTTGCAACTGGGCTGAACTGTGGACAGTAGGGATGTCAGACAGATCCAAGCACTGATGATGAGGATGAGGATGATGATGTGGATTAGTGATCACACTGATGTTGGTTATCTACAATGGCTTTAACAGGCTGCGCCAGGTTAAATGACAGTATGTAAAACATGATGTTTTTTAATGAATACGCCTTTATTTTAACAGACAGGTCTGGAAGAAGTATTATCACATCAAACGGTATAAAAATATGTGTTTGCATGTGTGTCATTAGTAGCATAAAGGGCTCCTAATTGGCAGCCAACATCCAGAGCCCTCTCCACAGGCAACTGTATTGTTATCATTAATTACTGCTTGATATAAAACCACATTATTCGTGTATTTATTTATGCATGTAGATGTGAGACGTCATCTTCATGCCAGCTCTCAGTTTATGTCGATCCTCTTTTTTTTTCTTCTTTTATTTGCTTGCCAAAACAGATGTGTACATTGTGTAGTTTGTATTTTGTCATACTAATAATGATGCTTTAGTGGTTATTAAATTGTGTGTGTGGTTATAGTAATGAGAGAAACTACATTGTTTTTTTTTGTTTGTTTTTTTTTAAGAATTACTAACACATAGCAGTCATCCCTTTGGATATAAATAATTCAGAATACTTCCAGTTCACCAAGTATACTGCTGTTAAAATGGACTGCACCCGGAATAAACATAATTAAGTATATGTGAGTGTACCAGGGTCTTTTATATTTATAGGCTACTTGTATTTGTGCCCAACTCTGTCCTTTTAATAGAATATGCACATTCATGTATGTACACACACACAGTATATAGGGCAGTATAAGTTGAAAGTAGTCCTTTGTGAAATAAACAGCGTGAACATACAACTGGGAGTCAGCGAGTGTGATCCGGCAGCGCAGCCTGTGCGATCTCCAGAGAACTATACTGAGAACAAATGTAAACTTCTGTTCTGTGTTGACAGTCAGACGGGCTCCAACACACTTCTGGGACCATCAGCGCTCACCCAGTCTCACGAGGACGGCCGTAAGATATATACATCTGGGGATGAGAGCGGAGGGCGATGATTTTTTTTTTTTTTTTCGCTTTAAATATGTTGTTGGCCTTCATGACACGTCACGTCACGTCACATCACGACACGACACAACACAACACAACACAACCTGACACGACACAACATGACACGACACAACACAACACGACACAACACAACACAACACAACACGACACAACACACGACACGACACAACACAACACGACACAACATGACACAACACAACACAACACACGACACGACACAACAACACAACACGACACAACACGACACAACACAACATGACACTACATGACACGACACAACATGACACAACACAACACAACACAACACACGACACAACACGTCACAACACGACACGTCACGGCATGGCACAACAGGACACGACACGACACAACCGGACACAACACAACACAACATGACACGACATGACACGACACAACACAACACGACACAACACAACACACGACACAACATGACACGACACAACACGTCACAACACGACACGTCACGGCATGGCACAACAGGACACGACACGACACAACCGGACACAACACAACACAACACGACACAACATGACACAACACGACACAACACAACACGACACAACACAACACACGACACAACATGACACGACACAACACAACCTGACACAACACGACACGACACAACACAACATGACACAACACGACACAACACGACACGACACAACACAACATGACACAACACGACACGACACGACACAACATGACACGACACGACACAACACAACACAACACACGACACAACATGACACGACACAACACAACACAACACGACACAACACAACACAACACGACACGACACGACACGACACGACACAACATGACACAACACAACACAACACGACACAACACAACACAACACAACACAACATGACACGACACGACACAACATGACACAACACAACACAACACACGACACGACACAACAACACAACACGACACAACACAACATGACACTACATGACACGACACGACACAACATGACACAACACAACAACACAACACAACACACGACACAACACGTCACGGCATGGCACAACAGGACACGACACGACACAACCGGACACGACACGACACAACATGACACGACATGACACGACACAACACAACACGACACAACATGACACAACACGACACAACATAACACGACACAACACAACACAACACACGACACGACACGACACGACACGACACAACACAACACACGACACGAGAAGGCGATGAGCTTCGATTAAGGAGGTGATGGGACAGAAAAGCGGCAGCACCCTGAGTGCCAAGAAGCAGGATTGAGAGGCATCGGTCTGCAGCGACGTGTTTGGCCTCGAGTGCCTCTCGTCGTCAGAGCGGTTACACATCTTGCGTGGAAACTGCCAGAGTCCCATCTGCGGTTGTTTGGAGCTAAATGGTCCGAATTCACAAGTCTTTGAGGGGAACGGATGTTAGTCGTGCATGGATGATACTTAAACGTATAATAGGACCATGGTCTCATTTATACTCAGAAGATATTTTTAGGCTTATATTGCAATACACATGACACACATCAATATTTTGAAATGCTGGGACTGGGCAACAAAACAGCCCAAGGTTGTTTTTCATTTTTTTACTTTGTAGGTATGACTATTGGTTCTTAAATGGGTGGAGGCAAGTATTAAAACAAGAGGAACTTGTTACTGTAATGCAGCCTTAAAAGGGGCACTATGTAGTTTTGAAGAAGAAATTCAAATATTTACAAAATTAATGAGGTAATGGTACAAACTAAGGAATATACATTTTGTCCGTAATTGCATAAACGAGCTGTTCTTAGAGGAAAATAAGCCCCCAGAACACTGTGTGGAGCTAGAAAGGTGGCAGGGTCCGCCACATATAACCAACGTAAAACATTATGAATCTGTATTGTCCTTTAAGGTCAGTTTGTTTATTTAGTGTGTTTAGGTACGAAGATCTCTTTGTTCTGATTACAATTTCTTCCCTCATCGCGCACCTTTAAAACCAGTAAAAGAAAAAAAGACAATTTAAAGTCTCCTATCCTCCTATGTGGTGAGATATTTCCCAGGCACAAGTTAAAAAGAATCACTGGCGGTTTTCCGAGAAGAAACTTCCTCTACCCATGATGGCGGTCGATACACGAGGGGTTACAGTGTTTACTGAAGGAGCGAAGACTCTGAGCTACGGGGAAACGGCTACACAAAGTGGACAGATTGATGGATGGAGGGAGGACTTGTTAACAAGCAACAGTATTTTTCAGAAGCAATTAGCATCAAGTTTAAGTTTTGGACCATGACAGTGTTTATGAGCTGGAATCCCAAAGCATTTGGTGATTAATTACACGAGTGACAATGATTTGTGTTGCTTGATTTTTACGTGATGATCGCAGCACTTCCTCCGAAAGCAATAAACAAGGATTAAATGCAAAGTTTGGCTCTGTGGTAAATGTGCACATTTCAGCCAGAAACTTTGTCGTAATCGTATTTTTAAATTGTTTACACCGGCTGTTTTTTGGCAGCAGAGTCTCTCTGCAAGATGAAATAGTCCCGGCGTTGCTACGAAGACGTATCGCTGAGATGTGGAATGTATGTCATTATGAAGAAACACACCGCTGCACGTGTGTTTTGATTACTAGGAAACCGAAACATGAGGAGGAGGGCTGGTAGATCCTCACAGTGAGCAGTGTGGCAGAACCACTGCATGACTGAGGAGCTGATGGCTTAAATGAAGAGCTGACAGCTTCGATGAACTGCCTGACATTAAGTGCTGAAAGTAATTAGCCTTAATTAGCATCAACTGATGGCTAGCTGATGTGGCACTATGTTTACTGCCTGAACTTGTCCGTATATATAAATGTATATGTTATCACATTTAACACTTCACGTACGTGACATTGTGTTCTGTATAGCGATGAGATGGATTATTCATGTATTTCTACAGCTGCCACAAGGCGGCTCCGCAGCGGGGAAGTTAATCATTGATTGATCTCATGTGACAAGACGACGCACCCGTCTACAAGACTCTATCACGCCGCTTTGTCTTCATGAAAGAAGGAGCGTCAAGTCTTCAAATCATCTTGTATTTATTCATCAGCCCTGACAACCCTCGCACCTGTGGCTCAGACGGGGGCCACACACACAACGACCGGAGCACCCGGGCCCCTCGGTCGGATTTTCAATATACGATAATGAATGTCGGGGAAAAACAGTAGCCTCGTTTTCAGGAATACACAATGTCGAGAAGGTCAATCTCATTAGCCACGGAGAGAAGAAAAACGCGGGAGAAAACTGAAAAAAAAAACTAAAGGTTTTGGTACCAACAATGAGATTGCTTGCCGACGTGACATTCAGATACGTGTGTTCACACCTCGGAGCCGCCGAGCGCAACCTTTTGGCCGGCAGGGCCTCTTGAGGCTTAAGTGTCTCGCTGGAAGTGACCCCCGAGAAGACGCTGTTATCGGAGGGATAAGGATTTCTCATTCACAGCCAGACTGAACCAGAGTCACACATATGCTCCTCTAAGAATTTGGGCTACGAGGATAACAGTGTGTGGGGGGGAAAAAATGGCACATTCAGAATCAGATTTATGAGCTGATACAGTTGAGAATAACCTGAGAATATATTTAGTTCCAAAAGCTATAAGATGATCTCAAGTGACTACAAATGGACTTTCTAACCAATAAATCTTTCCCCCCGTCTGTTGTACAGGCTTTCTTTGTCTGCTTCCAAATAAACTGAAGCACTTTTTCTGTTCTACTAAAAGTCTGACACCTCGTCCACAAGCTGGGACTAATTAACAAAAGCAGCCGAGACATATATGCATATCTCAGTGTCAGACTGTCCAGAGTTTATAATTGTTAGCCGGAGGACATGATTACGTCAGCTCAAGGAATTATTGAAAGGACGACAACTGCGAGGCACTTGGCAGCTGTAGAAAGTTTGGACGTATAAAGGCGTTCACGCGAATAGCCGCGTTTATAAAACATGAAGGTAGGACTGCTAAAAACATGCTTTCAGCTAGTATTGTAGAGGCTCGGAGGTAACACATGAAAAACAAAAACTGACAGGGATTATGAGAAACATGCCAGCAGGCAGCTTACACAGCAGGTGGTATTGATGATATAGGCAGGGAATCATTTCGCTTCTGGGTGTATGGATCATTTTCACCCTAAAATAAAGCACACAGAACCGACACATAGACGTCCAAACTCCGTCTCTGTCTCCATTCACGGCTCACAGCCTCCTTGGCAGAACTGGCCCAGCTCCTCGCCCGCAGGAGCCCACAGCAAATCAAGTTTATTACAGCCTCTAATTACAATTAGAGTCTCAAAGGGTTTTCACGATGAAACAATAAGTTGAGAATGATAAATGGAAATGGCAGCCCAACCTTAGACCCTCAGCAACAATGAGAGGAAGCCCTTCCACGGCCACTTAATTAGGGGTAAGATGTGAGGAACCTTGGGGTGGACTTCACAGAAAGGAATCCCTTGTTCACCTGTCCGCTTCACAAAAGCCATTCAGAAGGTGGTGAGGGAGTCGCAGGATGCTTTAACAGGTTTGTTGACATGTTAGGCAAGTCTCCCTTTGTCTGGCCAGCCCATTCTTATCAGGACAAACAACCACACAGGTTGGCTGTGAAAGCAGCTTATTATGACCCATATGTGCGTTTCTTGTTCAGCGGAGACCTCCAGTGGCTGTACTGTGAGTTTCACCCAGAAGAGAGTGAGTTGTTTTACATCACCTGCATTACGTAATTGAAGGTTTGCACGCAACTTAGCTTTGCCCTTGAAGGAAGTTACATGAGAAATGAAGCTATTTTAAACAAAGCCAAACTATTTTCCAAAACCTAACCAAGTACTTTCACTTTCTAAACCCAACCAGGTAGTTTTAGATCCTGAACCCAACCAAGTAGTTTTAGATCCTGAACCCAACCAAGTAGTTTTAATACCTGAACCTAACCATGTAGTTTTCTAACCAGGCGGTTTTAGATCCTGAACTTAATCTGCTAGTATTAGTTCCTGAACCTAACCAAGTAATTTTAATACCTAAACCCAACCAGGTAGTTTTCTAACCAGGTAGTTTTAGTGCTGAAATCTGAGTAGTTTTACAGCCTAAAACTAACAAGTAATTTCACACCACAATGTAACTGAGTTGCTTTAGTTCCCAGAAAAATAATGAACTAGACCTTTTTTATTGATCTATTAACTATCCTGCTATATTCATTCTAGTAGACTAATGGCTGCAATTTTACTTAAGTTCCCCTCAAGGTTTTGGCGTCATCAGAGTTGATATAACTTAAATCTCAGAGAGCTTAGTTGGTAAAAGCTCCTCATTTATTACTCATGAACCTCTTACAACGGCAGTCTGACTGCACACACAGCACTGACACAGACAATACTTTACACAACACAAATACTGTGGATGTAACAGTTAGCAGTGATATAGCATGTTTAAAGGCAGTTAGGGTTGAGTCGGGTGAAGTTTCGTAGTCCACAAAAACATGTCAGGAGCTTCACCTCCAAACAGTGTTGCAGCTTTCACCTACACACTGAAGTAGATGGGGATTTGTTTTCGAATGATCAAGCTTTAAAATGCTCGTCCAGCGTACTCTGGATCTCAGACAAGCTCGTGCACCCACTTCAGACGGGGTGGCGCTAGTGTTAGCAGGGACAGTGAAGATTTTAGCGTCTTTCCAAATCAGAGACTTGCATCACACTAAAGGAGCTGTATGGAGTCATGTAATGTTTCTTTTCTCCATTTTAAAACAAGTCTCCATCCACTTCAACGGTTTCAAATATTCCTGTTTCGCTACGAAGCACCAGAAATGTTTCGTGGATTACAAAAACTTCCCCTGACTTTCTATCAGCGTGGGGGCGAGAAGATAACAGCTGAATTTTCAATCTTCAGGGGAACTTTTTCCTTTATGTTGAGACGGGCTAAGTCTGTTTTAGATTTAGAACTATTTGATGAAAAATACATAAAGCAACATGTGTGCTATCCCACATGAGAAAGAAAAAAGGAGGGTTATTACCAAGGGGGCTTTTGAATGGATACAAAAGAAATAGGAAATTGGCTAGTCCAAATATTCATGTTGCAAATGGACTGCAGCGATGATTTCTAAACATGAGTTGAACTCTGACTGCGGGTCAGTCGAATCAGAATTTTTTTTTTTTTTTTTCCCAGCTGTGATTTATTTGATCTTGTGAATTCAATCGAATAAAAAGTCAGGTCAGAAACTGCTGGCTGCTCGCACAAGCGTTCACTCAAACACACCTGGGAGTTGGCGGAGTGCAACGCACGCTCTTGTACCATTTGCTGCTGCATGAGCAGAGGTTAGAGGTGACATTTCATGCCTTGCACAAGGGCACCTTGGGCACGGCTGGAGATGAAGGTGAGGCGTCCCATTTGTCTCTTTCTCTCCCAGCTTCCTCTCGCTGATTAGGACCCCCACCCCCCCTTCAAGGTCACTGAGTGGGACTGATCTGCTCCCGTTTCCCACTACTGCAATGACTCAGATGAGATTGCTATATCACTGTCAGCAGCGGCTCACAGGCTTGGCATCTCTGTCAGTTGTGGTTGGACCCTCGGCACCTGCGTCAGTGCTCAGACCGCGGAGCCCCTGCTGAATAAGTGGGCCCACTCACTGCTTCTTTTTTCTCGGCTGGGAGGTTTTTTTTTTCTTTTTGTGCAATAACGCACACAAGGAGTGAGGGAGGGAGGAGTGGGGAGAAAAGAGTCCCCTTCCAGCTGTCGAGAGCATCACTGACAAGCGGGTCGGTTAACAGCAACAACAAAAAAAAAGGGGGGGAAAGGCGCACGTCCATGTGGGCATCGATCCGCCAGACATATCTGCGCCTCTAACGCAAAAACAACAACCCGCGGGTTCAGGGTTTGCTCCTCCTGGCCGGCACCAATCTGCGCTGGGTAGAAGGAGGGGGCGGGAAGGTTAGTTTGAAGAAGAGGGCAGAGCTCTGCGAGAGGACGCCGATAGATCCCAGACTGTTTCACCGCTGGAAGAAAAGGAAAAAAAAAAAAGAAAAAGGAGATCTGAACCCCGGTGGACAACAACAGCTGAGGGGAGAAATCAGCCCGGACCAAACGTCAGAACCTCATTAACTCCGAGGAGAGCCCAGTCGGAGGGGAGAGAGAGAGAGAGAGAGAGAGAGAGAGAAGAAACAACCAGAACAGAAGCCGAACCTGCTGCTGCTGCTGCTGCTGCTGCTGCTGGGGGTGAGACTCTCCTGCTTCTCCTTCTTTACGCGCTCATTAGGTGTGTTTCATGTGTCTGATAAGAACTGGAGACGGTCGCAAACGCGCTCAATGGCAATGTTTCATTCACATGCAACAACTGCTGTGTGTGCGTGAAATGTGTGTGTGGGAATATGTGTGTGTGTGTGTGTGTGTGTGTGTGTGTGTGTGTGTGTGTGTGTGTGTGTGGAGCTACCGCAGTATAATTGATGGTTTAACAGGTCTCCCTTCGCATGCTGGGGGTGGTGGTGTTAGTGTTGGTGGTGTTGGTGGTGCTGATGCGAGGATGCGGCGCTGCAGGATCAACATTCAAAGTGTTGGGTCCAGTGTGAGCAGCACATGTGGGGCTTATTTCTGTTTCTTTTTCTTTTTCTAATCGCAGTTTCTAAGACGATGGTGCTGGTGTTTTTTTTAATTTATTTTCATTTTACGCGTGTGACTTGAGTCCGGACAGTCAACACGATGCGACACTTGAAGGGGGGGGGGGTTAATTGTTCAGTCCCCACTAATGAGCAATTAACGCGTGACGTTTCGTGGTGATACATGCATGCAAAAAAATAAATAGATAACTCTAAGGGCTGGAGATCCAAGATGGAAACAAGGCACCTCAACCAGTGACAAGACTGTTGAGCAGAGGCTAACTTAACCTTGAATAAAAGCCTCCTCTCCTCCTCCTCCTCCTCCTCCTCATCCTCCTCTTCTTCCTCTGGTCTGGCTCATCTCCTCACCAGAACAACAACAACAACAACAACAACAACAGGGCTGTAAAAAAAAATCAGCACCCTGTTTGTCTCACATCTCTGATCAATTAAACTGAGGCAAAGGGAAAAAAAGACACACACACATCAACTGATGACGACAGCCAGAAACTAAACACTTCCATATTTAATAATTCAAACTCCAGTACAGTTTGTGTGTGTGTGTGTGTGTGTGTGTGTGTGTGTGTGTGTGTGTGTGTGTGTTGAAACTCTCTCCTCTTCCTCACTGCGCGCTGTGACCACATGTTGTGATGTGATGTGATCAGATGATTTAAAAAAAAAAAAAAAAAAAAATCTTTCTCTGGGTGTTTTTTGCAGTTCTCCCTCCTCTCGTCTCGCTCCACGCCCTGAAAAAGAACACAAATTGGGTCAGCACACACTCCACAGACTCTCAGAATTTTACCGTTACATCGTCTTTTTTTTTTTTTTTTTTTTTGTTCGGCAGCCCAACGAGAAAAAAACAGGGTCGCGCAAATAGGCAACAAATGGTTTCAGCCCCTGAGTGATGTAGGAGGAGGACGAGGTCCCCCGACTGACTGTGGAGCTGCAGCGATTAATCCTTGTAGCGGTTGTCAGCTATTCGATTAATCAACTGCGATTTGGATAAGCAATTAATTGGTTTGAGTCATTTCTTTAAAGCTTCCAGCTTCTTAAATGTGAGCATTTTCTGGTTTCTTGTACTCCTCCATGGCAGTGAACTGAATATCTTTGGGTTTGTGGATGAAAACAAGACATTTGAAGACATCATCTTGGGCTTTTTGAGACACTGATCAACATATTTAGACCCAAAAAACAATCAATTAATCAGGGAAATAAGCAACAATGAACATAATCGTTACTCACAGCACAGAGCTCCTGTTAAAGATGATTGTGTTGAATGCATCTGTGTTGACAATGTGGCGATTGGCACTAACCATGGACCCATTATCGTGTCCAACATAACTGCGATTCACGATATCATCCCACTAATCGTCAAAATATTTTCAAAACTTTGGAATAAAAACTAAAACATGCAGGAGTCACTATAACCTTAAAATACGCCAATGAATTGCTATCGTAAATCACGAGGGCTTCCTGCACAGCGTCACCTCCCTGTTGTTTTCTAGTTTGGAATCCATAATCTTGACTCACATCCAAGCAACTGAGACAGCTGTGTTGCGCCGGGACATTCACGATTACCTCGATTTACGATTCATCAACTTATTGTGTTTTGTGTCGCCACTCCGCCATTCAGTCTTTTATCATCGCATCCCTAAATGACTTTCTTCCCCGATGAGACGCATGTAACAAACAGACCTGTTTAAGGTGAGGAGGTATAAATGTGGGTGCGCTGGGTGAAAGAGCAGGACGAGCTGTGTCATTTTATTAGTCCTGGCTTCATCTTTTCATCCTTCTCCAACCAGCCAATGTCAGAGGCCACGCTCTGGTATTAATTACCGGACATCAGCCGAGATCAAGGTTGCGACATCTTTCATTCCGAGGATGATTTTCCTCACTCTCTCCGCTCCGTCCTTCCTTTTTTTTTTCCTTGCACGCCACATTTTTTAAGGAGTCCCTCGTCTGTCCGTCTGCACATCACATATTCATGTTTCCACCACACCTCTCATTTGATGTAATGCACAGTCATCTGTAGCTCCTCGCAGCTCTTTTCTTCCTCCCCCCCACGATCCCTCAGTCTGCAACGGCTACACGGCTCATAATGCGATGACTCTCCGGGCTCGCGAGTGTGACCACAAGTAAATGTCTTTTCTCAGCCAGTTTCTTCATCTGTTGAGACATACAGAGCAGAGAGAGCCACCACCGACCGACCCCCCTCCTCTCGCCTCCCCTCCTTCCTTTTCACAGTAAATGGCCGCGTGGTGGAAAGCGAAAGCAAACTCAGATTTATTGTCCAGCAGGGAATGTGTCAGGGAGCACAGATTTTGTTGAGGGGAGAAGGTGTTATCTTTCTCATGCGCGACTTGCAGATGGATATGTTGTGCTTCTGTGACTCGGCGAACCTGCTACATCTGAAGTGGCGTGATTAGAGGATCTGTTTGTAATTGCTCTTCTTTTTTTCTTGTTTTTTTTTTTTTTCTTGCATTCTGCTTGCAGATGCAGTCAAATAAAACGTGTAGCAGGGATCGGGGCAGATTGTTGCAGGGATTAGCATTTTCTATATTGTTCCTGGAGGCACAGTAAGGCATGATGCAGTAAAATGCAAAGTATCTCGAGTGATTACAAAATAAATGAGGGTAATGTCTCCCAGAGTGTTAAAGGGGGGGAAAAGCACTGTCTTTGTTTTTTCCTTATTTTGCAGGAGGCAAATATTCTGCCCATAAATGAATGTTAATGTTTACAACATGTTTTGGAAATGACTCAGTATGCTAAATAATAGGGTTACCCTCCACTACTGTTGGTAAAAGCAGCACACGAACACGCACTGCCCTACAAGAGAGGCTTGTTTTGGAGATGTCAATATGCCCCGAGATCCACCACACAGCTCGAGTAGTGGAGATGGGGGGTCGAGGCGTACAGCCACTGCCTGACGATGATAATGATAACAGCTGACAGGACGTAATCAAGAGAGCCCTTTAAGTGAATTGAAGCCTCCACCGAGATCATGTCAGTCATGACCAAGAGGCTTTGAAGGGAAATTTACAGCTGGGCTCCAAAGGGGCAAAGATGATGAGATGTGGGACAACGCAGGAGAATGAGAAGTCCACGCCGGGTTGTAACAGACTGGCGGGTAGAGAGAGACGGACTTACTTCACTTATCCAGCACAGCCAAACATCCTTCATGGGATGAAATGGCCAAAATTGAATATTTTCAGGTTGTGGAGTGCTTTTGCATTACTGTGAATTTCTCAACATCTTCCAATAATTTCCCTAATCTCATTCATTCCCTGTGCTGGCGAGCTCCCATCATTTCCCCATTTATGTGCAGTAGAGGAGTACGATTAATCACTGAACCGCCATTCAGACTGGAATAACGTTAACTCCAGACTCCCACTGATTCGTGATCGCTTCTGTGATTGTCAGTGATCTTAATCCTGCAGAAACATGTCTGCCACATCTGTAATTTGTTGCTTTAAAAAAAAAAAAGAAAAAACAACCCTCCACAAACAGATGACTTGCGTCTCAGTGTTTTGGCAGAGTCAGAGTTCTCCTGACAAGACCAATCTCGTGTGGATGCACATCCCAGTAATTTAGGGACTAAAACTGCCTGCCAAGAGCTGCATAAAATATTTTCCAACAAGTACATTATGAGCAGAGCAAATCATCGGCCATTGTTTGAATGTTGGAGCTGGTGGCACAGTCACACAGTTAAGCTGTTCAAATTGATCTTGGGAGATAATCATTGAGATTAAATTTGATATTTAAAGGTTTGTTTTTCTGTTTGGCTGCACGGCGCTTGTGAAGAGCACCTTTTTTTGCGAGGCTAGAATAACCATGAAAATGAACAAAGACATTTTTTGTGCAACATCCCCCTTCTGCAACAATACCTTCCTTCAGGAGCTGCTGTCACCACTGACGCTCACCTTTTGTTCCTCACACTCTGTTTGTAGTGAACAGAAGAGGAGGTAGGAAATTGCCATCACAGAATCATGTCAAACAAAAAGCGAGAAATAATGGATCCAACCTGCATTTAAGATAGAAATCTGCATGTTTCTGCTGTGGGTTTCGTTGGTTTTGGTTTGATTTTGATGTCAGAGGCTCCTTTTATGTTCCAACACATTGAATCCATATGAAACAGGAGATGATAGAAAAAGCAATGCTGCCTTGCTCTCGCTTATTTCCACCTGCTCTCCTAAACCGCGTACGTCTTTCCAGGTTTACTGTGACCTTTAAGGTTGACAGTCAAAATCTCTCAAATGTCAGAATCTTTCTGGGGCCTAAAGCTTCATATTAGGAGCAGCTGTATGGAAGAGGCAGAATGTCTGCATGTCCTGAGAAACTCCTAAAATGTCTGAGATTGTATTGTAAACGTCCGAGACCTGTAATGGTGTTGAGGAGGCATTATCGCTGTATTTAAAATGTTTGTACCGTGAAGAATTGCCCCAGTGATGCACTAATTTGATCCACTGGCACGAAATATTTAAGGCAGAGCATTAAATATTGGACTTTTGATTGCGGTTGGCAGTGGATTAAGACGTGTTTTAAGCCAATGAGCAGTTAGATTTTGTTCCTGATCCAGATAAGATGAGAAACAGTGCTTGAAGGTTATCGGACAGCAGGTGCATGTTTTGTGAATCAAGGTTCGTGGCACAAATTGCAGTCAAGTGTGATGTGTGCAGAGGGAGTTGCAGCGCACGTCTGGTGTTTTCAAGGCTGCAGGCACACCGGAATAAACAATTAAACCCCTTACATGGTTGCATAACTTCCTGTAAATGATCCAAAAAAATGAAAAATAAATAAATAAATGCCTGGCTCTCTTCTCTGTGAAATGTATCCGACAGGAAATTCAATAAGGAGCCATTATTCTGCTCCAACGTATCACGATGACCACCTCAGTCCCTGGTCTGCATTCACCTCGAGTGCGGCGCTGATGCTTCCTTTGGTAGCACAAGATGATGCACACAGCTGTTGCCTCAGTAACCGACTGTTTTGGCTGAAGATATGAAGAGGGGATTATTAGGAGCATGAAGGGTCCTGAGGGGTTTCTGGGATGTCATGAGGAGACAGAAGATTTAATTCTCTTAAAATGTTTTTAAATGGACCTGGGTAAATCGTGTGTGTCACAAGTGTCCCATGGGTGTCAGCATCTTCAATACTGATTCACTTTACTGCAACAACTGGGAAGAAACCGCGTGGGCGTCGAAATACAGTCCAAACAGTGTGAGACAGAAAAGAGCTCACAAGTTGTTGTGGTTATTTTGCAGCAGCCTGGCGCCTTACTGCACAAACAAGGCAAAAATCAACACTTCCTCATATGAAAACAACTGAATGGGTTGATTGCCAGCGAGTCTGAGAAACATCAGGGTTTACCAAAACAACACGACGATTGCAGCTCACCAGCTACCAAAATGCCTGACTGTTATTGTGTGCACACAGTTTGGTCAGGTTTAGGTGAGATAACTACGTCGTATGGTTTATGGAAGGAAACTGCCTGGTGGGGTTTAGGCACTAAAGCTACTTGGTTAAGTTTTAGAAAAGAAAACTACTTGCTTGGGATTTTGCAAGAACACTTATTGATTAGGTTGATGCAAGGAGACTAGTTGGTTGGGTTTAGGTAAGAAAACTACTTGGTTAGGTTTAGGCAAGGAAATGAGTTGGTTAGATTTGGGTAAGAAAATTACTTTGTCAGGTTCATGTAACAAAACTAGTTGGTCAGGTTTAGGTAAGAAATCAGATGGTTAGATTTAGGTTAGAAAACAACCTGGTCAGGTTTTGGTAACAAGACTAGTTGGTTAGGTTTATGCAAGGAAATTAGTTGGTTAGATTTAGGTAAGAAAACGTCTTTGTCAGGTTGAGGTAAGAAAACTAGTTGGTTAGGTTTCAGCAACAAAAGTTGTTGGTTAGGTTTAGGTTAAAAAAAAAAAAAGGTTCATGTAACACAACTAGTTGGTCAGGTTTAGGTAAGAAATTAGTTGGTCAGATTCAGGTAAGAAAACAACCTGGTCAGGTTTAGGTAACAAGACTAGTTGGTAAGGTTTAGGTAAGAAAATTAGTTGGTCAGGTTTTGGTAAGAAAATGAGTTGGTTTAGGTAAGAAAACTTCTTTGTCAGGTTGAGGTAAGAAACCTAGTTGGTTAAAAAAAACGTGAATACGGGTTGTAATAAGCTGCTTTGATAGTCGACCTATTTGGCAGTTTTTCTGAGGGGCGCGGGCTCCAGAAACTGTGAGCACGTGTACAATGAATCTTGACACAATATAAGTAAGATAATCAGACATGCAAGACGCTGTGTCACCGTGTACTTTCATATAGATAGTGCCTGTTTGAGAGTTTGTGCAGTTAACTGATTTGGCCGACTTCATCATCTATCAGAATGCGTGCATGTGGAAAGCACATTTATCTCTCTTGTGTTTACTTCAAGGGACGGCTCTGGCCTTAAGATAACTCCAGGGCCTGATCTGAAATTCACCTTGTAGTGTCGAATGCTATGGCAGGCAGAAGTGATATAGAGACGGTAGAGCTCAAGCATATAAACATCCCCCCCGGGGCCCGGCTCCTCCATTTGGAAGGATTTACTACTTTTGTTGATGTGCCGTGATCGCAAATCAAATATGTTTGGGACTTTTACTGTTTGTCTGATTAAACAAAACAAGCAATTTGAAGATGACACCGTGGGCTTTGGGGGGATTAATTGATAGTAAAGATAACAGTTAATTGCAGCTTTAGTGGACAGTACAGTGAACTCCTGTCTGTGCAGTGGGAGGTTTTGTAGTTTGGGCCATCACATTATCACAAGCTGGATGTTTTAAAACAGAGGGCTGCGATAGTCTTAATGTAACTCAAAGTACATTTCTACACAGAAATCACCAGCTCCCTTCTTCGTACATAAGCTCACTACTGAGACCACTGAGACGTTTTTTTCTTTATCACCAGCTGCCAGACGATTGTTGGCATTTAATGTGTGTAGCGTTTGGCCATCCTCGCGCTGTCTCAGCCTACTCTTTATTGCAGCAGGTAGAGCGTGGAGACGCCGTCTTCCACGGGAGATTATTTTGCATCTCTGTTGCACCGCCATGCTCGAAACACGGTGTAGGTGTGCTGAAAGATATCATTTAAAATCCACAAGTGGATTTTACAGTTTGAATTATAGCATACATTGGCGCTGTCGAGAACAATAACTATCAGATTTTCTGCATTTGCACACAGGCAAGCTGTTAGTCAAGGTTATAATGACTGACTAACCTAAATGCCTCCGTAAACAGAGGATGTCGTGGGGATAAAAAATGCAAAATATTCAGATCAGACAAGGCAGCAGGGATACAAGAGGAATACACATCAAAGAAGGTCTTAATTGCAATGTCACAACGCTGGAAGCTTTGCTCATGAGCTCTGACAGCAACAGCATGGTCACCTTTAGTTCTTTAACCTTGACACAGAAACTGCCGGGAGGCTCCTCTCTGAAGATTTCGGGCCGCACGCAGGAATCTTAAGTTCAGAGACAGGGTTGGGTCAGGTCACTCAAAGACCGAAACACATTAGCGGCTCTAAAAATCAATGAGAAACAGGCATCCAGTGACAAGACGCTAAAAACAGAGCAGACACGGCGCTGTCTCTTTGTTTTTAGTTAAAAGCTTCGCTGCAGCGTTTTCAGCCTCATGGTTAAGATAGACAAGAGCATGTATCGTACTGCTGAAGTAGTCATTGTGAGCACTTAGGATGCTATTAGAATATTATTTAAAGATCATTCAGTATGTTTTTTTTTTAATCTCAACCATGAAATACTTGCTACTAACGGAGAGGTAGTAATAAAACATGTTTTTCTGACCCCAAAAGCACTTTTATCAAGAGACACTTGTACTTTATTACATCTGATAGACCATGAAAGTGCAGTGTGGAAGCAATATACCTCAACTTAATTTCACTCATATATCTGTGGCGTTACTTGTACCAGGCTGCCAGGGGGACTTTTGAATGAAAATGTACACCACAGAAAGAGGAAAGCTGGAAGCTGATCTTTAGATTCAACAGTATGTGTTTGGTAATTTCATGTGCACAGATGTATAAAGCAAACAGTGTCACAGCCACAATATCATATAGCAGTCAGACAAAAGGGCCGTGAGCATGACGTGTGTCTGCAATCAGCAGGGGATGCATTCCCACCGTATCTGGACAGCCAGGCCTTGGTTTTTGCCTTGATGCATATCCATGAACATCCCGACGAGGCGAGCAGACAACTCTGTCGGACTCTGACACCCACACCTTGAACAAGTTTGACTTCACGCCAAGAATGTGAACACAGTTATCTGTGAGGACAGGATGGAGCTGCAGCAGCGACTCTGTCCTCCTGTAAAACCTGTCACAGGTCACCGAGGAGAACACGGTCCTCGTGTCAAAACAGCTGCCAATTCAATTATGCTGGTAGATGAACTAGTTCTCGCCAAGTCAATACATAATGAAATTCGTTACTATTTGGTTCGGACACCAAACGTATTATTTACACTTGAAATAGTTGAGATAAAAAAAAAAAAAAAGAATAATAATCTGCTCAGTGGTCAGACTGAAGGTTTATTTCAGTTCTAAGAGAGGCGACCCGAGACTTACCTTCTACTTCTGTTGTGCAGTTTAAAGAATCAGCTTTGCTTAGCAACACTCAGCTGCTAATTCCAGCTGCTTACAGACGCTACTGTGCACTTGACACTGATACAGGATGTGAGCAGATTTTGATGCCAAGCTTGAAATTTCTTTACAAATAACATATCAGATAATTACGTAACTGTTGCTCACAGGCATCTTCTTTGCTTTCTGCCCTTTCATTTGTCAGTCTGGTTGAACAGATGAACAGCAACATTACTTAGTATGCAAACCCTTCATACAAAATTATATCTGTTCGTTAAGAGCACTTTTACCTGAAGGTGTGAAAAACCCTTCAAAAATACAGAGTAGTCCTCTCAGCCATCCCACTGTACATCAGGCTCTCCAGCTGGAAAGAATGGGTTGTGTGTTCTGATTACGAGGATGATTTCATGACAGTTTCTTGCCATCTCCATTATTGAACCTCTCTGGTTGATTCTGATCGTCCATGGTCAGTAGTCGACCATTTCTGCCCACGCATTTGCTTGCCAGTCACTTTCCAGTCGGTCGCGGTGATCTTTATAGACATTTCAAGACAAGCAGTCAATCATTAGTCACCTTCGATCAGTGCCTGCCGTTGACTGTTCAATCGGCGTCCCTTCTTATCATTTGTTCCCTGTACATCAAACCTTTTTACTGCAGAACCTGCATGTTCATATACACTAAACTCAGAATGTTCAACTGGTCTTTAAATTTCCATCATTTACTGCCAGATTGTGTTATTTATGAGATTTCTGTCGTCGTACATCCACACTGCTGTATTTCAAGGTGTCAAAAGTAGTTTAATCAAATCTGCCTTTTAAAAAATGTAGGACCGTGTGGGATATTTAGTGTAATTACCTTTTGAAAGTGATTTGAATTTGAACTTGGAGTAATTTGCTGTCTTAACAGCGCCTGTTCCTGTCGACAGTGATTGCTCCCATTTTCAGTGCAGAAGACTGGAATATTACCTACCAGGTTGCACACACACTAAACTGGAACGACCGGCGCTCTGTGTTTTTAGTGTTGTGTGTTGAGTAATGGTCAAAGTTTGCAGGGAGAAAGTTTGCCGGTTTTCAATTATGGATGAGGAGGGGAAAGAAAAAAGCAGGACGGCCTGAATACAAACTCCACCGAAGCTATTGTTGGAGTTTTTTTGTTTTTTTGTTGTTTTTTTTTACTGGCATTGAGGCCTCATCAAAGTGAAGTGCATGAGAGTAAACAGTTTGTCCCAAAGCGAAGCATCAATTCATATCATGTCATCAGCTGTGTTAATTATGATGGCCAATAATTAACAAAATGACAAAACAATGACTCATTTATCAAAATTACCATCAATTAGTTTCCGCCAATTGACCAATTAATTAATCAACTGTTTCGGCTGAAGTCTCATTAGGCGCTGAGTTTTCTGCTGATTGACTATTTTGTGTGTCACTTGAGTGGGTAATGTGTCATTTCTTGCTATTTGGATAAAATACTTACTATGTAGATCCCGGCAGCTCTCCGTGTCGTTCGTTTTCTTCTTAAACCACAGAACTTTGAAACACCGGCGGTCTTTGAACTCGTAGGAGCGAGTGATAAGAACATTATCTTCACTGCGAGCCGCGCCTCGGGAATTGAAAGTACTCGCCACTTTGTCGGCTGCCGTTTATTTTGAGACCAGACTGTGATCTTACTAGTTTGCTGTATTTGAGTGGTACCGAAATAAATGAAAAGCTCCCTTTTTTTTCCCTCTCTGAGGCGGATGAAGCAAAAAAAAAAAAAAAAAAAAAAAACCCACAAACACTCAGCGACGATTGCCGGACTTTCATGAGACTCATTTTAAAGATATGATCGAAATGGGTTTTTTTTTTTTTTTTTTAAAGGAATCTAATCAGCCACTTTTAATTAAAAACAGCTTAATAAAGTAATTAGTTACTCTGGGCAGGTAATAAAAGTAAAGTGGCCATTTAGAATCAATCATAAAACAATACAAAAAAGGTTTTCAAGCATGATCTTGGTCTTTAAGCTTTTTAAAGCCAGCAGTCAGGCATCAGTTGAGCCTGCTGTGATCCGACATGATGTCAGATGAGCTGTGCCAGTGTACTCTTAAGTGTGATGGTGACTGTAGTGGGTCTAATCAGCGCTGAGCTACCGATGATGTCATATTAAGCCCTTTGCAGATGTCAGTCATCAGCCTTCAGGTACCAGTTTGAATGATTTCATACTGAGTGTTTCCCTTTTTTCATCTAAAATCCAAGCAAGGTGCGACACATTGTTGGCCTCCATTTTAGGTTAAAATCATGTCGTGTGTTCATTTTAGTTTTCTCAGCGAGACTCAACGATCAACTGTCTTTATACAGGAAGTCTACTCTGCTGACTTTAACCTTCAGCGCGTGTTCAGTAAACCCGCCTGCATTTTGTTTGATTTCAACCCTGATTCCATTTTCACAACAGCTGCATGTGGAGGAAGCCCGCCGTTAAAAATGTAGCCTATCGAGACCAGTGTGTTATCAAATAACATCGCAACGTTCAGGTGCTTTTACAAGCTTCTATGGAAATAAAAAAAAAAAAAAGGCCTACATGAAATCACTGAATTTGCAGGAGTGTGATACCAGAGAAAATCTCTCTTTCTCTGTTTGTTTGGGTTTTTTTTGCAGAGTAGGTGCAAATGCTCAATTGTCCACCGGTTAATCGATCACAGATGGTGTCGTTTTCCCATACTCGTAAATTGAAAATAAAACTTAACTTGTGCAGTGTGGGAAACACTAGACTAGACTATAATGCATCCCTGTCTCGCTGGCCACGTTACCTGAACCACAGTCACCAGTGTTTCCCCAGATTCCAGAAGAAGTGGAGCTTATCCACCACCACATGCTCTGCTACTGCCAGAAACAGAGTAGCATGAACAATGCTTAACTGAGTCTCGTTCGCTGCAGTGGCAGTCAGTCAGACTTGTTGTTGTTGTGTTCATCACGGGCCTCTGCCCAACCAGCAAACTCCACCAGAGTGATAAGTTGCTGCACCGAGCAGTCAAAGCCGCTTTGATCACTGGAATCACTCTCACCACAGTCTGTCAGCCTGTGCAGCAGCAGCAGCAGCAGCAGCCCACACAGAGCATCCAGGCTCATACTCGTCACAGATACTCAGTGGGAGCTGATGCAGCCACAGTTCAAGCAGCCAGCTGCACTGAGCTGCTGTTTGCCGCGATCTTCCATAGCTGTAACCGAAGTTGCACTCGCCCTCGCTGCATTCTGCATCGTTCTCGCCGGAGACGTGCTTACCTCAGCCACAATCCGTCATGCTCGCTGGAGTGCTGCGCAGCCTGAGCAGCTGGCACTATATGCTGCATGAGACCAAGCAGCCATAGTTTGGAGTCACACTTGCCAGAGGCACCCTCACAGCTGCCATCATTCACACTAAGTGGGATCCTACTGGCCACACAAAAAGCCCCAGTAAACATCTCCTCCACAGAGACGCACAGCAGGAGGCAAAGCTCATCACAGCTCCGTTCAGAGTCACACTCACCTCTTTCCACTGGAGGGGGAAGCTGATTATTATCTAGACCGGGGGAAAGGTAACTTACAATGCTGGAGGATACTCGAAGAGCCATGAATTTATTTATGTATGTGCATTGCTGGATCAAATCAAATAAATATGTCTTCTCCCCCATCTGTGTGCTGTAATAAGAAGGTGATGAAATTTGATGTGTGTGCCGAGATATGTGGAACTCACATTTGCAGCGTAAGGTCTTTTTTTTTGATGCACAGTATCTCCTCTTCCGATAAGATTAAATATTTCTTGCAAGCCTAATGTATTTCAGGGAAGAACACCATCAGTAATAACCCTCTGTGTCATATAAGAAAATGGGTGGCCAAGTCTTGCCTCCGGCATACACGCCTACACGTCTGGCTGAATGACGATAAGTTAAAATGTAAATTGCCTATTTTAAATTCAGTCAAAAGGGCGGTATTTGTTCAACATACGGACATTTATAAGACGCGATGACACTGAATCACCTGTTCAAAGTGTCACATTATCCTTAATCTCTGTATATCTAGATCTGTAAATCTTTGAATTTCACACCGAGTTAAAATGTATTGCATATCTCTACAAATGCATGTGAAATCCCTGATGGTTATTTAAAAAACAAGATAAAGTGGAAGACTGGCCTACAGTACTGCTGGTTTATTTCAGATTCTTTTTCATTTCAGTCAGGAGTCTTTCACTGTTATTGAACTCCTGCTGCCCTCTGACGCATCTGTCCACACGGGCAGGAGGGCAGATTTTTTTCATAAAGCCGATAAACTCCAATGATTGCAGGCTCTAGAAAGGTACACTACCAGACAGACAGTACAAAGGCAATATATATTTCAGGTTTTATCTCATCACCTTTATTGTTTTTTTTTTTGGAAATACAAGCAATCCTGAATTTGTTCTCAGCAACACGTTTCGTATACACTGGGACCAGGGCAAACAAAAGACGGGGATCAGTCTTTCGCAAACAAGGATGTGGTGAAGTTCAACACTTTGTGAAACACTTGACTTTAGGCTCAGGAACTTGTACTGGGCCAATAAAACACATACTGACTCTGGTGATTGTCAGATGCAAAGGCACACTTTCTGTTGGGACCTTATTTCTGGAAAAATATGCATGCTGGTGGCGAAATGGTGAAAGAAAATCAAGCACAGGATGGTGAAAATACATAGAGAGACTGCACACATAATAGTTCTTGTTCACCAAAACCCATTGCTGCAACCTTGTAGGTTGATAGCGGCCATGTTGGTGTTACATATATTGAGTGAGACGATGTAGTTCACTGAGCAGTTTCACAAAAGTCGTTAGGGTTACTTGTGGGTTATTGGTTAAACCGGCCATCATGTGGGTTGCTAGGGCCAGGTGAGCTCAGGTGTGAAGGGTTGTTTATCTGACCTGGATGACTGAGAACCTTAATCAACAACACAACTATCTACAGTACAGTTCTTTTGGCCATAACCTCAAATGTGGAGCACCGGAAGGGGCGTGACTTCACTATAGCTCATGCTCTTACACTGCACATCCCTGAACCTTGACGGTAAATCCATGTTTTGATTGGATGGGAAAACAAGAACACGCATTCAACACAATTCCCTGCTAAGTGGCAAAGACAAGCCTATAGAGCTTCAAGGTGAAACACAGCATGGATCTTTGATTTATGGTTTAAATTATTCTGTTGGGCCAGTCTAGTGCGTGTGCTGAACTCCACCGCTCTTTGTATGGCTATTACCTTAGAGTGAAACCTTGCATTCCAATTACAGTTGGGCTATATAGCTGTCATTCGCGTTAGTAATGACTATAGCTTCTGCTTACACGGAGTCGCCAACCTGCCCGTGAATACTTTGCCTGTTAGTGTGATCGATCGCTCCTGATCAAGACACTTCAGAGACGCGCTCTTAGGTCGGATAATCTATTAAGTGCTGTTGTCTGGAGAGTCTTATAAAAAAATAAGTAGGATGTTATGGGTAAATAAATTGTGATATGCATGAGTCTAAATGGGGGTTTTTTTAATGTGCATACCAAGGTTTACGTTGAGGTGTGACTGTAACTTAAAAGTTTAGTCTGAAGAGTATCAAAATGGCGTATTCTTGAATATTTCAAGTAATCATTTGGACCAACGTCATTACTTGATTTATAACGTCTCCCGTGGACACCGTTTGAATTTTTAATGATACTACTCCAACCAGACACATTTATTATTCTTTTAACAGCCTCTAGAATATCACTAACCTCGTACATTAACTGGATACTGATGGGCCGCATTAGATGGCACTTTCCTCCAAAACAGGAAGTCAAGGGGTGACCAAAGTGATGGAAATCCATCCTGAGGGGGACGTGAATATCTGTACCAAATATCATAGAAATCCATCCGATGGCTGTTGAAACAAATGACCAATGTCATTAAAGGGACAGTTCACAGACACATAAATCCAATAGACCTTCGATGGAGTGGGATTGCTAAAGTCACTAGGCTTCGCCCTCTGGAGATCAATACACAATGTCTTGACCATCCAGCACATAGTGAATGAGAGTCTGTATCAAACTGACTGACTGACGGACAGACGTTACCATCCTTAAGACAACAACTCTACCATGGCTAAAAATGATGTACAAGGACAGACAGTGGGTAAAGGTCTGGGGAATACCTGACATATTCATCCGCAGACCATCTTTGATGGGGCAGTGATATGAAGTGATATGTGGCGCATTTGATGGATGGCAATGACATGGATGTCCCATCGGAGAACAACCAGCCCGTCTCATGTTTTTGCACCATCGCGTCTTAAATCCTTGTGAAACCACACGACTCAGAGGACAAGATGAAGCCCGACAGTTGTTTGGTATATGTTCCCAACTTCTCTTTTTCTGTACACTGTTTTCTCTGATGGCTTTGGAGGACTATGTGCCAGTCTTCTGAATGGACTGTTGTGTTTAAGTATTAATGCCACTGCCTTTTTTTTCAGATTCACTTTATGGCCTGGAAAGCTGTGATTTGAGTCAGGGTGCACTAGGTTAATGGACCAACGATTAAACGATGCTGGTGATGTATTTAATTTTTCCTGTGAGGAACAATAAATCTGTTTGCAGTGGACCTTGTGAATTCCATTGGTGGAAAGGTTAATTTATTAGTCATTTTACAACACCAGGGTTGTAAAAGTTTAAGTTCCTTTATGTTACATATGGGAGAAATGTGCTGACCTCCACAGTGGATTGTGAAGGATAAACTGAAGAGTGTCGCTTCTTTTAAAGGAAAGTAGCTGCTTATAGTCTGGTGGTTTGACAGTGGACGCCTCTGAGTCTTTTGGCAGACGGCAGCAGGGTGAACAGGCTTTTGTTGAGGTGGGTGTTGTGTTTAACTATCCTTTCAGCTCTGCTTAGACATCTCACTTCACAGAGAGATGCTCGGTAAATGGGTCCCAATGATCTTGTTGCTTTATTTACCCACTGCAGACCCTTCCTGTCCTGGGCCATGCTCAAACCATGCCAGTTGGTGATGTTTCCAGTCAGGATGCTTTCTATTGCTCCTCTGTGATAGTAGACAAGAATTTTGATAAGAACTCTTGTTGTTTGTAGATGCGGCCAGCGGTGGTGGTTTCATCTGCATACATCACAATTCTCTGGATGTTTGGGAGTTCAGTCACGGGTGTGAACAGGAGGGGGTTGAGCACACGGCCCTGGGGGTCTCCGACTTAGAGGAGGTGTGACTGCCAGGCCCAGCTGTCTGGGGTCTGCTTCTGAGGAAGTCCAATATCCAATTGGAGAGAGTGGTGCTCAAGCCCAGAGTGTTTAGTTTGCCAATCAGTTTTAATGGGAGAGGTTGTGATTGAATTCTGCAGTCAACAAACAGCATCCCGTAGACTGGCAGGCTGGATGTTGTTTGTGATGTGTTTGAGGACCAGTTTCTTAAAGCACTTCATGAGGATTGGGGTGACACTTGGCTCAGCAGGAGGAACGATGGTGGCTGTTTTGAAGCAAGTGGGAACAATCTCATGTGACAATAAGATGTTTAAAATGCCACTGTACGTTATGTTCTGCTTTTTTTTTAGCTTTTTGGACCAACAGGCAGTGGGTCCCACTCAGTGTTTCACCAATTAGCGAAGTCTACCTATTGGCTCCATAAAATAAAACGATCCGAGACCTCTGTCGCTCCAGTAATGTCCTGTACAGTACATTAAATAAATGGTTCATTAGTATAAGATGTAGTTTTCAGAGTGGTATAGAGGAGCACTTGGAAATCTTTCATAGCGCCTAAAGACCCCGACGTGACACAAACGGTTCAGCTCATTAACAAAACTAGACAGTGAGTGTGAAAGTTCAAATAGCGGAGCGGCTGTAGCTTCTGGGTTGATCTTGAAATGCCTTGTTAGCAATGTACTGTATAGGCTACTAAACATAAAAAATTAACTAGAATGTGACCGATCCATACAAAGTGATTCCTCCTTCATGATTTATTGCTTCCTGGCCTGAAGCCAGAGTTCCTTTCTGGAGACAAACTTGATGGAGCGTCTCGCATCGTGGACAACCGTTTGTTCATAGTTCAAGTGATGGAAGTGTTTTTTCTCCATAAATTACTCAATGTCATCATGAGTTTTGCTATATTTACATTTACATTTTAGGGCATTTAACGGATGCTTTTTGACAGTAATTCATACAAACATTCATAAACTGATGGCTGTGGCTGATCAGCACATCAGGAGCAGTTTGGGGTTCAGTATCTTGCCCAAGGACACTTCGACATGCAGACCAGGGGAACTGAACATGACAAGACAGTGGCTGTACCGCTATGATAACTTTGATTGCTTGTTAGCATATTCCTTCAGTATTTTTGGGTGAATTTTGAAATTAAATCCAGCTACTTCGTAGTGAAATTACTTCTTGTGTAAGTTCCTCTCCTTCAGGCATTGCGTGTGATGAGGCAGCTGTGACGTCCGATATTCTGATTTTTATTCAAACTTCAGGTCAGTGAGAGTAATCGCAGCTTATTTAAAACACTTTTTTTTAAAGAATAATTACTTATTTTAAATCTGTTAAATTCCACGTCAAAAGACTCATGCTGGAGCGAGCTCGGATTGTAAAAACGTCGGCTCAACAACAAACAGCTTTGTGGAGCCGGCCGACCCTCCAGGCCTTCAGCATCCACCAGGCACCTCAAACGGTGAATTGTTCCAACGATCAGACAACAGTGAGATGGCTAAAAAAAACGGTTTGGAAAATGAATCAGGCGAGCAATCAGCAGGTTAATCACTTAACAATTACTGCCACGCAAACAAGTGCAACATGCTGTTAGCCATGAATAATGCAGGCAGCCCTGGAGCCAATTAGAGCGGGTGCATCATCACTTCAATTGTGATTTGTTAGGTGATAGCTTCGACGCCGACGGCCTGATTGTGACAAAACCTGAAGGAATAAAGCGCTTTTTCGCACAGGGTCCAGTGAGGCTGAGCCCTCGCAGTACCTCATTGCTCATTTTCACCTGTGTGTGTACCGTGTTATTTCACAGACATGGTCTTCCCTTTTCCACTGTATCTAGAGCACCATGTGGTCCACAGCAAATCCTTATGCTCTGTCTCCACTGGCACAGCATTGCATGCTTTATCCGCTGCTTGCTTCTCCATGCCACACTCATTTGTATTCCCATAGCAATCTCACAGCGGTAGGCCGCTGTTCTGACCTGCAATATCATTCCCTGTGCACAACTGTGCTGTGTCAACGTCACTGGGAGCTGACGGGCTAAACATGTGTGTCCGTGCAGGCACCTAGTACGCAGTCACACCATGTTCAGCCTCGGATTTGTGCTGCACGGTCCGTATGACTCGGGAGTCGCTGTCAAGTCGCTATCAAGTGTAATCTAACTCCGACATACTGTTATTATCATTCAAAAAGACAGGAATCTAATTTCCTTTCTAAAGTACTCTGCTGCACTGAGTGTTAATTGACTATTAATGCAATCACAGATGTGGCATAAAAAAGCTGATTTATACATTTTTGTGAGCGGGGATTCATTTTTGTTTTTTTGTTTGTTTTTTTCTGCACCGAATGAGAGAGAGACAGAATTCACCACATGTGAACCGGCAACCTGGCCAGCGACTGGAATTGGCCAGTTGGCCATAGATGTGTCCAATTCTGTGCCGGTCAAAATTTACAGGAATGCTGCCCGGACACCCAGATGGGACCCACAGTCTGACCTGAAAGAAAGAAAGAAAATATTTAATGTTATTTGCCTGATTTCGACGATACGCGAAGCCAAAAGACCACTTTTGTTACAGGGATCGTTCTGAATCGGCGCTGTCGTTTAATATTTGTGTTGTAAACAGCCTGACAGGTTCTCTGTCGACACTACTGAGGTCTACAGCTTAATGGAAATCCAAGATTAATGCTGTAACATGTGGCAGCACACTGAATTTTTACTGCACATCTCACTTCTCAATCCCTTCCGTCTGGTGCCCACTTGTTCTCATCGTAAGCCCATTCGGTTACCCCTCCTAATGGGCAAAGACTTTGTTCCAGCTGTAATCATAATCCATTGAGGAGATGCAGAACTTGTCACAGTCTGAACTGAGATATTAATTTCCCCCTCCATGTGGGGCCCTGCTCTGCTGCCCATGTAATGCTATCAGCTTTGAAGGATTCTTGTCTGCTTAAGCCTTTTGCAAATGTTCAGTTTGACATCTATTTTCTTGCTTGTTATTTGCGCTGATGGTGCAGGGGAGGCGGGGGGAGCGGCAGGCGGCGTTGCGGTTTAGAGGATGTATCTTTAGTTTAGATGCCTCCGTCACTGTCAGGCTGCTGTTGGTGTGAGTTAACAATCCATAAATTCAACATTTCAGGTTATGTATTGTTGCGAGCGCACAGACTATCACGTGATGTTTCTGTAAAATTAACAAACCATCGAAAAACATTATTAACGCTTTATATATTTTGAAAAAGGGGGATACAAAATGGAAACAGGAGAATTTATGTGTGTAATAAGGTTTAATTTGAACCCGGAGGACGTGAGCGCTCCTTCTGAATATGAACTACCAGGGCAGTTACACTCAACAACATTATTCGTGTTGTGATTTTATTTATTTTATTGTTTTGTTTCTTCTCATCCTCTTGTCTTGAGCAAACAGTGACTTCTTATTCTCGCTCTTGGCCCCCAAGCTTAAACTGTATCGCATCCTTAGAACCGCTGTTAATAATGTCATTGTTCTACTTTTTCTGTGTATTTAATGAGGACGTTGAAAGTGCATGAGCGGAGAATTACAAGAGCCTTTTTTTTTTCCTCCTTTAATCACGATATTTCTCCCATTTTCCCGCATATGGCATTTGCATCCTCAGAAATAAAAGAGGACGCTTATTCCCTCATATTTATTGTTGTGGCCTATTTACTTCGCTCCCATTATGTGACATACCGTTCTCTGAAGTGTAAATACAAACCGAAATGTATCAGAGGAGAGGATCGGCAGTGCAGGTCTGCAATCTTGAAGCTGTGCAGCGTTTGAGTTGCACACGGCGCAACGACGCCCGAGGTAAAACATGAGCACAGGTGGTGAGTGCTAGAGAAGGTAATGCTCTTCACCGGGAATCCCTGATGAACTCTGACAGATTTCACCTCGCGAGGCAGACGCCCTGTACCCGGCCCGACTGCTGCGTCTCCACTTGTGTTAATTACAGCTGTGGTGACTCGCGTCGCCAATCTGCGGGAGTTTTTGTCGGCGCCGCGACTCTTAATTGTAAAAGTCACACTGATTTACATGATTATTGTATTTGTCTGATTAGATCTCTTCCTCCCAGCAGCGTAATTAAACGTTGGCGCGGGGACAATTGCCATTTTAAAAGTATGTTGAAAATATTTTTTTTTTCTTTAGAGTTTCAGCATGGAAAAAAAGTTATTTTCACAGTTACACTTAATTTTAGAATAGCTGGTTGTGATCTGTAATGGGAACAACACACTGTGAATAATATTAAGCTCCCTATGAAAAGTGTTGAGGGTTATTGTGTCGACGCTGTTCGCTGAGCTCTGTACGGGAACACGCTCTGTTCATTTCTACATTATGTGCCGAACAGATTTGATAAATGGATATCAAATATTGTAGATTCAGCACTATCTATAGAGAATTACCCAGCTGTGCTCTGTGTTGGCAAACATGCTCAACTGAGTAAGCATTATAGATCTCGCCCATTAGCAACCTGACAGGTGAGAACCATTGAAGGCCGACAGTAATATTGAATCGAGGTGTTTGTCAAATCGGCTTTATTCAGACGCGGAGGGGAGCCGCTGGATCCATCAAACAATCCAACCTCGCTGTTACTTGTGAGGAGGGAGTGGGGAGGCAGGGAGAGGTCTTACATGAGGCCATTCCCTCAGCAGGAAGCCATCATGGCTGTATGGAGGCCACGGTGGCGTGTCGGCGGGTGTAAACAGTACACTACCTGCAAGCGGTTACAGGAATTTGCACTTCTCTGCTGTTTCTGTCTTCGCCAGCTTGAGCCCCTAGAAAGCCTCGTCATGTTGAGGATCGAGTCGCATTCACTGTCACGTGCACGGCATTGTCGCAGTTTACACCACGTCCCCGCGCTCGCAGTTTACATCCTGTGTTTCCGAGAAAAAAAAAGTTCGAGCTCCTTCTGAGCGTCAAATCACGAATGTTTAAGAGCCGTGACAGTGTTTTACTTTTAACCACGGTGGCCTCATTTTGGAAACCAGATTTTCTTTTTTCTTTTTTTCTTTTTTCTCTGCTGTCATGTAAATTTACGCAAGCAGCGTGAAAAGTCCAAATCTATCTCAGTAAAAATAACTCCATCTGGTGGTATTATTTTATTAATTTCTTTATGCAAATGAAAGGACCCCAGTGCATTTTAGGCTGTCGCACTGTTTTTCACCTCACTTTTTAAAAAGTGCAGTCAGGAAAGAGTCGGCTTTTTCCAAGTGTGTCTTGGCGCGAGAGACCTTTAGATCCCTGCCAAGTTAGGCACTAATAGAAACATCTGTCTAGTCACTTCACCTTAAATTCAGGGGAGATTAAGTATGTTTAGCTTTGATTAGACTGGACCATCATGGCCACTCAGGCCACTTTATTTTACAGTTTTATGGTTCCTTTCAGCACCTGTGCACAGTTTACTTACACTGAACATTAGTCAGCCCGAACCTTGGCACAGAAACATGAAAATGACAGCGAGGAATTTATCTTTGCTCTGCCCTGAAAACAACAACAGAGGCTCATTGTCGTGTGGCGCCGGGTTCATAATGGATCCACTGTACTCCCATTACATGTCTGTGAGGAGCAAAGCTAAAGTCCTGACAAATTATCAACCGGTGTAACATAATATTGATGCCCCCCCGGGTCCACCTGGCAGCCCCGATACATTGATCACTCGGCAGTGACGAGGCCTAATGATCAAATTAACACACAGTCCCAAGACAAGAGAGAGAGAAATTGTCGTCGCTCATTAGATCCACCTGTGGCCCTCGTGCACGGCGTCATCAACAACACATTTTTCTGTCAGATGTGCCTCAACTCGCAGATGAAATCAGGAACCGCTTTTATGGACCGAGCAGTGTTTATCCGGTTCTGAGTGTCGTCATCAACCGCTCATGTGTTATATGTTAGGCTCATTTTTGTAGCTAACTGTTAGTAGTTAATACGAAGCTAACTGTCCTCAGCTAACAGTTTATTTACACTTTATCCATGAATATATCTGTTATTATCTTTATCTTTATGACATGGTATTATTTAACTATTACCTAACTAACTGTTTAATTAACTGCTCTGTAAGTTTTTTTACCCACATCTATCTTGCTGCATATCTGTATCACCTGTACACCAGTACTGGCAAAAAGCTGTAGGTATTTTTAATGGTGTAATAGAGGAAAATCATTAGCGATGTTGATGACTCATGCTGCACTCACTGGGGCGAAATATAAATTATTTGTCCAATAAAATGCCTCCGTTATTGTATGATGCAGCCATGGATGTATAAAAAGAGGAATGTCACCACAAATACTGTGTAAAAACACAACTTTATAATTTTATTCAGTGATGTGGGTGAAACTGGGTGATTTTATGGAGTAAATATTCGCTGGTTTTTTCCCCTCTGGCTGCTCTCTGCCTTGATTAACTCTGGACAGATAGCTTTACTTGTTGTTGAAGCTAACAAACATGCTGACAACAGCTCATGACTGGAGGCCATATACGGGCCTCCGAGAACGAAGATAGCGGCCAGTTACAGTACCGAGGTGAGTGATGAAGTCTCCTGATTTGACAGATACCGGTAGGTTTTTTTTCCCGCTAAATGTAACGTTAGCTGCCGTTAGCTCGGTAAAGCGGTCCTACTTGCTTTACTCAGCACCAAGATGCAAGAAAAACAACCTTGTGCTGTATTTCCTGTCGTCAAACCGGCCTCTGTCCTCTCGGAGGCTGCGCTCGTACTCGTCAGGGTTGAGCAGCATCAACAGTTTGTTACAGAACAACCTGCACTGCACACCATTAGCTGCTGCCTGTCACTTCAAGATAATCGGTCTGTGACTTTCTGCCGTCTATTTCGGACCATTTATCCATTTGCGAGTTATTTATCCTTTCCATCCTTAGATGGGAATCACCGATCCAGCCTTTGTCAGTGTTAGTTGCTGAGTTGTGATATATTAATCGAGCAAAAGCTCCTGAAAACATATCGATCCTCGGTCCTCAGTGAAGCTTCTAATTCTCTCCGCCTCGATGTAACATCAGTAGACGAGTCGTACTGGAGTCATGTTGGTGCAGACCTACTTTCTTTTTTCACTGAATACAATCAAGTTCTTAAACCGTCTGGGTTCAGTCTGAAGTTCTTTTTATATATGTGATTAGATTGCAGACCAAAAAGATCAGTGGTAGATGTTCGGTGCATGACCGTCACATCAAACCAAATGTGACAGGATTTAGAGCTATTTTTAGTTTAACAGCAGCCACTCGGATTACACGGCTGTAGAGCTGTGTCCTAAATTCAACAATTACTGCAGTCGACAGTGTTTATTGGCTGATGAGGTCCACAGTTTGGTTTTTTTTGGGGGGGGTGGAGAGGTAGATGTGAGACGTTCTTCGACATCCTGTGCAGTAACCCAGGCGGGTGGTTTTTATTAACACAGAAAAACACACCGTGAACTTTCACAGCATCACAGTTTGTATTCTAGTTTCCCTTCGGGTCATGAATGACAGCCAAAAACTATAAAAATAAATGAAAAACCCAAATTGTCCCCGGCTGACATCCTTCTCTGAGGAAACTAGGCCCTGCCACTTCTTATCAGAGGACTTATTATCTTTATTGTTCGACAAATCACTCGGCGTAGTCGCCCGGTCTGGAGTCTTCAGCTCATTTGCATCAAATATATTTATAGCCTTTTTTAATTCTGTCAGATGTGATTACATTACTCATTGTGTATGCTTATTCTTTTTTTTTTTTTTCTAACTGACTCTAGAACCGAAAACAAATGTTAAAAAGACTTGGATGTGGAGAGCGCTTCAGCTCCACTGTCACCTTAGGCAAGCTATTTTTAATTTGCCAACAAAAGCCACCATGTCTTTTTTTTTTTTTCCCCTCCCTTCATATTTTCTGTTTTTTCGAGCACAATCTGAGCCCCGGGGGCTGCTGAACCCCTCATTTACATGACAGGTATTGGTAAATGTGGTGCAGAAATGCAGACAGCGGCCGGCAGCCAGTCTCATTTTCACTGCCTGTTCGTCTTATTCGCACAGAAAAGGATCTGTTGACACTTGTAAGAGTGTCTGCTGAGCTTTCTCCATGATTTTCTTTCACCGCAGCTCTAATTGGCGCTGTGATGAGGAGGCGTGTGGCTGAATGAATACAAACAGAGATCCTAAAGGAAATGTGAGTTCATGAGGCCAACTAATGAGAATAATTACATTTTTACGTCTTTATCTTTACTGTTTTTTGTTTACCAAGCACATTATTAGAGTCTGCAAGTGTCCGGACATCGTCTCTTTAATGAGGTCCAATCCTTCCTTTTCAACTCCTGCGAACTATGACTGCCAGTGATGAAACAACACTGGGTAATAACTGGAACCTCGAGGCAGAGAGGAATCAATGTATTTTCAAAAGATTTATTCAACCCCGGACATCGAGAGCCTCCTTAAGATGGCACGTGCACACAGATGATCCCCAAGTGAGTGGAAGTGACTTGAAACTGTGGCAATATACGTCAGGAAATTAGCATTGCAATTTTCCAGACAGACATTATAAGACAAGGAAATGATACCTCTGACTCCAGAGGGCATCCTGTGTTTTTTTTTTTTTATGGGACACATAAAATCTTTAATGGATAACGATCGAAAATTAGCTTTAACATAACCTCTGTTGGCAGAATGTACAGACAGAAGAGAAAAGAAAGGAAAGAAAAGGGAGAAAAGAAAGAGGTGGAAGCCTGATGTGAGGTCTGAATCTCTGCAGTTTTCTGTTTACCAGCAATTCTTTTTTTTTTTTTTCAAGCAACACAAGATCGGTTTAATTTGACACAGTCTGGGAGCCGGCCTGCCTTTGAGCCTGACGTTTGTTGAAAGGGGAGACGAGGGGATGAAATTATGAAAAACAACATTTCGACTCATTTGCATCGAGCGCGCTCGGTTTTTAATTGGCTGCATTCACAAAAATTTTGCTTATCGAGTAGCTACTCAAGTAACTCAGGTCTGGGATGAATCGCGCTAACGCTTGTCAGCCGCTCGTCTATGATCCCATTCAAATGTAATTCCTCATTTTTTAAGTTATTCTAAGTCTATTCAGATTTCAAACACTCAAATTTAGCCTATTATCAATATTTACTATGTGCTGATAGACTTCATAGACAGGCTTGTGTATTTGCCAATGCCGCCATTAGCATACGGTTGTTGTGTTCAGTCCACAATTTGTTTACATGTTACAAAAACACATTAAACATGTAGCTTTCTAGCTAAGTAGTTAGTAAGCTTGTACACTTTCTGATATTTTAGCATCAGAGGTTAACGCACAATGAACAGGACGTTTTGGTAGCTTTAATGTCAATAAAGCATCTTGTTTCCATGTGTTTAGAGGCCAGAAACAGACAGAAAAGTCAGATCGGCTCAGACGCTGACGGTAACTCTCCCTTCCTGCTTCCCTTACGTGGTTTATTTGCTTTTTGGCGAGGTGTGGTAACATGGGAGCATCGTGATTTGCGTCCCCACATCACAGAAGCAACATATTTCTCAGGCCGTGTGGAAGGAAGCTTAATTTAAGTCAGTCGCAGGTTAATAACGGTGACTGTAAATATCTTCACATCGACAACACCACATGTCTCCAGTGTTTATGAGGCAAAGACTCCTGTGTTTATTGATTCTGGTGCATTTTCCCTGTAAGGTCATTGATTATCGTCAACATGTTTTATACATTCGAATGACATTTTTCTATAAGCTTCAACCGGTCGTTGTAACTCAAACACACTTTATGAGCATCTTTGTGACGGCGCGCTCTACCCAGTGGCAAGAACAAGATTTTGTTGTTGTTGTTCTTGATATAAGATCAGATGTTTCAGTAGCTGTTCACTTGTGATGATCCCAAATTGCCAATGCATCAACGTCGAAGATTCACCGCCGCTCCACTTCTACATATCCTTATAATTAGGGTTACAAACTGCCGAGAAACAAGCAGCTCTCTCGTAAAACATTTGGAAATAATTGGCTGCTTTTGAGTACTTCGCCTCACGCCCGCCAGAAAATAAAAGTGCATCAGATGTGGAACTTGACTGAACTTCGGCTACAATCAGTGCAGAGACAGCTCCTTTAAAAAGTGGTTTCGCAGACATAGTTTTAAAAAGTACGGTCGCAGTTTGTGCACTAACCTGAAGTGTATCTTTTTATATCCATCCATTTGTTTACTCCTCCTGTAATGATCGCTGCTCTGCACTCACACACAGGACACTGATTCCACCCTCAGGAGAGCGTTTGATCTCCTCCTCCATGGCGGCGATAAAGACGGAGGGGGGGGACGGGGGCTGAATCTCACAAAAGCACAATGGAAGCCTTTTAAGTACGACGCAGCTGCTTCAGGTGCGCTCGCTCGAGTGGTCGTACTAAAGGCAGCACCTCAGTCATTTGGCTTCCTCTTTTCCGTCTTGCTGGTGATTTCAGTCTGCATTCAGTAGCGCGACAATTTTTAAGAGAGGTCATTTAATCGTTGAGACTGCAACCTTGATAAAATGATTTACCGTTTGTCATTATTATAGCAGCAAAAGAAGGGAGCTGTGTATAATGTGTTTATTTCAGGATTTTATGTGATGTTTTTCGGGGGTTTGCTGGACCCGTCAAAGTCGTGGCGCTTGAGCTACGTCATCTCTCGTGATTACTGACACCTGAATAACAGTACTCATATGTGTTCAGTTTAATTTGGTTCAGGGATATTTAGGTGGGTCATTTAATATTTCATGTATTCAGTTGGAGGTGGATTGAATTATTCAGGGCCACATCTGTGATGCTAATAGTTATGGGTATAGAAACGGCAGGCATGCTGTGTTATTACAACTTTTTTATACATAATACCCTCCCACTAAATTTCTAAATATACAATTAGGGCTTGAACGATAAATGTTGGCTAGAAATAATGTGTGTTATTGGCAATTTTATTCTGGGTTACTACTAGAGCGGTTTTTCATGCTTTTGTGCTCAAAAAACACATCCGATGCTGCAGCTCTGTGGTCTGATTCTGTCTGAAACACTCTTGAAGGCCCCGCCTACTGAATCCACAGTCTGCTCTGAATGGTCAGCTCACACACGCCTGAGCCAGTGACACTAACAACACCAGAGCTGCTGTGATGAATCAATTCTCACTTGCTAAACTAGCTGTGAGGCTTAAGTTATGCAGAATGCGTGACATGGTGACATAGTGTGATAGCGCCACTGACGAGGCGTTTAAGAAGCAGTGTTTTCTGTGGGAGAGAGGAGCTTCTGTTGACCTTTTTAAGGAAACAAAAGAAGACGCACAAAAGGTCTTTGCTCACTACATCTCTGCCTCTCCTATCATCAGACGTGCTTGAACTTCTTTCTAAAATACAAAGATGTGAAGATTAGCAATTATCTTATCGGCATCTGCCGAGAGAAGCAGGTAATTGGTAAAAAGTAATTGGCTGAAAAAGAAATCCATATCATGCATTTTTAATAAGGATGGCAATTGGAATAAGTACAACTTGACAAAAATCTGAAGGAGGAGGAGTAAAGAGAGCAGGAAAAACTTAATGTGAAAATGTGAATATTAAACTATCAAAAGTGAAAATTAGCATACAAAATATAAACAAATAATTTCTGAAATATTCCAGCCTCTGTCTTTGAGCCAGAGCTATTAAATGGGAGACAGAGAATACAAGGCACCAACACCAGCCCTGTGTCTGCTGACGGGCTTGAACATATTAATATCTCCGCCCCACCCAGAACCCCAATGAATAAAAATTAGATCTGATGTCTTGCCTGAGATGAGGTTTCGTTGCCTGACTGTTGATTCGGCGCTTCCACCAGGTGTGTTTTGGATCACCAGGCAGAGACGCGAGAGGAGACAAGTTTCCTCCAGACAGGTGTGCCGAAGAGCTCGCCGGCAAATATCATTACCCGGGCTAATTATTGTCTGAAAACTGTTCAAGTCTACTGCTCAGTGATGTGCAAGGAGAGAGACGGGGGAAACAGCTGTGTGTGCTCCTCACGCCGCGGCGCCGGTCTGACGCATGAGGTGATTTGGTTATGTGTGTGAAAAGTGATACACATAAACACAGCTTTCACCCACCGCTTTACATGTCGTCCTCGTCGCTCAGTTGACTGGAAGGACAGGCGATGATGTGCGCATGCAGGAGAGATCATGAGGATCGTTTTTCCACACTGATCAAACACAGTCAACCTGTCGTCTCTCGTCATTCGCTCCCCCACAGTCCCTCTCGTCTGGCTCTCATGAAGTTTTTAAACACCTTCTGATGTATGTCACGTCATAAACAATTCTTGTTCCGTTTGTTTGACAGCCAGATGCCGTTACGTATAAAAAATGTCAGCGGATGAGTTGAAGAGCAAACAGAATCATCAATCATTGAACGAAGAGCATAAACCAGTCAGGAGCAGGAGGGCTGAGGCTTCAGTGAATCATTAGAAATCAATTTGTTGATCATCGGATGCCATTTACCTATTAGGCTTTTAAAGATTTCGCGTAATTTTCCTCCTTCATCTTCTCTCGTTTCTACAGGAGTCCCCTCTATAGTCTGACATGGCTGCTGCACCTCAGAAGCTTAAATCGCCGGACTTTGGCTTGTGGACCTTCCTCCTGCTCCTCAACCTCCTTCCCGAAGCCAGGTACGACACACCTCACCTCGCCTCACCCCTCACTGTCCCTCTGTTTAATATTAACTGTCCTCCTTCCTCTAAAACCATTTCACTGCCCCCCTCCCAACTCCGTCTCTCCTGAAGTACCGGTAATGTGTTTTGTATAATGCCCGTATTAATCAGGCTCGCTGCTGCAGCAGACATCGTAATCGAACCGACACCATTAGAAGCAGAAGTTCATCTATTCTGTGAGCAGAGGGGGGGAAAAAAAAAGTAAGAATTGTTTCTGTTATTGCACTCTGGGATTGTCTCAGCTGTGACTGTCAGTTTGGTAAATGAAAAAAACCACACCTCTGTAATGGTGTTGATAAAATAAAGTGCAGATCTGACTGAGAAAACCTCGAGCACCGAACAATCAATTTCTCCTGCAACCCCCAGTAGATAGTTTGAGCGCTCAAGGACTTCCTGGACAACGCTGTGACTTTCACATTTTTTGGACGAGGACTAAAATAGACCCCGTGCTACCTTTGTGGTAAACTAGGGCGAACATGAAGTGGGTTTCTGCTCTCTTCTAGCTGGTGCTCTCCCTTCGCACCGGTCCAAATTTCACCGACTGGTGAATTAATTTGCACTGTGCGGCACACCAGGACCGTGATTGTCCATTCACAGCAGTTTTGCTCCTGCGTCCTGAACACATTTTCCCCTGTGTGGTATAAGGAGTCAGCAAAATAAAAATGAAAGAAGAAGAGAGGAGCTCCGTGCAGGATGTCTGGGAGTCATTCGAATCACGCTCCTTGTAATTTCAAAAACGAAGAGATTGCACAGGTGGCCATGTTTGCATTGTTGATAAGGCTGGATGTTGTGGCAGGAAGTGTAAATCACTTTAAGATTTTGCACGCCGGCAGACGCTCGTGGAACCTGGAAGAAAGCAGGCTGGGGAGAGAAATCAGAACAGTGTGACAGGGATTAGCCCAGTTTGCTTTGTCATTGTGCCACTTGGCTCTCCTTGCTTATTAGGAGCACACAGCACTTGTAATTACATATATTAAATAGAAATGTGTGGCCAGGAGAAATCGGTGGCCAAACCTGGCAAGACGTCTTTTCACAAGAATAGGTTCTTTGGTGCCTCATGACGTTCCGACTCAAGGACATGATGTATGTGGCTCACGTAAACAAACCTGCTGTTAACAGCCGTGTACACACACAGTAATCTTGTGTACCGTCAGTCCGAAGGGTGTTTTTCAATGAAAGGAAATGTCACTGCTGCAGCACACAATGATATTTTAACCACATATGCTGCTTTTTCATCTAATTTGAAGAAAATACGGCAAAACAAAATACTAATTAGACGCCAGCTGGTTTGGAGAGTATAAACTACGGTATGCAATGCATAGTTTCATCAGAAAATGGCAGTGTAAGATACACTTTGCCTGGCTGCAATAAACAGATGCGAAGAAGAGGTCGCAAAACAACAAGACCAGTGAGTAATACCAAATTTCACCACAAGTTACAGCACGTCAGCTGCTTTCAACAGGAACAGCGGTGAATCCAGTCCATCAGGGCAACTGTGACACATCCTGATTTTAATTTCTCACAACAACAATTCAGTGAAACTTTTCTTATTACGAAGTTTACCATCAAAATAATAATTAACAGTAGGGGGACACATTGGCGATAGGATGTGGGAATTGATCTGGAAATGGGAACATGGGAAGAGGCCGACAGAGGAAATGGTTACTCCGTCGCCATCTGGATGGAAACATCTGCTAGAGCTTAGTGGCCATAACTTGTTCGGAAAAAAAGGTGTGCATACAAACATTATGATGGATACACAGCTAATGCTTCCCTCCAACTTTGCTGCAACGGTTTCCTCTTTCAACGTGACATTCAGTGTCCCCATGCAGCGGGATCATGAAGAATTGTTTGTCCCAGTCTGGTCTGGAAGGACATGACAGTCCTGCACAGCACCCTGACCTCAGCCCAACATCACTGTCCAGCCTCACTAAGGCTCTCTGGGCTGAGTGGGAGCAAACGCCTGCAGTCGGCTCAAAACATTTTGTGGGAAGCTTTCCCAGAAGAGTGGAGGCAGTACATGAATGCCCATGGTTTTGGAATGAGTAGTAATGTCGAGGTGTCCGCATCTATCCACATCAGAGGTTTTTTTAAACTGGGAGGGGAGGAGGGGAGATTGCAGGAAGTGTTGAGGGGGCGGATGGAGACGTTGAGCCGCAATTTGCGTCAAAATTAGTCCTCCCTCTTGGCCTGATAACTTAGTCATATCTAACCACTCAGATATGATATATATATCCTTAGACTCAGTGTGACTTACGTTTTTTCTGAGGATATCATCATCGCTGCAGAATCTGCAGAGAAATCTGAGAGAAAAGATGCTGCTTGTAACTCCAGAACCCGTCTGAAAATCACGTTTGAGATCTCTCTTCAGTATCAAAGCGAGCCAGTGATAGCCGTCTTGTATGTCCACGGGTTCACTGCAAAACAGGAAGTATTAATATCTAATGCAGTATACTTGGAAAACAGAATGATAAGGCTAAAGTTGTGTGTCTGTTCAAGCATTTTGTTTCCCATCAAACCCCTCTCCAAACCTGTACTTTCACCACATTAACTATAACAAAAACGAGTGTATAGATGATTAATATTCTCATAGTTTTGACCTGCCAAAGCTCAGTAAAGCCCCCCAACCCCGTTGGACTGATTATGCAGCCCAAGGCCAGAAAAGCAGATTGAAGAATTATTGGCATCAGTATTCATGATTATAATAGATGTAAATATGGAGAAAAAAAAATCATTAGCTGTGAGGAACACAGTAGGTTAATAATGGAAATGTACCAAGTGTTGACATATTCAGGAACAGAACATTGTCATCGCACCCTTTTCCAGCCCGAGCATTCATTATGCATGGACGCAGCACGTGACGAGGATTTTCACAATGTTAATCTTTCCTGCAAATTACTTGAGACATGATGTAGTGTGCACATATGCAAAGCCTTCGCACAGCGGTCTATTCTCAACACATTTTTTTTTTTTTACTCAGCTAAACTTGCGCTAAATGAGGCTTTACCCCAAGTTCATCCAAGGGAAGACACGATTATGTGTTGCCTCTCGAGAAATCCGAGCCCCAACAGGGAAAAAAAAAAAAAATGAAATTTCTCCTGAAATTAGCATCTGAAAGTGGAAGTATATATGAACTGTCCATCAAAGTTCAAGTTGCCAGAGTTTAGGATTAATCCTCGGCACATCAGTGCGCACACGCTCTCAGAATATCTGCGTATCAGCAGAGCCCGGTTCTCTCTGAGAACTGCCACCTCCCTCATGCCCACTGATGCTATCGGCGGGCTCCAAATCGGCTTTACTACAGTTGAGGCAGGAGACTTTCCTAATGGATTAAGGTGTAACAGACAAATCCTCTATATAAGGGTCTGTCATTCTGCACATCACCAAATTTCCTCATTCGCCGCACACGGAGAGACGGGCCTGATTAAGCTATTATTCCCCAGAATCCATGTATTACATGTGAATGAGAAGGCTGTGTTTATTTCCACTCGGGGGAAGGTCTTTCAATCCATCAGCTCGCTTCCCTTTCAACCCCCACCCCCTCCTCCGTCTACAGTCAACGCCTAACAAGTGTGGACACTCGGGCCGTCTTGTTGTCTATTTTGTTTCTAATCTATTGCCAAGCTGGCAGCTAACGTGGCACATAATCAATAGCTATAAGGATGAGAGTGCTATACGTACACTTTGCCTATGGATTGGCTGTGAAGTCGCCCGGCCACCGCTCGCTTTTCTCGCCCCACCTCTCATGAATTATTCACAGCGAGTCAGAGAAGGGGCATCACTTTGAGATGTGACCCGGTCAACAGATAACATTCTGTTTCGGCAGCGCTGTCAAGGTTAATGTGTCACAGGTCCGGACGAGGGTAATGTATTCATGGCTGACTCACTTTGCTGATTGAATGACCAGACAAATAGTTTCTACTCGGGAGTCATAAGAAAAAGGGAAAGTCAAAGGGTCGCATCGAATCAGACGTTACAAGAGAATACATGCACCCTGCTTTGGTTTACTAACAAGGAGAAACATTTCTGCAGCCTCCCTTTTTTATTTAATAGAAAATCCTTTCATTTTCTGTTTCAGCAGGACTTTATTTTATTAGCCGCCCAGACAGGTATTGTATAAACGTACTGGTTAGGGTCACAGTGAACTCTTCTCAGCTGAATCAGTGGGAGTACGGCAACACACACAGGCCAGAACTGTTTGTGTAAATACGTGACAATGGAGTCACAATATTTTTCCTTATTCCATCCCATCTCATGACTACTTTTATCTTATATTCTGTACCGTGTAGCTGACGGGAGATGCTCGGCTGTTCCTTTGTTTGACACGATGACAGTAAAGAATCTTTGAATATCTTAAAGTTATATTTAATCGATCAATATATTCAATCAAATTGATTACCAAACGGGTCACAGTGGTGCCAGAAAACTAGCTCTGTAAGATCTAATGGACGCCTCAAATGGGCGGTCGGGGCGATAAATTCAACTTTAACCTTGGCTGTCATTCATTAATTAGCGGTTTAGAGAAAAGGGTTAAAAGTGGGTTTGATTGTGCCTGGTTGTGATCGTTACTGGTGTGGTGGAGAGTCTGCAGGCTAATCAGTCTGAGTCTTGTGAGTGAAATAGTGAATTGTAAAAGTCAATTTTCTATTTACACGGTGACTGATGAGCAGTGTCTGGCTAGTAGTTATCTTCATTTTAAAGCAATAAAGTGATATTAAGTAGGGATGCACCCATCCAGCTTCTTCAGTCCCGATACTGTTGCCTGGGCTTTGTGTATCTGTCGATACCCGATCCGATCTGATACCATTGTTGAATTAATAATAAACTGTACTTTTCCCTGTCCGCTCTCGGTAGTAACTGTTATAAGCTGGTAGGAAAGACACATATGAACTTTGATTGCAGTTCCATGGAGTAATAATCAAACATTGTCATCCTTGAGCTGCAGAACTCTACTGCACTCGGTAATCGACTCGTCAGGGCTTCCCCACAACAGGAAGCTGCTGAGTTGTGTTCACTTTACAATAGAAATCCGGCTAAGCTAGCAGACGTTTGATGCCTCGAGCTATGTGCTGAGACCCTGTTTGTACTGTTGCTGAAGTTTGGTGCTGTTCTGAGCATAATTTGTGACTTTTTGATGGCGGTTTCTTGTTGCAGGCGTATACTGCAGTGTATTGTTATCGTGCAGTCATTTCTGAGGTTGCTAAAACTACGTAAGCAAGTGGTTTGCTAACCTGATCTCTCGAGGGGGGGTCTTACTCGGTGTCACAGTGTGTTAGACCATGGATTGAACTTACACCGGAATATCCCTTTAACAATGGATCAGTGCATCTCTATTATTAAGTGATATGTACAACAATATTACTGTCTGTGTAGAGCAATATATTATTTATAACACTGTTTTTTAAGTTGCTTTCAACAAAATGATCAAATAAACTATATAGAACAATTAGATAGCCTTTACCTTTGGACACAAGGATGAGCAGGCAGACAAAGGATCAGAGTCGGATATATTATGATGTAGGAATAAATACTTTTAATTGTAGGCTACGTCAGGTGAAACACAACAGAGCTAAACCTTCTATAATGTCGCCTCTAATGACATGACGGGACAAAAATCTCTTTTTCTATATCTTTTTTATTTGAGTCCACTGAATGAGGAATACATGGTGTGATTCAAGAATGTAAATTAGAGTGCGCTCGCAGGGTTAGGCTTCATCATTATGCTCATTTCTGTCACACAGAGAACTAACAGGCTTGGCTATATGAAACACACACAGCCTTATATTAATATGATCATGTTGCTGTGGATGGATTCTTAAAAAACAAACAAACAATAAACGCTTCACTTTGGTCTGTAACGCGGATTATGTAACATAAATGTAATGAATGTAATATATTAATGAAATACTACTAGTACCACACTAGTAACACAAGAAGCGTCAACAGACTCCTGTGTCTTCCCAATAGCCCAAATTCCTTAAAAATGTCATTGATCTGCGCCCTAATTACTTTTGAGTTTCAGTCAATTTTTTATTGGTATAGCGAGCATATGGCCAATGATCTTCAAGAGTGACCAATTAGCAGACAACCCCAGCAGGCATGAATCAAACCGAGGCTGGAATGGATTTTCCCAGAAGGTGTCTGCAGGCGGAGCAGAGAGCACTCAGTCCTGGAAAAATACTCAAACGCTGAGCTAAATGTGTGAGGCCTCTCACAGTGGACCCTCCAGATATCACCAATCCATGAAATTGCTCAATTAAAAATGTGCCTGTGTTGTTCTATCACAGCTCCGGCAGTATCTTCTGCATGTTGGTTTTATGTTGTTGACGTCGAGAGTTTTTTGGGTTTTTTTTCTTTTTTCATTTGTTTGTTTGCCTTTTTCTTCTCGAGGAAAAATTGCTCTGACTCACATTCCGCGGAGCATTGTTTATGAAACACAATCATTACATCCCATATCCCTCGCCACCAGCAACATCCGCCCCCGACTCCCTCTGAAGTTGAATCTGCGTCTGAGGTAACACTATGGATAAACGCTCCATTCAATTCAGATTAAAATCCTCACACCTCGCTGCGCCTTTCAAAAATGTTGCACCGACTGACTCAAAGTGGTGAACAAAGGGTTTGTCTTCGTGGGAAGTGTAGGTGTGTTCCTGAACAAGGAACAGAAATCAGGTTATTTCGGTTTCTAAATTTGGTTATTTTTTTAGAGGTATATATATATATAAATCTCCAGTGCTAATTTGTGATTAGTTTTAATTTCTCAATGCATAATCCTACGCACTTCTCCTATCACTAGAAAACTCAAAGCAGGCGAGCACGGTCAGCAGCTTGTCTTCTGGTTAAAAACGTTGCTAGAAAATGGAAGTTTCTCACTAAAAAAACCCAAACAGTTGTGAAAAGTTTAAGCGCAAAATGTAAAGACACAGACGCCGTGCATTAATAAACACTACAACATCCCACAAACCAGCTGCATTGCATATTTTAGCAACTTAAAAAAGATGCGTCAGACTTCTCTGGCAGATTATCAAATAGCTTTCCGGGGAGCAGACTGTTAAATAATTCCTGTCGGGCGGATGGTTATGATTCTCCAGCCTGCTGCTTCTTTGAAATCATATGTTTGGCAGAGTCGAGGCAGACTCTCCGAGAAACAAGATAACCACATCAACTTTGCACTTAAATGCATTCGCCACTAGTTAAGCTGATAATCATTTCATCTGCGAATGTTTATCGGCTTGTTTATCCCTTTATTACTGTGACTGTTTGATAGATCGGAGCCGTGGATCTGTGTATCGTATCAGTGATGTTTAACTTTGTAAGAGGTGACTAATAATTGTCCTTTGCCATTATTGTAAATACTGTACGGTGTGTTTGGTTTCAGGCTCATGATCCAAAGAATGAACTCAGCCTGTTTTGACTGCAGTTAAAGAGGGAAAACGCAGAACAAAGTCTGGAACCAGATGAACACAAACTGAGCACGCAGGCCAGAGTCGGCTTCATGAAGTAGCGTCTGTGATGGCGCCACATTTTTTTAAACTGGGAAATGTTCGTCCAAGTAGTCAGATGGCAACTAAGACTCACCTTATGCTAACCGGCCTGTCTTTGGATGACTCGGTCTGTGTTTTTTCAGCAGATGGTTACACTTACATGAATGATAAAAACCTCAGTACCAAGACCCGCACTGCATTTGAATGCAACATCAACATTTTCTCTCCATGATGAATGTTCACTTACATTCTTGAAAGAAAAGACCAATGACAGCAGAACGTTTCCAGTGTTTGATTATACATATTTTTTATTAACAGTGTTACTTTCTTTCCCGGTGCACTTTAGCGTAAGAGCGCGGGATTAATTGAAAGGGAAAATACCACGTTTTCTTCGCCATTATTATTCTGATCAGCGCACCATCTTGGGAAAGAAAATGCAAGAACCTCAGTGCATTTATTTCTTCTCCAGAGACGAGTGCCTGCAAAAAATGTTGCACGTCGTCCTTCCAAGGGAAAAAGAATGTTTCGCTTGATTATTGCCCTTTATCCGAATACCATTTCATATAAAGAGTGAATGAATATTCATTTGTTTTGTACTGCCCAGTTTGTTTAACCAGTGGCAGTAACAGTTATTCATGTCGTGTTATCGTGATGGCAGAACACCAGCAGGAAGAGATTCATTACACTGATTCTGGGACAGTTTCGTCTTGGCTCTTAAACTCATGGAACGAGGACAAAAGGATGATGCGGCGGACATAAAATCTTGGCGCTCGTGTCATTTTGCTTCTTGTGCAGTCCGGTCATTAGCTGCGGGTGAATACTTGTCTGTTATAAATTACATTTAAAATGACTTACAACTGCAAGGTAATCAGTTGACTGTCTGTTTTATGAACTCAAGGTTATTTCGAATTGTTTAATTTCACTCAAGTGCGTTTGTAGACGCTTGTTCCTGCTACCTGCCACCGACTAACAGGTACCGGCAGTGCTGCTGTCAGATTGCACCCTGATAGAGCCTCCTTCGCAGTTTTAGTTGTACCTGTAGCTCTGTCACCTTCTCTCACATTTGGAGGTGTGATGTGTGCCATCGGGTTGTCGTACAGGTGTCTTTCTGAGAGTGCAAAGTAGCTTTTTTAAATCCTGCCTGGAGGCTTTTCACAGCTTCTCAGGTGTGAGATAGTTAATAGACCAGTTGATTCTGGTTTACAGGCCACTAGGCTCATTTCTCTCCTTTTTTTCGTCACTCCAGAGGAGGCTGGGTGATAAATTGCATCAAGTGACATCATTCGAGTCGACATCAGTTCGAGAAGACTAGTTAGGAAACTCAAGATGACGTTAGCAGCTGCTGGAATAACACACCCAAAACTCTTGCTTCCATTGATGTTGCATTGTGGGTAATGTAGGCAGTGGGTTTTACAAAGGAAGAACACTATGTTAAATAAATAAAAATAACTCTTGGTTCATCAGATTACATGCAGCTTCCTCTTAGAGCTACAAAAAGCTTCACATAACTCGTCTCACATACGCAACTCGTCCTCTAAACACACTTTAATGTGTAAAATTGGTGGAGTTACCCTTTAAGCAAAGCTTCCACCACATTAAATGTATTCCCTGGCTTCGGTCTGAGTCGTGGCTGCGTGCACGGAAGGTCGTCTGAATGTCCTTAATGTCGCAGTGACTGACACAGGTGACCACGGACGGGCTGTTTACTGCAGAGGCTGTTCTGGCAGCACCTTCGCCACCAAGTGAAGCATGAAAAACTGTATGTGAACAAGTAAATGTTTGCTGTGAAAACCCAATTCCAGAGATGTATTCACACACGCTGCCACTTAACCTGCAAACTGCCGTGAACAAACCAGGCGCTGGTTCAAAAAAAAAAAAGAATGAGTTACATTTTGATCTCCTAATAGGTTGGGAATATAGTCATTTTCTGCTAGTGTCAGCGAAAAAAAAAAAGAGAGAGAGAGAGAAATCACGCAGAAAAGCAGCACAGTGAGCAGAGATGAGGAGAGAGAACATGTGTTACTGAGATGGAAAACAATGAGAGGATAAGACTGCTGTCAAGGATGCGAGTAATGAGAAAGAAGAGCTTCAATATTTTCCAGCCCTCCTCGTCTCACAGCGACAGATGACACACCTCACCCGGCCAGGTGGGGGGGGTGCATACGCTGGCTGTAAATGTCGTGTGTGTCCTTTTACCTGTGGCTTCACGATCAGTAAATCAAGGCAATTTAGGCAACACAGGAAGAAATATACGCTCGGTCCTAGGCTGGGGATCACATGGCGTGTCGTATGGACTGTGCGGCCGGGATTTATGCGCAGGCCTGTAAGAATAAACTCAGCGTGGTCCTGTTTGACGTATCGGTCTCTGTTTACCCTCCCTCCTCTAGTTGTATTCCTTGGAAATTGTAATGAGATTTTGAATTTAAAAAAAAAAAACAAACAAAGAACTGGGAAATGTCAGCTTCAAGATCATCAGCTCTTGAGTTGTTTTTAATCAAGCTTTCCGGAGGCTTTATAGGACATTATTTACCGAATGAGCTCCTCCGCCGCTCCTGTCCGCCTCCATGAAATATAACCACCGTCTTTTTTTTTTTGTTTTTTTTTCAGAGAGTCAGGTTTTACAGCGCCGCCAAGCGTGCTGCGCTCTGAAGCGTTGCTTTCAGTTATAAATGATCTCTTCATTGCTGCTGATGCAGGTGATTGCACTTTTTTTTCCTAATCCCTGCAGATATCAGTGCTGCATGTGACACCGAGGGGGCCCCGGCTTTTCTTCTGAAAGCGCCTGGGAAAGTAGGTTGGTGTCACAAACGTTGATATCACACGTTTCAGATCGTATCTGCGTTAGATAATTTCCTGCTGCTGCTGCTGCTGCTGCTGTGGGGAAGGTCTCGTCCCATCCAGCGTTTATCATTCGTGGGGCTGCGTTTTCCAAATAAATATCCGTTTCCTCTCGCTAAACGTGTGTATGTTATCACTGTTACAACGATTTGCTTTCTCTTTGTGCGAGACAGAAACTTGCTGGAGTCTGCATTTTTGCTGTTATTGATTATGGAGATATGTGTGTGTGTGTACGAGTGCCTCTGTTCATTGTCTTCACCTGCTCGATAGAGGTTGATTATAAACTGGGATTCTCCTACTAATCATGAAAGTGAATGAATCTGCCTCAGTCATCGGCATGTGTTGTATTAACAAAGCCATTCTTGGTGGATTTGCTGTTTTCTCACCTCTTTTTTGAACTTGAAACGTGGAAATTAGTGCTCAGAACATTTTGCAAAGTCAACACCTACAGGCTGATCTCACTCTGTGTGTTTCCCACACGTATAGTTCACATTCCCCCCCAAAAAAACATCCAGTGGTTTCACGCTTGATGTTTCCATGGTTTGCAGAAATGTACAATGCCAACATTTTAGTCTGGTGATCGGCCTGTATGGAGAAATCTGTTCAGTCCAGATTGTCATTTCTCCAATGTTGTATCTGATTATTTTATTGTTTCATAATTGTGTTAACTTCCTGTTGTAACGCCGTGTCGCTTCCATTCTCGGCCAAGTCCAAGATCCTTAATCACAATGAAACTAGCCTCATTCAGTAAAAACTAAATAAGAATTATATTTCTTTTTATTATTCTACTTTTATTGATATTCTAAATGAACTGATTGCAGCAAAACCTCTGAATCTTCACATTGAGCCGGAGCTACATTTTTGACAGACAGTTCCCAGTGTTGGAATGGAAAATAAGCCAACCCATCTATAATTATAACTCCAGTTACTTCTTGTATGTAACCTAAAACCTTAATATGACGGTTCAGCTTTCATTTCGCTGCCTGAAAAGGCAACGAGAAAGACATTTTTCCTGCCCTCGCTCTGACCCTGGTTGTCACGGCAGTGAATTAAAGCTAGTTAAAGATCAAGGACAACAGGAGAGGCAAAAACCTGTTAAAAACCCAAGATCAGGAAGGCAGAGGCTTTTACAGCGACGGACGGGGGAATTGAGGCTGTGTGTGGGAGGAGCACGGATGTGTATTGAATAGAGAGAGGAGCACGGTGCATGAAAGGATGGAGCAGTTTTGTTAACTACAGGCAAAGAATATGCACCAAATGATACAGTACATTTAAAAACAGCGTGACTTTGGAGTTGATCCGAGCGTGTCTGAGCCATCATATGAAACTTGTAAAGATGTGATTTCTCAGTGGATGACAGAAATGTCATACTCACACGCTGAGACTGCAAAGTGCTGCTAATAATGATTGAGCCGACCTCTACCAGCAGACACAGCGAGCATCTTTTTCTCTTAAACACCATCGAGTGGAGAGTATAGAACAGCAGCGTTTGTTGGTAGTACCAGCTGGAAATTAACATCTTCCAATTGATTTTAATTTCCCTCTTCTTGTTCCACTGTCTGAACACACCCTACTTGTTAAACACAGTCTGCAACTTTTGCCGTGTAATGGTGATCAATGGGCCAAGGAGGCCTCAAATTGGCTTCCGCTGGAAGTGTTAAACAGATGCTGTGGAGGACGTGCTGGCCATAGCTGTCATTATCTCCAAACAACTATTGAAAAGCTTTTGCCCCCCAAAGTTGAAATTCTTTCAGCAGTCCTGTTCTCTGAGCAAGTGAGCCAATGCAAATGTGTTGGCGCTGTCTAAAAGTGTGTAACACTTTGTTCTCTTAAGTTAATACAATGGGTGATAGTAGTCGGCGCTCTGGGGAACAGTTCCCCGTGGACACAGAACCTAACTTGGCATCTATTCTAAACACACATTACAAAGTGTGTTCGGTGGAGGTTGTTTGGGCATTTGTTAAAAAATGTCCCCTAGGTGCTCGCCTCAAGCAGCTTGCCAGGCATGGCCAGCTGGGAAACGGCCCGCGGGCCAACCCAGAACACGCTGGAGGGACTCCAGCCCAGCCAGCAGGGGAGCGCCGGGGGATCCAGCATGAAGAGCTGGAGGGAGATACAGGGGAAAGACGGATGGATGGTCGAGTGGACGCGGTACAGATCTACAGTGGATGTACTTGTTGAAAATAATTTGATGTTTGAGAAGACGATGTAAACGGCTGCAAAACTGTATTTATGTACGACAGTAATTTGAGCTAAATGCTATCATCAGCACACCATCACAACCTGCTTCTCTGGCTGTTTAATTGGCTTCAAACGAGGCTCAAAGTTGATGGTCCCCCTCGACTGAATACTGCAGCGCACGACAATAGATGCCAAAACCATCAGCTGCAGAAGGTGCTGACACCAAGTTCAACAGCAGAAATAACTAAAAGCAATCGCAACATTTACAGGTTCCAGTGTTGAACTCGGTGATGAGCTCTTTGATCTTTGGTTTTTGAAGTGAATCCTGCTTTTTTTTTAAGTTGCTGACCTTCGTTCCTAAATAAAATGGTGAGCACAAACATACATGAGTGTTTCAGCTGGTCGATCAAAAATAAAGAATGAATTCACAAGGTCTTCACTTCCTCGGATGGAGGGTCGTTACTGGATACAAGTCCAATTCTATGAATATGTGTTCAGCCTTCCAACTGCACGTTGCAGGCGTATTCATTGTTTGCCAAAAAACACATATCTTTGGATGACAATAGCATTAACAAATTCATGACGTAGCTGAAGGACAGTGGTGCACCGCCCACCCTTAACACCAGAGTGTGCACAGATTAGTCTTTTGAATTGATGATTGCACTTAATAAAAAAGTCAAGGAATCATCAAAGTGATTATAATTCATCTCGAGGGATAAATGAGAACATTTCCATGGCTGTCCACTCGAAAGGTTCTTGATATATCTCAATCAAAACCCAAAATAGCAACCTCATGGAGGAGGACAGTCATTAGCGCTCAATCTTCTAGGCACCAAATGGCACCAAATGTCACGGTAATCCACCCAGCAGCTGTTGAGATATTTCAGGGTGGTTAAAAAGAAGAAACATGGGAAAATTCTGTCCGAGATGGACAACTGTAGACGTGGTAGTTGTCCCTGGAGTCGGCCAGAGCTACTGTATGTTAGCAGCTATTACATTCCCCTTTCACTTTCCCTCCCTGTGCACGCTATCTGCTCAAAACAGGCAAGTGGAAGGCAGAAGAAAAGAAGCAAACAAAGAGAAATCAGTCACATTGTTGCGGCTTTGAATGATACAAGACATCCGTTGGTAAGAGACAATATGCTGCATAATGCGCCGCTGCATAACATTATCAATATATTGTTGGTTGACATGGATTGAATGTGAGTGGGAGGATCTGGTGAGAAAGATTAGTAATGTTATAAAGGTTAACTCATGCATGAATTCACGCTCGGAATTTTACTATTTATTAACTAAGAATGTCCTGTTTAGAAATCCCCGCCACGACTTGTACCCCCATTGTGGGATTTGGACGACAGGAAGACGGAATTAAATATTTGTTGCCACATACATGTAATAAATAAACCAGTGCCGCCGTAACCACAGTCGAGAAAAGTCATCAGCTTTCAATACGAGCAGTCTCGCTAATCCCCCCCGCTTCCATTCGATTGCGGTCGCTCCAGGCGCTCCCGCTGCAAGACGGTTCAGTGAGCGCGTCGTCTGGGCGCTGTAGTGGCGGATGGGTATCAGGATTCTTATCAGTCATTTCGTGGCTCACACATTGCTCTGGAGTGGTGGGAGGAGGAGGAGGGGGAGGAGGTGACGCACCTTAGAAGGAGGCGAGGTAGCCGGGTGAGATGCCAGGGCCTTTTTTTTTTTTTTTTTTTCCTGAAGTGCCCACTCTGAATTCAAGACGCACAAGAGGCTGCAGCCGCCGAGTGTTTGTTGGGATGAGAGTAAATCAGAGAGACTGTTTGATAAGAGCGAGGGGGGGGGGGACAGTTCAACAATGTTTGCCTCGAGATGGATTTAAAAAGCGCTCGGGTGTTTTAGCCTCGCACTCCCGACGCACTGTCGACTTACAACGGATAGTTTAGGAAAAATATACCGATTTGTAAACAGAGATCCTTTTTTTATTGCACGCATTCTTCCTAGTTGTCAAAAACTGGCACCCACATTAGTCACCATGCAGAGTTCGGTCGGAGATACAGGTGTTATATGAATGTTGTTAATCCCACCTGGAGTATTCTTGAGCCGACGCTGACTTGAATTACATCACTCGAGGCAATTTATTGTTCATGCCGTTCCCTCAGGAGCCCAAAAAAAAGAAGCTTTATACAACTGAAACATGAAATATAATCAATTCCACCAATTTTGAAGCTCAGCACATAATTATTTTGAAGTTTCTGTGATGTACATTGTCGGACTGGTGAATTGGTGTTCGCCAATTCATGCAAAACACACGTTTCTGGTGTCGCGCAGGATGAAGTCTAACATTGCAGCCGATGTTAAGCTTGGTTCAACTTTGTTTTGTTGTTTCTAACTAACTTGTAAAAGTTCAGCCAATACTGTGATCACAAATCTGAGCTTTCTGACAGTTCTATCATAGAAACCTGCCACAGCCCATTACCTTTCCCCTGAGATCGATCCCTGGACTGTCTAATATGTTGCTCCGGCCGTGTCCTTAAAGATGTAAAGTCATCACATTAATGAAGTAATACAACTCCGTGGGACCTTTAAGTCTGCAGCCACACTGCAGGTGACGGAGCAGGAGCTGAACCACAGTGGGGTTTTTTTTCACTCAGGTCTTAATTGGTCGACTTCTCTGCCGGGCCTCTCTCGGCGCCCCCGCAGACCTCTTTCCTACAGCTCATAATGAAATACGTGCCCTGCCATGTGTACAGAGGGGATTTCATCAAATTGTCTCAAACTGCTTCAAATATTCAACATCTTGGAGGGTGTTGGTTAGAATAACTGACCTCATGAAAATTAGTGGCATCAGTCACTGAATGGAACCAAAAGGCTGCACACTTGGGCTCCAACTTGTATAATTCAACTCCCTCCATCAGGTCTTGAAACACCTTCATCTCATTCTGCCACCCAAACGGCTCTCATTACTGTTTATGTCCGTCCAGCTTCCGCTCCACTCCTCCTCCTGGCTGCCAGCAGGTACCCGAGTGCCTGGAGGGACCGCCACTACATCTCTTCCCTGGCCAGGCCTGCAATCCTTCACCTGTCAGACTGGTTCAGTGCACAAACCTTGGATGAGATCCAGTTCTCAGTTCCCCTAACTCTGTTCAGCCCACACACATTTTTTTTTTTTCTCTCACCAGCCTAAAAAGTCTGTCTCACATTACGAGTCACCCACCCACAGCAGGGCACTACACCACCTACACCACACTACACTAGCGCAGCGGAACAGGGTTTTTCCTAGAGGAGCTTTTGGCGCCTCTGAATAGGTTTTAGTCAGCACCGAGGGAAAATCACCAGCGCCAAAATGCTAAGAACTGAGAATAAAAACATCAATTCAAATCCTCTACAAATGTGTAAAATAGCGATTTATCAAACAACTGAGGAACGAGCATTAGCCTTTGATAGTGGAGCGTGCTGCAGTTTGAGCCGGTTTTGTTGTTCGAAAACATCGTGCGGTGAGGAAACGAGTGTCGTCAGCGAGGAAATCGTTGATAAATAAATAAAAACTGTGGAGCTACGTCTTGCCAGGCAGCTGTTTGGATCGACGCAGTAGTAAAAGACTAATCAATTGGACATTCCTGCCATCTTTTTTTTTTTTTTTTTGGGCCATCGCTTGCACTCAGCAACTGGTGCGTAGCGTTGGCTTTTAGTAGCTTCATAAATCACCCACAGACAGTTTCTTGGGTTGTAACAGTAGCGATAATAATCTGAATATTTTTCTAGTCAATTAAAAGCACAATGAAGACAAATAGACCGAAAAACTTTGAACAGCTAAAATGTTAAAAGAAAAGTGGTGAATTCTAGGGCTTTTGTCGTCCTGGTCTTTTTTTCATAATAGGTCATTAAAAATGATGATAAACTGAAATTAAACCTTTTATTGTGATACATTTTTTTTCAGTTATGATCACCCAGCCGTAATCATACTTTCTGTCATGAGTAGTCGGTTCCACTCTGAGCCGCTTTTTGATCTGCAACATCCACGTTCGTTAATAAAAAAAAAACAATCACAACAAAAGTGGAAATGAAAGCACGAGAAGCATCTGAGGCTTCCACGTGTGGGCACCGCGGTGTCTGGACCCTTGTAAACTTGTGTGCGGGTAATAAATGTTGCATATTTTGCGTGTAGAGTCCCCTTCAACTTCAGCCGAAGATCGCTGCAAACCCCAGACTGAGCAATAATTGAAGAGATAACTCCAACAGAAGATGGCCAATTAAGAAACTTCATTTTCGCAGGGTAACATTTCAATCCAGAGCGTCTCCACATCAGAGGGAATACATTTCCAGTCTAGTTAAAAGTCTGTTTGCACAGACAAGTATGAAGTTGTTTAATTGTCCGTACGCTGCAGGCTGTTGAGATTAATGTGATTACTGCAACGAGAAAACGACACCTCTTTGTATATTTTTATCTTGTTTTAGTTGTCGTACAGGTGCAGGTGAGAGACGTACCATTCGTATCAACCTAACAGAGTTTTACTTTAGAGTTTCAGGTTTAAAATGTTTGGACCTCTGGCAACAAAAAAACAATTTTGACTGTCTCCCAGTCCAGCCTGCCTCGGGTTAACATTGTGCTCTATTCACTGCTCCATTAAGTCCGAGGTGTTGCTGGAAGTGGCAGTGATTTTTATTTATTTTTTTTTTTTTTATTTGCCACAAATGGTGACGCATGAGTTGTCAATTCTGCTTCTGTAGAATGTCAGACAGGACGGTGTGTACTCGCTGCAAATAAAAGGCAAAAGGTTCGGAGAAGTGCGAGCTTGTTCCGTGCCCGTGGCAACGAGTGTCAAGCAGCCAATCGGCAGCCACTTTGGTACGCTTATGTAACAAAAGAAAAGTGTCACTGACAAATAAACACCTGTATTAGACAGTGAGAGAATGTTCAGGTGTATTTTGGTAGCCGTTAGCGCTGAGATTATTTATTCAAAGACCGTCAGACTTCACCTGCAGTGTAACAGCACTACTGACTAGATTTCTCATTGATTTCACAAGTCAAATCTAAAACTGAGCAGCTAATTATCTTTCATTTCAAATCAGTATGACATAAAATTGCAACAAGAATCGACTCTGTAGACTTACAGAAGCTGTATGTGCACAAATGATCATACACGAGCTGTAACCATAAAAAAAAAAATAGACTTATATTTAAACAAACACCTTCAAATGTAGCTACACTTTACAGTATTTTTTGCGGGTTTTTTTTTTTTTTTTTTTTTGCTTCCCATTCCATACGGACACACCAACAAGGAGATCAGGTACAGGTGGAGGAGTGAGGCGGGAAAAGGACAGGTGAGGGGAAGCAACGGAATAACACTGGAGGGAGGAACTGAAAAGTGACATGCAACAAACAAGGGTACAATTTCAAAATAAAACAGGAAACACAAGAATAACAAGCACCAGGATCATGAGACATAACGTCCATATTGACTGATTTAAACGAGACGCAAGTGTAACGAAATTATCAAACATTTCGACACTCACAATAATCCATCGTCTGCATACTGCTGATCTGGGTCTGTTTCTCTGTGATGGCCATACACTGTAGTGTGTGTGTATATATATATATATATGTGTGTGTGTGTGTGAGTCCATCTTTCAGTGAGCAGTGTGCATGTTGTTCATTAGTAACTTAAAGAGCACGCACTGCCACAGGTGTTTCCACTCACTCTGGATAATTAAAAGTCAGCTCAGGTTGAGTCTGGGCCTGGAGCCAGACCCACGGACAGAATATAGACTTTCCATGCCAGACGTTTTGACTCCTCATGGCAGATAAACAACAGCGAGAAAAAAAAACCAGTATTGATTAACCTATCCCTAAATAATCGAGTGTGAAGATAAGAGTCATAAAGGTGTTCGTCGTCCTGCCGCAGCAAAACGTTTCCTACAGCTTTCTACAAACCACGCTTGCAGTTTTTGTGGTGAATAACTCTTTTATAGTTTTGTTGCGAACAAAAATAAATCAGCCCGTGTTTGAGTTCTCCAGCCTCCTCCTCCTCCTCCTCCTCCTCCTCCTCCTCCTTCTCACGCAGCATTGGTAAATGTCACTCAACGGCATGATCAAATACTCACAATTCACTTTTAACCATCCAGCTTCACAGAATAATGCAATCGGACAGCGCGGAGAAATAATATCATTTATGTGCTGAGGCCAATATAAAGCTCATAAATGCATGATTATGTCGGTTTAGCGCAACACTGAAATGAGAGCAGGTATACAGGTAAACCTTGTAGATGCCTGTCTTCATACCTTCACACCTACAGTAGCTTTTATCCTTCTTATGCAACTTGTTCTCCTTCAGGCAATATTCAGGGGGGGGAAAACACTCAATTCAGTGTCAGCTGTTTGATGCAGACTTTGTTCTCTTTAAATGCCTATTCTTGCGATGTGGATATATCGGGAGAATAATGACTCTTTTGTCCTTTTTCTCTTCCTATTAGGCATTCGTATGCGTGTATTGAGACAGTGTGAATAATGAAGGGCGGCTGAGGAAGTCAAACAAGCGGCTGGCGTGATTATAAAACCTGTGTGTTTTAACAGAAACGGCGTTGGAAATTCAGAGGGATTGTCCCATTTCCTTTGTCCTCATCTGGGAATTTAAACAGCTGGCTTATATTGGAAGACGTTACCGTGTGTGTGTGTGTGTGTGTGTGTGTGTGTGTGTGTGTGCATCTGTGCTTCGGTAAAGCACACAGATGCTACACACCACGCAAGCAATCACTTTTTTTCTGAAGTGGATATCAGAGTGTGGAGCAGACATTGTTAGAACGGTTTCTCGGGGACTAAAGGTTTCTCATTAATTTTTGAGGTTCCACTGGTGCTGTCGGAGAGGCCACGGAGGCCTTTTTTTGTTTGATATATGATTCATGCTAAGTGAGATATTACCTATCGCAGTCAAACCTGTCCCAGACGTTCCCCCAAAGCTTTTTGTATCCTCCTTTTTGTGTTTTTTCGGGGGGGGGTTGTTGCGTCTCAAACACGCCTGTCACCATTCGATAAGGTGCGTGAACGGAAAGCCAGAAATGCGCATCCGTCTGAAATATTTATGAGGGGCACACACAGCTACACTGTCATTTTCGAACACATTTTTGGCGAAGCTTAATTAGACACTTAGGTACCCATCTGACATCCAGAATATATCAAACTGTGCCCCGCTCAATGAGGTGCAAATCGTGAGCTTAGTGTTAAAAGGCTCAGTCTCGGCGGAGTGCAGATACCGAGCCCTCGAACGTCTGACATCATCCGGCCAATCACTAGTACATTCTTCTTCAAGTTGTAACTCTTTAAGATTTCAGCTGATTTTTTTTTGTGTGTGTGTGTGGGGGGGGGGTGACACACACTGATGGTTACCATGGTGACGGCAGGTGTGGTTTTTAATATTTCAGCAAACAGTCTTTGAGCCGCTGCTTTGTCAGAAATGCAACAGAACAAGAAACTGTTTTACACAGTGCAGCCAAACAATGTTTTAATGGGTTAGTTAGAAATAATTGCACACTGCAGAGGAAGGTTTCTCCACACGACAGCAGGTGAGAGTGACGTCGGCTGCCTTGCTGATAATTTGAAGGTCATCTGCAGCTCTCTCTCTCTCTCTGGTTCTCTCATCGTTCACCGGCCTTGTTTTTAGTCGAGCGTTTCCTCCGGCTGCCTCACACAGAAAGACACAGTGTGCTTCGGCAGTCGGAGTGAAGCGGCAGGAAATAACGCACGCAAAATCTGTAAATCTTATCTTGCGGTGGAATCCATCGTTAGTTTATGTTTGCGGACTCAAGTTTCTATCCGCTAACGTTAGCTACTGTTGCTCTCTGAGGCACTAAGACGTCCATCACGAAGAAATCCTCAGTCCAGCAAACACACGACCTCAACAAATCATCCATAGACTTCTGCAGAAGACCAAGAGAGAGAGAGATGGAGAAGGTCACGTTACAATCCGCTCACATATGGCCAATAAAAGAAAGTGATTAATACATGTCAGTTGCTTCAAATTGCTGCGTAGAGCCCGCTGAAGGATTTAGGATGTCTTTAAACACTGAACCCAAAAAAGTTTGGTTTAGAAATATCACCATACAAGGAGCAAGTGATATTCAAAAGCTTTGTTTAGTTTACCAACCCAAGTCCATTTGGGAAAGTCTGAACAGCAAAAAAAAAAAAAAAACATATTTTCTCAGATCCAGAACACTTTCAGAGGGGGTTTCAAATGCAGGTCAAATCACATTTTTTTGACAGATGCGTCTCAGCCCGGACGCTCTCTTTCTGTCACTCGCAACATGACACACATGACGCTTCGACTAGCAGTCTGGACAGCAACGCTGAAATGAAATGTCAGCTCCGCCACTTGACAGCGTGATTGTTCGGAGGGGGGGGCGGCGGGCGACATGACGGATCTCCATTTTTTTTCTTTCTCATGTTGCGTTGAAAAGCAGTGTCATCAGCGTACGTAGAAACTGACACTCGTACGTCATTACCACACCAACCCGTGCAGATAGCTTGGTGATGCCTGGACACACAACAGCAACAAAAAAATCCAGTCTGATGACTTTCAAATAATACAGCAGACAGTCTGTCTTAAAGGTCAGAGTTACGAAAGAAATGTGACATCGCCTGCAGTCTGAGCGTATAGGCGCAGATTAAAAATATGGGGGAGGGTGATTCAAGAAAAAGATGTGATTTTTAATGAATGGTTGCATAAATGATTATTCCTCCAGCGTTACTGTCATCACAGCTGACAAATGTTCTCAGTACTGCAGAGGCAGGACGATGACCTCATAGTTATGTGAGATACAGACGCAGCTTTACTTGCTTTAAACTGAGACACTGTCAGTAGTTGTTCGTAAATAAATACATTCCCTGTTCGTTCTTCGTGAGGGGAGTGGGCTTGATGAATCTTGATGTCCTGGTTTATTATGCTGTGCAGGGCCGGAACATGAGGGAGCCGTGATGCCTAATTGATATTTATTTATTGCCCACAAATGCCCACGTAATAGCCACTTAGCTTGGAAGTCATTTGCCCCGAACGCGACGAAATGGTGATGTTTGCTGTCGGGAGCGAGCGGGGATGTCATTCTGAACCCCCGAACGGAAACTTAATTACACGTCGCACACTTTTTTTTTTTTTTTTAAGGTAGTGACCTTCGCCCCTGTTGGCGTCTGAATGGATGCGGTTGTAGCTCAGATGGACTCTGCTGTTCAGTTGTTACTGCAGGACGGATTAAGCGACGGGAAGCTCTTCTGAGAGGACGAGAAGAAGGAGAAACAGTGCAGGCTTCCCCCGCTTCTGAAGCAGGATTCAGAGAGTATTCTGGTCACTCTTCAAACATGAAACCGTGTGTGTGTGTGTGTGTGTGTGTGTGTGACGGTGCATCAGGCCACGTTACTGGTTGTTGATGGGATTACTTGGATATTATAGGTCAGCTCCTCGGGGGATTTAAGTTTAATTAAAGACGCTACTCATTAACTCATCAGTGTTCCACCTACTATATAGTGGCCTTTTCATCTCACCACAGTATTGTTCTGCTGGGAATTGTGGGGCCATGTAAATTAATAAGCAGCGCCTGATAGCATATGATGTATTCTCCAACAAAACGCTGCAAAGTATTTCCTCCCTGGGAAAGAATTCATTACCATAAATTCAATGTTATTCTTTCTGTTCTGTTTCTCTTTTGCTGTAAATATGGATGTAAAAACAAACAAATATAAGAAAGACCAACAGAAGCGAACGTTATCATCCAAATATTGATTAAAGCTTGAGGCTGATCACTGACACTGAGATTGAGATTGTGGGAGAAAAATCAGAGGCAGATTAAATTAGACCTCATTTCTGAACAGAAATAGGTCACATTTATTAATGTATGTTGATTTACAGCTTGTTTTAAAGATGACACAACAATCTCACATTTTTTTATTCACATTGAAAGTTGGTATCTGTCACCATTTAATCATTTAAGCAAGTAGTTCTTCAGGGGAACAATACATAAAGTTTTTACATCGTTCTCTCCGTTTTCCTCCTGCAGGGCAGTAGTTGGACACAGAGAACCGCTGCCTGATGACAGCAAAGACAATATCACCATCTTCACCCGAATCCTCGACAGGCTGTTGGACGGATATGACAACAGGCTACGTCCTGGACTGGGAGGTGAGCAACCACAGAGGACGGAGATCTCCGGCCGCTGGGATGACTGGGATGCCTGCGTCACTCTTTTTACATGTGCCGCTGTAAACAACATGAGCACAGAATATTAAAGTAGCAGCAGATGTCTAGCAGGAATTTTATTGACCAGACTGGATGGTTCCCCAGCTGTTTAATGGATGAAATACATGCAAAAATCCTAATTTGGCTCAATTTAGTGTCGAAGCGGATGAAAACAGTTTCCCCTCAAAGAAGAACAATTGATTCATCCCTGCAGCCAGCAGCTGATTGTCTAACAAAGGAAGGGTTATTATATTGTTATTGATAAACACTTCTGGTGTCGCTGTGATGACTGTCAGACAGAATACTAGTCGAGGCTTGAGATTAACATCGTACAGTTGATAGCGATTTACACTGCGAATCCTCAATTTATCCGGTTTTAATGAGTTGTTGCCATGGGAATAAATTAGTTCTCTGCTCTATCTGTCTCTACCTCTGACCAGGAGGGAGTCGCTGGGATGTATCCAGATCAGATACAGGTGGTGCAGGCCTTCTGGTGGCAGGTGGTGGATGCTAATTTCATTCCCTATTTCCAGTCGTAGTTTTTGGACCTCATAGAGTCGCACGCCGCCTCCTTGTAAATCCGCCTACTGCTAGAGGACATCAGGAGACACGGAAACTCGTAGAGTCGACACACCGACATCTGAATCACGCTGAAGTCGCTTCTCACAGAAAATCTTCTCTCCCTTGGGTGGAAGTCTTTGTTCAATCATGCCCAAATGGCAAATAAGCACATATGTCAGTGGAAATCCTTCTAATTGATGCCATTTCATCCAAATATTCGCCCGCCCCCCGAGGACAACAAACCGAATAACAGCGAGCCCACATGCTCAAGCAGGCTTTGCCATTTTCTCAGCCAGCCAGCTGGAATGGTCACTTCTGCTCTGCTGCTTGCTGCTGAGGCCACGAGCGTGGCTACCAGGCTGCAGAGACCACCAGGCTGGATGACCTGGACTCCATGGCAGCGACCAGAGAGAGGAAGCGGACGCAAGACGTATTAATGGCATATTCTCCCTCTGCGTGGAGGTTCACATCTCCAAGGGCAACGAGATGGTGAGGCCGGCGCCGCTCGGAGCTCACAGTCATGATGGCTTCCTTTTGTACTGCGGACGTGTGCGGTGCAGTGAAACAAAGCAGGCTTTTTACACCAGACCCGAGAGGTTTGGACGGGTTAAACTGAGCAGTGGAGAAAAAAAAAAACACTTGAGCAAACACATACAGCCTGAACATTGTGTTCTAACAAATGGTTGTGAATGCCTGTTGTATGGTGCTTACTTGAAATTATGTAGGAATGAGCACTATACGATAGACTTTATCAAATTATTTATTATTTCTTCTTTCTGTTTTTAAGATGTTGCTCCAGTGATTAGTCGATTCATCACTTCGCAGATAAAAGGAAACATCCTTGCTGGTTCCAGATTTCTTAAATATAACAATGTGCTGGTTTTTTGTCATTTATGATAGTAGATAATCAGTCTTTAGGCTTCTGTGTTCATCATCTTTCACATTTACAGACTAAAACAATTGCTTGTGAAAATAACAGGGAGATTACAGTTATCCATAATGGACAACAACGTTAGCTGCTGCCACCTAATCAAGATACTTTCTATGAAATCTGCAGCGTAGAGAAACTGTGACAGCGTCACATTGACAACGCAAGCAGTAGTTAAAATATTGGACTCTCTGGAGCAGCAGGTCATCGTGGAGCAAAATGAGATGGATCTGCATTTATATTATTTCTCAAAAATTATTGCTCGTCTTCGTCTTACATTCTGCAGTCTTGATTTCTGTACGAGGACTTAAAGACCTCTGCTAGCGGTTTAAGATTTTGGACCTCAGCAGTCGAACCAACCTACCAGCTCGGGTCAAAGTCAAGGGCTTCTACATGTAACCAACGTTCCCCCTGACCCGCCGCCCACGGCCCCGCTGAGGAACAGTCCCAGGGGACCGTCTCAGACAAACAGAAACTCGAGAGCACCATTTAATTTCATTTTCAGCTGCATCTATTAGCCGTGCCCTATGCTCTGGTGCATTGTTGTCAACAGAAGCAGGGCGACTCATTCTGTTCCCCCGCCTTTGCCTGCCATGCAAACTGCTGACTCGGTGTTGCGATAATCACGTATTTGCGAGAGCTATTTGTGTCACAGGAATGATTAATGTGGAAAGTGGATCTCTTCTCTCGAGGGGGCCCTTTGCCGACGGATTGGAGACTTCACCTGTGGGTGGTCGCTTAGATCTGGGACACAGTTAGAGCCGGGGATCCATTCACTTTTGGAGAAAAGCCTCATCACTCTGTAGTTGTTGCACCACTGGGAGCAGCAATTTGTCTCACCAACGGCCCGAAAGCCTGCTTTACACATTTGGCCCGGAGGAGCTGATTCATCCCACACAGCAGAGGGCAAAATTTGATCTGTCATGACTTTCATATCAGGGCCCGACTTAAAAGCTGCATTCAAAAATCGTTCCTGAAGTTTTTTTTTTCGTGTGGGGAACAATTATTTCACAGCTTGCAATTAAAAGAAACCTGACAAACTTACTAACTAATGATCAATCTGCTCATTGTCACAGTGTCAGGAATCATTTGGAAATCGTTGTGACAGAACAAAAAGCATTAACGGAGCTCCTGTTGTAGCCGTAACGTGCAATGATACATGTAATTATAATTAACAAACGGCAGTGGCTCTGGGAATATATGGAGCAGAAAAGCCTCGTAACAGTCGCGTAAGATTCATACAGTAATAGACTACATCACGTCTAATGTGATTATAATGTGTGAAAAGATAGTGTAATAGCAGCAAAGGGTGCCCATTATTCGATATAAGAAATACAGACAGAGCCTCCCTTAATGCTGAGCCGCTGCATTTTATTCCCGAGCCAGCAGTCCCTCAGGAACTGTTAAATGTTTTTGGGGCAGGCTAACTCAAATTATTGTGGGTCAAAAGGGATGTCTTCTCTCCACAGATACAGACTTGGGTCTGGCCCAAAGCAGATTTTATGCTGCAGTGGACAAAACTAAGCATGAGCCAAACAAATGGTAGTTTTACTGAACTAAAGACTTTCAAAAAGCATCTGTGAAGTTGCTCACAGCAATGGGGTTTTTTTTTTTCTTTGCCTCTAAATTGGAGGTTGAAAAAAGCCCGTCCTGTGCCAGATAGTGTTAGAACAATATTGTATGAATGTGTAACTGCTGCCAGTCCAGCACTGAGTCCCTCAACCCGAAATCTGCGGCACAACAAAGTTGACACGGTCGTGACAGCGCTGATGCACGGAGACAGAATCCAGGTATTAATCCGTCCACGGGGCCACAAATTCTCCACCGAGCGTGCATAAATCTGCAGCGTTTCCTCAGTCTGAAGTGTTCCTCTAACCCTTGATTACAGTTGAATATTTGTGCGAAGCGGCTTAGTTAAATGCCAACAGGCAGACTTCACCGTCATGTACACAAACAATCGGCTTAACAAAGACTGAGTTGCTGCAAAGCTTTCTGTAGACACACTGCGCTGAAATGTTTTCTCGCTGCTTGTCGTCTCTTCCCTCAGAGAGCGTGACAGAAGTGAGGACAAACATCTACGTGACGAGTTTCGGGCCGGTGTCGGATACAGACATGGTGAGTATTTCAGCTCCTCGTCACTGTAATCATCACTGTGAGTCATCAGATGTAAGAAGGTCATCAGTCTGGTGTCACTTTACTTGGAATTGCTTGACCTTGAAAAAGCACTTGGAGGCAGTTTGGCATTTCAGATTGTGCAACACGAGAACCTCCTCTGCAGCTCGATAGAATTTAATTTCAGCAAGCGAGATTTTAAGTGAACAGCCTTTGTTATGATTTTCTTTAGATGTTATACTTGCATCACAATTCTCTTTTATAGCATTTCTGATAGACACGTTTGGTTTTTTAACACCCCGTCCTTCAAAACGTCTCTCGTTTTGTAGCCATTTCTACTCAAAATTTCCACTACTTCACATCTTTTTACATGTCAGGAAGAGATAATTAGTTCAGGGTAATCAGGGATATCATTGTTACTTTGATTAAACCTTAAACTGATATCATTACACTATAACCATTTGGTAGCTTCACTGTGATCTGATGGATTTGTGGGACAGTTGTCACACAGCAAGATGGGATTTCAATTAAACATCACAATGTTTTCACAATTAGACTGAAGTTAATTTGTGTCATGCAGGTTAACAAACACAACTTGGGTGACAACATTAACTCTTAACGTCCCTCCTCCTATCAACGGTTAATCGACTGTTCAGGCAGCGTCTGACCAGAGCGAACTCGTCTGATGTTCCTCTCGTGTTTTCAGACTCCAGCTATTTTAAACCGATGTTCTTGTCGTCCTCAAAGGAAGCCGCTCTCTGCACGAGGCGCTCCACCTGTCAACTCGATGTTGCTCCTACAAACTCTCCTGCAGACAATTTTGACATTGTTGGTCCCCGTAATTTAGCTTAGCATGCTTTTTTTTTTTCCTCTACGTTCATGCATTAAACACTTCTACTGGGAACAAAAAAAAAACACACTCTTGTTTAAGTAGGTCAAAGTACCAAACTATTAAATACTGTGTTTTTAGTAGCTAAGGTGGATTTGTGATGTGTAGATTATAATGCAGTTATGAGCCTTAAGGCCTTATATTGTCTGCTAGAAGAGTGAAATCACTGTAAGAAAACAGTCTTCATGAGCAGGAAAAGATTACATTTAAGTTACGATGCTCAATTAGAACAACCAAAATCTGTTAAGTCCTTTTAGACGAAGTTTATTCTGGAGAAATTCTACTGCAGGCCCGGGATGACCTCATTTAAACAGCAGATGCTGGAGAGGGTTCATGCTTTGTCTCGGGACCTCGCGCGGCCTCTGACATATTTGATCATGCAGCTCTAATTGACCGTCCTGAGCACTGGGTTGTTTCTCCGGCTCAGCACCGAGCTGGCTCGACAGCCCGCGTGACGTAGCGTAGATTAGTGGGTTCTGGAGAACTTGCCAACTTGTCTCAGTAGAGAGCTAATTCATTTTGTAACGAGACACTAAACAAAGTTCTCTGGTGTAGTTCATGCTCAGGTTTCCAGATTTAAACGGAGTTGATGAGGATCTCGTGGTCTAGAATACTAAGAAGCAACACTGATGAATTATACGATTCAGCTACGTTTCCACCAGCTGGAGGGAAAAGGCAGATTTGAAGGGTTTTTTTCTTTAGAGAGACAATCAAATCCATCAATGCGACCTGGGCACTTGTGTATGAAAGAGTTAATGACACATAAGCTGATAATGTGCAGATCAAATAGCCCCGATCACTGCATCACGTTTCAGTCAGGTCATAACTGCAGCCCAGAGCGTTTTCAACATTTTGTCAATATGAACCTTCTCCTGCACCATCGTGATCGATGAGCTTATACCGTTTTCCAGATATTCAAACACTCACAAAGTAGGCAGCTTACATGATTTAGCAGTAGTTTCACTGAGTGATTGATTTAGAAGCAGACAAACATTTTTCAAACAGAGCCGCTCTGGGTGACGTGTGACTCCGACTCTGAACAGAAATATTTTTCCCAGCTTTAACTTCCAGAGAGTGATGGCTGCTCAGACTTCTCTGTTGATTTACTGCATATGTGGCCTCACCTGTACAGGATATTAAAACCAGGTACACCTGTCACCAAATCATTTAATCAAACTCCTTCTTTGTGTAACACATTTTCAGACTTAAGAAACTAACATCGTTTTAATATCTTTTCCTCAAAAAGGCATATATTATAATCATAAAATGTACCATCCCTGTTTTAGACTCACTCATATTTGCAAAACAACTACAAAGAGAGGCAAAAATACTGGAAAGAAATACAAAACAACTACAAAACAAATTAAAAAATACAAAGAGATACAAAAATACTGGAAACAACTGCAAAGAAATACAAAACAACTTACGAAAAAATGAAAATAACTACAAAGAAATACAAAACAACTACAAAGAAACACAAGACAACTGCAAAGAGATACAAAATAACTACAAAGAGACACAAAACTACCACAGAGATGCAAAGTGACTACAAAAAGATTTTTAAAAACACGAGGAAATGGAAAATGAACACAAAGAGACACAAAATGACAACATGTACAAACAAAGGTCACAGAGACCATTTCTGCAGTTTTGAATCGGGATGCCAGCTGAAGCGTGTCGAACTCTCGCTGTGAGTCAGTGTTAGCTCGCTGTCATTATCACAACAGACAGTGCTTTATCTTTTTTTTCCAGCAGATATCACCTTGTGAGTCTCTCAGGGCTGAATTCTAGCACTGATCTTTTATTCCCCTCACATGCTTCACTTGGCGACATCATGAATCAATGGCAAACACTCAGAGTGCAGTCGGTGGCGCACACGATGGCTGCACAGTGCACGGCGACGCCATTCCTGCTAATGTTTTGATCGGAGCACGTCGGGGAGGTCACAGCAGGCGTTCTCTGAGTGCTGTCAAAGGAAAATTAGAAAAAAAAACATCACACCTCTGCCATGTAATCAACGTACAGAATAACTGCAAAGGTTTTTCATCGCTCCCAGATATGGAAAAATAGCAACAGCGTGTCTAAAACTGACTAAGCAACGCAGAAATGAAAAAGAATGAAAGCAAAATCAATGACTTCAGGATTTCACTGATCATTACCCAGGCAAGGCTCATTCTCGCCTCGGGCTAAGCTGCATCTTCTGTCTCTGTATGCATGTGAACACGGCGTAAAGACTTCAAGCTTTTCCTTTCATGATTCTCCACAGTCTGGCCTCAAAAGATGATCAGACTTTAGCCTTCAGGAAGCATCACGCTATGGAAACAGACAACACGGCATCGTCTTGTAAAAAAAAAAAAAAAAGAAAAAAAAAAACACACTGCTAATCTTTACATATCAGCTTTGAATGCATTTGGATCGCATACTTGTTTTCATCTTTTCGACTGTGTCATGTTACATGTGGAGAATAAAGCAAGATCTCCTCGACGTCTTCATCAAGTCTGGCCACATAACTGGACACGTTTTTTGCTCAAAAGCCCCCAAATTGTCTCTTTTCTTTACTTTACGCGTATGGCGAGGTAGAATTCGCTGCAGGTCTTTGGCATTGGATTGCACACGGGAGTGAAATGTTTGGTCACACAGATCCGCAGTGGGAGCTCCAGAGGAATGAAAGGACGAGACTGACGATTACACAGTACAGTGAGCAAATGTGTAGTACAGTAGGCTGCATTAGACAAATAGATCTTGACTCTGGACTTAAATAATGAGCTGACTGTCTGTTTCCAAAAGGGAGGGCGGCACCCTCTCGGAGTGAGTGGGTGAGCTCGATTTCTCTTTTGAGTTTAGAGAATAACAAGGATTGTGAGTCCAGCAAGCAGCAGCGAGTTGGATCAAGGTTTACAGATCAAATGAATGTGCGCTGTGCCCGGGGCGAGTCATTTTCATGATTTCTTTTAGAAAGTATTTAGGCTTTGTAAGACGCTCTTGAGTGTTGAGACTCGGAGCCAATGAAGGCAGATCGTACAGTGGGTCGAGGTCGCGCGATCGCGTTTTCCGGTTCATGAGTTTCCAGGCGACTGAGTTCAGAAGAGTCGGATGTGTTGTTGGAGTTTGTAGCGGGACGGCCTCGGAGTATTGAGCGTTGCAGTAAACAGGGCTGGGAAACAAAAGCATGGACTAGTTTTCTAGGTCAGTCAAAGGAGAGGAAGTGACTAATCCTGGAGGTATTTCAGAGGTGAAAAAGAAGCTTTCGGAAATGCTTCCTTGATGTGTTCACCAGAGAAAAGGAGCTGTAGCTGAGACAATTCGTCGGAGTTTAACAGATTGATTCGGGGCAGCTATATGCTCATTAAAAATTAAAGCGAGGAAAATCAGCTGTAGGCTGTTGAGGGTCTTTAAACTTTGTTTACTTCTTGTCGTCACGTCGTTGCTGCGTCATTGTTTTGTCAAAGCTGGTTCGTTTCCCTCCAGATTCCTTAATGAGACACTTAATAAACCTTGTTAACTCTTTTATGAGCTTTAAAGTCAAAGTGCCCTATAGATATAAGCTCCGGTGCTGTTGATACGACGCAGGAAAACAAACCCGCCCTCGTCCCTGCTGGTTGAATGTCTGCATGTCTGCACTCGCGCGCACTCAAAGGCAAAAAGCATCAGCTTTCATGTTACTGTGGAAGTGAAGGTGAAAGAAAAACAGGTTATCCATGATGGTCTTTGACAATAATTAGTTCCCTTGAAGCTGTAAAAACACATGACGACGTTTATTTAAAGCATTGAAGGGTCAGAAGATGGAAATGAGCGTGTGGAAGACGAAGCACATGAAGCTAAGACTGGACTAACTAACCACACAGCTTGTTTCATAAGCTGATTCATTTTATTTTACTCATCTATTTATATTTTACCCATTCTGTATGTATCACTATCTTAGAATGATCTGGACCTGTAAGAACTTCTTAATTTTTGAACTTCCACTGTCTAAGTTGGATGATGTGTGATTTTGCCCCCCTACCGCAAACGAAATCTAATCTTTGGGTAGTAAAAAAGTAACTTGAACTTGAACTTGGCGTCACTGATTTTTATTCTAGTGCCATTAACAGGTCAAAAATATTATTTTAACAGCAAACACATTCATACTGAGGGGAGTAACGATGTCTATACCAAATTTCACGGGAATCCATCCAACAGCTGCTGAGAAATTTCTACTGAAGTCTGTTCTGGAAAAGGTTTACTAGAGGATAAATCACCGGTCGGAGGGGTACATTGTCTTGGAACCATGAATGTCTGCAAAACTTTGCCGCCGATCCATCTTGTAGATTAACCGTTATATATATTTCACTGGGAAAAGGAACAATTCTGACCTGCTCGTGGTGCTTGGTGAGAAGTCAGGGGATCACTCAAGTTAATGGGATTCATCCTCTGGGTTTCACGGCGTTGTTAAAATATTTCACTCTGGACCCAAGTGGTGGACTGAGCGAGCGAGCGAGCGACCGTCCGCCGCTGCTGCCATCCCGAGAGCCACACTGCTAACAAATGTTGAGCATAAATGCTTTGGAGGAACTGTTAAGGCTGATATGTTCCTAGACAGAGAACGCTCTACACCCTGGGCATTTCGTACTTTTCGTCGTGTATATCCAGTGGTCCAATTATCCATCTACGTAACGTCAAGTGTCCCAGAAATGTCTGCTTCTCGCTCACCCCGAGGGCTTCTCGTTCAGCCTTCACTTGGACCCCAATACGCTCCGTCTGCCTCCAGTGTTCCTCTGTCGCCACAGGAGGGAAGCTAACTGCATAATCGGAGCGAATCTTGAATGTTAGGCCAGTGGCGGGGCACGTTGTTCAGAGCTGTGTTTGACAACGCTAAGATTTCTGTAGTGTGTCAGACGAAGACCCAGAAATGTGGGTTTGCAGTCTTGATGCTGATCTCCTGTAAGTAGGTGGCCGTGTTTCTCTACCTCAGCCTTTTTTTTTTTTTTTTTTTTTTTTTTTTACATTTCCTCTGGCTGATGTTTTTTTCCCACATCTCATTCGCATGTATGCATTGTCACGGCACATTTTACCCGTTTGCCGGGATTTGACAGGTCCGCTCTGATGGAATGGAAAGCGATCGAGGCTGTCACAGGTTCTGTGCTGACGCTTGCTTTGACAAAGATGTCAGCGATGGCCCGATCTCACCCTGGGAGCACACATTTTGGCAATATTTTGAGTTTTTCAGCATGCAGCCGTGCGCCCAAAAAAAAAATTCAGGGGGAACTCAGTTCAAGGTGTTTTTGAACGGAACAGATGGAGGTTGGTGTTAGTAAAAGATCTGAAGGTGAACTCAGTGATTCTGCATCAATCACGCTGACTTTGTTCAAAGGCTTACACGCACAATTAAGCCCATTTTTACAATTATATGACACATTTGTCATGGGTTGTCAGGATCTTTAGGAAAAAAAAGAAAAAACATTCTCTTAAAATAGGACTTAATTATTTTTTCACTTGGTCATATGATTCATACGCAGGGAGGAAACGACAGCAGGCAAAGATGAAGACTTCGGTCCCCTGCAATTATATAACAATCGTGTGGTGGGAAGAGGCTTTTTTTTTTTTTTTTTTTTTTTAATTAGATCCTGGTTTCGACATGTTCTGTTGCTAAGCATATGGTGGTTGTAGGAAGAGAGATCCGTCACAGTAACAGCCTCATGTTGTGAAACGTGTGATATCAGACTGATAGGACACGCGTAATTCATACAGATCTCCTCTGAAATCTGTGTTGAAGGCTTAAAAAAAGCATTCAAAGCATATTTCTTGTAAAATGTGTGCTCATTTTTCCAGTTGGTCAACTTACGTTTGATTTCATGCAAACATTTTCTTATGATTGCGTTCAACAACCCTAAAAAATCATGTGCACTCACTACTAAACTGCAAAGGAAAATCCTTTTTAAAGAAATGTATCGCCGCTCAGATTCTGTTAATTAACAACATAATGAGGGAACATTTTAATTCATGTATCTGCATTTCTGTTTCCTTTTTTTCCCAACAATACTCCATCATGCAACCTGCACAGATGACGCCTTATTTCACACTGAATCCTGTCAGAATTCTGCCAGATGAGTGATCGTTTGACTCGCAGCTTGACGGGTTCATTGACGCCTTGATTGACTGCCTGAACAATCAATGGCATTTCAAACATTTTGGTCGTCTATCTTGGAGTTTATTCAACAATCCAATTTTCCACATGGCTGCTTTCAAAAAGACATTTCTGAGGACACAGGCATCTTGTCTTTAAATGTCTACGAAATGGAACTGAGCTGCACAGTCGGGTCCCGCGTTTAAGTTCATTGTGACCAGTTGATTGATTTACATAGTCTGGCTTTCAAAAGTTGCATGTTTTGGTCGTGTAGAAAGCAACGTCAGTGCACGCGCTGTTCGTGAAACGCTGTGCCGGCTTAGTTTAAGCGAGCAGTGACGCACGATGAGACATTTTGACCTTTTCAATCTTTTCCGTCACCAAACAGTCCTGACAGACCAAGACGGTTAAAAATGCTCTGCAGGTCTGCGTTTACTTTACGCATCACAAGCTGTTTTTACAGCACACTGGTTTGATTAAAATAGTGCCACAGGCGGCTGAAATGCATGCTGTGAATGCACACACCCCACGGATAAAAAAAAATACACATTCTCCATCTGTCATACAATTTTTTTCCATTTTGGTTGGGTTCATGCGAGTTGCAGGGTTAAAAAGATAAAAATATAATGCACCTAAATATCAGTCGGCTTTTCAAATACATTGGAAAAACTAAACAGCAAAGTTCAATAACCAGTTTGTGATTTCTCGAAATAAATTGCTGCTGAGTTTTTCAAAAGGTAGTTTTTGGCTCCACAAGTAAAGTGCCATCATCATTATTACATCATATTGGAGAGAAGGGAGACATCTCTACTGAAATATCTCCAAAACTCAGCAACTCACAGCAAAACAAATATTGGCTAAACAACACTACAGTCAGTCACTTTGGGGTGAACTGTCCCTTTAACTGCAGGGAATGAGGGTCAAACCCTGGTCTCTGGTATTAAAGTCAGTAGATATGTAGATATGTCATGCCTGTTATCCACTAATCACGTATACATACTAATTTTTTGGGACGCTGTATATGCAGACGATGTGAATGTATACGTGTGTGTCTATTTATTATTAATCAACATGATTTCAAATTGTTTTTCTTTGACTTTCAAAGTGTGTTGGTATTCTTTCCCTGAGAGCAGCTCACAGTAACCATCATTTAAAGCAGCTTCATGTAGAAATTGGCAGTTTTGTGCGACACGGCGGTCATCAGTACAAATCCCAGGTGTGTAAAAATTAGCCAGACGTGATGTAGGCGCTTGCTACAAACAAAACACATTACGTCATAACAATTCAATGTGTTTGAGTCTTGTATCTTGAAGTATTTAGTGCAGAAGCTGTTGTTTTAAGTTTAAAAGTTACATAAATCTGCTTTAATAACACAGCTTATGTTTCTCCTGGTATTTATCCTTCGTTTGCTTCCTGCTGTCTCATTCTAGGCTGATTATACGTGTGAGTTCCGTCTCAGCCTCTGATGTTTTGCACAACGACGTGCTGAAACGTTTCTCTGCAGAAGCTCGCGAGCGCCAAGAGATAATTGGAGCTGGTATGGGATTCACAGCTCATTGCGGGTCTCACACGGGTTTTCACTCCCAGCAGGGAAAGGTGCACAGCGCAGAGGAAGCGAAGCGAGAGAGGATAATTGACAACCTGAGAGCAAGATGGATTAGTAATTAAGACATTAATCAAATCTTTGGCTAATCATTACAATGCCCAGTGTGTGAAATTAAGAAAAGAGGCAGGTCGAATGGAAACACTGCCTCCAGAAAAAAAAAAAAAAAGTGGTGTGTATCATCACCACAGCGGCTAATCAGAATGTTATATCTGGTCTGTCAGAAACAAGACATCACAACATACATCACACATAGCATTTCTGCACATTAATTGGGGAAACAGCTCTCTCTCGCACAGTATCAGATCTCGTCAGGGGCACTAAATCAAACCCGTCAAAGCCAGTCAGCTAATGTAGATAAACAGAGACGTGTGCGTCACGCTGTAGCCGGGCAGCAACACTGGACGAGGAGTTACCGTGCAGAACATAACAGAGGCTTGTTTTGGGTCACTGTGCTCTCGGATGTGACAAACAGTGTTTTTTGAAATATATTATGGAAAAAAAGGAAAAAAGAAATGTACTCGCACTTCAAAACAGCAGATGCACGTCAGCTGTAAAGACACAAGCGATCCAAGTGACTTCCTGTAAGCCGGGGACTAAAAAAAAAAATGAGTTAAAAACTAAATGTGATCACATTATTGAAATGTGATCTAATAACCAAATGTTTAGAATTTAATGAACTCATTAATTTAAGATAAAAGGCCGCATTAATATTCTATCAGATATTAGACACAACCTTCCTGCCGTCGTCACAGAACCAGACACTGTGTCATCTTTTTCAGCGTCTGGACTCATTTAGCTCGGTCTGCCGTACATCCTCACCTTAACTGCCACCTTATCAGCCTTTCACCATCACTTTTATTCATTTCCCCTTCATGCTCATCATCTTCGCGCTCCTTCTCTCGTTATTGCATGCCTAGTTTTATCCATTCGTGCGTTCTTTCTCTGCTGAGCATCGCTCTGACAATCGTACAGTGTTTACTGGAAGTGTTCAGTACTTAACCTCCACTGGAGAACAGAGGCCCGTTTAGTTACGGCATGTAGGGCGATGACTGATGTCTACGTCATTAAACACAGAGACAATTTAAATTCATTTAACTTTATCTGGCTCTACACGGCATTTGGCAGTAAACGCCAAGGTATATAAGAATCGTAGTGTTCTCCAGTAAATGTAAAACCTGATTTCACAGTTTGAAGCGATACAGTCGTTGCTGAGAGAGAGACGAACGCCGGCATGGTGAAGCTCAGCCAAGTGTCCAAGAGAAAACATTGGCATTTGAGGACGCTACTGAAAGTTTCCCACAAGATACCCCTGAAAACAAAAACCGTAGTTGTTTTATTAGTTTCTCAGAGAGCAGCAGTGAATCAGTCGAGGGTGAACTGAACGTGAAAGTAGCTACTGTTATGAGGGGAGTTTATTGGAAGATGTTCACAGCCGGCAGTCCGTGAACAGAATATTAAAGCTCCATTATGTGAATATTTTGCCTTAAAATATCAGCTTCGATATCATTTCTAATGGTTCACTGACTTACAAAAAGGAGAATCGTGCCTCTGTCATTCTCACGCTTTGTTCTAGCTCTCTGTGAAAACATGTTCTGGTTTTCCCTCTGACGTCCTCCAGCTGCTCTGCCTGTAGCTTTTCTTGTGGCTAAAGTAAACGCTAACTTTTCCTACATGTAGCACGTTAGCTACAGGAGCAACAACTGCATTGTTATTCATGTCATTTTTATCCAGTTGTCATGGACATTTGTTAATTCAAGCAATATAAATACAGATACCTCATAAATATTTGATGTAATCTGTATATAGGGTTGTAAAAGACACACCACTCATCTCTCCGGTGCTCCACCTCCTTCTTCCTCTCTGCACCACATCTGCTGAGTCTCCACTTTCTCTATGCTTTCTAATAAAAAAGGCAGGATGCCAAAAGTATGTATTCAGGCATGATAAAAAAAAAAGAAAAGAAAGAAGGATGTGTATTTTATTTCTGTATTCATGAATCTATTTGCAGCACCACCATTCAGGTGCTTTAAAGGATCGTTCAAATTACGGTTGTTTGCTACAGTAAATCTATTCACGATCCTCGCCGCCGTAAAAGAGACATTTTGAAAACTACTGTGCGCCGCTCTGTCTCCTCTGTCAAGGGGAAATCAATCACTCAGTCCCTGGAGGAACACCAGCTGGCATTTGAACTGATTGTACCATTTGGCCTTGTGTGTGGAGATTGACTATACATTTTCCTCCGTCCTGCCGTTCAATCCTCAAATTAATTCCTTGTGTTTACGGGAGCTTTCTGCCCAAAAAGAAGAAGAAGAAGAAGAAAAAAAGAAAAAAAATTAGTTATGGTTTCTTCCAGCTGGGCCAAGCACACATTTGTGGTCTTTTATTCACTGCTGGAGTTTTTTTTTTTTTTTTGTTCATCGATTGGGGATGAGTTTTGGCAAATGTTTGTTGGATCCCAAAAAGGAAAAGGGACTAAAGTGCATAACATAGTGTTTAAACTGCGGTAATGGGTGTTTAAACGGTCCGCGGCTCCTCTGTGCCAGGACAGAGCAAAGTTTCTCGTAGCGTTGCCAGAAAGTTCTGCTCGGAGATGCACAGGACACGGAACGATAAATCACCATATAGTGTGTGTCCTAGAGTCCCGTGTGTGTTCATCAGTCTTTTCTGGTGACCTGTGGAGTCCTTTGTTGTCGGCACCAGGCATTTAATTTACAGCCAAACTTCAGCGGAGTGTGATTAGCATAAAAACAAAAAAAAAAAGAGTAGATAAATCGCTTTGTTTCTGGCTTTTCATTTCTATTAGACGTGTCGAGACTGTAGCCACCTCAGACATTACCGAGCTGAGGCGATGTGAAATGAGGAAAAACACGAGGTGGGAGAAGAAACAAGGCGGCGGCGTTGTGTGTTTTGTCACAATTGTGCCTTTATCTGTCTGCGACGCTCTCTGCGGGCTTTATTAAGAGCACTGTTGTGAGCACAGATGAAGCTGAATTTTTATGTCATGCCATGCTGGCAGCAGCCGCCGCCGCCGCCCGCCAGAGGCATAATGTTTCCAGCCCGTCCCCTCCGTACATCCATCCGTCCCGTTCTCATGAACATCTTCGGGGAATTCTTCCAAACCTGGCACAAACACGCACTCGATGAACCTCTTTCATGTTGGTGGACAAAGGTCAACATCAGTGACAATGTGATGATAATATCTTTTAAAATATTCCTCTAAAGTCTTCGCTGCGTGAGTCAGGGCAGAAATGTATGCAGTCTGGAAGGCGGAGGCATCCAACCCAGAGGCGGTAATTCTATTATTATTATTTTTTTTTAATGGCACTGTAGGCTCGCAGGTCTCCAGGAGGTCAATCGCATCAATTAACAGACCATCCTGTGCCATTTAGAGGAGCCCTGTTGACATGTCGAGCGGCGGCTGTACACCTCTCCTGCTGAGGACAATGGCTCCCCGCGGTTAAAGCATCTGAGATATGACTTTTTGAATTTTGTCGCTCAGGGAGGAGACAATTACAGCCGGCTGGAGAGCGAGCGCTGCGACCGAGCCCTTTCGCTGTGCGAGCACAAAGAGTATTAAAGAGAAGCACGTGCCCCGCGCTTTCCATCGATCGCCGATAATGCGTGTTGTTGCGTGAGATAACGACTGCTCACTTCCATCTCACTCTGTTGAAACTGCTGCATTCGGTCTGCACAGCCGCCGTACGCAGCTGATGAGGGGGAGGCTGTTGCTAGGACACCAGCTCCTATTGAATGAACAATGTCAAATAAATTCCCTTTGACCGGCTACTTCCTGCATTCATTTTTATTTTATTTATTTATTTATTTACTTTTTTGCATGTGTTGAAGACAACACAAGAAAAAAAAAAAAAAAAGACCTCGGTTGCATGTTTAATAAAACTTTGCTTTGACAGATAAACGCTGCATCGCTAACAGAGCAGTAATTATATTGTGTGGGAATACATCTCTTTGGAAACAGAGCATACCAGACAATAACTGATATGTCATGTGTATTTGTTGGGTAGAGGATGAGTGAGCTGGACGGTTAATGTTGTCGCAGTTTGATGTTGACGGATGGTTTATCGCTTAAAAACCACCACTGACTGAAAGCAGTTTCACATGTAGATGCAATAAGTAATGATTTCAGTGATGTTTATAGTTATTTGTTGTTTGTTTTTTGTCCTGTAAAAAATACTTATTTGCATCAGTTGGACATTAATTCTCTAGAATGTAGATTTATTTGTATTTATTAATTCATGGGTTAGATTTTCTTTCTTCCTTTCATCCCTTCAGATGCTTTTTCGAAAATGACCTCAGCGATGTCAGTACATGTTTTGCATATTCACATAAGTGTCCATTTGTTTGACGAGCGCTGGCTTTTATCTGGCAGAGCAATAAACCCCTTTTAGCAGCAGAGATTTTGAGTCGTTTGAGCATGAATGAGCGCAGGTGTCAATGACAACGTGGCTCTGTTCCACTAGGTATCACAGTAAGTCAGCGGGTGATTTTGGCGTGTCAAAACTGAGGAAACTGCCATCTTGAAAACTAATCTCTCGCCCTCTGCCCCCCTTCAGGAGTACACCATCGACGTCTTCTTCCGTCAGAGTTGGAGGGACGAGCGGCTGAAGTTCGACGGGCCCATGCAAGTGTTGCCCCTCAACAACCTCCTGGCCAGTAAGATCTGGACTCCCGATACCTTTTTCCACAACGGGAAGAAATCCGTGGCCCACAACATGACGACTCCGAACAAACTACTGCGACTAGTCGACAACGGCACCCTGCTGTACACGATGAGGTGAGCCACGTCTTTGCAACCTAAGCGCTTTGCTTTAACGTGTCATTTGAGGCAAAATGTTGACTGCCAAATGTGAATTTTATTCATGAATAACACCATCAGCGGTCAGGTCGGTCCCTGATAAACCTTGCATTAACTGCACTGGCACAAAATCTCCTTGGTAGATCCAGTCAGCCTGGCAGCCTGACACTATGTCTATCTGCTTTCAAGTCTCCATTATAGACTAAACCAAGGAGTGAACTCACATTTTGTCCTGTATTTTTGGCAGCTGTTACTCTGAGGGTTGGGTTGTCTCTATCAGCCCGATCAATAAAACCACTTGAAAAAAACCAAAGACTCTACAGCCACGCTATTCACTCTGTGAGGCTGCATGTATATAATTCGCAGCGCACACACACACACACACACACACACATATATATATATATATATATATATAATGGCCACCATCCAAGAGTGGTACAGTAACATTTGCTTGTGAGGAAACACAAAGTACAGCGGAGGCTGGCAGGCATCAGTGTTCAGTACATGTACAGATGAATCTTAAACACAGAAACGTCAAACTGAAGTGACTGCTGGTGACTGAGCACGCTGCTGTCAGCTCAGCTGTGATTCACGCTACCTTGCCGCCTGGTTTAAAGCTTAAGTAAACTGCGAATGACACAGAATGTCAGAATGTGACAGACCTGCAAATAGTTGAGCCGTTCACATTAACAGTGCTTACATAAGACTGGTTTTGTACTGGAATGTACCTAACAGCTTAACAATGGACTGAACTTGCGACTGAGCCGCTGACAGTCCGAACACAAAGACATTAAAGCGCTCGCTTGTTTGATATCCAGCTGACGTGAGCTCGCCTGCAGCCGGGGCCAAACAGTCTGAACCCTCACAGGACGACAAAACTTTGAGCAAGGCGTCAGTAACTCTGACATCATCAGGTGATGAATTAGATGTTTGGATAAGTTGTAGTTAGAGATAACTCGGCTTTTCTTCACTTGTTAATATTGACATTAGCTTGGGCCAACACTCGGTCGCTGGCTGTGGAGGTTCAGACCTACACTATAATACCAAAAGTACTCACTCACCCATGAAATCAGGTGTTCCAATCACTTCCATGGCCACAGGTGTATAAAAGAAACACCTCGGCATGCAGACTGTTTCTACTAAAAGGCTACAGACCTCCAAACTTCATGTGTCCTTCAGATTAGCTCAGGAGCAGCCAAGTCATACATCAGCAAGCGTCGGATGCAGTGATGTAAAGCACGCCGCCACTGGACTCTAGAGCAGTGGAGACGTGTTATCTGGAGGGACGAATCGCTCTTCTCCATCTGGCGATCTGATGGACGAGTGTGGGTTTGGCGGTTGCCAGGAGAACGATACCTGTCTGACTGTATTGTGCCAAGTGTAAAGTTTGTTGGAGGGGGATTGTGGTGTGGGGTTGTTCTTCAGGAGCTCGGCTTGGTCCCCTTAGTTCCAGTGACAGGAACTCTGAATGCTTCAGCATAACAAGAGATGTTGGACAATTCCAGCTCCCAACTCTGTGGGAACAGTTTGGAGACGGCCCCTTCCTGGAGGAGAGAGTTTGGTGTGGATGAACTTGACTGGCCTGCACAGAGTCCTGACCTCAGCCCGATAAAACACCTTTGGGATGAATTAGAGCGCAGACTGAGAGCCAGGCCTTCCTGTCCCACATCGGTGTGTGATGTCACAAATGTGCTTCTGGAAGAACGGTCATAAATTCCCATAAACACTCCTAAACCTTGTGGAAAGCCTCCCAGAAGAGTTAAAGCTGTTATAGCTACAAAGGGTGGACAGATATCATATCAAACCTTATGGATTAAGAATGTCACTTGTGATGAATGTGAGCGAATACATTTGGCAACGTAGCGTGTTACTTACAAACAGAAATCACTTTTTTTTTTGTCTACAAAGAGAGAAAAGTACTGAAACATGTTCTACTGAGGACTGGTGGTACCCAACCCAACCCGAGTGCCATGTATCTGACCTGCAGTCAGTCCGGGCCACATGTGTTTCCACACACACAACTCAATGAATTACCACTTGATTGCAGGTCGCCATTGTGAGTTCCATTATCTGCAGGACTGGAGCAAAAATAACTGATTGGTTTTCAATCCACCTCATAATTGAAGCTGTCAGTCACTCAGCCGTCCCTGCACATTTGCTTCGGAGCCTTGAATCACTTGGGGAAAAAAAAAAAAAAGAAATATGTTCAAGATGCTCATCCACAAGGCCAGTATTGATTTTCAAGGGCATAAAATTAAATAGTGAATTCTCTTTTTTTTTCTTGTTGATGTTGTTGTTGCTGTGGTCCCACGTGAGTAGATTTGATGTGGCTGCAGTTCTGCCAAGGCCAAGAAAATGACGTCTGGGAGTATTTACAAGGACCATTGTGTTTGCATAACCAAATACATATGAATGATAACGATATAGCATCTTTGAAACCGTGTTATTTGTCATCTCATATGCAGTTTGAAGCCATTTCATTCCTCTTTACTCTCAAGCTGCCAATCCAGTTCCTGTGACTCATGGACACAATTATAAGCCGCAATTATTCCTTTTTTTTTGTAGCTATTACCATAGAAAATATCAAAAGAAATCAAAAAGCTGATATGCAAAACGTCTTTTTTTTGCCGGCCACCTTAACTTCATAATGGAGCGCCGGCTGATATAAAAAAAAAAAAGGGAAATTTTGACTGTATTGTTAAAGGTGCTGAATAAAACTCAAACTGAGGGAATTATAACACCTTTACCTGAGCACACTTGACAGGTATTAGTCTGAAGTATATCAACGCCGTACACGGTGTCGATTTTTTTTTTTTTTACGCTTCTCGCAAGAAAAAAAAAAAGCCTAAATCCCTTTAATCAGCTCGTCTACAGCATCTGAGCTGAAGAACGCTGCAAACAGCTTCCACTCTGCAGGATTGCGTCATTATTTTTGAATTGAGGGAGCTGCTATTGTCTGCCTGCGCTGCTGCAGCCTCGTCTTCCTCTTTTCTTCTCACTTCACCTCAGTTTAACTCCAACTCCAACTCAATGTGGTTACTTAATTCTGTTTTTTTTTTTTTTCTGATAGAGAATATTAACGTATGAACAGTCATCAAAGGCAGTGGGGTATTTTTTTTGTTTTAGTTTAAACTTTTTTTGGGGGGGAGGTTGAATTGATTTGTTCTTAAATCCCTCCCCACCAAAATTGAACATCACAGCTTATGAACCACTGAAAACAAACACAGCTCCAGAGCGATGAAAGCCTTTTTCAACAAAACCAGGATCCGCTGGACCGACGATGCACGACTACACAGACTGCAACATTATGAAGTGCTGTTGGAAACTGAATACACCGTCTGTTCACTGTCTTCTACACTTGATCTTTCTTTTTTTTTGCCAAGGTCGGTCAGTTAACACTTGGATCCTGAAGGGAAAAAAATCTCAACAACCGTCGAATAAAAAGGCACGAAACTTTGTACAGAGAATTAATCTTACTGACTTATAATGATCCTGCAGCTTCTTATCCAGTCACAGCGTTTCCTTGACTGTGGTTTATTACTACTTACCTGTAATTCCACCAGCCTCAGCGGTTGGTTACGTTACGTGCTAAACATTATACCTGCTAAACATTAGCATGCTAGTGTCGCCACTGTAGGCATGACAGCATGCTGAGTTGAGCATTTAAAAGCACTGACATGTCAAAAAAGCCGCTAGCATGGCTGTAGACTCTTCTGACTGCAGACTTATTCTCTTTTCTGCAATCTTTGATCATTGTTTTTTTTTTTAAGCTTTTGTTTCTGTCAGAATATGCGTGCAGCTTAGGAACAAGATGAATTTCATCAATTTGTTGCCGATTTAAGTGCGGCGATGAGTTTCTCTAAAGCCGATTTGTGTTGTGTTGCGTTAATTTGTTACTCAGCTACTTGTCAGTAATGAGGCAGCACCGGAAAAGCAGCCGAGAGGGTGTAATAAAGGGATCACAGGGTTGGTGCTAGTGCATCACAAGGAGCTAATTAGAAACAATAAGTTTGTCTGCAGAAGCAGGAAGTAAGAGTGTTTACTTCACTGCTGTGGCTGCAACAAGTGGAACGTTCTGCAACGAGAAATCAAGTTTGTACAAGTGGGAACAGTTCGATCGATGTAAGAAGTGACTTTTTTTAATCATCCCCATCACAGCTAGTGTTCAAGCTTCATTCAGTGTAGTTGACACTGCTTAAATGACTCAGATTTGGATTCATGCACAGGCTATAAATGTTGAAGAATGAGTGCTAATAACCCAGTTTGGTGTCCACCGTGTCATCTTTGTGTCGATGCTTGTCTTTGAGGCCATCAGCAGCCAGCAAGAAGAAGAAAAAACAACTCAAGCAGAGATTAATGGGATTAAGTTTGTGCATCTTTCACACCTAGCACCTTTACTGAGCGGGATCTCGAGGGGGGGTGGGGGGCTTCCACGCCTGTCAAGTCCAACAAAGCAACAGGACCAGATGGTTTCAGAAGGCAAAAACTCCATGATGGTATACTGGGAAGTCTGGCAAAAAAAGAGCACCCGAATGCTCAGCAGCAAGGCAGACAGGTTCGAAACTGAAATCTAGCTTTGATGAAATCTGTACAAGCAGTGCAAAAACTAAATGCAAGCAACAAAAGACTGGCACCGAGAGCAGTAATGGAGCTAAAAACTGAACAAACACGTCAAGACCAGGGAGATCAAAAATCAGTCAAAAGAAAGTCGGACTGCCCAGCGGCTGGAAAAACGCCGGACTTCATTGTTGAAAAGGCATCACGGCAGATGATAAAAACCGAGATGACTGGAGCAGAAAGGTTCAATTCATGTGTTCATGTTTTACCGACTTCTTTCCTCACTCGTCGATATCGTCTGATGTTTTACCTGGAAGTTATAACGATGGGCAAAACTACCGACTTCTCTGTGTTTCAACATCTAAAGTAAAGACGTAACTCAAAAGCAAAGGTTTAGCTGCATGCGCACTAATATGAAAATGTTTTATTCACCATGTGAAACTGAAGCTTGCTTGATCACGTGAGACCAGTTTGACTGATACATTCTTCTGTTGAACTTTTTTTTATTGCTGATGAAATAAACTCTGGTGCTCTCTGGAGACTGTTTCTTTGTTGTCAGTCAGTTAAACACTCACTACCGCTGGTGCCTGTGGGAGGAAGGAGATGCTGCGATGTCTGTTCTCCCTCCAGTTTTTTTACCTCAAACACACACACCATGGTTTTTAAAATGACCCTATTTGATACTCAAGCAGTGACAGTACATGTAAACTCAATAGGAGGTATTGAAAACGCTCTCTCTGTGTTGTTTCTGGTGACATATGTAATGATAATACCGCCGCCTGACCAGTGAAGTATCGTCTCTCTCCCTCTGCTCCCGCCTCAGGTTGACTATTCATGCCGAGTGCCCCATGCACCTGGAGGATTTCCCGATGGATGCACACGCCTGTCCTCTGAAATTTGGAAGTTGTAAGTCAGTCCAGATGGTCACAACAAAAAAAAAAAAAAAAAGTTTGCGATATAAAGATTGCACTGCAGAAAAAAAAATCAAACAAACAAAAAAAAAAGTGGCGATTGTTCTCTGCAGGCGCATTTCCTGTCCTGGAAAGACTTCAGAGAACTCAAACTGCACTCCTTCCCCCGTCTCCCACTATAAATATGACACTATGGGATAACTTTGATAAGAAGAGTTTTTCTTTTTAGCCAACAACTGGCTTGAAGTGAGAGTGAGAGAGTCCCTTGATAAATTCCTGCCCAGGAGTCTGCAGCTCTGTGAGGCTGCGCTCGGGTAGAGCAGTGCTTTGAGCAGAAACGCTAACGTCTGCACGATAACGATGGAAATATACTGATATTTAACAGGTAACGTAGCATGTTAGCAGCTAAGGGTGATGGAGATTACAGATACAGACGGGAACAATTTAAAAACAGATGCATTGTAACTTCTCTAAATCCCTAATCTCATGCGTTCCACTGTTTGTTTCCAGATGCCTACACCAACAACGAGGTGATCTACCTGTGGACGCAGGGGGACGAGCGGTCCGTTGCCGTCGCCGAGGACGGCTCCCGGCTGAACCAGTACGACCTGCTGGGACACGTTATTGGCAAAGAAACCATCAGCTCCAGCACAGGTACACAACCGGACGCCAGTATAGTACGAACTCATCACATTTTGTGTGTTTGAACAGGTGAAAGGTAAAGTCCTAAACCACACAAAGCACCCACATTCGGATTTCTGGGCACAGGCAGGTCAGCCAAGCGAAAATCTCACGGTTCTCGCGGACAATCCAAATTGAATTCCGATGGCGGATACTGCAAGAAAGAACAAAATGAGCCTGTCATGGGATGAAACTACCTTTGAAAACATAAACTCTTATTAGATTATCTGCATAAAATTGGTATCAAATTAAATCACCGTCCTTCCTTCCGTACTGTTGACGTCTACTGGCATCACATCTTTTGTCTGTTTTCCGTAAAAGTCACAGTCGGCACTTTTTTTTTTTTTATCCAGTTTCTGTCATTTTGCATTCAGCTTGCATTATTTGGGTCCATCGAGAAAAAGATGATGACTTATCAGCTTTTTAGAGGGGGAAACTATTCAGCATATTTATAAAGATATTATGAAGAGGTGTGCCAGAGGTGAAAGACTTATTTCCAGTCTGTGTTGAGAGTGATGATATTCCAGAGTCAGCTTTAATAAGCATAAAAATTAAAAGAAGGCCGCGGCGTTGATCAAATATTCATTTGATCTTAAATCCTCTCGGTCAGAAACATTTTATCCGTCACACAATCGAATCGCTTCGATCCGCTCTGGGGGGAGGTTTATGCTATAATATATAAACAAATTCAACCACCTCAGACAAATAATACAATTACATACAGTTATTTATAAGAAATTGTACGTTGCACCAATCACCAGCTTCAGGTAAGAAAGCTGGATAAAGAACTTATTGCTGCAATAGATGGATGAAAGGTTGCTTCAATGGGGCGTTTGGTAATTACTGAAAGAGTGCGAGGTTTGATACTGAGCCTCCATTCGCAGAGATTCGACCTCTGCAGTGAGCTACAAAGCTACGTAGATCCGTCGGACGCCCCCCTGTGTGTGAGACTACGCTTCCATTAAAACCTTTTGTTGGTCGGTACTCAACCTGTTTCTCCCAGGAAGCAAAGAAACGCTGCGTTAAAAGCTGTTGAATTAACAGCGCTCGTTTGCAGCTCTTTCCTTTGAGCCAAGTCTTTATTGCAGCGCTTCTTCACTGGTTTAAAGTCAAGTGAATTGCAGAAACGACCAACTAAAGTCGGATAACGCGCGCTGAAATCCAAGGTGGAGTCAACAAGATCCCAAAATCTAATTTCTTCAAACTTTAAACCTAATGGACTACAGTGAGCCGAGGGAGTGAGGAGGGATTTGAGCCAGTTCAGCTCTGGTTAGAAAAAAGAAAAAGAAAAAGCACACCGCAGGGAATGAGAGGCTGTTTCCTCATATCTTTGCAACACAGATTACAGACGTGGCAAAGAGAGCTGCTGCTCAGGGGAACTGTAAACTTGTCCAGTATTTGTTGTTTTTTTTTGCTGCCATCAGTGACGAAACCTGAGCTGAAGGAACACGTTGGACGTCGAGGGGTCACGGTGACGCAGGCGGGATGTTATTCACATCCACGGCAAAATAGACAAGACAACCATAGAAAAAATGTGACTCTTTGAAGGGAAACTCATCTCGAAAATCTATTTCATATTATGTGGAGAGTCAAAACTCCTGGCATGAGCTGGATAAGTGGCTCCGAAGACGTTTGTATCTTCTTCTTTTGTGCAGCGGTAGTCAGCAATCTTTCAAAAGATACCATTCTAGTCTGGATTTGTGTTGGGAGTGCTCCTTCAAGGGCAGCATAACAATCAAAGAAGTGAAGGGAAGTAACAATTTTATGCTCAATATTTGACTTTTCTAAGAGAGGTGAGCTCTAACTTACTTCGCACAGACGACAAACGCATAATCAAATCTGCACCGAGTCAGCGACGCAACATCTGTCATTTAATTTGTTTCACACACGTCCAAATTCTTCTTTTTTATGCCTTTTTTTTTTTCTCGTCACATCTTCAGTTGATAAACTGCGGCGAGATCGAGGTCAGCACATCGCAACCTCTTTGGGATGTATTTCACAAATATGACGCATTCAAACCGACAATTTTTCCTGATTTTAAATGGTTTAATGGCTCATCTAACAATCCTGTGAGCCGCTCTGATGATGCAAGTTAATGTTTTAACTTTAATAAATCTTCCTTTGAATATTTTAGGCATATGTTCCTTCCAACTGGCTGCATTAATAATAATGACCCTGTGTGTCTCTCTCCATCTCTCTCTATGTTTTCTCTCCCATCCTTCAGGAGAGTATGTAGTGATGACAACATATTTCCATTTGAAAAGGAAAATTGGCTATTTTGTGATTCAAACCTACCTCCCCTGCATCATGACTGTCATACTGTCTCAAGTCTCCTTCTGGCTAAACAGAGAGTCGGTTCCTGCTCGCACTGTATTTGGTGAGTGCCATCTTGTGTTTTTATCATCCAACTCTGCACTAAATCATTAATTGAACAGGTTAGATAATTACGGTCGGGGGTGGGGGGGGTTTTTTTTTTAGCGTATGACTTAAGAGCGAGACAAATGTACAGAGCTGCGTTTGTTCCTCGTCGGATGATTCAGCAAACTGGAAAGGTTTTCCCGGTAAAAGTTCTAATTAACATCACGATGTACAAGAACACAGCGTGGTGCGTTTAGGGGCACGTGGGCATGAATGAGCAATTTGTTCTTTCATCAAAAGTATTGACTTTACCCAAACTCCGTGACTGCAAACGCTAATTAATCAAAGCTACGTCAAAGCGAAGTTGGAGAGTACAGAACTGGGAAAGCGTGGCAGGTGATGGACGAGGCGCCGCCGCTCCAGAAGACGATGTTTGGCTGCTTTGTTGCCAGCGCGGGTTTGAAAATGACTCGCTGAGCTTGAGGTTACATGAGCGAGCACAAGACACATCAGACATAATCCCACTGAAGCCACCATCGACTCCTTTTTAATAAGAGGTGTTGGCAGTCAGAGAACAAAACACATCAGACGATCAAATCCTTTCAAAACGTTTGAAACGCATAAGACACATCTGACACAAACGTTAATGGGTGATATTTAAAAAAAGATGTCGGCTGCATACGCTCGGCCGTGTTATCCTCCCGTCGCACTGTGAATAATAATTGATTCAATTTGTCCGTCTGGCACAGTCCACGTTAAGAACATCGTGTCTGCTTAGACACTCAAAAGATGAGATGTAATTTAGCCTTCCCCTCCCTTTTCTTCTTTCAGTTGTTATTGTGTTGCATCATCTATGAAAGAGCCCCTTAACCCCCGTGTTTGCTGAATGATTAGCATTTTGATTTGAAAATGAAGCACCCGTGTACATGAGGGAGCACACATTATATAGCATAGCTTTCCAAGCGTCATGGGGGAAGAAAGAAAAGAAAACACCGCCGCCACCTATTCTCATGAATTTTCTCTGAAGGATCACAGCTCCTTCAAAAACACACGCCGACAAGAACAATTTTCCCTCGAGTAGGCATCTGAAAATCACCTCAGTCGCATGAGAAAATTCAGTTTGTAGTGGGCTGAATGAGGACGAGGAAAACGTGGAATATAGTCAAGTTAAAACTCCAGCACAGATCAACCTCTGTTCTTAAAACAAAGTCAACAGCAACCGATCAATCTTTCTGTCACAAATTCTAATTTGTCACCCGCGACTCAGTGAAATTAGTTGACCTCCCCGCTGGGCGACGCGATCGTTCGCAGAGCCGGCTGCCGATCTTTTGTTTCATCAGATCGGATGGTTGGGAGCAGACGGAGTGATTGCTTTTAGGTGGCTTGGTGGGCGACCGTCGTCCGACCACAACTTTAATTCCCACCAGCAGTAAAATTATTCGTCAAAAGTGTGATTTATTAGATGGAGGGGTTCACTTTCACATGCTGTAATTGAAAGTCTTGATCTTAATCTTGCACATAGTCGGACACAAGAGATGTACGCAGGATCAGAGCGTGTCAGGTTCTGTGCGTAGATATTTTGGACCTTGCAACTCTGTTAAACAGAACTTTAAAAAAGGACATCTATTGATGCTCGTAAACATATTCGCCAGACGGGTTTGAACTAAAAAATAAAGACTGAAACATCTTCTGAAATATTTCACTGCATTGAGTTTTTCAACCTTGCAGGACCGACGCACTGTGCGTGCTCACGGTGTCTATGCACACTTGAATTTTCAAACCTGCAATGCAGTGGAACATCAATTCGACTTTATAAGCTCGAAAAAAGTCCCGAGTCATTAGACAGTTTAAACTCGTCTGAAGCGTCTGTTGCGTCGCCCCCTCGCAGACTCTGTTTTTCAGCTTCCTGGTTCCCAAAAGTCCCTAAAAATAAGTCAAAATGTCTCCACTGAACTTGCCTTTTAAGTGTTTGTGCTCAAAAAAGAATCCATTAACTGATGTTTTCATTTTATCCTCAGGGGTCACCACTGTCCTAACCATGACCACCTTGAGCATCAGTGCTAGAAACTCCCTCCCTAAGGTGGCCTATGCCACCGCCATGGACTGGTTCATGGCGGTGTGCTATGCCTTTGTCTTCTCTGCCTTGATTGAGTTTGCCACAGTCAACTACTTCACCAAGCGCAGCTGGGCATGGGATGGGAAAAAGGAGGGCATGGAAATAAGGGTGAGTGGTTCTTATTTATGTATCTTCTTTGTTTTTGTTTGTTTTTTTTTTTATTATTTGAAAGATGTGACACACTCGCACCAACATTAACAATCACAAACACGCCATCATGACAGTCCGGAAAAGGGAGCCTACGTTCAGACTTTATCTCCCCATGAAATTCCAGATTAATGGTCCTACATCTTTCGATTTGAAAAAAAAAAAAAAAAAAAAAAAAAAGGCTCCGAGCTCAGTCAGTCCTCATTTCACACTGACAAGACCGACGGGGGCAAATTGCACTTTTGGAAACACTGATAGAAAGTTTCTATTCCTTAAAGGAGCCCAGAGTACTCTATAAAGACTATAAAGAGAGCTTTTATTTATTCATTAACAGCCAAATGGAACAGGGACAGCGGGGCGGAACAGCGCTGAGGTAAACTCCCAGAGACGCTGGCCCTGATTTATGATGGCAGCATATGTTCAAGTCTCATCCTAAAGTCAGCGTAGGCTCATTCTCCCCAGCAAAGATGGCGTCCGCACATCACGTCTGCATGTGTCTGAACACGCTGATGAAGAAAAAAGTGAGTGTGCATTATTCAAAGCGAAATCAGCCCGAGGCCGACGTTTTTATCCTTTTAGCATGAAATCTAATAAATCACAGCTTACAGGTTTTTAATTTGTCGATAGTCTGGCCTCTTGTTTATGAGGACGTAGGACGGGGGAGTAAATCTGCATCAAGGTAGGAGAAGTGGAAAACACAGATTACTCCGGCACAAAGTCTTTTTTTTTTTTTTTTTCATGTGCTCGACTCAATTTAAGGGTGGTGGATTTATCTGGAGGTCTTAGCAGAAAATGCTTTGCTCTTGAAAGCTGTGATGAATTCATAAATAAAAACCTGATAAGTCCCTCGTGATAACCTCGACGCTTGAATTCCCCACGATTCCTGTGATGTTTTATGACTCGGCGCATCAAATGAAACAGATTGGAGGCATGAGGCGGCATCAGAGCAGCTAAAGAGAAGAAATGAGGGAAAATTAAAGCGCTTGCGCCCGTTTCTCATGAGTTCGTGTAGCCTATAGCGCCACAGAGGTTCAGTCATCCCGGTAATGAAAGGAACAAATGGATCATTGACAGAATCAGGTGTCAATAACCCGACGAGGGTTTAAATTGACGGGTTTTAGAAGTCGACTGTAAATAAGGATTTCTGCCCGAATTAATGATTGAATTAATATAGACAGGCTGCATGTTTCTTTTTTAATCAGCTAGCTCAGTAGATTCTCGCACGGTATCGAAAAGATGTCAGACAATAGCATAAATGTTGATTTTATGTAAGAACACACATGGAATTTACACCGTTACGCTCGTCACTGACAGCGAAGGGAGCTGGAAAACACACCATATATTTAAATTTCAGATGTGAGACACGAGTTGGTGGAATGGCACATTTACCGAGGTACTGTGCTTACGTGCAAATTTAAAAAGGTACGTGATCTGTAACTTACAGTAAGTCTTTTTCTGTCCATGACACTTTTCTTCTTCTACTCCCAAACATTGTGCTTTCTACTCTACTACATTTATCAGACAGCTTTAGTTTCAACTTGCCAGAATAAAACAGATGATGGGTTTATAAATTATCCTCTTTCGCTATAAATTAAAATGCCCAACAATCCAACTGATGCAGTTCGATGAGTCAGTTGTGATTTACAGTTCATCTTATTATATTTACATACGTTAACTCAAAGGAGACCTAATGTGCTTTTTTGTTTTTTTCTTGTCCTTCAGTGTTTTTTTATAAGTTATTGTGCAGGTAAAAGGTTTTGAAATTTAAAAAAAAAAAAACAGAAGCTCCTCTCTCCCACAGAAAACACCGCTCTTTAAACGCCTCGTCAGTAGCCACGCCTTGAATTCTGTGACTTTGTGACATCACCATGTCACAGTTTGCATTACTCACAGCTAGTTTGCCATGTAAGAATTAATTCGTCACAGCTGCTCTGTTTGTAAGCAGCGTTGGCTCAGGCGTGTGTGTGCTGACCAATCAGAGCAGATTGGGTATTCAGGAGGGCGGGGCCTTAAAGAGACAGTAGCTAAAACACAGCGTTTTAGTGCTTTTTCTAATAGTAACCCAAAATAAAATTAGGAATGTGAAAGTATTTTAAAAGTGTGGAAAATGTGCTCCATGATGAATTTATAGTCAATAAATAAATCTTTTTTTTTTTTTTTTTTTGGTCTGAGCTTTTTCAGGAGAAACCTGGTCATGGTGGCAGCACAAAAACACTGTTGGAATAAACAATAAAAACAACAAAAGCAAGCTGAGGGGAGTTACTACGTGTGCAGAATGGATATATTACTGAGACTCATCTATAGTCTAAATGAATCAGTGCATATAAACTGTGGAAATAAAATAAAAGACGCAAAACCACATTTAAAGGTGGCCTTCTGGGTGTTTTATGCTTCTGAAAAATGTGAAAATGACATACGAGCACATTATGAACCTGTCCTTTTTGGTAAATTGCAGTATAGGTTAGAGCTGTTATGTTGCTGCGAGCACATAAATTGCTTCTATCAGACGGAGACATAATACAGCATGAAACACATTTCCTCTGCTGCGACAGACAGACCCACAAATCTATTTTCTGCTACTAATGTACAAACTGTTTGACACAATCAGTACAGCCTTTTTTTTCTTTTTTTTTCATAGCTTTGGCATTTGGTCCTCTGAGTGATTGGCAGGAGTGCATATTGCTGCCATAGAAGTTTCCAGTCGGTGGGGAGAATTTGCAGCGTTACATTGCAGGAGGGGAGACTTTTTTTTTTTTTCTTTTCTTTTTGATGCCTCGTCTTAATGGCAACAGCCTGGGCTGCGTTCTCGGGGGCTGTGCTGAGCATGCAGTTGTCACGATAGATAAAAAAAAATGGGGTCACGGAGGGAGACAATGCACTCCCATCATCACACTCCCCCGCTAGTATAAGCTTCTGGAAAGCAATGGGATCAGACTACACATGCCTTTTTTCATTTTTCAGCATACTAACAATAATATAAAAACCTATTGGAAGAAAACCTATAAGGTCAGTGTCTTCCAGGAGAGATGTTTTAGCTCGGCGAGTCCTTTTGAAGTCATCAGAGGCAGGATTTGATCCACCACTCTCACTGCAACCAAACGATGACTTCATCGCGCCCCAGGCGCTTTCTTTTTCCAGACGCTGAAATTGTGACGCTGTAGACGAGTCAATGTGCACTAATTTACCTTGCTGGTTATGGGGCTTCTCTGCCATTTTCTTCCATTTCCTGTCGGCTAACATTCTGTTTGACAAGCGATCTACCTAATTAGCTCTCCCCTCGCCGGCTGAAGGTGTGCTTATTACAGAAATTAGCCGGTGGGGAGTTTGGTTGGGATGAGAGCCGGCGTATTTCTAGACACTCCATGACACAAGATTGGACACCAGTGTGTTAGACTTTATGTGCTGGTTTCATCAGCAGAGACGGAGGCACTGGCTCGCTGTGCTGTGGGCTTCGCTGCTGGATTGAATACGTTTACTGGCTTTCTAACGCAATCGTTTTTTTCGGAAATGGCCGTGACTCAGCCGGTAATCATTATTCCTGGCAATCACATTTCAGCATGACAGTGTTACTCATCTTACTGCAACACAGAAGTAGTGACAGTTAAGTTTGCAAGTGGAACAAAACTTTTTTTTTTTTTTTTTTGCTCCTGAGTTATGAATGGAAAGTTTTTGTATCCGGTGCACGATCTGTGTGTTCCAGCATCAAGTGTCGCCACCATTACAGCGGCGGCAACTCGATTTTAACATTATTCAGAATTTAGATTTTAGACATTTGTTATGACAATAGCCAGAATAGATGGCAGAGAAATGACGCACAATGTAATATACTCACATTACTGTACTAGCATGCTAGCTTAATCAAAAACGAGACTTGAAATTGCAAATTTGTGTTTGTTAGGGTTAGATAAATTACAATAATATCAGTTAAAAAATAAGAATCATACTTTTTTGGCAAACATGCCCAGAGAATCTATGTAAAGTGTATGGTCACGGACAGGGAGAGGCTTGTGTATTTCATATGTGGGTATTTCAGGCGTGTGTGAGCTGACCAATCAGAGCAGAGTGGGTATTCAGGGGGCGGGGCTCTTAAAGAGACAGGAGCTAAAACAAAGGGTTTCAGAGAGAGGGACGTTTCACAGTCAGTTCAATATTTTTTTTAACCCTTCCCGATTTTGTGAGACATCACTGTGAAAAGTAACGTTACATAGAGGGTGAAGGTAAACGCAGGAAGTTGTCAGCTTCTTAAGACAGCATTCAAATGTGCAGATATTGTAGTGAGAGACACAGCAGTAATGGCGACTTGTCTGCTCCCAGTACCGGTTTCACGTTTTGTGTTGCTGTTTAAGCTGGAGGTGTGGTTATACACAATATTTTCCCTCTTGGCAAGCTGCCTCCTGACTGCTGCGACAACAAACAACCTGTGTAATGCAGCAAGATGGAGTCGTTATATGTGGCTAACCATCCTTAACTATGTTTTTATTGCATATTAGCACCGCCATCAAACCCAAAATGCAGCTAATGGATTCCCTTAATATCTGGTGAAACATGTTTGTCGCTGTTTAAGGAATTAAATCTGAGTCGGACAAAGAGGAAAATTAGGAGGATAAACACCAAAAAAAAAAAACAAAAACAAGTGTTTGGAGGAACCAGCTTTAATCGAGATTACTGAGTTTAATTAACTCGTTAACCTGCAACACAACCTGCAGTGATGAGATCAAGCTCAGGTCACCTCTACAACCAGAAGGTTGACGGAACATTTTTTAGCGCCACTATAAAAAAATAATAAACTCTCACTCCACACACACACACACACACACACACACACACACACACACACACACACACTCTGGACACTGTAGCTCCCTAAACGCAGTCTTGCACGCACATACACCCACATGCTCACATACTTGAGGCTATTAAATATGCCAACACTTCATCTCCAATCTTAGACCGGGACAGACTGTCATGAGGTTCAGTTGCACGCACACATGCACACTCTGAGCGCCACGCAGCAGGACAGCGAGGCACAGTTGCCCCCCGGGGGCAGTTAATCACACTCATAAAGAAATTCTGATGCAACAATTTGCAGAAGTAACAAAGACAAGGTCAATAGATGCATTGTATTCGGGTGGGGTATTTGCGCCCGCAGCTACACCAAATGACTTTGAATAGTGCGCAACAATCTTTTGGCCCAGAGCAAATAATGTGCTGTGTCACATTAGGTTTGTGAAAGCATGCGCACAGCCCAGTGCCACATGTGGTTCCCCCAATAATTAGACCATATGAATTACTGCGCGGGCCAGCAGAGCCGAACAGCGACGGAAGATTACTTTGCTTGGCTCGTTTGTCAGGTTGCCGGGCGAAGACCATCCTTAACGCCAAGGACTGAAGAGTTTAGGTGGCTGTGATTAAGGTCACACGACACGTTATCATAGTCATTGGCTTTTCCTGCTGATGTAAGCCATCGGCGTGATGGAGGAGGCTCGTGGTGGTGTTAGACGCGGAGGAATCGATACCCTGCAAAAAGGATCTGGTTATCCGGGGGCTATCAGCGCGACTCTTTCTCGCACTGTACTAATTGACTGGAGATAGACCCCTTCAGGCGGCGGCACACCATTTCTCTGTTTAATGCAATCAGCCGTCTGCGGGGTTTGTTAGCTCTCCACCACCCTCGGCGTCTTCGCAGAGGAGCTTGAAGGATGGTCGTTCTCCTGTTGTCCCGCTCGCTCGCTCGAGGAGGAAACACTGATCACACTGAATGCATTTTGTCCTCAATCCTGCTGCCTCCGTCACCGCGAACAGATCGACTGAAGGTTATCGAACGCTTAATAACATCAAGGCCATTCCCACTGCAGTAGCATCTTATATCGAGGTCCCTGTATTAAGGCAATTGTAAGACACATGGTAACATCAGTAAGAAGCCGATGCGAATATTAATAACAGTATCTTAAACATATCAGTTCATTTACATTTTGGGGCATTTAGCAGACGCTTTTGTCCAAAGCGACTCACACTGATGGCGGTGGCTGCGATGCAAGGCGCCGACCAGCACATCAGGAGCAGTCTGGGGTTCAGTATCTTGCCCAAGGACACTTCGACATGCAGACCAGGGGAATCATAGATGCTTAAAGACATTAATAAAAGTCTTACATGTGTCTTATAATTGTTTATAACAGCATCGCAAACATATTTACTGACTTTTGCTTACCTAAGTTTTTAAGTAAGGTCAGTAGGGAGGTCTAGTCAACAAAAACAATAACAATCACCAGGTTGGTAAGCTGTTAATGTGTTGTAATGCTTCTACAGACAATCAGAAAAAAGTCACGAAGCTTTGAGTGAGCTGTGAGCGTTGGTTGTCGATGTAGCGAACTTTCTGTCTGCTGTGCAGCTAGCGATCCTCTCCCTCCTCTCTGTGTCACCACACGTGCACGACTCCTTTCTTTTTCTTCACCTGGCATGTTTGGTAGCTTAACCCGGAGCGCTGGGATTGTTGGCTTCACCTGTTCCACGACTGCAGGATCCTGCTCTCCTGCTCTGGGCAGGGATTTCAGGAAAATGTCTTTCGGGGAGGAAAGACTTGAGTCACTGACCAAACACTCTGTAATACTGATGGAATAAAGAGATATTCAACACTTCTTAAAAATAAAAAAATATCACTTAATGTCCTACAATCAAACCAGTAAAGCTGATGCTGTTATTTCACGTCATATTAACATCTAATGTTGTTAAGCATCATATCAAGACCTTCAAGGGTCCTACTGCCTATAAACTCATGTGTATTACAAGCACATTTATACAAAGCTATAACCATTTCACTGCTTGTCACATTTTCCATTAAAGAGATGCTTCTCTGTGCACAAGTAGTAGCGCACCGGTCTCGTTCAGACCCTGAGCAAACATATAAAACCCACATCTCATCACCTGTCTCCATTTGAGAGTGTGTGCGTGTGTGTGCGTGTGTGTGTGTGTGAATATTTGGGATGAGAACTAACTAATCATTTTAGCGAGGAGCTGTGTGCAGAGAGAGAGAAAAAAAAAAGAGAGAGATCCACCATGAAGCATTCTGGAGGAGGTTGGGAAAGAGGGGACATTAGTTATGCTAATTAAAAAAGATGGGAGTCGAAGAAATAAAAAAAAAAAGGAAGGAAAATTAAATGAAACTGAAAAAAGTAGAGCAGAAATTAAATCTGGGCTCAGAGCAAAAGTGAAAACAGGGAGCAGTGAAAGTGAAACACTCCGTCAGACGACATGCAGGGCTTTTTAGTTTTGCTGCAGATCCTTAAAGTGGCCACAGTGGGGGATGAATGGTGAAGAAAAGAGAATGACCCTCACACACTGCACGCCACGCAGGAAACTAAAACTCTGCCCGGTGATCAATCTCGGTGTCCTACTTGTTCTCTCACGTTTTTGTACCGTGCGAGCTGCACTTGGACTCTTTTCAGTTCTGACGGGATCCTCCGGTGATGCAAGTTTAATCTTTTTGGGTTTCTTTTTTTCTTTTCTCCCTGCGTCATTTCAATATGAAAGACAGTCTAATGATTTCTCTGGAGTAGTTGTCGTGAAGAAGGCACTTTTCTCCAGCCAGATTTATCACACACATTGTGTGTTTTCTTTTTTTTTTTTTTTCTTTTTTGTCATGTTTGTTTTATCGCAAGCTGTTTGCCTGAAGAGGCCTGGCTGCTCTCGTTGATACCGTTTGTCAGACATGTTTTAAGGCGCCGCTCTCTCTCTCTCTTCTTCTCTGTCTCTTTCTTTTTCTTTTTCTTTTGCTTTTGTTTCTAATCCTGCTCTGTGCTGCTACTGCTACTGTTAGCAGCATCAGACGCCAATCCAGCCTGGTTCTGCACGGATTGCAAAATATAATTGTCTCAGTTTCTGCACTCTCGATCTTTTTCGTCATGAATTTTTTTATCATGACCGTTTTTTGTTTTTTTTTTTCTTTTTCTGCATTCCAGATTTGTATGATGCAGATTGGAATTGACAGTACTGATAGTGTTAAAATGTCTCAAAAATAACTTCCAGCTAGCCACTGATGAATAGAGTATGTTAAGTTGGGTAATTTTAATATAATTGGTAAACTTTTTTTCTTTTCTACTTTTCTTTTCAGGAACCGTTTCAGGCTAACATGGCCAGGATTAAAGATCTGGTTAGGCTTTTGTTTTGTTCTTGTGTGTGTCGTGTCTCGTGGTGTTGCTTCTATTTCCTCTTTATGAGTTCAAATGGAAGTATTGTTGAGTCTGGTGCTTCGCTCCTGACAACTTTTTACTTTACTGCCTTCTTTCATTTCAGAGGAGAGAATCCGCCACTCTGTCCAAAAAGGCCAACAACACCTTCAACATCGTCGGGACCACCTACGCCATCAACGTGGCCAAAGACCAGGGCTTGACGACCGTCTCCAAGAGCGCCGGCGGACCGTCCACCAAACACCCCTATCTCCACAAAATGGACGACCCGTACACGGAGGCCAAGAAGTCCTACAACCGCGTCAGCAAAGTGGACAAGATATCGCGCATCATTTTCCCAGTTCTGTTCTTCATCTTCAACCTGGGCTACTGGGCCACATACGTCAACAGAAAGCCGGCGATCATGAAGGCCAACAACCTAAACTGAATCTGACTGAAGTGTAAGGCTTGATCTGTGTGATTTCTTTGGAGGGTAGACAAGTTTGCGGGAGGCCAAGTCATCTTACATCTTATCGTGTGTGTGTGTGTGTGTGTGTGTGTGTGCGAGCGAGCGAGCGCGTTTCGTGAGCTTTTTCTTGAGAGTTTGATATTTTGCACGTCTGTATAGATGGAAGGCAAATTTTAAACACATAGTGTAGATTCACATATAATAGAGGACGTCGGAGGGGAGCACATTCTCACATCAGACTGTGTTTGTGTAGCGTTTCTTTCCTTCCCCACCACACACACACACACACACACACACACACACACAAACACACACTTATCTCTGGCCCTGTTCGCCGTCGTGAGTAACCCCCGTGTTCCTTCGCCGTATCTTGATTGCTTGCTGTTTTCGTAGAGTAGTCGAAAAATGTGTTTCCACTATGTTTTGACATGTTTGCGCTTTGCTTATAATAAGTTAGAGCGAGCATGCCCGTCGAAAAGTTTTTTTTTTTTGTTGTTGTTTTTTATTTTTTTTCCGCCATCGTAGCTCATTACCGGCGATAAGGTTTTGACACATCCGTCGAGTTAAACCACATGCATGCACGCACGCACACGGATACACAGTGACGCATCAGGGAGAAGAAAAAAAAAAAAACGCCAGTGGAGCAATTCGTCGTCGGCGTCGTCGGTTGCTGTACTGTGCTCCATTAGCTGGGGGCAGCCTGTATAGTTCCATAGGAACATCATTAATAATCGTCACTGTCTGGCCTTCAGCTCGTGCTGAATCTCAACAGACCCGATGCGGTATCATCTGGAATTGCTTTCGCGTCCCGTGGGGCTGCCCGGACATTTTCTAGTCCAGTGGCTCTTATTGTTTAAACTGGCTGGGTTATGTTCAATGACAGAGAAGCCATGTGCCTTGGTGAATACACACATGATTAAAAAAAGAAGAAAAAGGAAAGAAGAGGGGGGAAAAAAAAGGCTTTGTCATGCTCACACCTGCATTTTACAGCACACCACACGTATATATGCACAAACAGTCTGTGTGTATATTACATGCAAACTGGTGTTCACAGGCTCCGTGCACTACAGTATGCGGCTGCAGCCCCCCACCTCCACCTCCACCTCCACCTCCACCCTCCCGCGGGCACGAGCACCCGGTGTAAAATCGCCCATTAGTGTGGAAGGTTAACAGAGCTCTCAGCCTGTGAAGAAGACGAAGCGAAGCGATTACAGGCTCCAGCGTCGTCCACAACAATTATCATGTGCTTTTCTGTTTTGGCTCATGACGCGGCGTCTCTGTGAGCCGAGCGGTCGAAACAAATTACCACCATTACCTCAGACTGAAGTCTAATTCTGCACCACGGTTTATTATTCATTTACCGCGAAAAATGCAAAGAACACTTTACACATCCGATCCTACCAGACGCTCTCATTTATTTCATTATACTTCTTTTGTTTCCCTTTGCATCGGTCACCGTAGATATTTTATTTTTTGGCTCCGTTATGATTTCTTTCTGCATTTCTGCCACATCATGAACCAGATTTTGATTCATGTACTTTTTGCCCTTTTTATACCAGATTGTGTACAGTACATTGGTGTTGATTTGATTCGTCTACATATGCTGTACTGGTTTTTTTTGGTTTTTTTGTGATTGACGTAGACAAGACAAGGCCAACATGTCAACAGTCATACAGTACTTCAGAAACAAACGTCGGAGACACTGTCGTCACTGGAGAGCGTCACACTGCAGAATGCTGCCAAATCAATAAGTCGACTGCCTGATTTATCCAACAACACGTTAATGAACAGAATTGAACTGTTGTTGATCAAACCGATCATCTTTCAACACGTTGCAGAATCGTCTCCAGCTGACGTGAAGGTCTCCAACTCTCATTTTGTTGAAGTGACATCTGTATTTTTGTTATGTGTGAATTTGATACGTGATTATACAGATGTTTTTTGTTTTGTTTTTTTTTTGCACTCTGGATATTTTTTGCTTAAGTATAGACTCAGATTGGCCGCTGTACTTTAGACCCTAACACGCCGTGGATTTCTTTAAAAACTGTATCTTCAGTGGTAAAGCATAGGAGAAAAATGTGTTGTGGCCTCTTTACAAAGGTGTGTTGATAACACGAAACATGTATAATGTATCAGTCATAGGTTAATGCATGACAATCTGTACACGTGTCTGTCTGCAACCTCCGATAATGGTGTTTGTCACACTGAAATAGGGCTTAGGATCAATGTTTCTGTAGTTCATCCCAGTTACTCATCAATTACCTGCTCATATCCTCGGCAACATCTGCATAAACGCACTTAAAATCCAATTATTTGTGCATATTGATGTGATGCTAATGATTTGCGGCTGGCACAGACTTCTGAAAGTGTTTTTCACCCTCATTTGGTAGCACACAGATTTTTAGGGTTTAATTCAGCGACTCTACAGCAAATCTCAGTTTCAAATAATAAAATACAAAATTAGGGGGGGAGAAAAAAAAAATCTGGTCGGGAGATGCACGACTGCACAAACTAGCATTTCACATTCAGGTCACATTCTGACTTGTAATTGCAGGTTTCAGCTTAGATGCAACAAATTGAAGGCTGATCATTTATTTATCTTTTTAATTATTCTTGAAAAACTGAACAAATGAACAACAGATTAGATTTATTATTAATTTCATTGTCATTAAACCGCTGCGGCGGGTCGTATCGTCTCACCGGCTCCACTCGTGCAGTGTTTTCAAATTATCTGACAGATTCTTTTAAACCATAACAACGAAATGAAAACACGTATTAAGAAATCTTCCCGAGAGTCTTTAGAGGACATACTGTTCGCTTCAGCCCGAGTGAAGAGCTCCTGGTGAACCAATTTTCATATTCAAACAACACACACTTTATAACCTCAAACAATGACCAGCCTGTCGTGATAAATCATGACACTAAACTCTGGAGGAGGTTTGTGAGGAGCTCATTAAATTTTTATAGCCACACCAAATTACAAATCAGGTGGATGTGTCCCCGCTTTCTTTAACACCTCCTCATATCTTTCTGCAACAACACTCACACAGTTCAGCTCTGGCAGAGTATCTGTTTTGTCTCTGTCTCTTCCCCGGACGTGATTTTTGATCATTTCGTCTCAAACGAACTGATTCATGAGCTCACACACATCAGCTGAGGGCGTATCCAGCCTGCTGGCTGCTGCTAATTCAGGATCTGATGACACAGAGCGCTCATGTTTATGCATGATTCCTCTGAGTAATGTGATGGAGGTACTGTAGGTAAGTAGTTGTGAGAGGGAGCAGCCGCTGAATATTTGAGCTGCCTTTGTGAAATAACTTGCCCCGGAGACAGTCGTCCTCCACACACAACCTCCTCCGTCATAAATACCACGAACATGCTCGGCCGCCTCGAGCCGGCTGATATGAGCACTAGCTTGTGTAATGTGGTGACCAAAGATGCATTAACATGTCAGCTTCATGTGTGCAGGGACTGTTTTAATAGTCTAAAAAAAAAAAAAGCAATGTAATCCTCACACGGTGAGGAGGGGGTTGAGATAAATCACCCCTTACAAGTTATATAATCAAAGTAAGTTTGGTCAGTATTTTTACTTTTTCATGACTGAGACAATATCAGAAAAAAATGTAAAATGGTTTACCAGGAGATTTTATTTGTTTCTTTACTCCTAAATGTACCATTTTGGAACCAGCCTCCAGTATAAAGCCTCGACAACTGCTCTTCTAAACGCTTCAAAATGAAAAATAGGATTCAGCTTAAAAAAAAAGGGTCCAGTGTCGAGCAGTCTAATTATACTTCCAGTGTATAATTACCTGCAACTGTGTCTGTGTCACAGCAGAATGAACCTTTTGTATCTATAGCAGGAAGGAGTCCACTGTCCTGTTTTCTACAGTTGCCCAGAACGGACAAACATAGCAGCGGCTCTCCAGAAGCCTCTTTTAGAAGAGGCGGGTGAGACGAGGAGTATTCAGGTGATTGCATTCTGTAAACTCACCTCTAGATGTCACTAAATCCCACACAGAGAACCTTCATAGCAAACTTGAGATAAACAACTGGCCGTAACTGCGACCAGGTAGTTTATTAAGCGTTCATTTTAAATGTTGTGTGTGCTTGAAATGATTCGGTTTAGCAAAAACATCTTTATGCTCTCTGTCTTTAATAAATACGACCTGTAGATCTCGACAGCTCGCGATCGACGCTGCTGCTCCTTGTAAAGTTGCAGGATTTACCTTTTTTTAAATATATATAGTCACGTATCTTGTGATATGTGATTGTGTATCTGTGTGTTGCAATAAAAAAAAAGAGGGGGGAAAAACACTTCCAGAGCCACAGAACCACAAACTCTGCACTCTGCAGCAGAAGCTACAGGCAGACTGACAGCCACAGCAAAATAATCATGCAAAAAACAAAGAGAGATTGGTTGATCAACTTTAACTGTGAAAGAAAGAAATTGTAAGATGTGAGCATGAATGCATGTACATCTGGCATCTTATGTCCAGAGTTTGTGGTAATTCAGGAATGTGATGAACATCTGTGTTCCTGAGGGGGTTCTGCTGAACCAGAACTCGGCTGTATTGTTGCCATTTAGGGCCGGTTAGGATTGTGTGATCCATGTGGTAAATATTTTCCCCTCACAGGGCCAGAGTTAACGTCAAAGCAGAAACACGTCATCCTATAAGATAAAGTATATTAAGAGTATATCACCATAGGAATATATATTTATGCTATTCAATCAGTACGGCATTAAATATTATATGTTTTATACGACGTAACCTCCGCAGCATCGATGCAGATCTCTTGATGGGTAGAAAAGCCGTAGACAAATAGAGAAACTGATACTAATTATTATAAACTAAATGGCAACAATTCTAATTGCTCAGAATAGTGTTACCAAGTTGTGAATTTGTAGATATTGTGGAATCAATTCAATAGGTTTTTTTTGTTTTTTTTTTGTGAATATTGATATGTCACGTCAATTTATTTTTACATCCGATAAATACCGCTGTCTGACATGGAGCGCCGTGACACGACGTGTTACGGCGTTGTTGTTTTTTTTTCAACAGACCTACAGTAGAGATAATACTCATCGAGCTACTTACTACGACAAGATTCAGTACCTTGTGTGCACTTTTCAGAAAACCTAACTGTGAATTAGCAGCTGTCTGCAAGCAGAGTTGTACACACTGTGTTCTCTCTCCAGCAATTTCACTGCATGTCCCTCCGCATCGGGAGATCAAACACTTCCTCCACAAAGACAGCTCCGGGAACATGGTGGACTTTGTGTTTTCGTTGGGGGGGGAAGTCGCTCTCTACAGTGTACGCTCAGTGACTTGGACTCTTGTATGTTGCCCTCTCTCGTTCATGTTCTTACTGTATGAGATGTAGTGAATGGAAATGAGGATTAAAAGGACGTTGTATTTTGTCTTGGCGTTATTAAGCCGACTCTTGGTCGCGTTGGAGACTCAGAAGGGTTTTAAACATTCACCCTCGGCGGACTCGTCCGATGTTTCCTGTCGGAGTGTTTGTGTGTGCGTGGAAGTTGTTGAGTTTGTTTGTTGGTGTTGACACTGATTTGTTACGGATGGGAGAAAAAAAAAACTGGCAGTGCAGCGTGAGGACATCCGACAGGGAACAGAACATTCAAATGAAAGCGCGGCCAATCAGAAAGTGTCTCGTTATATTTCTGTCAAGTTTGGCAACACGTGCACCTCAAAAGTCAGGACTGCTGTAGATCACACATTCATCCCAAAAGGTATTTAAGAGATCAGGATTGAGTCTTTCTTTCAAATCTGCTCATATTCAATTCCTGCCTTTAAACACTTAATAAAAACTGGAGCGGTCGGTCGAAGAGTGCAGCCGAACAGTGACGGTGAACTTTGACCAGAAGTTGCTGCAACAATTCATCCATTTGACTAGAAACTAAAAACAGCAAATCCTCAAATCCTCTCTCTGTGAGAAAACAAACTGCCAGAAATTCCCAGCAAGCTTTGCTTTTTGTAGTATCAATAATATCCACAATATCACCATCTCATCCCAGGATTTTCCACACTGCAGTTGGAACAGATACGTAGGGAGTGAAAGTGTGCACGGAGCGGTGAACGAAGCAGAGGCGTTACAAAGTGAGAATGAGTGAGCGTCGTCAATAAGCAAGGCGCTGAAGGTTACCGTGGCCGCCTGGCTGCGGTCCAGTCCCGACTGCCCCTGTCGGTGCCTTCCACTGCACAGGAAATGGCGTTATGTCTGAAGCTAAAGTGCCTCATTTTTCTCAGCACGCTGGGGGAAAATACACTCTCTTAAAGCTCCCCGCTCGGACATATAAGGTTGTTTTCTTGCTTGCGCTCGCTGTGATGAATGAAACAATCCATTATATATTTACAGGCTTCTGTTCGGACCAGCTCGAGCACCGTACAGTCCTGTTTTTGTGTTCTTGTGAGCCGCACGACCGTTGTGCTCATTCGCCCGAAGCGCAGCAAAAAATGAGACATATTGAGAGAGTTTGGTCACAACGAGATTAAAGAGCTGCACACATTGGATTTTAAGTCCGGTTGAAGGCCGTTTTCTACGGGGATAATAGCTCCGCTTGAACAACATCCAGGATGGAAGTGAATGAATGAATCACTGACTTCAATACAAATCACTGGATCATAGAAGATGGAGATTTAAAACATTCAGCTATTCACTATCAATGTATGATGTCGGAGCAAAAACAGAAAAACCTGGTTAAAAAAAACAATGTTTCTTAAGCAGCAGCCTGCCTTCACCGGACGTCTGCAGCAAAATGCCACGTTACACAAGTCGTTTTGCATCTGCAAGTTTAAGTGCTGCAATTGTTTTAAGTGTTCAAACTGATCACCGCAGTCATCACAGACGGCAGCACTAAACATCTAATTTATGTTTTCTGCACCGACCGTCTCATTGATGTGCAAAACAGGGTGAGAGGGAAGAAAAGACGCTGATATCTGATCTCTGCTGACTTATGAGGTCGGCGCCGGCCGATCCTGCCAGACATAAAAGATGCTCCCTCTTTGTTTATTAACCTCCGTTCACCGTTGTTCTAAAAGCGTCCACCTTTCTAGTGCTGCGGATTATTTGTGGGGCTGCTGACAAACTGCCTCCGACCTCTTTGCCCAGACAACGCTCTCCTTCTTCACGGCGAATAAAGATTCAGCACTTTCATCTGTCCGTTAGCGGAGTGTTTGGTGAAACAGACGACGGAGTTCATGAAAAAAACATTCAGAGAGACAACAACAACAACAAAAAAGCTCAAAGACGTCCAGTTGTTGCTGTGCGGTCCGACGTGAAGCCGGTCAGGGAGTCTTGCATCTCGCAGACATGGGAGGGCACTTGTAATGTAGTTCACAGGTGCAGAAACGTGTCTTAACATCACATGGAAAAGATCAATGGTTGCTACTTTGGCGCGTGAGCCCCGGCAGTTTCCTGCAAGCAAAACACACACCGAGTTCACCATTCTGCAGAAATAAAGAGGTGGTGATGATGATTAATTGTGAAAGTGTTAATCGGGATGTGGAGCGTTCAGAAAATGTGTCTTTAACCACAGTTTGGGACACGATACAGTGACAGGGCAGCCTAGGTGTCAGTTTGTAAGGCCGAAAAGAAAAAATACGGGAGGAGGAGGAACGCACCGACTGTTAATCATCGAGCGATATGAGACTGTTCACTGGCTTTTGGGTGACGTGTAAATAAAAGGTTGTTCGAGGGATTAAAGAGGGAGGCTGTGTTCTTTGATCGGCTGCATGTAAACAGGAACATTAGCTGAATATTCATGTTCATCAGCCACGTAAGCGCCGTTAATTGGAATAAGAGCCAAAGAATGAAACGTTTTGTACATGTACTCAACAACAAACAACACCACGTGGCCCTGGACCTGAAAAACACAAAAAAAGGGAACTGAACTGATCTGGGATCAGCTCATACGCAGCGACAAACACACTGTCAACTGTGCAGGTAAAACTTAAACTAGACCAAATCATATTAGACTTGTTAAAAAGAAAGAAGTGGCTTGAAGCAGGTAATTTCCGGCTTATGATGACCTAAAGTGCGCAGTTATGAGTTTAACTTGAGCAGTAAGTGTAACAGCAGCTGTAAACTACGGCACAGACGCTCAGCCCCTCAGATGTAATTATTGAAATTAGTGAAAGGAAGCCGTCACATTAACCCTAATTACTTTGAGCTGATATATGCTTCTAATGCTGAGCTGAGTGTGAAAGAAAAAAAAAAAAAAATGTGGATGTGACGGTCGGCCGTGTGCCACAAAAAAACCTTGAGTTTGCCGTGAAAGCCGACGTTACAAGGAAATAATTACGTGAGCGAATCGACGCTGAGCGGGACAGTCGTCACATTAACATCACAAAAGCCATAAAACCTGCAGTGTTGACCCTCTAACAGAGACCTCGTCTCTGCTGAGACGCAGTCAAGGTCTCCCTGAAAAGAACCAGAGAGGAAGCTAAGAGGAGAATATTCAAGCGCGTTTCAGCTAATGCTTCCTACATTTAAGCACTCGTAACTCACCTGTGTCATCATAATGCATCTTCTTTCACATGGCGACTGAGAGATACACGGACACAACTAGAGCTTCACGCTACGTTAAAGGGAAACGATAGAAGCAGTACAGCAGAAATTAAAAGTTAGCAAGTCTCGGCAGCCAGCAGGACAGGTGAACCCCACATCCAGCTTCAGACCTACAGGACCAACAACTATTACTGTGTCTCAGCCACACGATGTTGCCATTTTCTCTCTTTCTCGCTTCTTTTTTTGGGTGCACAGAGAGTCTCGGGATATGTGAGGCCATGAAGGATAGTCAAATGAAGCCAAATGTTAATTTAAATTCCCCATGTAAAGTCCAGTTGGACCACTTGACCATCTGCACCCTCGGATACGACCAGAAAACACATTAGTCCAAGTCATTACAGGACATTTTGGTTTCCTCTCCAGGAGAAACCAAATGTGATGTCAGATGCATCCAAACCAGTCCGACCATGTAATTTAACATTAATACAAATTTATATATGTAGGTCATAACTCACGGCACCACTCGCTCTCTTACCGTGTCGACAAATATGTAATTTAGGGAGCAGCGACTGAGGCGAACCTCTCCGCCTGTCACGTTCTGTAAAAAATCAAATGGAAACATTTTAACATGATCTCTCTGGAGATTTCTTGTCTTTGGATTAGAGTCTGTCTGACAATGCGGAGTGACATTTAATGAGTCAATCATCGTCCAACTTCTAAAAGCCTGACCTTCATCCCCATTGTGTCTCTGACAGCCACATGTAAAGCTCTACTGTCGTCTTTAATCGCAGCCTTCGTATCGAGCAAGTCAGTCCTCTGGAGCCGTTCGTCCTCGGTGTCGTCTCCGACCGCTCGCTCCAGTCGGCTTCTGTCTGCGGCTTCAACCACACGGGTGATTTCTTTGCAATTGAACCATCAGGGTCCATTTCACCAGTGCAGTCTCTTCTAGGTCCAGCTTCCTCCGAGACTTGACATTATTCTTTCAGCCACTTGTCATTTAGACAAGTGAAATAACCTTTAATTAATCCAGAGAGAATCCGTGGAAGACGGCGTCCCTTAGAGTTTTGATGTCGTCCGTACCAGAATTGTCCCGGGTTTTACAGGTGATACCTCGCCTGAATGTTAACAGCATGTCAGAACAGTAACAGTGTGAGTCATTGTCGAGTCTTGTGTGTTTTATCGTGTCCTTTCCCCTGTCAACACAGACATCCAGCGTTGTTTACTCGGCTTCTTCTCCCTGCAGGGCCCCTCCTCTTTGATGACACCTTGTAATATTAGCAAATTAACTGAAGCTCGACTCAGTTCGGCGGTTTTCCACCGAGCGAGGTCCCGCCGGCCCCCCAGTGCACGCTGCTTTCCAACGATTAGTTCAGGTACTGGAAGCGAACAGTCACTTTGGCCTGAAGGGTTTGGTTTGGGGGGGCGGCAGGCTTTTGTAGCTTTGTTGATAATGAGGTTTCTTCTTTTGTGTACGAGTTGAAAATGTCTGCATTCATGTCAACATATCCTCATTCTAGAGAAAAAGTAATGCATGTTAATCGAATCAAATCAAGTTGCCTTGTAGGTTCAGTCTGTTCGAGCAGGAACTGTAAGTGTCTCACGATGCGTAACTAAGGACAAAACCTGAAAGACTTTCGAGTTTGATCTATTTAGAGGACTTTCCAGCTCAAGTAAATCAAATAAACACATATCTTTATTGTAATGGGACTGTTCACCCCAAAATCAATGCATATTTGTATACAAAATATTAGAAAACTCAACAGTAATGTGTCTTTCCAGAAACATAACAACACTGTTATTCAAAATAACGTAAAGGACCTTTTGTGCTGCTCAGTTTCAAGTCAACTGTTTTCTTTCTGCATCACCCACCAGAAGCGTGTATCAGCTTCACGGACAAGAGTCGAGCTAACTAAGCTAGCTAGTATTGCAGCAGCACTCTTTAAGTGAAACTCTCACCAAAAAGCAACCTAGGCTTTATTTGTGAATGTATATGAGTCAAACCTTCATGTAAAAGCATAATCATGACGAAACAGGCACTTTTAAGATTTACCGTAGTTTTGTTTTCGGGTCAAGCTCATTTTCAGTGGTACAGGCGCTTTTATGCTAGCATCAACATCTCTATTTTTAAAACCGTAAGAAGGCTCGAGACAACATGAAACTTTGCTCGTAGTGTCACCAGGGTCTCTACACATGAACACCAGCATTGAGAACATCGTTTGTGTACACAGAGTTTACCAAAAAGAACATTTTTGAACAACTCACGTTAGCAGATGCTTGTTCCACTAGCCGTCGTCATGGGGTCTGGGCTGCCATGACGACGGCTAGCGGAACAAGCTACCGCTAAGATGACTTAAAAGTGCCTCTTTCGTCGTAATTGCATGTGGCGAGTGTTTTTGCTTTAATGGCGAGGGGGTTTGATCACATGTGGAAATTAGCCAGTAAAAAGCAAACAACTGTTTGTGTTTCAATCCTGAGTGTAGCCCCCCCCGTTTTTTTTTTTCCTCAGATGACTGTGTTTGATGGTTTGTCATTTTGCATGCCTGGGAAGAGATCGCCTCATAAACGTCGATGACTTCTCAAGCGTGCGAGAGCAGACCGGCTGGTCCAAAAACACTGCGATGAGGCTTTTCACTCTGCTGCCGGGACAGGCGCAGGCCCTCGGTGGCTCCAGACTGTGGCCGACTAACAAACGGGTCTGGAAATAAATAACGTTGTGACCCGAAGAAAAGGACAAAAGTTTACTTGCACACTTAATTTGAAGAGGAGACACTCGATTCACACTGTAACTTCTGTGTTGGATTCACTGAGTCATAGCAGCATAGACGAATCTTGGACCCGGTAATAAATCTGCCTGACTCCCGTCTCCAGGAGTTCAATTTTCAAATTCCACCCATGATTTTCAGCTTAGGTTATGCCATCGATTAGAGAGTTAAAATTGGACCGTGTTGGCATGTTTCTCGAGCCGTTAGCACACTCGACGGTGCTGGATTAGCCGTGGAGTGGAAACAGCTCCGATGCCCCGCAGTCAGTATGGGGTATCCTCGTGGTGGAAAACAAGTCGACAGCTGTACTCGTCCTCGGGAAGATAACCCAGCACGAGCGCAGAAAGAAAAGGCAGAGGGAAGAAGAGCAGACATTTTATAAAGGTGATGAGAGAAAAATGAAATGCAGCATATTGGAGGTAATAAGAAAATGGACTGGTGCTGAATTTTAATACTTCCAGCTCCTTCCGTGGCTTATTAGAGTGGCTGGAGGATTAGATAGCAATAAGAGGAATTGCATTAACATATAACCTTCTTTCTTTTTCCCCCCCCACGCTGCAGATGTGTGTTGGTCTTCGCCTGTCACCATGTGGACTGTGGTGTCTCCAGCCCCGTCTGGTCCAACACATTATTCTGATGTGCTTAAGTGGAGCGATGCAGGAAGTCCAGCTTCGGTGGTGACAACTACTTGAGTTTGGTTTTTTTATTGTCTGTGTGCCTGGAGTCAGCCCACATCACGTCTCCTGATAGATGATACCCCGACATACTTACCCGTGCAACTCCCCTCCTCAAAGTCCCCCTCCTCCTCCTCTGTTACCTCCCCCAGGAGATGCATGGATGAGCAAGCTTATTCTCCTCGTGGGGTGTTCCCCATGCATGACTGATGCTGAGATTAATATCCTTGACTGATTCCTGCTCCGCGGTGAGGAGAGGAGGAGGCCTATCACAGCACAGCCGCCCCCTCAGGAGTCCATTGATTTTCGCACCGTTCTGACAAACATGAACCTCCTCAGCCCACAAAATACTTTATTTGTTGTCCATTTAGATGCCGTCTCCTCCGGCCCAGCTGTCCACATCTGCTTTCTTGTTGTTTTTTTTCTTTTTTAGCTCTGTTTGTCCCACGTCTCTGTCAGCTGCACGGTATTTACTGCTAATCGCATCCACTTTAGGAATTAGTATGTAAATGTATGCAACATGAGAGTGATGCAACTATAAAAAGGAATACGAATCTGCATACGTAGTCTCAAACATGTGTTGATTTATTTATGGTTATTTGTCGTGCATCGCTTAATAGTTCTGTAGCAGCTCTAATCTTCCTGCAGTCCAGCCGCAGAAAGAAAAGATTTAATCAATATTTCATAAAAGTTTAAAGATCAGCATTAAAGAAACAAACAATCAGAACAGTTGCAGGGAGCATAGTGAAATAAATGGAAGCAGAATAAAAGCACAAACATTTCTGATTAGCTGTAACTGGCTTGAATTAATTAATGTATGATGTCCCAAATGTGGTGAGGCAGCTGCAGAGTCAGCTCGGCTTCCTCTCCCTCATGCATGTTCAATGTGAAAATGATACTATGACACTAAAATACTATTTTGCAGTCCTTAATATTAAGATGATATCTTAAAAGGTTCTGATTTGCAGTGAAGCGCTGCCTTCTCTCTGAATACATCCTCCTAGTGAGCAGTGAAAGCTGGAACACACATAGAAACATCGCCCCCTGCTGACACTCGCTCATCCCTTCAGAAAGAGAGAGCTGCTCTGCAGCAGGATTCAAATTCAAAATACCAAAAATTCATTTTGCAGAGAGGGTATATATTTTAGCGTTTGGTGTCTGGAGCGCATAAGCTTACAGTGCAAAGTGCAGACGTTACAGACGGCGCTTGACAAGTGTGAGACAGGATTTTGTGCATCTCTTTTTCATGTGTGTTTGTGTCAGACTTAATCCCTTTTTTATATTCGAACAGCAGGGCTGATTCAGTTGTGACAACACTTGGCTCATATTTTTTTGTGCAGTATAGAGAGAGCCGCAAACCAGCTTTGAATCCTAATGCTTTTTTTGGGGGGGGTGTTTGACTCAGAGCTTTAAAAATACTGACGCGCCACACTGTGTGAGCTCCAAAACTGCCTTTTTTTTTTTCCTTCAGGACAATTTGTCTTAATTATGGATAATAATTAAGATACCTACAGTCGATGTCTGATCCCCAAAACATGCTAAACAGTCGTCTCACGTCGTCTTGCACCTCTGCTGGGAGGAGCAGCAGCAGCAGGAAGAGATCCTTCGCCTGTATCAAATCTGACAGAAGTAGAACATTTTGCTTTTCTGAAATGAGAAAAGTTGACATCATACCTGCGTGCAGGAGTTACAGCTGAACATACTCTTGAATCCTGATCTCATGTATTGAAGTCAGTGAACCAGGGAAAACCTGTTATGTTATTTTTGTTTTATGTATTTGAATTTCAGTTGGAGACTTGTTGTTGCCCAGTGTGAGGATTTGAATAGGTCTGATGAGAAGATAAAACATGGCAGCTGACAGGTTGTGTTTCCATATTGCGGATAAAAGCAGTCCATCTCATCGGATCAGGACTCTTTAGCACTAATTAATGCCAAAAGTTAACAACTGCATCAGAAGAGCAGCTTTATAACATGTTGGTGAGGGAACCTTCAACTCCGAAACAGTTTCAGTAATATAGTTTAACTGCTGTAAATCAAACTATTTCTCATATTTGTTCCTGACTGGAAGTGATTTGAAATGTACCCTCGACAAAAGCAACTTCATCACTGATTGTCAGCTACAGGACAATGAATTAATAGTTCGTGTGGATGGGAATGGTCACTTTAAAGGTACCCTGCTGGGAAAAATAACCAGCATAGACCAGCACCAAAACACAACATATGCTGGTCTTGCTGGTCAGCATATGTTGTGTTTTGGTGCTGGTCTGTGCTGGTTTTTCCAGCCGGGTAGGGAAGCACCTGGACAGGCTGCGGCTAACTGGTTAGCATGCTAACTTCACTAGATATCATGATGTCAAAACTGTTATTTTGTTATTTTAGTTTAGTTTTGATTGTTTTCAATTAAAACCTTACATATTGCACATTTAGGTAAGAGAAGGATGCACAGAGCTAAAATTGCAAAATAATGCAAAATAACTCTGACAACAGCAAAAGTGCAATAACAAAATGAACAATAACAATCACCATAAGGCTGTAAAACATGTAACTAATGTACATATCACCTCACTTTAAATGCAGCACAGGATACAGATACAGAAAACAAACTGCATACATATAAAGCAATATACATAAACATCATTTACAGCCTTATTGCCAGCAAAATAAGTTGGTACAAATGGATGTTGAAGTGTGGCAAGAATATAATTTGCATACTGCTGTGCAATCAAACAAGTCCCCTCAAGTGTTTCTGACATCAGGGTACAGTTGCACTTTTTTTTTTTTTTTTGAGAGAATAAATATCAAAAATGATGCATTCCTCTCTGGAGCAAAACTGAAGCTAATGTTGAAGCTGACAGCTTTTCGGTGGGTCGAGCTGTCAGAAGTACAGTATGCATACTTCTCCATACTCCACAGGCACTTATCTTCTGCTGTCTGCTGACGAACGATGCCGGCTTGAACCTACACGAGCAGACAGGAAGCTGTGCTGCTGCTCTCCTCCCTGCCCAGCTGTTCTTTCTCCTCCAGTCTTCAGTTAATTGGCCTTTTTTTTATTTTCCACCAGACCTGAAGGGGCTTGTTTTTGCTAAGTTGCTCCTATCTGACAGTTTGTTACTTGAGGAGTTCAGTGTCTGGAGCCAGGAGGCCGGATCTCTATTTATCCCGCAGGATCAGGTGCCGGGAGGCCAGTTGATCTTTAGCCCTCTCTCTGCTCCCTGGACTTGTTAGCTGAGTCGGAGTGTTTTTTTCCCTTATGGGACTGGGAGGAATTACTGTATTACCCTTTTAAGTGTGTTGAAAATGGGGTCAATTTTATTTTTCTGGGCAGCGAGCGATGGTAGAGAGTCTGCTGATGAGACGGCCTCTGCAGAGCGCCCTGCAGCTGCTTAATGGACGCCTCGATCACCTCAGCAATCAGTTTGGAGTAATCCAGGTTAATATGTTGAGGTCTTACAGAAATAAATCCCTTTTATACAAATACGAGTCTTCAGAAATGAGATTGAAAAAGGTCACTTTCGTACGGCGGGCCTGGACTGCAAATCAAAACGGTTAATAATAACACACAACTGCAAATCACAAAACACTGCGCGAAATACGACGACAAAACAATTCACATACAGCAACAAAACCACAGAACACAACAGCAAACAAGACAACACAACAACTCACAAATCACAATGACAAATACCAAAACTCAGCTGCAAATCGAACAACACAGCAATTCACAAAACACCAAAACGAAAAAGAAAACACAACAAAACACAGCAGCAAATAGACAATCAAATCAGACATCAAATTAAAACAGACAAAACACAACAATAAATCAGTTAATTTCCAATTTGTTGATGTGTCACCTTACTTTTGATTGGTCAGATCAGGATGTGGAGCTATAAACCCACTAATTAGTCCAGTTCTAAATCATGTTTATAGTGTTTATAAAGCTAAAAGATCTTCTCCCTCACATGAATATGACTGTTTATATTGAAGTGCACCAGCTACTTTCATCCGACTGTGATAACGTTCCCGCTCATGCATGTTATTTATTTATGTACATATTAATTTTTAAGTCACTGTTTTCCCCCCTTGTGCACTTAACAGCACATTATGTCATCAATAAATGAATCTTTTCATGTGAAACTCATCTTATCCTGGTGATAATTTTCAAGACTAGACAGTGATGGGCTCAGTTTCCCCACAAAACAAACCCTCCGCTAGCAAACCGGAGCGCCGCTTATTCCCACACTGCGCTTAGCAAAGTAGCTCTGGCCACAATTACAACATTTCAATGCTGGACCTGCTTTTCAAATGGGCCCCAGCGCCACACTGAGTGCTACACACACCCCGACACTAATGGAATCATGTCAGCGTGTGGTTATTAAAAAAAAAAAAAAGAAAAAAAAAAAAAGAACAGAGCGCTGGCCAATGAAAGCAGGCACTGTGGGAGAAAACATTACATGCTCACGTCAAGGCCACTTCATCTCCCCGTGTGAGTTGGAGTTGGAATCCCGATCTGTGTGTGGACGGGTGCGAACGTCACTTCCCCTCCTCTGCTATGATGGAACATTGGAGGGAAATGTGGTTTACAAATGAGTTCTCTGTGGACTTTGATATTGGCAAGTGTCTATTTTGTGATTCACTTCAATCAAACATTGCTGCCTCATCCTCGCACATGAAGAGATTTCAAAGGAAGTATTTAGGTCACATCGTAATCTAAACCATGCGACCTTCCTATAGCTGCAGCCCTTCATGTTTGCTCATATAGAGGGGGAAGATACATGTGATGTGATGACCTAAAGTCAGACATTTATAAGGAAAGGACACTAAACATCAGAGCAACATGTTGACCAGCAGCCATAATGACAGCGACTTTATTCAACCAGTAATGAAAGTGTCCCACAGTCACCAGTTTCTTTTATGACCCATTACTCAGCAAGGAGAACTTCTTCTCTTGGATTTGACACCTTGCCAAGATCATCATGGCTAATCATTAACTGTAAAAATAAATTTAAAAAAGTTATCCATTGCTTTCACTTTAACTTTTATTGTAACAGTAAAAATGGGTAAAGTTTGTGCTGATGGCAGCACTACGAAGACTGTAAAATGTTTGCTTTTATCTGGGACAGTGAATTTGTAAGAGAATATAGAGCGTTGACAACTAATGTTTCATTAAATACACAACTTTAAAGGTCATGTGTGAAGGATTTAGGGACTGAAATTGAATATTGCATCAGCAGCTACAAATTACAGTGTTCATACTTATGTTTTTTTTTTTAGTGTATAATCACCTGAAACTAAGATTTGTTGTATTTTCACAACCTAGAATGCCAGGGAGATCGACATGATCCATATTTCTACAGTCGCCCAGGATATACAAATCAAACATCAGCTCTAGATGGTATTTTCTGGAAGATTTCTATGTGCGACCACCCCACTAGTTTTGCCACAACATCCTACAGACTGGTCCTTTAAAACGTTTGACGTTTGGCCAGATGGCTTGAAGGAAGTTCAAGGTTCCTGCTCTTAAAAGGAGAGAATACATCTACACAGATAACAAGTCAAACATAATTATAGCCACATATTACAATGAACGTCTCAGAGGGCTGCACATATAATAAAACAATAATCACATCGCATCAATGGCCGAGCCAATTAAAACCATGTTTAGTAAAGTGAGAGTAACTTTGTTCTGTAATTTAGGGACCCTCTAAGACTCAGCTATAATCAGCATTCACAACGATTACCAAAATGCAAATTTACCATAATTAGAAGAGACAGCTCAAAAAAGCATTTGAGATATCAAAGTCCTCCATTAATCCATGAAACTCTGTGCTGATAACAGAAGCAATTCTCTGAGACGCACAGATTTGTATTCATTTTTGATTTAATTGCCACACTTAAACCTGCTGGTATGGCCTCTTACTGTTTCTGCACCGTGCGTGTTACGGGTGAACATGTCCGGAGGCCTTACTGCAACGTGGCAACACCAGGTGATAAATAATTCTCTGGTGTGTGTATAACTGGCATGACAGGCAGGGAAAATAGATATAGGATTTAAATCATTATAGTCTGAATTCATCTAGCCGATAAAAGGTTCCAGGCAAGAACACATAATAGAACAGGAATATATTTAGGGCCCGAGCAGGGAACCTGCGAGGACCCTATTGTTTTTGAAGCGATTCTTTATTTTTATTTATTTATTTATTTATTTATTTTTTCTTCGGACGAAATGATTGCATTTTTCACTGCCTGGACATACCCAAAAACTCACCAAACTTGGAATATAAGTCACACCTGGCGAAAAATTTTATAATCTATTGTCGTCCTGAATTTCCACCACTAGGTGGCGCTGTCATTAAGCACAGCGCGTTTTGGCTTATAACTCCCATATACTTTGTCGCACATTCAAATTCCTTATATCCACGCGTTCAGTGAAGTGGGCTGAGTCTCGTGGTATAGGCCACGCCCATTTCCGCCTACCGTTTTTTTTTCGCTACGTCGCAAAATGTCGAAAACCTACTTTTTCAAACTCCTCCCAGGCGATTTCACCGATTTGCACGAAACTTGGCACACAGTATCTGTGGACCCTCCTGACAAAAAGTTATTAAAAGAATTTTGATAGGCCAAACAATACTCACATTATTAAATAACAACTTCCTGCAGATTTCCTGACAAACAGGAAGTGTTGGATATCTCCACAACGGTGTGTCCAAATGACATGAAACTTGAGATAATACTTTGACATGAATTCCCAATGATGTGTCCAAAAGGTTAGGCGATGACCACAAGGTGGCGCTCTTTAAATTCAAATAGTTTATATCTCCACATCGGTTGGGCGGATTGACACCAAACTTGGTATAGTCATTGCCACTGCGCTCTTGAGGATATCTGACAAAGGACTTATCATTTGGCCACTAGGTGGCGCCCTGATGCCAGTTTAAAATTATATTTGGCCCTGTGCCCAAACGATAACACTTATGGGAATGAAATTCATAGGCGTGGTATAGACTAGCCCCTGCAACTTACACACCAACAATGACCAGCAGGTGGCGCTATTTTCCACTTGAAGGCGTTTTGGCCCACATTGGTTTATCTACATGTTCCCTGCATGCAGCTGAATTATTTAGTGTAGGCCACTGAACTTTACTGTGACTCTCAACTGCCTGTGTGGTAAATCATCAAAATCATAATGAAACTAAATATGTAAACTGTTTTTAAAGGTGCTCTAAAAATAAATACATTATTATACATATTATTATTTTTATAAATAAGGTCAATAAGACATACATCCTGGTCATGTGCCGCCCTCATCATCTCAAATGTTGACCGACAAACAGAGATGACATCATGTCAGCTCTGTCACTTAAATCCTGTCCTAGCAGCTGAACATTTAAGGTCAAAGAACCACACACTAGATTATTTAAAATATTGCTCCTTACAAAAATAAATATTAACATAATAAATTAAAAGTAAACCACTGTCAAGGTTTATATGTTAACTGTGAGAGCAGTTTAGATGTTGTACGTTTGTCCCCCTTGTAAAGTTTAATAAAACAGCTAAATAATAATAATAATAATCACTTAATAATTGAGAATGATATGACGTAACTTCCTGTGACTGTCTCCAGTCATTGCTGTTATTTTGCAATTCTTTCTCGGTGGGTGGGGCTGCAGTTCTGTACAGTAATGACATCACATGTTGGGAACAAAAACAACGTTTAGAGGTAAAATAAGACTTGAAGACTTTAACATGTGGCCCACACTTAAGTCAGACCCACACAAGTGAAACTGTCACAGGCAGAGGGAAGCAGTTGATGAGGCTTGTCAGCAGCACGTCGACTCTGTAACATCAGACAGGATCTGATGATGACTAAAGTCCAGAGGAAGTCGACACTCGTCCAGAATGTCAAAGATGAACACAACCTGCACATTCCTGCTCAAGTTTCAATAAAAGAAGTGATGAACAAGTTCCAACAAGCTGTACTGTTTCCCTTTCAGCACATTCAGCTCTCTGAAAGTGAATGGAAATGTGAACTGTATGTTCTGGTTCACTTTGTCTGCAGTTATTCTGCAACACTTTCTCCATGGGCGAGGATGCGATTCTGTATACAATAACATAACACAGTTGGAATAAAAACAAAGTTGAGAGGTGAAATAAGACTTTAAACAACATTTAGATGTGAAAGTGTGAACATGTGGCCTACATTTAAGACATTAAATGTCCCACACAAGAGCTAAACGGTGTTGACAAGAAGCACCAGTCACATAAGTCATTTCAGTCACACAGTTACAAAGAAAATGTCTTTATTTTGATTCCATTTGGTTACAAAGAAAAAAATATCAAAAATATTCTTCATTACATATTTTTAAATGTTTTCTCATTTGATTTTTTTTTTCAAATTAGTACATTTCTGCTCACCAGGTCTCATCTTCTATTTGTTATTAGTAAGTACTCAGTTTAAAAAACCAAGCTTCTCGTACAGGATGAGTAGGTCGGTAGCTGCCTAATTGTTTCCATCTTCTCTGCTTTAATAAAAGCAAAATGCCAATAAAAAACAGGGGAGTTTGTAGAAAGATGATGTGAATTAAGTGAACAAACTGAACCAGGTCTGTTTCACAAGAGACTCATTTGATGCTTCATCACAGACGGACAGAAACCAAAGAGTCTATTTTGATGAGGATGTTCGGGAGTCTCACAGTCTGAGAACAACATGTCAGTCCAAAAAACTTGATTTACAGGAAATCAGGATTCATTTCAGGAAACCGTCGTCCAACTCGTCCTCAGCAGCCTGTTCCTCTGCCCACAACTTTCAGCTCCTGGCTGCTCTCGTTCTGGAGAAACGAGCAGTGAACTGCAGATATATCAGCCATGTTTGATCCCCCTCGTGAAGTACAGGTTCAGGCTCCTGTGGCGGCTCGTCTCCATTGATTGCTCAATCTTGGTGATTCGTCCTTTCAACTGTCCGTCACCTGCAAGATGAGAAAGAAGAGCAGTGGTAGTTTCACGTCTCTTGTGCAGGTTTTGTGTCTATTTGTGGAAGTTTTTAGTGAATTTGTGGAGGTTTGAGTATATTTGTGAAGGTTTGTGTATTTGCGGAGGTTTTGTGTCGATTTGTGGAAGTTTTTAGTGAATTAATGGAAATTTTTAATGAATTTGTATAAGTTTTTTGTGGATTTGTGGAGGTTTGAGTGTATTTGTGGAGGTTTTGTGTATATTTGTGGAAGTTTTTAGTGAATTTATGGAAATTTTTAGTGAATTTGTTAAAGTTTTTCTGGATTTGTGGAGGTTTGAGTGTATTTGTGGAGGTTTTGTGTATGTTTGTGGAAGTTTTAGTGAATTTATGGACTTTTTGTGTATTTGTGGAGGTTTTGTGTATATTTGTGGAAGTTTTAGTGAATTTATGGAAATTTTTTGTGAATTTATGGACGTTTTGTGTATTTGTGGAGGTTTGAGTGTATTTGTGGAGGTTTTGTGTATATTTGTGTTAGTTTTTAGTGAATTTATGGAATTTTTTGTGAATTTGTTTAAGTTTTTTCTGGATTTGTGGAGGTTTGAGTGTATTTGTGGAGGTTTTGTGTATATTTGTGGAAGTTTTAGTGAATTTATGGACTTTTTGTGTATTTGTGGAGGTTTGAGTGTATTTGTGGAGGTTTTGTGTCTATTTGTAGAAGTTTTTTGTGAATTTATGGAAATTTTTAGTGAATTTGTTTAAGTTTTTTCTGGATTTGTGGAGGTTTGAGTGTATTTGTGGAGGTTTTGTGTATATTTGTGGAAGTTTTAGTGAATTTATGGACGTTTTGTGGATTTGTGGAGGTTTGACTGTATTTGTGGAGGTATTGTGTATATTTGTGGAAGTTTTTAGTGAATTTATGGAAATTTTTAGTGAATTTGTTAAAGTTTTTTGTGGAGGTTTGAGTATATTTGAGAATGTTTTGTGTATTTGTGGAGGTTTTGTTTGTATTTGTGGAAGTTTTTAGCCTTTTTTGGGAGGTTTTGTGTGTGTCTGTAAAAAGCAGTTAACACGTGTAAACACTGAGAGCCACAACATTAGAACCAGTGACAGGTGAAATAAATAACATGGATCATTGTGTTCCAATGTCATGTTCGGCTGTGAAACTATGGGTCCCAGCATTCGTGTGGATGTCTCTTTGACAAACACCAGTCACCCAAACACAGCTGCAGACCAAGTACACCCTCTCATGGCAGCAGCACTCCTTGGTGGCAGTGCCCCCCCTGCAGGACAACGCGCCTGCAACGCTGCAAAAACTGCTCAGGAACGACCCGAGGAACGTGGGAAAGAGCTCAAGGTGTCAACATGACCTCCAGATTCCCCAGATCTCAATCCAGCTGAGCTTCCACTGGATGCAGTCAGAGCCAAGAACAATCCATGGGGGCCCCAACATGGATGGCAGTTGGTTCTGGCGCATCCAGCAGATGCTCAGCTGAAGTGGGATCTGGACAATGAGGAGACCAGTTTGAGGCCTTGGGTTCTTTGCCATGAGGGGGTGCAGTTGGTTTGAACGGTGTTTGGGTGGCTGTGTTTGTCAAAGAGAATCCACAGAAATGACAGAACTCAAAGTTTCCCAGCAGAACATTTGATTGTAACAAGATGATCAATGCTCACTTCACTTGTCAGTTGTTTTAATGTTTCAACTGAACAGTGTATATATATATATATATATATATATATATATATATATATATATATATATATATATATATATATATGTTAAATAATTTTCATATTTTGCATAAATTTAGTTTTAACTATATTATTCATACTTTCACAGTACTTTGTCTGACAGCTTTAGTTACTAGTTACTTTGTCGATTCATATCAATATTAAACATTTGCTGATGAAACATGATATATTATTATAGATTAAGTTAATCAGCATTAAAAGCAGAAAGTTGAGATCTTAGAGAGGCCATGTGAGACAAGCCAGTGTCCTGCATTATGGAGGACAATTATTAATTAATTGATATATTGCATGATGCCGGCATACTTATAAAGCAATTCTGTACAAAGACAGCTGCTTTTTGAGTCTCATTCTCAGGTCGTCAAATAACGCACTTTGTGAGCTATTAACAGGACTCATAGAGAGTCAAGTTGTTAACAGTGAGAAGACATTTTCAATTACATTTTATTTCAAGATACATTTTTTATATACATTTTTTGTGATTATCCAGTGGCTGTAAAAACTCTCCTTGAATCCTATGGGTTTTGAGGTGGGACTTAAGTCTGGTCTGGTTGGTCAGTTCACACAAGCCTGACCACAAACAACTGGATTGCTATTACTGAACTTTGGTGCCTGGAACTCTACAGTGGCGAACTGGCTATTGTAGCTTACGGCACTCAACATTGTTTAGCTAACAATGTTAGCCTGAAAAGCTTCATACCACGATGTTTTCGCCAGCAGAACAACAATTTCCGAGGGTTCATAAAGCTCAACAAGCACTCTCTGAGCACACAGTTGCGCACTCAAGTGCACATGTACAAGAACTAAAAACAAACCTTCAATACACTCCGAAGGGTGCAAAATAACTAACAACCGCTCAAGCTGTTTGTAGCTATCAGTTCACAAGACAACTCCAAAGGCTTCATAAAGCTTATCAAGCACTCTCTGAGCACACAGTTGCGCACTCAAGTGCAGATGTACAAGAACTTAAAACAAACCTTCAATACACTCCGAAGGGTGCAAAATAACTAACAACCGCTCAAGCTGTTTGTAGCTATCAGTTCACAAGACAACAACTCCAAAGGCTTCATAAAACTTATCAAGCACTCTCTGAGCACACAGTTGCGCGCTCAAGTGCACATGTACAAGAACTAAAAACAAACCTTCAATACACTCAGAAGTACTCAGACAAATTAACAACCACTCAAAGTATCTGTAGCTATCATTTCACTACATCTCTACCATTAACATGACAACAACAACAACAACTGCTTCCAAAGAAAAAATGTCACCACAACACATTCAGATCGTTATCAGTGGTCTGCTGGGCATTAAGGCCGAGGGCCCTGTAACAGCTTTGTAATGATCTCTGCTTGGTGTTATCAAGCAGGATGCTGTTGCACACAGTTGCAAAGAAAATGAATTCCTGCAATTGTTTTCATTTAGTTTTATCACAGAGGTTCAACATTATCTTCAAGCAAAGGCATCGCGCCCATACACACTGAACTCGCGAGGGAAATCGTCATGGACAGTTGAGGGCAGAGATCCAAGCCGCTTTAGTGGCGTCAGGCTAGCTTCTACCGTGGCCCTGAGCATGTCCCTAGCCAGGCCGAAGCCCAAGCTAAACACGCACACTATGTGCACGCTTCTACCAACCATAGGTGTCTGAACATGAGGGACCTGTAAGTTGGCGGGATCGCACGAGGGCTCGTAAGATACGCTATTACCAATACCAGCAACTGATCAAAGGCCTGACTACTGCCATTCATGGAAAACACTGCTTACAGCTCCGATGGACTGCACTCGGGCATTTGCCATTGAAGATAGCTGAAGTCTGGCCAAGTTAAACTATAAATTACAATAACACCAGGTAAGCCTGGCAGACCACTAACAACGGGACTGCTCTTACTGAACTTTTGTCCCCAGAAAGCTCTACACCACAAGGCCTCCAAAACAACACGTCTCACCTCAGTTCTGCTGGTGTCGTAGCTCTCAATCCGCTGCACTTCTACCATGAATAAGAATGCTACTGCTAACAAACCTTACACAAGCCACCAAAAATTAACATGTCTCCGGTCATTCTGCTGGTGTTTACAGCTCAGTTTGCTGCACCTCTACCATGAATGTGACCACAAGAACCGCTTCTAAACCAAAAACTTCACCACCACACAGCTGCACGTCAGAAACTGAATAGGATCCTTATTAGTGGCCTGCTAGGGGAATACGCCGAGGCTAATGTTAGTGTTGAATCTACATAAATGAAGCTGTCCATTTAAATGTAAAAGTCCCAGCTCAAAACCAACAGGGTTCAAAGGAAGTACAAGTATTTCAAACAGGTTTTGCTTTATCAAATCAAATCAGGTCAATCAGATTTTGATTTACTGAGAGGAAATATAGACATATAGATATTTTAGACATATATAGAGTATTTAACGTGTGTATACACTGAGAGTCATATCATTATAACAGTGACAGGTGAAATAAATAACATGGATGATTTTGTTCCAATGCCATGTTCGGCTGTGAAGCCATGGGTCCCAGCATTCGTGTGGATGTCTCTTTGACAAACACCAGTCACCCAAACACAGCTGCAGACCAAGTACACCCCCTCATGGCAGCAGCACTCCTTGGTGGCAGTGCGCCCCCTGCAGGACAACGCGCCTGCAACGCTGCAAAAACTGCTCAGGAACGACCCGAGGAACGTGGGAAAGAGCTCAAGGTGTCAACATGACCTCCAGATTCCCCAGATCTCAATCCAGCTGAGCTTCCACTGGATGCAGTCAGAGCCAAGACCGATCCATGGGGGCCCCAACATGGATTGGAGTTGGTTCTGGCGCATCCAGCAGATGCTCAGCTGAAGTGGGATCTGGACAATGAGAAGACCAGTTTGAGGCCTTGGGTTCTTTGCCATGAGGGGGTGCAGTTGGTTTGAACGGTGTTTGGGTGGCTGTGTTTGTCAAAGAGAATCCACAGAAATGACAGAACTCAAAGTTTCCCAGCAGAACATTTGATTGTAACAAGATGATCAATGCTCACTTCACTTGTCAGTTGTTTTAATGTTGTGGCTGAACAGTGGAGATATACATGTTAAATAAAATATAATTATATAATTCATAATATATATAAATGCAGGTGTTCGTTAAACTGAAACAATGCCAGCTGGCTACAATATCGCACTTAGTAAATATTAAAATACTATGACTTCCTTCTTTTATTCCCCATTGAACTAACCTGTACATTGCTTGCTTGCAAATTTGTTTGCCTTTTTAATTAGCTTTTTTAAAGACAAACAGAAAAAGAGGGAGAGAGACTAGTGTCCCAACAGTGACACTGTCATGGCTTCTGCCAACCCAAACTGTCGGTATTCAACGACCTGTGAATGAGACTCGACTATCCTCTAAAATCATTTACTGATCATAGAGTATTAATGAGCAGAAATTGACAAAACTCACACTTTCTGCCTCTAATTTTTGCACCTATATTGCACTGACCTGGTTGGACCAGGTGTGTCTCCTCTCTGGGTCTGATCACCATACAGGTAAGAGCTGTTCCACCTGAAGCTGAAGACAAGTCCCACTGTTCACCTGGAGAGAGGAGGAGGCACTTTAGTATAACATGATGACTACATGCATATATGTCTGTGTGTATACACATATTCTGATTGTAAGCAGAAAAAAGATGTATGGACAGAGTATAGACACATCTGGCAAAATGGGATTTCTTACAGGATTATCATTTCATAATAAAGAATGATATAGCGGTCTGTGACCACGTGCATGACATCACCTCAGGAGTCTCACATCACTCTGCACTATAAAATCTACTTTCATCTGATTTAATAAATGTGTTTTTTACAGGTAAAACAAATGTAAACCAAATGTAATAAGTTCTGAGAACATTAAGAGCTTTATACACGAGTAATATGATTCCAAAGTCTATCTTTTGACACACAGTGCAGTGATTGCAGTAACACATTAAACCAAAACTGAGACAAACACACTGAATACACGCTGTGCAGCTACAATGAGGCTGCTTATTTTGTGTATAAACTACTTTAGCTGCTCAAAATGACCTTCTAGATGCTGACATACTAACATACTGAGACATTATTGAGCACCTGGAGCCTGTTAGCTAACTGTGCTGTACTCAGATATTCAGCTGTAAAGATGATAGTATTAACAAGCTAACATTACACAGCACGATAATGGCGTCATGCTAACACTCTCCAACAGACACACACCTTAGCTAACATGCAAACCCGTCTGTAAAAACACAACGATGAAATGACCCAGACGTCTTTATAAGCTCATTATAGTGTCAGTAGCCCGTTAATAAAGCAGCTGAGCCGCTGGTAACATGTTTCCAAACCTTGCATTGCATCTCCAACAAATTTAAACTCAGCTAGCTAACATAACCACTGACTTAAACTGACCAGTAAACGTTAGCTAACCAGCTTTCATGCCGTTTAAAATAATAAATAAATAAATAATACTTCAAGCCGAATTTAACGAAACTAGCGACTTGTTCTGAGACAGTGACCCAAATTTACTTAACTGTGCAGTGTTCATGTAATAAACACCGCAGATATAAAACGGCCAAAATCACAATGGAGTTTGGTGCATTGGGCAAAACATACAGTCCGCGGCGCGTTTAAATGGATGTAATTACAGAATTATGTTCCAGCCGAATTTATCTCAACACTAAACAGTTACACAAGACGTCTACAGTTTCATGTTCAGAGTTATTTCAGAAACATTTGAGGCAAAAACAAATCTGACCGACATGAGAGGGAGGCTGGCTCCATTTTAACCGGCACTAGGCTGAGACAACATGGAGGTTACTTTGCAATGTGGAGCTCTTTGATATAAAGGAACATCACCTGGGCTAATCACCTGAGATCTAAACAACTCCCACACAGACATGAACACACCTGAACTGAGCAGGTAAGCACACACATCAAGCAGATTCGTACAGAAGAGTTTACTGACCGTATTCGTGTCCTCAGAGTAGAGCCGCTGGAACCAGAGTGACGATCCAACAGCTATTTAAATACACATCTACAGTTTTGGAGGGAAATCCACTAATTTCACGCGGGAAACGAGCGAGACCGCCCCTTTTCGGCGCGCTCCACATGCATTAGTCAGAAAGTCTGTGGGCGGGACTCATTGTGTTTATTCATCCAGTGTGAACTCATAATGGTGTTTACCTCAGGTGGTAGAGCAGGATGTGAATGGAGGCTTTGCTTCTGCTCTGGGTTTGAGTCCCGCCATGGATCCTTAATTAGGGCCCGAGCAGGGAACCTGCGAGGACCCTATTGTTTTTGAAGCGATTCTTTATTAGGGCCCGAGCAGGGAACCTGCAACAAAATTCCTGCATATTGTGTTGAAAGCAGACAATCTTGCACATCTAAACAAAATACGGTATCATTATCACGTAAATGTTCATAATTGTGTTCCATGGACTGATGAGGCTCTGTGTAAAATTTGGTGCAAATCGGCCTATAGATGGCGATCTGGTCGCAGTCTGATTAGTTTGAATGGAAAGTAAATGGGAAAATCTTAAAATCCTCTTCAAAACTCATCGACTTTCAACCTCTTCTTGTGCTTCATGCTTTGAGCTACAGATACCATTCCACCTTTTAAAGAGTGAGAAGACCTTGAACTGTTGGGCATGTATTCAGTTTTTAAAAATCTCTTACGGTTTCCAAATCATCACAGTTTTAGTTTTACGGATTTTTAGGCCTTCTTCTGATTTTATAATGGGTGTGTATTGCGTGAGCTAGAGTGCGTGACATCATCGCCAGAGTGTAGAGCAGCTGGAAGAAATGGAGAAAAAATTCTCTTCAGCTACTGGACGATGATACTTTCAGCTTCTTCCCGAAACTATTTCATTGCATCATGCCTCATGTGGACATTTTCGTCAGCCAGCTCCAGAAGCGGACCGTCATCTCAGTCTTTGTCTGGGGAATCACGCAGCAGTACACGCTCTTTTTCCTGTCTTCAGCGTGCATTACTTAATGCCAGCGGGAGCAGGGCCCCAAATTATAAAGAAACGGCTTCTTCGAGGCGTTGCGTGCGGAAGCCCTTACGGCAGCATGCCCCGAGGTGCGTGGACTGCGAGGGCCCGACCAGCGCTGCTCGCAGCTTTAATTGTTATTATAATGGAGATTCTCATTAATCCAGCATGTGGTGTGATGAGAGCCCCTTTTTATTTATTTATTTATTTATTGAGGTTTAGAATAGAAACATTGCCACAACTGCACTCACTGGCAATTTGCTCGAATTCTTAGATGAAACGTGAATTGCTGCATTTACCTATGTACCTGAACGCACCATTCCCAAGTATCACGTGTGTTGGGATCTACTGCGCTCTGACATTTACCTCTCAGGCAAAGTACACAGTGTTTCATGATCGGATGAGCCCAGAAATTAAACAAAGAGGAATGCATACATAAATATTGTAAACACCATCTGTTGATACCACTGGTGTTATTATAAACAGATGTCACATTTGTAAAATAAACGTATATTTACTTTTTTTGTCATTATTAGTCCTGTTTTTGACACAGGTGATAATGTTCCTACTTTCAAAAGAGCCCCTGAATGCAGCATCCGCGCCGTCCACCAATGAGATTTGAGCTCAACCTGAGAGGCAAATCACGGGGCGTTAAAAAAAAACCCGTACATCGCCGCTTCAGTTCAGTAAGGTAGGCTTGGTAGCTTGGTAGCTAGGCTAGCTAATGTTACCTATCCGGTGTCTGCGCCGTTGCTAACACGCGCTAACCCTAACGTCCCGCTAACTGCTTCACCTAGCATGACGCCGCGCTAATTTGAATGTCCGCGTTAGCTTAGCTTTGGTTTTCCGACAGTGTGAGGAGGAGGGGAGGACGCCTGCCCACCAACACCGCCTCCAACAGCCGCTACGGAGTCTCGCCTACAGCCGCCTCCCGCCGCTAGCTTGAAGTTCCTCATCCGCCTGTGGATGAGGTAGTTTTTTTTTATTTAGGGAGGGTGGTCGGAAGGTGGTGTTAGCTAGCTTAAAACAACACACCAAGGCGGTGGATACATGTCTACCTCTCAACCGCGAGACCAACTACGAAAGGGAAATCTTGCAGTTCATGTTTCGCCAAGAAGTCGGTGTGACGTCTTTTATTCCATCTTGTTCGTATCTTTTCCAACAAGAGAAGAGGAATATGTCCAGATATAACATATACAGCCTGTTGGACTGGGTCTACGGCGGGGTGGACCCGAAGTTTGAGGGCAACGGGGGCCCCGAGTGCGCCGCCTTCCTGGCGCCCCAGCAGCGCATCAGTGAAAGTCTGGTGATCGTCCTCATCTCCCTGGTGGAGGTCTGCGTGGCGCTGAGGAAGATCAACCTCTCCAAGGAGCTCAGGGTGGTCGGGAAAGACTGCACAAGGGCGAAGGAGGACAGTCTGGGCAAGAACCTGTTGCTGGTCGCCCTTTGCATGACTTTTGGAGTGGAGGTTGGGTTCAAATTCGCGACCAAGACTGTGATCTACCTGCTGAATCCCTGCCATGTCGTGACCATGGTGCAGGTAAGGATGACACCTGTGGGCCTGAGGCTGATGTCTGTATGTGTGTGTGGTTGATGAGGCTACGTGTGTGTGTGTGTACTCTCGGATGCTCTGCTAATATGAGAGCAACAAGTCAAGACATGCTCGTGTTTAATTCCTTTTCTGATTTGTGCTTTAACTTGTTAATTCACTTTAATTGCGCTGTTTTCATCAGCTACATCTGGAGCCTCGCCCATCTAACTTTTACAGTCTGATGAAACACAGATGTTACCAAAGTGTGTTGTACTTCCTGAAGAGACAACATGGTCTCACTTGAGCTCTGCAAAGCTTGAGGTTGTAGTCCTGACTCATAGTAAAGATTGAGAAGGCCAATAACCGGATATGTAGAGACGATACATTTGCATTAAAAGTGGAAAACTTACTTTCAAAGTTTGAAGCCTCACTTTGTAGTTTTGGGGGGAGGAATTTTAAAGATCCTCATGGACAAACAAACAAAATAAATAAGCTCTCTTTGTGTTCATGACAGAATACTCAAACTGACTTTAAATGACACAAACACAACTACAGACTGTTTTTACTTTTGTTTACATGTGGCGGACCCTGCCACCTTTCTGGCTTTAAACAGTGAGTGATCGGAAAATGTGTTACTAACTCACTGATATTGCAAATATTAGATTTCTGAGTTTAAATGACATATTGCCCCTTTTTAAGAAGTGCAATTTCTTCACGTATTTGCACTTAATTTGGGTTTTTATTCCACTTTGTTATTTTTTAACCTTTGAGGCAAATATTGTACTTATAGTGAACCATACTCAACTTTGCATACTCAGATTATTAAGACTTTATTATTATTTGGCATCAGAGCCAAAGTATCATATTTGTAGATGAATTGATTGACCGATAAGAAAAAGGCTGAATATTGGTTAAGATAACAGCCAAGCTGATAATGATTTGATCCCGACTTTGCACAGCATCTGCATGGTGTATTACACATTCTTCAGTAAGACTGTCTGATGTAAACCTGGTTATCTTAGCACTGCTGCTGGTAAAAAGAGGAAGGAAAAGATTTATGCATTTCCTTTTTATATAGCTCCTTTAGAACATGATAGACTAACAAATGAGCAATAATCAAAGTAACCAGTTGGGATTATTAGTTTGTGTTTTGTTTGCACGTTTATGTAATTGCTTTAAAACAGATCAAATAAATACAATAGATGTGTTAGAAAAGGTCAAGAAGCCATCATGCTTGTACAACAGACCTCCCTTCCTTTACAGGAAAAAATCAAATTAAACTAATATCACATAATTCAATACAACAAACCAAATGGAAAAAAAACAACAGTCAAGTAGAAAACTAATCATTCAAAAGGCAATACTCCAGTAAAAACATAGAAATATGAGCTCTTAGCGACTTGCCATTTCGTAATCTGAAAAAACAGGTAAAACACAAGATACACGTAGAAGTTTGACGTCTTGTTTTGGAGGTGTAATGGGACTCTTGTCTCGTCCATGTTGGTAAGGTGGTGGCAGTCTAGACAGAATCTGCTGCCATGAAATAAGACGTGTTGTCTCAAGTTCAGCCCTTGAGGTATGGAACAGGATCCTGGGCGTCACCTGATTTCAGCCTATATCCTTGTTTTTAGCCAAAAGAGGCAATGTTACCCAGGAGCTTAAAAACAGCACAAAGGTTCAGTTGTCACTGCTGCCATGAGAACGTACAGTTCCTACCTGCATGTCTGTCTTTCACGCCGTCTGGTTGGCTGACCTTCATGGATCATGATTGCACACCATGTGTCATGGGGAACAGGTCCCTGCCAACTTTGATGTGTTTGTTATACACATCAACTACAGAGAAACAGCAATTTTGCCGTGATTAATTCAGATAACATGGCGGTAGTGTGACAGCGAGCGGATGTTGATGAATGACTTGCTGTGATGACAAATTGACTGATGGTAGGAAGATGTCCTTGATTTGTTGAGGCCAAGGTAAAGATGATCCATAGTAGGTATTCATCACGCCTGTTGACATGCCAGTGCGATCATCACAGGGGGAAATTTAAATAGTTTAAATAAGGAGGAGGAGTTCTGGAAGGAAGTAGAAGTTGGCGGTTTCGTTGTAACGTCTCTATTTTACCGTTGGAACAGGTTTACAGGAGCAATTTTTTTTTTTCTATCAGCAGGATGGCTCTGCAGGGATGGCCTCCAGGAGTTTATTTGTTGCAGTGAATACAGCCAGGGGCCCTGACTGTGTGATACGAGAAAAATATGTGGAACAGGAGGAGGTGTGTTTTGCATTCTTATGATGTTGAAGGCGATGTGTGTGTGTGTTTGGGACGGTGCACTGTTTGAGCAGTGGTCCTGCAGAGGAGTCCTCAACGAGAGGGCTGGAGGGAGATTTAATATCGGTGGAATATTTGGCATCTCGGTGGTGAGGAAGTTTAATTGTCAGTTCACTTATATTGAGCGCACCCACCTGTTCCTTATTAGAGCTGATAGATATATCAATCGGCCAATCCTGGGTTATCACAGACTCGTGTTGTCAGAAATATTGATTTTTCAATACAATAAAAACAGTTTTAATACTCATTTTCTTCAGTATTGACACACCAGTACCAGCTGGGCTTTCTAACTCTCTCTTATCTCAGATAGCAGGTTGAAAACACACATCAGGGTTCCTGTCAGTGTATTCCAAGACCATTGGCCTGCCGGGCCTGAGCAACTCAGAACCATTTGAAGATTTTCTTTTGAACTAAAGTGAGTTATACAACTACCAAACCACTTCCAAGGTTAAGTTCAGCGCGTAGGTTGTGCGCATAACATTGCCAAGTGTGCCGTCAGGGTGAACTAATAGTGCAGTGTGTGTACAGTTTATCCAGTTTGTCGGTGAATAAATGATAAAACTCTTCAACTTCTCACCTGCTCATTACCCCCTTTTATAGCTCATTACCCTGAGTGTTGTGTGAAGCCGTTACGTATCAAATGTTTGGCAGCCACATTTAAGGGATCGTTGCAAATAAGGTGTGTACCTTGACCGATATATTGGCATTAGAAGGGTTTTTTTTTTATTATTATCTTGCTCTAGTCATTAGAGTTGGCGTGTTTGCAGTCTCTGGGTGTGCCACCTTTTTTTTTTTTTAATCCTGTCTGAGATCAAAGCATTCCATGAGGATTGCAAACATCCTCAGCTGGTCCTGTATCCTTTTTAGCTTGTTTTAACAAAGCAACTGTGCATAAAAACTGCACATCTGGGAGTACATTTTATAGACTGAAAAATGAAGACTCCTGTATAGTTTCCTATTGAGATTAGCCGAGTCAAGTGTGGACCAGTGATCAACACAAGCATGCACTCCACCTGAGTGTTACTGAGCAGAACGTAAACACTTGACGGTGTTGCTGTGCCGCTGCAGGTCACCTGCCCTGCAGCCTGTTCACTGCATATTTCAGAGTGGGACTGAAGAACAGTTTCGATGTTATTGCTACGTACTCGCACAGCATGCTGGTGCTTGCGAGACAACATTTTTCAAAAACCTTGCACTTCAGTACAAAAACATGAATATTGAATGAACGGAAATCTCACCACTGTCGAGCCAAAAATGCTGTTCTAGCTGAATCTCGTGTAAAGTGGCTGTGTCAGTTGCCGAGATCACACACATATCAAAAACACCAGGGCGGGCGAGCGAGCATCACTCAGTACAAGGTGAGAGCGTCCCACTGGGGGTGAAGAGTTCACTGTCTGATGACTGATGAGTGGATGCACCACATCTGACAACACAGATGTCTTTTATGTTTTCCTCCGCACGGAACATGAGCGGTCAGCTTGCAACACTGATGGACGTCTGACTGATCGCTGACTGATCAATTTACTGTCATGCATTTGCATCTGAGACCAGTAGATATGGCTGAGGCTCCATAAACAAATCCATTAACAGATAATATTAACAGAAAATTCCATAATTTTTACACATCAAAGTGTGTTGTCAGGGATTGGCGAGTACTTCTGCATATGTGAAAAAAACTAAAATGGTTATAAAGCCTTTTGTGGCTTTTGTGTGGAGGAAGCTGCATGTAAGTTGCATTATGGGTGATGTAGATGCAAGCTTTTGAAATTCCACACATTCTTCTTCCTTTTTAAAACCTGTCACGTACAATACCCACAATGCAACTGAGCCACTGTGTAACATCACTGGAGGCAATTAATCAGATCACATGCAGCTTCCTCTGGAGCCAGAAAAAGTACTTTCTACTACTTTTTCGCACTGTAAACACATTATAACATGGAAAATTGGAGGAGTTACCCTTTAACATTAGAATATGAAATTTTGTGGATGAGCTTTGTGGTCAATTCAGATTTTTGATGCAGTCCAGTAAATGAAAAATTAATGGGTAGACAAACAAGTTTTGGCCCATGGGTTGGTCCCAAGTGATTCTTGTGTAATGCAACTAAAAGCTGGTGTTAAATGTGTAACATGAAAGCTGTTCGGATGTGAGGGGGAACAATCTGATCTTCATATACCAGGAATCAAATTTCAGATGCTGCAAAGGCTGTTATTGAAGTCTGCTGCAAATATAATGACCATAACTGTGATTCACTCCGCTGCCTTGAATTGTTGAATGTGTCATTACTGTAAAAAGTCCTGTCCTGCCTTGCGGATGTGGACGTTCCAGGATGATAGAATAGGTTAAGGAAATTGGATTTCTCAGTAGTGTCCATGTGGTGTTCGAATGACTCATTACCTCCTCCAGGATTCTCCAGAGAGCTGGGAGTTTCCTTTTTAACGCATGGTGATAGGTACGCTCCTGTCAGACACACAACCCCCCTTATCGAGTGAACTTTCTTCCCTTGTAGATATTGCAGAGGGTCCGGTGTGACACTGAGCATTCAGGTCATTTCAAAACGGTGATAAATACGAGGTAGGCCCATGATTAATATTGCTACAGGCTCCGTGAAAGACTCACAACTCACCCCTCTGCATAACAGGCTTCTGTCATTCTGCAGCAGCTTTGACTGGGTGTAACAAGCGTTTACAAAGCTGCTTGGTTGCACACCGCAGCAATGAACATTACAACAGTGTGCTTTGTCTTTGCACCACAGGTTGAGGGCTTGCCTATAAAGTAAAGTGCCGTGCTGTTAACAAGTGTGTAACAAGCATCCACCATCAATATACCAGACTACAGTATCAGCGTTATCTTTAAATACAGCCACATTTATCAGCTGTAGCCATAACACTCAAACGCAAACAAATCGTTTGCTCAGTCGTTCAGTTTACGCTAAAGGCACTGTACTGTGTAACTTAATGACTACACGTGTGAAAAGGAAGTATGGCTTATCAGTAATGAGTTCTGTCAATCTATAAGTAGGCAATTGATCTTTTCTTTATCAGCAGTTTTCCAGCTTGAAAGGTCATTTATACAGTCACAGCTGTTTGGTTTATCTGCCAATGTCTGGTAAACTTTGTGAAGGCATTTCTGGCTATTTTCAGAATCAAAGAATCAATCGAGTAATAGAGAAATGTATTAGTAGATAAAGTCCACACTGAAAAAAATCATTAGTTGCAGAAACACACACTAGTTCCAATGCAAAATATGTTTAAAATAAGTTCCATCTCAACAAACAACAACAGTAGAATCTCATTTTTTAATGCACAACTAACAAGAATCTAAGGATGTCATATATTATTTCTGATTTCAGTGCTTTTATTTTAATAATTTAAGCACATTTTCCTCCATAAGCGTCCAAATTTCCACTTAAATAACATTTTCAATACAGGGCTCTTACTTGTAACTGTATTTTTACAGTATGGTATTAGTACAAAGTAAAGGATGTGAGTACTTCTACCACTGCCTGTCTCTGTTTTAAGAAGTTAGGTTGGTACACTTACAGCCTAGTGGTCTTGTGTGCAGTCTGGCCCGATGTGTGAGACAGGTACCAGCAAGTTGCTGCAGTCACAGAAGATTGCTTCATGCTGTAAGAGATAGTTAAGTTTCTTTAAGGTCTTCTCGCACTGCACTTACCCCTGGGCATAAAAACATTCTTGCAACCCTGTAGCTCCAGGCTAAGATCTATTTCAAATAGGTGTATTCTTTGCACATTCCAAAGTAGGCTAACTCCAACTTTGGCCTAGGGCTTGCTTGGCCATGCTCAGGAGCTGGTTTATCCCCTGAAAATCGAACGAACATGCAGCTGAAGTAACAAAAGTAGTCGTGTGTCATTCCAGAATGGAAACATTTTTCATGGGTTTCGACAGACCTTTAACCCAGGGCTAGTGGAAACGCAGTAAAAAGTGAAAAGTTATCTGTGGGTCAACTCTTAGCCCAGGGGTGGTAGTATAAGGTGTGAAGAGCCCTGTCAGCAGTAACGTGTGCCAGGATGAGCTTGATAGTTACTGAAAGGTTTGTGTAGACTTGTTTAGTCGCTGTTCATGCAGCGCTGCAATGGCATCTCCCTGCATTCTCCACAGCAGAGTTATGTGAAACTCTACTTGGCACGGAGACACATTTGCGCTAGCTAGACAACCTTAGTGTAAGTTGCATGCAGCCACCGGTGAACTAGGCCAACTTGACTGCAAACTCGCATCACCAAGATGATTGACCACATTTTGTTTTGCATTTAGTGGATGCAAAATAAAATGTCGTCTTTGTGGTGAGTTTACAGTGAAGTTGGCCTGTTTCAGCAGCCCACCAATGGCTGCTGAACTTAACTATTCACCACTCATTTGGCAAGTGGTTTGAGCTAATTTTGGACCCTGTCTTCAACAATGCATAAATTATTTTTTTTCTCAGATTATATCTGGGTTTTACATCAATAAGCCCAACGTTAAAACCACTTGGAGGTAACGTGAATAACGCTGATCATCTCTTTACAGGCAAATGTCTGCTGGGAAATGTTTGCAGACAAAATAAATCCAATTGCAATAATGGCAGTCGCCACCCCAAGGAACATGAACAGAGTTCAAGGCATCATCCTGGGCTCCAAATTCAGTCATCCCAATACATTTGAAGCATTTGTTTGGACGTCCAAGTACATGTCCAATTCACTGAGGCCCCACAGTGGATCTGACTTGGCTTGGACTTGTTAAATCATTGACACGGGACCTTGAGGGGTGCTCTGTAGTGTTTGGCACCAGGATGTTGTTGGTAGTCCTGTGGGCTGCAGTGCGAGGCCTACATATCGCCGACCTCTCCCAGCATTCCCCCCCCCCCCAAATCCAGGTTTGGCAGCTGCCATTGGGCAGTGCTGTTGCCCAGAGCGATCGTACTTGATCTGGAACAGTGTTTGTGTGGGTGATGCATGTTAAGAGGCAAACACTTGAATGACAGGACCCAAGGTTTCCCAGCAAGACGGTGCACTGGACCGAGCTGATTTAGTTTTTGTTAGTGATTTTATTTTTGTGGCTCTTCAGCGTATTTGCACCGTACAAATACATAATGAATGAATGAAGCTCAAATTGACCAAACAATTGCCAACATTATGTTACGTTACCCACGTATCAAAAGATGTTACCTTCAAGTGTGTATTTTTATTTCCAATCATTCATTGGTTGTCTTCCAATATTTTCCACGAAGCTGAAATTGTGAAGTTCTCTGAGATTTCACCATCTGTTATCTCGCTTAGATAATTGTCTCTCTGAATGACTGCTCATTCTGCAAACATCTGCCATCACCTGTAAGATCAGGAAATAGAGGTCATTTCCCAATACAGCTGCAAGTAGGAAACAGTAAAGATGATGGCATGGCTCAGTCTGCTGTACCTCCCAGATGGATTTATATTTCAGTGGTAAAATTAAATCTGGAGAAACGAGTGTCGGAGGTAATTGTGTGTTTTATGCTGCAACTACAGCGTCAAGGCTGGTTTGGCTCTGATGACTGTGATCATGCATGTGGGTATAGTCTGGGCCGGACTGTTTATTAGAGGCGCAGAAGCTTGTGTACAGTTGGTTGGCCACTGGAAGAGTGACTCCTCAAGTTGCTCTTTTTCAAATCACTGACCGTATCGTTACACCCAAGAAATATACTGGCTCATAAATAAAACAGGCTTTATGTTAATTATGACAAACTCACTTGTCCCTGACCTTCAGATGGAGCATCTGATGATTTAACAGCAAGAATAGAACAGATAAGTTTCTGTTATCTTTGCAGTGATAGATCTGGATCTCGTCTTCCAATTTCACTGGGTTGTAGTTAAAGTCAGATGCATCTGAAGGTCAGGGACGCTGAATAGTTTACAAGCTCATAGTTTTTATGCACTTCAGCCAAAACTTATGTTGGAAACAAATATCCTTTTTATTTGTCTCTTTGAATAAGGTCCCTGTTTGGAGCATTAACATGTGCAGAGGCTATTTCTGTCAGGACCATGGATATAGTTGACGCATTGTTACCTCCAAATGCACAATTTTGAGTTTTCTGTACCTTTTTTTTTTTTATCCAGTTTTTATCGCTGGATAAATTGACGACTCCAGACCTTCGGATGATTTAACAATGTTGACAGTAAAAGCACACAGCAGGAATTGTCTGCCCTTTCTGAAGGACTGTAACAGCCACGTAACACCAACACACCCAATCTCAAAACGTTGCTGTTTTTAAAACGAGTAGATCAGATGAGTGTGCGTTATCTATGTAGTGTTAGCCCTGTATCTTGTCTTCATGTTGCAGTGGATTAAAGTTAAGTAGTGCTTCTCACCTACGAATAAGATCATGACTTCATGGGTCAGCATCTCAGACGGGGATTAATCCTAGTTGTAGACTGAAGTGGTTAAATCAGATTAACTCAAATTGGCTTTCCCAAGCATTTTTTTGGAATAGGCCTACATCAGCACAGTCTCCAAGTAATATTAGTCAGTGCTGGACAGCAGCGTGTTAACAGCAGATTATTAGGTCAGTTTCAGTTTTGGACCAGCAACCACACCTGTCCAACAAGTCCTTATCAGCAGAAACTACTTGACAAGTTATTTGCATGAAATCTATTTTTGTGTCCGTTCTCCTCTGCACAGTGGAAACTTAGAGATGTTGTCACTGCTGCTGCCCAGACGTGAACATATACCCGCCTCTAAGAACTGTGGTCATACACAGCTGTTTACATTTGAGAAATAGCTTTCCATGTCCCTTTGAACAGCAGATCAGGTCAGGAAAAAAAAGAAACAAAACTATGTACTGACAACTTATTTTGTGGGCTTTTTAATGTTGTAAGAGTGTAAAGTCACAATTTGTTAAATAGCAAATACATAAGTAGTTATAAGTATTATAAGTACTAACATAAATAAAAAAACATGCTTGTTGAAACCAAGAAATTTAATTTCTCGTGACAGCAGGAGCAGGTTTGATGTGATGTGATAGGTGTACAGCAGATCAATCCCTGAGACTTATCCCCCCCGGCTGGTGGGCATTTGAACAGATCTCAGGTAAATTGCTTTCTTGTAATGGCGTTTGCAGCCTTTGGCTTCCAGGAAAACCAACTCTGTTTTCTGTCAGATGGCGTTTTGAACCAATCCATGTTTGCTGTATCCTGCAGGCCCAATAGCACAGTGACTGAGCATGGATGAGATGTATAACTGGGAGCCACACTGTGTAACTTATATTATCTTCAATTATGAAGCGAATGATTTTCATTCTTTTGACAAAGCAAACTGGCCTCTCCTTAGTTTTCACTCGTATAAATATCAGCTGCCTTTACTCGAAGGTATGGATCATAATCATTTGTGATTTCCTGTTCCGTGAGCAATGACTTGTTTATGTAAAAATTAGGCAATAAAATACATTAATGCCGATACTTTGAAGCCATTTAAAGGTTTAAAATCCTGTACTGATTGTCGGGTCCATCGCCAATGTGCAGTTGCTTTTCTTACACGGAACCAGAATCACCTGGCAGGTGCCTGTGGGATGCTCTGTTGAAGGCTCCTGTTCTTATTAATAAAAACTTGTTAGAGCAACTTGTTATTTTCCCGAACTCACAGCACTGAGCACTGGAAGCTCTTGAAGCTATTCCATAATGACTGAGTTTTATGCAATAATGCAATTTCTCATCTCTCTGTGCTTTCTTCTACAGATCTTCCTGCTGGCCTGCCCGCCAGGTAAAACAGCGATGGTTGTGTTTAGGTGAGTGTTTACCCCTGGCTCGTGTCTGTCTTGTGTTTTTCTACTCCTGTTACATTCAGGGAAATTAAAGAATGTATTCAGGCAGTATAGATCTGATAGGTGAGCTCAAGTGTTTAGTGCTACAACTCAAGGTTTCCTGCATTATTTAGTTCCATTTCAACCTGCCGGAGGAGGTTGAATGTAATTTTTAAATGATTGGGCAAACTTACCCAAATGAAACACGGATTTTATTTTCATATGAAAGCAATTGCTTCGTTTTATTTTAATTGCTTAGGCTTCCTCACAGTAAATCGGCAGTTCCCCGTGTTTTTTTTTTTTTTTTTTTTTAATAATGACTTTGTTGGGCTTTGTAGACTTCCCTCCTCAACAGCTGCTCTGGCCTGGGCAGTTAATTATTCAGGAGAAATGACTGTGTTTCAGCCAGTGGGGAACACAATGTTGGATTTACTCAGGAATAAATACGAGCAAGGTCACTTTCTGTTGCTTTAGCCCGTGGGACTCCCACGGTGAACAGCTGCAGTGAGTGGTAGCGTTTGTATCAAGGTAGCTGTGTCTCACCTGAAATGACCGAAAGGTAGCCGACTAAAAATCTTTGGAAAGCTAAATACAACTCAGAAAACTGTAATGCAACCGTCTGGCCAAGACATAACATAACGTATCAGCTTACCAGACTTTGCATGGGTGTTTCCCATGAGAAGTATTTGGACTTGTTTCTGTCCTGCTTCAGGCTATTGACAGTTGCATAAACAGTGCGTTTGCTATGTGCTTGTGTAAGAAACAATGCAGACAAGTGGACTACACAGTATTTGTACCATAAAAGACAGCTGTACTTAATATGATGGCATGAAAAGATAGACACCCCCTGATTTAAATAACAGTGTCAGACCTGTTTGATTTGGCCACACCTGTGGTTAGCAAACACTCCTTGAGAAGCTGCAGCGCTTCACTGGAAATTTAGCAGAAGAGCAGCTGGTGTTCCTGTTTTATAGTGCAACCAATAATAATCCTGTTTGAATATGTCCAACAACCACAAAAACAACACATCATTGGTAGCAATCTACCGAGCATCAACAGTATTGGTAGTGAGTATCCAATGTCGTTCCTCCAGAGTACAGAGTAACTTGTTTCTTAAGGCTGTGTGAGTCCTTTGCATTTTGTTGTGCAACCCTACGTCGTAAAATGAAAGTTAGATGAACCTTTGCGACCATTGAAACTTTAAAAGCCTCTGTGGTTCACCTGCTGAGAAGAAAAGTTTGCTGTAACTTCATACATGTTGTTCGTGTAGAGTTCGTTTTATTTTTCCATTTGAAATTATAATTCCTGCCTCCTACATGCTTCATGCATAAATGCAGCTCCAGGTTTTATACCAGTGCGGCCGCATTGACTCAATCCAAAAAAACACACAGTACCAGAATCTGCATTCGAGAGTGGGTGACCACTTCTGCTTTCAAACACTAGTAGCCTCCGTTCTGCCCGGTTTCAGCTCATTTTGTTCGCTAGACAGACGAACCATTGTGCGAGAAACAAGCGTGTACCATTATCTTGTGACAGCACAATAACATCAGAGACTTCATGCAGTGTGAGATGAAAGGTGAGATAAGAAACTCCTTTTATTGATCACACAGAAGGGAAGTTCGGGTGTGACGGAAGTAAATACAGATAAGCAAAGACACGTAGAAAATAAATAAATATATAGAAAGTGAAGAATAGATTCAATAGAAACTACAAAAGCAATTAAATTCAGTGATCACGCCCACATTTGAGGGAAAAATAGTGTTTTAATTTGTGGTGGCAAATTAGGAGAGTATCATTCTTAAGTCCACCACTACACACATGTAATACCTTTATGTATATCAGAGTATGATAATACAGTATTACTATGCAGAGGTTACTAATGATCAATAAATGTGATGAATTAAAATTTAAATGAAGCCGACTGTTTCAAAAAGGGTCCGGCGGCCCCCGGAGTGACAGCCGGGCTCATCTGAGCCGACATTCCTACAGCACTGCTGTTTTCCCAGTGACCTTGGCTGTCACAACAGTTATTTTGGCTCATTTGACAAAGTGAGCAGTCAGAGGATATAGATGTAGATCCGCACTCTGACACATAAGCTCCTGGGCTTTTCTGTACGGTGGCTCTTAGAATAATTGTCGGTTAAAAGAAACATTTGTCCTGCTGTTGGACGTGCAGAAGGTGACTGAACAAGCATCGCGCTCCCTCTGTCTGCAGGAGCAGACGAGCTGTGTGTGGACGGGACGGTGAGTGAGACGGGGTCAAATCTAACCAGACACTAATTCTGAATGAATAGCTAGAGTTACTGATTTGTCAGAATCATGACATCAACTGTGCGTGATTTCCTAATGGATTGTAAAAATGCCAAGAAGTCTCTGAGTGGATCCATCCATCAGCGGCCTGACTTCTCACGATCTACACTCCCGGCAGGAGCTGACCCTCCTAACAGACGAGAGACAGCTGCTGCTAACGGCGTCAGAAAGGACTCTGGTTGGTTTTCAGCAACGTAGAACATAATCCGCGCTGTCCTCCACCTGCTCCTCTGTTCGTACATCAGAACTAATCGATTCAAACTAATGTCAGTGCAATGATGCCTTCAGTGGGCCGATGATTGTCAAAATGTTTCCTGGGAGTCTCAGGCAGGTGTGATGGAAGATATGAGGTTCATCAGATCTACTGACGTCTCCGTGTTGTTCTTATTATCGGCTAATTGTTTTCCTCCTGTGTGTTTTCAGGCTGCAGGTCCACATGTTGAACGGTGCTTTGCTGGCTTTGATGTTTCCTGTCGTCAACACTAGACTGGTAAGTAAACCAGTATCTTTATCAAAGCCTCAGATCTTGTTCTGAAAGACTTCTGCTCTTATCTTTGCAAGCTCTTGTTCTGCCTCTGAGGTTAACACGGGTATGTGTCTTGTTCAGAGTCCATATATTTCATTTTTTGACAGCTTAACAGGAGAGCAAGTTTTATCCCTAAGCTTCAGTAAGTTTAGGACTTCGTTTTTTTTTTTTTTATCTCCTCCCTTGTCAGATGTTTTGAATAAATGTAGTTCCTCTACTAGAGCATGAATCTGAAGAATTACATTTCAGCATCCAGGAGCCCAAATGTCAGATCCGAGTGGCTGGAAGTGCAAGCATGATTGATGGTGGAAAACTGCTGTTTTAGTGAAAGGAAATCTGAGTTCAGATTCGGCAACGCCGCCTTCTCAAAAAGGCTCCGACTAACAGCTGCAGACGAGGAACAAATGCAACAGATGATGTGTTAACTTTAAATTAAATTTGCTTAAATGACATCGAGCTTCGGCAGAGAGTTGGGAACCCGAACATGAGCTCTATGAAAGTCAAACTACAGGACAAGTCTTACCAAACTAAAGCACCTGCTACAGCGCCATCTGATAAGGAACTTGTTTTCTCACATGAGAGAAAGAGAGATACGTCCTCACAGAACAGTTTAGGTGTGTTAATGGTGGGAACTTTCTATTTAACGTCAGTGTTCACGATGTCATTGGTCGGCTGCCCTTTAAAAAGTTTTCACAGCAGATAAACTTTTCAAATTATGCGTTTATTGACCTTTTTTAATGTTGTTTTTGGGATTTCCCTTTTAAGCTCACCCTATTTTCATTGTACACCAAGTTATGAATTAATGAAATGATTTATTACAATTTCCTGCGATACGTGTGGTCGTCCAGAAAAGGAGTTTAAAATAATTGCCTACGATATAGCAGTTTGTTCTTGCACCTGCAGATCACATCATCATTATCGTGTGTTGAAAGAATTGAAATAGTTTTGTTTGTTTTTTTTCCACAGCTGCCGTTTGAGAAGGAGATCTACTACATCCAGCACTCCATGCTGTACCTGGTGCCTCTTTACCTTTTCAGGAAAGGAGGTAGGTGTTGATCTGGTTGTTTCTCTCTACACTGACATCGGCAGCTACGATGAAATACCCTTCACATGCCAGGCTGTTGTTGTTTGAGGTGCTGCTCTTTCATTTTCAAACACTCCTATTGCTGCTCGTTATATAATGCCTTCAATCTTATCCACCATCTGCTGTAAAGATTTACATGATACATACAGCAAATGTGAACATGCTTGAAGTAGGAAGAGAGCAGTATGTTCAGTGTTTATTCCAAAGGTCTTCCAAAGGGCAAAAGATTTTTTTTGTATGTCAGGGGAGGGATCCCAGTGCTCCTGTGGGTTTAAGTACAGCTTACTTAACCTTTTATGTAACCAACAACACATCAAACTCTGCAGCATTTCACCTTTCAGTCTGAAATTCAAACCTCTGGGACGTGTCTGCATGACCCAAATACTGCAGCTTGGGCGTTCACTGACAGTAAGTCCCCCAAGAAACAGCTGTCAGGTTGCCCTTACAGTTGTTCAGGGGTAAATGTTACAAGTTCCCAGGTGTAACTTTGTCTGGAAAGCAGATGAAACCGCTTCGCTCCCTTGACTTTTCCTGAATTTAAGAAAGCCTGAGATAGAAACAAGATAAACTCGAATGATGGGTAAGATTGGAATTACTGGTTGCATCCACAAGGTTTGAAGCTTTCTAAAAACTTAAGTGTATTTAATTGTCAGAAGTAAGGTGAATGTCAGATGCAGCACAGTAATGGAATCTCTGCCTGCAGTGCCTCATTGTTCATTAGTAACATAATGCCGGAGAGACAGAAGGACATCTTCATCGCTCTTGTTAAACCAATATAATTGCTGCACATTGAATGCCTTCCTTTGGTAAATGCCAGCAGTGAGGAAACAGGAAAAGTGAGTTTGACACCACATCCTGTTCCTGCTTTAACTGCGGCTGCAGGATGTTGGCACGACTGACGTGTTGCAGAGTGGGGAAGGGAAAGAGAAAAAGCATTCAGATCTACAGGTGGCACAGAAGACAAACTTTAGCTGTTCTTTCTCTCACTTTAACCTCCCTCCAGATGTTTTACACGTGTTTCTCTCTGCAGGTGTGTACAAGCCGGAACCTCTGGGTGACATGTGGTGGGCGCTGCTCTCCACCGGCCTCCTCTTCCTCTATCACTTCGTCTTCTTGCAGCTTCTTGGCCTGGTAAGATGGAGCCCCCTGCTGGCCGTTACACGATATTTCATCACAACATGGACGTAATGATCGTCCCCATTACTCATATGACTGGTTTTATTTATAGGGCGAGGCAGGATTATTCAGACACAAGGTAGTTCAGAAGAAATAAGAAAGATATTAGATAGAGGACATTGAGTTGTTATATAGCTGCTTTATTGGAAAGTCAAAGTTAAGGGGAATGTTTTCAGCCCTGATTTGACACCGTGTTCATGATTTGAGCTCATTTCTAAAAGTTAAAATTTTCACATATTATACCTTTTTTGATGTTTGAACTTTACTTTATACTTTTAAAGTTTGATGGGTAAAACTTGCGGACTCTCAGTGACTGTTGGTGGGGCTCGACTTGTGACCACTGCTACATTAATTTTCATGTGTTTTGCTGATATATCCTCATGACTCATATCCTGGAGCTTGTTATTTAAAAATGAATATCCTGTTTTGTGACATTATTTTGTCTCCTCGCTTTGCATTGAAATTAGTCGTTTGAGTGAGTCACGTGTTAAATACCAATTAGAAGTCCAAGAGTGAGTCTCTGAGGTTAATGAGGCTAAAAAAATATATGTATATAACTTTAAAAAGTGGCCAAATAGTGGTTTTCTAATTGCAAAATGACGCACGACTATTAAGAAAAGAACTCGGCATTAGCAAAGAGAAAACGGGTCGTTCTCCCCGCTCGGTGTGCCGCTGCGTCGGGTCGCATAATGTCGGAAAGTGTTTGTCATTTTTCTTCCCTCTGCCGATAATAAAGAATCATAAAAAACACCGGGAGTCTTTATAAGCCTAACTGAGGTGTAGACAGTCACACAAAGTGCTTAAATGAGGTGAGTCATTCAGCAAATTTATGCAGTCAAATAACAGTTGTGGAGGATTTACAGGTTATGAAGACGTCCGCCGGGGAATTCGGTGATAGTGCTCTGGAGCAGAAATGAATGATTCTAAAGATATGAAGTGAACCGTGGCCAAAACCTCATTATCCAACTGGGCCGTACTTATTATTCTGATCTATCATATTAACGCTGGTCTTCTGCTCCCCTCCCCCCACCACCTCCAGGTGACCGAGGTCAACCTGAACAACATGCTGTGCCCGGCCGTGTCCGATCCCTTCTATGGGCCTTGGTACCGGGTGTGGGCGACGGGCCACCAGACGCTGCTGACGCTCCTTCACGGGAAGTTCCTCACGCTCCTCTCGCAGCACACGGGCTCCGTGTGCCGATACGTGCTGGACACACTCCGACTGCGCAGCAAGAAAGTCGACTGATTGTCTACAACAGATGCACACAGACCTCGCCTTTCATTCTAAATGCCTGCTCTCTTCATGGAGATGTTTTTTTATTATTATTTTGTTTTAAATCATCCTTTTAATGCATCGTTTGAGACTTACAATCTGTTTTACTGAAACACAGGAGCATTTCAGGGCCAGTGAATCAATGTGTCATTCATTTAGTGCTGTAGTTGGCTTGCATGCACAAACACAGGCGTTTCGAGGTAGTTAGCATCATCGACGTGACCAGAATATATTTTTCGGGGGGAGTGCGGTCTCCAGAAACATATCGGTGAATTTGTGGGAGATTTCCCAGCTGCCTTTTTTGTGAAAGTCCTGAGGTCGGAGGACGGGAGTCACACAAATGTCCCTTCTACACTGCAGTTGTTACAACATTCAGTTCTTCACGTGTTCGTTATACTAGATCATATGTTAGTAGGTAAAGCCGCCATTTTATTTGTATCAAGTGCGTTTTTTGAAAAAAAAAAAATAATAATGATAATAATAAGATTGTGAATGTGAGCTGTCGTTAAAAGTTATTTGCTTGTTTGTAGTCGAGAGGATTTCTGTTGGACACGTATGATCGCCTCTTGGTGTTGTCATGACTGAAAAAAGGAAACTTATTTATGGTGTCCATCTGTTCCCACTTTACTACACACACACACACCCACAGAAACGTTGTTGTACGTGGCCTCTTTTGCATTTCTGTCTCCAGCCCTTTCAGATCATTCCAGTTGTGATAATCAGGAGACATGAGGGTGTTTTTATTACTGAGATTCAAAAGCGATGAATGAGGATTTATGGATCTACACTTGGATGTTATTATTACCTCTGCCACGCAGGTTACGTTTCTGTCTGTGTAATTTTTATTGTGATATTGGACCATTTCTGGTGAGATATGAACTTCAGTGTGTCGTCGGGATGAATGTGTTTTGTTTGTTTTGTTTGTTTGTTTGTTTGTTTTTGCCAAGATGGAGCGGATCCTGATGAAATGTGCATCTGGGCTGAAAATAATGCATCGTAACACTTGAATAGAAATTATTGCTTGATCCTCAAGTTACCTTACATCCTGAATTCACTCCACCATTATAACTGTAAACGAGTCACAGTCGTCTGGGGATTTTTGTATAGAAAAAAAAAAAAATAAATGCATCAGATGAATCTGCATGAAGTCACTTTGGGTCTTCTGTTGACGACCCAGTGGGAGAGAAAGTATTAACTAGCATTGATAATTTGGAATATGTCAGTCATGGTATATATCATTGCAAGTGTGAGGGAAGTGTGTATTACTGTAGCATAAACTGTACTTCACTGTAAAGAAGGGACGAGACAAACTTTTGTATTTCTATGGGTTTGACTGTATGTGCTGTATTGACAATAAAAGTGATTTCAATTGACCCAAGATATATTTTATTTTATCCTCTTTAAATACGTTCAGGATGTATTCTGGGATTCAAAACTTTGTGCAGATTAAATAATTAAATGTATGACTTTTTACTCAAATTTTACAATACAGACACAACACTCATCAACAGGCCCAACAACCTTGATAAGTAACAAATAACATTAAAGAAAATAAATGCTTGATCCTATTTCATTTTTATATATATTTTTTGTGCAAATGTCCCTTTATTTTAACATCTTGCTGAATAGATGAAGTTTATTGAAGCTGGTGGCTGGAAAGACATTTCTGTTGACACTAATCTTTATTTACCTTTGCATGGCTTTATTGATAAGACAGCTACAGAGATGACAGGTCCCCAGGTCGGGATTCGAACCCAGGTCCACTGCAGCGAGGACAAAGCCCCTGTACATGTGACACCCGCTCTACTAGCTGAGCTAATGGGTGCTATGGTACTAATCTGTAGCATTAGAAGTGACTCTCAAAAGTGGGAAAATAATAATAAACTTCAACATTAGCTAAGAAAACTGACGCCACCCTCACGTCTGTCTGATCAATATGAACCTGGAACCAGCAGTTAGTTAGTTGCTGCTGGCTCCAGTTTCAGAGCTGTGTCGGAAATAATCGGAAAACTGAGTTCAAATCCAAATCCTCAAGATGACACATAAGTTTTTTTGGTACACGACTTGGATGTCACATTTGCAGAAACGTCACCCGAAAGCAAACAGTTGATAACAAACCTTTTATTTATTCAGCTGATGCGTATCAACTTTCTATCTGGTTGTAAGCGCTGATGTTTGCAGTGATTTAGATTGGTTAGAAATGTCGTTCTTCACATTATTAATCCTCACCTCATCTCTCAACTCTCAGCGAGGAAGCAGACAATAAAAATCCATTTTCATTCTCAAACTATAAATAAAAGCGCCCCGAGAGCAGAAAACACTGATGCCGAGCTGCTGCCTGACTCATGTAAACTCAAGTTTTCTGCCCTGCATGTTTTGGGTTCGTCGTTTCTCTGCGAGGCCACGAAGGGTAAAGAGCTTTAAGTGCAGCGCGGCAACTGAAGTGAGCAGCAGAGAGTTTTTCACGGGCCTGTAAGCGCTTCATCATCGCAGACGGTTCGAGAGAGGAGGTCAATCTAATACCACCGGAGAGGCCTCAAGGTGACTGAGGGATTAAGAGGAGGAATATGTTAACACATGCAGCTCTTCACTTTGAGCGCTTGTTGTCTTGTGCTGGAGACGAACCACACACAGCACAAGCCCACGTTGGCGCCCCCGTTCATGAAATAACCTCGAGGTTCTATTGTGATACCAGAGCAGACGAAAGACAGACTCGACTTATTCTCTCTCTCTCTCTTGGTCAACACAGACTTAATCACTGCCAGAGGAAGTGAAAAGTACTTAGCGACGGCGTGTAATGGGATTGATAAGGTTGACACATTTGTGTCACACAAAATGGCACCGAGGGCAGTGTAAATCCCTGGTGAAATGACTTCAACTGAATGAGAAATGCTTTTAAACGACATCAAATCATCAGTATCGTTTATTCAGAGTCGGGCGGGATGGGGACCCGGAGGCGAGACTCAGGAGAGGCGGTGAAGAGCTGGTTGGATTGGATCTCAGGCCCAGCGCCGGGTTCACGTGTGGAATGAACCCGCCCGACTGTCTCCGAGGCACTTGGAGCCGCTGAGATCATGTAACAGGCAGCAAGGTATTTTCAGATACACCTGCCCGGACTTCTCCTGAGTCTGACACCACAACAGAAAGCTTTGGAGAAAGCAAACGAGGGGAAAGTCCAAAGAACACAAAGGAGCAATACGTATCAAATTCACCCTCGAAACAAATAACAGTCCCTGTTTCAGTTTGTTGGGAGACATTTAAGGCTTTTAAACTCTGTGTGGGAGTGTCCTCACCGAGTCGCCTTCCCACATGAACGACTCTTAACGACTCTGTGGGGACACTCCCACACAGAGTATGAAGGCCTGCGACTCCCCTCCAGCTAGTTGGGACTGAAGAAGCTTCCTGGATGAGGTGGAACATCTTCATCAACATGTATCGACCAACGCTAATGTAGCATCTTCATAAACTATTAAAAACACTGACATATATATTGTAGCTAACATGAATACCACGAATAGACACAATAAGTTCAGAGCAAACTGATCAGCGTGGATCGAGATCAACAAAGGAAGCAAAACTGTTGACAAAGAATACAAGAAACAAGCTAAATTACACGATGCCAAGACTTTTTTTTTCCCAGCTGATCACTGATCAGTTGAACGTGATGATTCTATCAGAACGTTTCTGGGTCCAAATGAAAAAAAAAATGACGTTCTTGAGTGTGAAACGACGTGCGGTGTCTGTGGATGTGTGTGCTGAAAGAAAGTAGAATGACACATGTTCTCTTTCCAGTTGATTTTATATTTTTTTATTGAATAAATGATTTTAAAAGGTAATAACAATGTTTAAAACTACATTATCTTCACAGCCATCGCGTACATACTCAGATAACCCATCTATATATATTCTCTCAACCCTCCCCAACACTTTTTTTCTTTTGCAATTTTTTTTTTTCTAAAATTTCTTTTTTTTTTTTCTCTCTTTTGTTTGTATTTTTTTTTTTTTTGTCTTGGTTTTTGTTTTTGTGATTTTTTTTCCTTTTCCGAGTCATACTATCAGAATAAATGCCCATTTCAAGTCGCGTCACACTAACAGCAATTCAATAGGAAAGGAGGGAAGGGGTCTAGCTCTACAGGGAGGGGGAGGGCAGGGGGGTGGATTTGAAGTTCCCAGTTCATATTATCCATCAACATTTTTTCAAGTTACTAAAGCAGAAAAAAAAAAGATCCAAAAAATCTAAAGGAAAAAAGAAATAAAAGTTGGTATGAGGAGTTACACCAGGCAACCCTCCCAGCCCATCAGGCCACTGCAACAGAAGGAAGTCGTTTTGTACAGTGACACGTCTTAGAAGTCAGTGTCTCAAAAATTCAGAACATAGAAAACCACTAAAATAATTTTGAAACTAGATCCAAAATATTCTTTTGAAAAGAATTTATTTTGATGTACAAAAACAGTCATTTTCTTTTTTTTTTTTATTTTCTTTTTTAAAATCTTTTTCTTAATAAAAATTTCAAACACAAGTTTATTGTAGTTCTTATTTCATTTGTCATTATTATTATTATTGTTTCATTTATTATTTTTTTTTAATTCATTTATCTATTATTTTTTTTTATTCATCTATCAGTGCGATTGTATACCAGTGCAGCTACTGGGTCCGGAGTAAAGAAAACAGGCTTTTTTCATCTTTAATGGCATAAAAAATAAGGAAAAATCCATCTTTTATACAAAGTATAACTGCTGGTCTTTAGGGAAAAAAACATTTATAAACCCATAAAGCTAGGAGGCACACCATGGGATTTTCATTTTTGTAAATAATAGTCACAATAATAATAATAATAATAATAATAATAATAATAAACAAAACAAGTAACAACAATTTGCAACCATTTTTTTTTTTACCATCCTTGATGCCATGTACGGCTTCAGAGATAGACAATGAAAAATTCATTGAAAAATCGGGTTGCTTCATAGGTCAAGACAGTTGAGAAATCGCACAAAAAAAATAATAAAATAAAAGACATAAACAACATTTTGTCAATGCAGGGGGGTGTCTTTTGGAAGGACAGGAAGCCAGGCCTGTAGAGCAGCATCTGGGCATGGCCGCTGGCATCTTTGGTTCGGTCGAACATACGAAGGTAACACGAGCTTGAGCATTCCACGAAATATGAGAATGACCACGCAAGGAATGCTGAGGCTGAACTCTAACCCTGGTATGGAACCAAAACACAATCTGCTACAACAAACTACTAATGTCGTTCCACAAAAATCCCATGAGGTATCGATGCTTTAAAACAGTTAGTCAGTACAGAAACGGGACTAGTTTCTGCGCGCTCTTTTGTAAAACATTAACTCTGCGTCCCACTACCTTCAACATAGTTTGAGAGGCCGCGAGAGCCTCGACGACGACGGGACCTTTTCACCAGTCCACAACTTCGCCTTGTACAGAGGTCAAACGATTCAGCAGCTGAAGGAAAACGGGAGGACGTGCTCGGGAGGAAAAACAAAACAAAACAAAACAAAAAAAGAGCAGCGACCCATCTTCCAGGAGAGGCAACGACCACTACTACTGCCACCATCTACTGAACGACACATCACACCTTGACAAACTAGGCCATGAGGTCGGGCCACAGTGTGGGAGGGAGGGGGAGCAATCGGGGAGGAGGAGGGGGAGGCTACGCGTGACTTCTTGTCCTTTCAAACCTGCAGGGGTGTTGACTTGCACTGGTAGGAAAAACAAAAAAAACACCTGTTGAACAGATCTGCATATATCAAGGATAGTAAAGGTAACACATGTAGGATTTTCTCTGAATATATCGCTGTTCAATTGTAATAACGACCACTGACAGTACATTCTATAGCCCCATTATGACTGCAGGGACTTCTAACTCTTCATTATAAGTGTAAGAATAACGGTCTGTTTTTCCCATAGGGAATTGATCCCAAATCACCCACATTGAACTTAAAAAGCACAGATTCACGGGGCTACTGTTTGTGTGTGTGTGGTTTTTTTTTCTCCTCCCTCAGCGACGGTCACATCCTTTTTTCGGTATTAAAAAAAAAATGTGCCACCGTGACTCAATTCACAGCAATACACTCAAGAGCAAATCTTACATGCAGCATCTTTAAGTATGATATGATCAATGAGTCCGCATGACCAGTCACGAGCTGTGACCACCCCAATATGAGGTCCGATAGCACCATATTTGTCTTTTAAATCTCTTAATGGTTAATAAGAGTGTCTAAGCCATAGATCAAGCATATCATGGATAAAACCATAGGTCTCATACTCATACATACATGCAACAAAATACATTGCATGTGTATACAAAGACATATATGTAAAAGAGCATGGTCAATTTGGTTTTGCAGCAGAAAAATTCAGGTTGTGCTGTATTAAATGGACCAGGAAATGAGTGCCTGACTGTTCCCCCCTTAGAAACGGACCATGTAGTGTATTTATCATAAATGCATACATTTTACAAGAGGCATGAAAGTGTCTTCCCATGGTTTCAACGTTTAGGGAAACAACACCACAGTGCCCGACTATGTTTGAGAGTGTGTGTGTGTGTGTGTGTGTGTTGGGGGGCTTTCAAAAATGAAAGAATTGAAGACCAGCAGCGGGGTAAGACTTGAGCAAACAGGAGCCTGCAGGCATACAGGAGCCCCCATATGTCAGAGATAGTATCAGTAATAGCATTCGAGTGAGAGGAACGTTATCCGAGGCCATTTCCTTCACTGTGGTGTGAGGATGGAGCTGGGAGAGAGCAAACCATGGGAGGCAGGAGCACTCAGAGCATCATCTACTGGTCCATCGTTTATTAAATCATTCATTTAAGGCAACACAACTTAAATCTGGGTCATTTCGGGTTACTGTGGATGGAGTGCCAAAAGCCCTTGACGTTTTGCATAAAGAAAAATAACCTGTCAGTTAGTAAAGGCTGTTACGAAGACAGATGTTGGTCAAGTAACAAGAACCTCTCAAAAAATTCCAGTTCGCAAAACTAAAACCCCCAAAGCGAGCGGATCGATACGTTGATCCACAACGATTCAGAACATTCTGGAAAACGCAAAATCCAACTAGCCTAGTGTGTGTGGATGTGACTCACAACAAGTAATATTTGGATGGGAAATGGCTTCTTAAGTCCTTACAAAGCCCTGGCTTTTTTTATTTTTTATTTGTAGACCTTAACTGCAAGCCGCTCGGCCCCATGCAGAGATTCTGCTCTAACTAATGCGACTGTGTTTGCTCGAACCTACTGCCAAACAGCTGACAAAACAGACCACGGATCGGAACGTTTCTTGTGCCGTGGACACACAGATCAACGGGATCTCACCAAACAGCAGAGTATCAGAGGAGAGAACGGCGGTAGTGCGGTTTCAACAACTAAAACTGACTCACTGCAGCGCAGCAGCTGCTCGAGACTCTAAAGAGAGCTATGACATGCACTTCTAAATGACAAACATGTTTATTAGATTACTTTGTGCGTCAAGTGGTGTGTCTTCATTCAAAATGACAATTTTTAATACATCATACTATGTGGATGAGTGACAATGGTTAACTATAATCTGAAAAGGCAAGACAATGTTTCCACGGTGACAATATATGAGACGTGACAAATGACTGAAACCTCCCGGTCCGACTGGTATTCAGTGATGCAGCCCTGCCTGAAGCTGGCTGGTGTAAGGTTGCATTCAGAGGTTAAACATCCAAAAGATCAGAGGTTACCCAACGCAAACGCTTCAAGCCAAACAACCGACGACTCTTACAAAGTGTGGAATAAAAAGAGAATATGGCTTTAAGTAGTTATAGCATGTCCCTGTCAAGTGACTCCCTGCCAGTTAACTCAGAAACCAACAGACACAGTAGATTTAAATCAAAGTATTGTTCACACACTTAACTTTTTTTTTTTTTCTTTGTCTTCTTCTCGGGACCTGCAGATACGCCTGCTCCCCCTCTCCAATACGGGGAGGTCAGACCCACGTGTGGCCCATTTTAAAATATAATTAACAAATCACCTGCGCAGACGAAATGGCTTCCTCCACGGTTACCTTAAATCTAAACAAAAAAAAGTTCAGCGAAAAAAAAAAAGAGGGAACGTAGCTGTAAGCTCTAGCCAAACAAACGCAGTTCAAGGTTTACAGGTTCCACCACAAAACACTACAAATACTCAGGAGAAAGTTTCCAAAAAAAACAAAATCTCTGTAGGGAATCTTTAGGTTAAATCCAATTTCTAATTGACTCTACTGGTTTTTTATCTTGTGGCAGACCAGCATCTATATCCACACACAGAAACACACACACACGACTGTGACCTCAAACAATAAACACTACCAGCGAGGGCTGGTTAAAGGGCGTCACAATCCTACAATCTATACTTTGGAGTACACAGATCCCGATATATAGTTCCGACTACAACACTACAAGTTTACAAGGCTAACAACCTCAACAATCAATCGTTTTTTTTTCTTTTTTTGAGAGGAATCAGAGGAGAGACGACACAGCCTTTGTGAACTGCAGTTGCCTTGCTACATGGAATACAAGTCTGAATAGTAAGAAAGAAAAGAAGGAGGAAAAAAAAACAAGGAATTTTCTTAGTGAATGTAAAATCGTAGCAAAGCCTAAACGATATAAGCGCAAGGCTAATCCACCAGAAGAGACCTTCTTCCATCCACAGAATATAACGTGATTAGGTTTCGCTTAACATACTTAAGATTAATAAAATCTAGTATTTGTTTGATTTTTCAAAACATATGAATGAAGGGGGTTATAGATATATGTATACATATGCTGCAAAAACTTAACCATAGGCAAAGAAAAGAAGAAACGTGGATTTCTTGCCATAATCAAATGATGCTTCGTTGCCACCCGTTGCCATGTCAACGTCTGGGAGACGGCCAGCATGGCAACGGAAACAATCATCATAAAATGGTACAGTAGTAGAAATAGCTAGACCAGGAGGGGGCGGGCTCTCCTGGGAAAAGGTCCGCGGAGAGGTCCAATGATTGGTCATGCGGCTCGCTGTCAGGAATAATGGTTGTAGGGTGGTAGAGGGTGCCCAATGCCATTCTGGTAGTGGTGATGCTGGCGGTGGGCGATGTACTCTGCATAACCCATTGTCATCTTCTCGCTACGGTACCTAGGAATGAGAAGAGAAGCGTCGGTAAAGGCTCGGCGACCCTCGTGTCATGTTAGGAAAGCTGTGATAAGCCACAGTCTGTAGCTACTGTGACCCGGTCCAATCTACTCAACATACAAACAGACTTTCATTGCACAATGCTGAACTCTCAGTGGGTAGTTAAAAAAAAAACAGTATAAAAATCGATGGAGCAGAACCAGAGATGTCGTCTCTTTTATCCCATGCATTATTATTCCTCCCCATCGAAAGCTGGCACCTACCTTACCCACAATGCACCTCAGATGCCAACAGTTCATTAGGATGTGCGGGTGAGATGCTAGTGGCAGCATCACTTGAGGCACTTTGGCAGATTGAATGCAGCTCCCTCTGGAGCCACAAAGGCCTTACACAACTTTTCAGCATATAGTTATAGGCACAGTTTGAAAGTAGCGCTCCTCAAAATCTAGAAACAGACTTTGTGGCAGAACATATGGTGCATCTCAGAAGCAGGACAACACCGGCTTAGATCCCATGTGTGACACTTTACCTTTTAAAAATTCATTTGATCTTCACACAGTTCCATTCTATTAATTCTGCTCAGCTGGGTAAAACAAACACTAATATGCTAATGTGCATTAATCAGTGACTTTGGTCAGATTAAGTTTTAATATTCTGGGTTTTGTGTTTAGTTACATGGCCTAAAAAAAAAAAAGGTGATGATGTTTTTTCTGGGACCGACTCAAATTTTCATTTGAATGAGTCTCCAATAAAATATGTGTTTCTGATTTACTGCAGTGTTGAACTAATTAAGGCTGAAGCCTGATCAAAACATCACCTATCACTGATATATCTGTGATAGGTGGAATTTATTCTCTCTCTCTCTGAAGTTTATTTTTTCAGATAGATAGATGATAAGGTTTGTTGTTCAACCACAAAATATCATGTCACAAATGAATCACATTCCGAGGTTCCTTAGAAAAAAAATGTGTGGCTATCGGCCGATATATCAATATCAGAATTGTTCTGGCCTTGTTCGGGCTGTGATGAAAGCTTCAACATTGTGGTCATGTGATGCCTACATGACATGACCACGAGCTCATTACAGTCACCACCCAAATCCATATTCATATTTCATTTTGCTCTCATGTTGTGATCACTGACATTGTGAACACGGGATCTCGTCTGTGCAAGATGGATACGCAGATGTTAGTAATGTGTGATGTATTTTTTTTGGACAGCAGGATGCAAACCTACCAATATCCCTGTGAAAGTATGTGTGTAAACAGAGTACATCTGTGACATTAACATATGACCATGTTTGAAGGTAATTCAGTAAAAGTGTATCCTCACCTGGTTAACTTAATGGTCTTCCTGAAGTCATTTGTGATGGGAGCTTTGTAACCTCCCTTTCGTAGTAAGGAATCTATGGTTTGAATGTGGTCCCAACCTTGATAAAATAAAGCGTTCTTTACACATTCCTGATAATCCACGTCTAGAAAAAAACACTACATCACATTGAATGTATAAAAAAGCAGATGAGGCTGCATTGTTTAGGGGCACAAAAGATCTCACCTTGCTCCTTTGCAACCTCTGGTAGGTAGGTGGCGGTGCGCTTTGATCCTTTTTCATTGAAAAACTCTATCCTAATACCGTGAACACCCACCTAGAATTCAACACAGGAATAACAAAGAAACCACGTATTTCACCTCAGTAAATTACTGCATCCAACAAAGTAAGATTCAACTTTTTTACTTTTCTTTTGTTTGCATGAAGAAGCTGCTGTGCATTTACAGCAGCGAGAGTGAGTCACCTATGAATGAGAGTGTCAGCAGTCTCAATGCAAAACATGTCTCTTACCTCCCAGTCAAGGTAATCACCGACGTCTTCAAAGTTGGTGAGAAGAGACACTGAGCAGAAGAGGCGAGGCAGCTCATCCCTTGTCATAGGGGGGAAGCGGCTGTCTTTAAGGGCACTGGAGACATACAAGCACAAAGAACATACCGCTGTAAGAAGTGATTCAGAAAACAGTTATTACAGTCAAGTATCAAGAGAGCCAGTTGGTTGAGTGACATGTTTAGGATTTTAATGCAATAAATGGCAGTAATATATATACTTTTGTTTTTAAATTGAGGGCAAGTTTTCGCTCACACTTCCAGCATGAGATGAAAGATAATCAAGGCCTTTTTTATCCAAAGTGGATGGCCTATGGACATACAGAGGTCAGCATGGTCGCAGCATCACGGCTGCTGTCAGCAGCTAAGTGATGTTTCTTATGCACGCGTCAGCACTCAACACCATTAAGCAGCTGCGTGTTTTTGCATGCATTTGACAGGTCGGCTGTGTCTGCCCTCAGGTCAAGTAATGCTAATGAAGAAATTCTACACCAGGTTTTTACAGTGGGCTCTGTTTACGCTCAGGCTTTACATAGACTTCAGGCTTTAGTTCATAACAATCACCTGGTAATGTGCTGCCTCTCGGTCATGTGATGGGTCATGTCACATTCAAATATCAGTTTCATTAATATTGAATGCAGATTTCTAATTGAACAGTTGTCCACCAAAGTGAGGCAGTGCCTGACCAGCGATTAACCCACCGGCTGGACAATCCAGTGATCGATTCAGATCAACCACCAATGTGTGTTTAACCCATGTGCTTATGTTTGCCTGGAGAGGGTATAACACTGTCAATAAAACTACACAAGGACTCTTTATTATCACAGTGAATTAAAACAGTTACAATAGTCCTTACATTACAGTAATAGTAAAGGTATGAATACATTTTATTTGCAGCACTGCCTATCCTCTTTATGTCAGTGCCAGCTCATCAAGAATTAAATGCTTTTATCAACTTTCTACATCATCCTCAGTTTTAAAATTAATCATGTTGCTAGCACACTCCAAATGCTGTTAAAATTCAACCTTCATGGGGGGGTAAAAATGGGAGAAGTAATTACTGTGAAAAAACAACAACAGTTGTATTTGCTCTAAGAGTAATTTAGTTCTAGTGACTGCAGAAAATCGCCCATTTTAAGGGTCTTGTTTCCAAGAGACTTGTTTACAGTGATTTATTACAATGCCATTCGAGCAATAAAAATATCTTACCTGGTAAGGGTGTACTCCCTGAGTCCTGAGTGCAGATTCATGGCAGAAAATGTACCTATACAACCCCTCAACCGCTTGTCTCTGCCTATTTTCCATGTGACAAACAGCGGGCTGAAAAAAATAAAAACAACAAGAAGAGATCATGTTAAAGAAGTCAACTAACGTGCATGACACATGTACATTTCTGTTGTGTGGAAAGTTGGTGGATACAGCTCAGTGTACACATCACCAAATAGCTCTGTTAACATCAGGCAAAACTGGCACCGTTGTCTTTTACACCACAATGAATCAGTTTTCATCCAAGTCTGCAAGCTTTGGTTCATAGCCACGTGTCCATCCATGACTGGATAACTATCTTTTCCCCCCGAAGCAATACATGTCATGTTTCATGAAGTATTGCAAAACATCTTCTGGTAAAGAACATGAGCATGCGCATTAGCCAAGAGAACGCCAAACTGATTACCAGAAGAACTTCTAATATGAACGGATGTAACTGAGACCATCTCGTGATGGGATCACACCAGCTGTGATGCTGTCAACATGTCCATGCTCCAGCCCATTACTACATTACTGCACAAGTGCTCAGCACTGATGGGCAGGACCATCCCCATCTTTGAACAAAGCCTTTCTGTTGATATCAGGTGCACACATCTAATCTTCCTAACTGCATATTGCACAGTTGCAACAATATCATGGTGGCAAACTCTGTCCACTAAAGATACGGTGTAAACCAGCTGTGCTACAGCGGCTGTTAACAATTGGATCTGGGTTAAAGTGATCCACAACAAATGTAGGCAAGGGGCCTAAATTGAGGGACCAAATTGCTATTTTGCTACTTCCTACCTCCCTGGTTCTGGCAGCCCTGCTGAGACAATTCTCATCTTCTAGGTGTTTGGGTGAAAAGTCCTTTCTTTTCTATAGAGTACTGATACAGCAAAGCTTTTCTCTCTCTCTCTGTCTTGCTTGCTTGACTCATTAAACTATGTGAAAATAAACTGTATAAAAGGGAAAAGAGAGGGGGGAAAAAAAGAGTTTCCCTTATGAATAATCTTCAATACAACAATCAACTTTGAAACTGCCATAAACAGTATTTTTTCATGCATTAAGTCATGAGCCAGTCTTTGGAGTTAAATGCTTTAAAATCCCAGATTTTTCAGAAGAAACATACATGAGACATTTCTCTTTGAACCTTTAAATTTTATTTTTAGCTTTTTCACACATTAAACAATTGTTTTACAAAATCAAAATCTGAAGCTCTGATTCAGTTAAGTACTTTTTCTTTTAAATTACGAAGGAGGAAAATATTACTGCTACAACAGAAAAGTGCTCAGAGTCTAATGAAAAACAAAAGTGATGTCGAGTACATGTTGTCGTGTCACAGACATTTCACCCAGCAGTTCCTCCTCAGAAAACCTTTGCATGGCAACTGTCCTACGGCTTCAGTTTACCCTTCATGGATCATTTGCCCTCTGCCAGTGAGGAAAGGCTGCGGTCTTCTGGTGTTGTCCTAAAAACAAGGCAGCAACAAGGGCAAAGGTTGATGAAGAAAAGAAAACACTGCTTGTGTTCACTATTTGGCAGCACAACGGATAAGATAGCATGTCTGTTATCTGGCTATTACTTTCAAATTGTAATCTTATTTTAGCTCTTTCTTTAGCTGCAAAATAAGAGAAGCTTTCAATACACATCTGTTAGCTTACATTACACATATTAACCCACAAATTAACTTTAACTGCCATTTTAAGCTATAAAACCATCAAGTCAATGAACATTAACTAGCTTAAATAGCTGGCTGGTTGTGCTAATGTACCTGAAAGCTCGCTGGTTGATGTGGTCCAGTGGTCTTCACGCAGTCAAAATGAAGCAATGTGCTTTTAAAGTTTGTTGTGTTGGCTGAGGCAGCTACCTCTGTGTCACAGCTCTCAGCATGTGTCCCTCCATTTTACAGAAGACTTGCCATTTTTATTAAATGTCAACAACATGTACGCCGAACAGCCAGTCACCTCGCCAGACAGCAACGCGCGCCATCTCAACGGGCTTCACAATTGCTTTGGGTTATACCATTATCATTTTGAAATGAACTGCGATATTTACTATAAGTATGGTTCTTACTTTCAATGTTTTTGTGCCACCGTCTTTGAAAAATTATCACATCCAAAATCTGAGGCCCGTCATTGTTTACTGGCTGAGCACAGCACTGTGTCTTTGTCAGATGTTGTGTTTGTTCCGAGCATTTCAATAATTCAATCTGACAATGCCCCCAAGTGAAGGACATGCCGAGGACACCACAGACCAGAAGTATGAGTTTCTCAGACCTGTGGGAGTTTTCACTTTGGAGGGCATTTGTAAATACATTCCTAGTTGTGCTTGGCTGGCTGGGGTTAGACCTCGGTTTCAAGCGTGTTATTTGTTGACTCTTACAGGCTGACAGACCTGAGCTCAATCAGAATAGGGTTCATTTTCTACAAAAGGTTTAAATATGTCCAAATCAGTCATGACGTCAGATGGTACATGCCCATAGTCAGCATCTAACTCCCAGTTGTAACAAACCACATTCACAATTTGAGCTTTACACAATACTGCCAACAAAAGCAAGGCCTCACACATACAATGAGGCACTTACTCTGATTGCACAGGTGCTGTCAGTTAATGGTTATGAAGGTTTAATGTTTAGCGCCGACATTGGGACCAGACCTTGGAGAGAGCTTTATGGAGGGCATTATTACATTAACGCCAGATTTTTTTAAGTTAACAACGGCAACACTAATCTGGCTTGCCAAGCTTGGCTCAGACAACAGTAGAAGCCATGTATGAAATCTGTAATGTCTGAAATGAATTCACAAAATTTTTTTTAAAAACAAGAGAGTGTGTTTATTTGACATGAATTTGGTTAATCTAGTTTACACTAAAAGGTACAGATCAGTGAGCTGTATCCACCATGTCTGGCGCATATCAAATCATTTTTCCAGTGTTTTGAATAAGTTCTAACATTTGAATGTGTAAAGCCTTTTGCCTAGAGTTGGTTTGGAGTTGGTCTCTAAATGAAACCTTAGTGTGACGGGTATTGAAGATAGAGCTTGATAGTTAGGAGACTCGACATGCCAATAGCAGCATTTGAAAAATACCCATTTGGTGTGAATGTACAGAGTAAGCATAAATGGGGCTTGGTTAATCATGTACATACAGTGTGTATGAGAGATCGCTCCCTGTAATATATATAATGATTACCAACAAACAGCTTTGGGGTGTTAAATACAGCCATTTACAATTCAAGCGTAAAAAATCAGAGTTGTGTGCAAGACTGCCCTCAACTCTTGATTTTACACTTGAATGTGTCACATGACAACAAAAAAGGCACATTCACAAACATATTATTATCAACATACATACACAATTTGACACATTTTGATGTGGCCCTTGTCAATTACCCCCCCAAAAGTTTCAATGAACTGTGACTGCAGTTGGCCAACCATTCCTTTCGTTGCCTCAAAGTGCAAGTTGAACGTCCGTATAGTCGTGTACTATCACATTACAACACTTGTATAAGGTGGGGTCGATATATTTCAGCGGAGTGCGGTTGTAGGGCACGACGTGTACATTTAATTTTCTCGTCGTTAAACTGCTCACAACACGATTAAACTCGTGTTTAATGAACGCTTCGAGTGTTTGGACGCTGTGTTTCTTTGTCTGCCACACGTATTAAAGACTGTCATGATGTTTACAGTGACATGGAGCCATAGGGAACTGCTTAGTCCTCAGCACCAACCACATTTTTCTTTGTTGGCTGATGCTAAATCGGCTGTCATCGTTGAGTTTCCCTCCGACTCGACACTTGGCAGTAAAGCAGACATGCTGTTAAAAACGACTCGGCTACACGGCCGGTTATCTGACGGTGACAGCCCAGAGATGTTTTAATACATTTACCATTAAATAAATTACCGGAAGCTCATTAGTGGCCGGTTGCTAAGCTAATGCAGCGCATAGCTAACAAAGCTAAGCCTGGTGGCAAGCCGGAGTTCATTGAGGGCAACTTAAAAGCATAAGAATGCTAACATTTACTTTTTGGGGTTCATATTATTGTAGTTACAGTGGACTGATGTAAATATCAAAACTGCAGCTGTTAAACCGAAAAAATAAGCGATGTTATATTACTCGTTCCACCCTTTCTTATTTTAGCTTAAGTGTTTGGTGGCTTGCTAATGTTAGCATGTAGCACACAGGCTTAGCTAACGTTAGCCTGTGGCTGAGGCTCGAGTTGGATAAACAGCAGAGCTAAAATTGTTTCTTTTTAACGCCAAGCAGCACATTAAATGTGAAAGCGACGCGGTACATCATCCAGTCATGTGCATTATGAGATCGATAAAACTCATTCATTGTATATAGACAATGTGATGTGAGTGCAGCTACAGGCCAGTGCAGTCAGTCTCTTCTCGACGAGGCCCGAATTCCAAGTTGGTACAAATCAAGCTAGCATCGGGAGGGTTTTAAACGTTAAACACAGCAAAAGTAAAATGTTGTTTCGACGTGACAGTCTGTGGCCTGAACAGTGGAGCGGGATCCGGAGGTGAATCAAGCCCAAAGAGTGCCGCTAAACACACATTCGCTGAGAGATTGGGGGGGGGACACACCAGTGAGCTTTGTGTGTGTGTGTGTGTGTGTGTGACATGCAGCAAAACAACAAAAGACAAAAACAACACAGGAAAAAAAAATACTCACTAGGGATCATTTGTAAACCTGGGTGTTCTCGGAGGTTGGTATCCGTACAGATGGCAATAAAGCACGTCAAAACAGAAGCAGCACATCTCCGCTGAGACGACCATTTTTCTGCCTCCACTTCCCGAACCGGGTCCCGAGCTGAGATTCGGGGAGAGGCCGGATGAAGTGTAACCGGCCGGGGCTGGGGACAGAGCGTTTGTGCCGCTGCTACCACTACTACTACTGCCGCCGCTAACGTTACCCCCGGGTCCCCCCAGGCCGTTGGCTCTGCTCACGTTCGCCCCTGCTGCAACGGTCGCGGAGGAGCCAATCCCCAACTCCGAGCCACAATGTCCGGTTCCTGCCACCCCGCTTCCCGCCCCCACCCCGCCGGGACCCCCCGACCCGGGCGATCCCGACAGTTTCTGCTTCTTCACCCCGCAGCACCCGGCCGCCATCTTGGAACAATCTGCACCGACACACCGCTTCCGACCCATAACCGTCACCGCGGGAAGGGTGGGGGGGAACGCCGACCAGACGTAGAAATCCCACTGCGTTGATACGTACGACGGACAATACTCCACTTTCACTCTTTTTGTTTTTTTTTTTTTCTTTTTGTGTCGGACGACGAAATAACCGATGTGGGGAGAAGACTGCAATGTCACCCTCGCGTTGCCTTTAAAGATGCGTGACTTCGCTACGCAAAATCCATAGCTGGACGAGCGCCGTTTCCATGAGTAGTCAGCCAGTCCAGCTTCTTCTTCTTCTTTTTTTTTTTTTTTTTTTTTTGGGACCACGGTGTTCCGAGTGGATCACCGATAACGTAAAAAAAAAAAAAAAAAAAAAAAGTCCAAAATCCTCCCTCCCCTAAAAAAAAATAAAAAAAAAAATATTCAGCCCCCCTTTTCCTCTGCCTTCAATACGCCACCATCCGAGCCGATCTCAAGTCAGTTCCCCCCGTCAGCATACAAGTTCAGGGAGTGCTCAGTCCGAGCAGGCCGCAGATGACAGTACCGGGGCGGTCCAGATGTGAAGCCGACAGCCAGTGTGCCGAAGCCCCGCAGCACACCTCACCTCACCAAGTGGAAGCCCGGAGCTTGAGTACGCAGGACCCATAAAAGCTTCAGCACGCAGCGTCGCTTCTTCTCATTGCACCAGCTTGTTGTTGTTGTTATGTGTGTGTGTGTGGTGTGTGTGTGTGTGTGTGTGTGGTGGTGCTTTTTTTTTTTTTTTTTTTGGCCTCACGAACTTCTAATTACACAACAGGCCCAGTATGTTGGAATTCCAGACGCTGGGATAATAACGCAGAGTAAAATGGCATCTGACAATGCGGGGTTGGCATGGCACAATGAACCGCGTCAGCACCGCCGAGCAAGTCATGTCAGTCCACGTTCAGCCCACCACAGTTTGCACCTGCATCATGTCTGCTGCTCTTTGGACCTGGGCTTTCTCTCTCTCTCTCTCTCTCTCTCTCTCTCTTTTTTAAAAAGAAAACAGTAAATCTCAATAAACACCCTCCAGCGTCAGATGTAGAGCTGAAAGTTTTCAGTATAGGTTTGTTTGGAGGCTGTCATCCGTGTATGAGGACACACAGAGAAGATCATTCTAGTCCGGGGAATGGAAATCCTCCAGGTTCGGTTCTGGCAGAAAAGAAAAAAACCCCTTCGCTCCGCAACCCGTCTCTCAGCTTGCTACCGTTCGGTGCTGTTCGGGTGGAAGAAGAAGAAGGAGGAGGAGGAGGAGGAGGAGAAGGAGAAGCCCTGTGTGATCGGGTCTGTGTGCATCGGTGTCGTCGGCCACTCCGGAAGCGGATTCAGAGAAATGTGGTGCGCCCGGTTCTACACATAATGCGTAGCTTCTGGGGGAACCAGACGGTTCAGGAGAGAGAGAATCTACGGTGCTGTGGAGGCATGCGCGCTCTCGACGTCCGGACGCGTGGATGCGTGCATGCGTGCGCTGCGTTTGTGCGTGCGTGCGTGCGTGAAAGTATCGGTATCCCTAAGCTATAAAAGGCGTGCAGCCATAGATAGTGGTCTGTAGGGGTTCTGGACTCCAGAGGATCATGTGAGGGGAGTTGATTTTGTCGTTTATTCTGGAGACAGCCCCTCTTGTCTGCTTCTATTAAAGGGTTATACACAGACGTTTTCTTATAAATAGTCCCTTGTTTGATTCAGGGTGACTAACATGATATCTTCCTCATATCATGTCTGCGTCCAGGGCCGGCAGTAGATATTCTCGCCCCCCCCCCCTTCGTGCCCACATCTCATCAAGGACCCCCCCAACAAGAAAAAATGTGAATATATACACTGAAATATCTCCAGTCTGTCGTTTCTACATCATATCAGTGATTAATAAACATTGCAGGATCAGCTGATGATGATCCCACCCTGTGCTCACACTGCTGGGCATACATAGTGGTCTTTAGGGGTCCTGGACTTCAGTGGATCATGTGAAGGGAGCTGATTTAGTCATTTATTCTGGAGGCAGTCCCTCTGTCTGCCTCCATGTAACAAATGTTTTCTTATAAATAGTCCCTTGTGTGATTCAGAGTGATGTCTTCTTCATGTCACGTTATGCGATCAGGGCCGTCAGTAGATATTCTCCGGGCCCGCTCTCCTGACCACATCTCATATAGGACCCCCCCCGAAACTCCGGTCCGTGTCATGTCTACATCTGAATGTCAGTGATTAATAAACATTGTCGGATCGGCGGATGATGATGATGAGGATGATCACGCCCTGACTCACACTGCTGAGCTGAGTGTGCTTCAAAATAAAAAAAAAACACACTGGATGCCTGACGGAGTGAAATACGGCCCGGGTGGGTTGGTGGCATGGGAGGGGGGGTCAGGAGAGGTTGATCTCTGGGTTGCTAAATATAAAACACGTGGACATTGACATTATGGAATTCCTATGAGGGTGAAATCAGCCTCATACACCTTTAACTTTGGGTAAGGCGACACGTGTAAATGTTGACGACCGTCTGGAAAAAAACTCAAGGGACAAATGACTCGGGCATTTTTTTTTTCCCGTACTTTAATTCATGGCGAATGTGTCAGGAGGAATATATTTGGTTATTAGTCATCTCTCCTCTAGGTTTGCGCTCCCAAATAGATTTTAAAAGTTAGTCTAAGCTGCATACTTTGGAGGGGGAAACGACAATAAGGCCAACATCAGACGTATAAATCATCTGAGAAGGAAGATGATCCCTGTCGCTCAGCGTTTCAGTCCTGGCTGACAATAGAGAACCTGTTATATCCTCGGCGTTATTTTCTTTATGTGAGGTGTTGATTCTCATTCTAAATTCATCCTCCGCACTCCACCCCTTAAAAATCTGTTTTATTTTTACGACTCCATGACTCTTGACTATTTATACAACTTCTTTAGGACAACAAACTAGCATTCATTAGTGTTGTAGACTGATAAATGAATAACTGAACCGTGAACAGCCGCAGCAGCAGCAGCAGCAGCAGCAGCAGTGCTAATGAAGCTGACGTTAATGTCTGCAGTATTGCAGCGCTTGTGCTTTATGTTAAAGCCGTCTTCAGGTTAATGTGCCTTTCAGTGTCCATTTGCTTCATCCTTCCCCCCCATTCGCTGTCAAGTCCCGACACATATGAGTTTATCATCCGAGCCACAGCAGCAGCAGAGAGCAGACACCCCCCCTCCCATAAAGTGCCTCATGACTGACTCAGCAGAAGGCTTCAAACCTAAAATGTACTGCTAATTATTGTTGGCTCTTGACCGACTGATATTGACTGAGCATTTTTCCTGGTAACAGGCCTCCCCGGGCCGACTGAAGTGCACTCAAGGCTTAATAACTTTAGATTAAGCGCAGGTTTGAGTGTAACCATCGTCCTCCTGCATGAATGACGCTCCTCTACGAAATGTATTAAACCTACTTGTAAAATCAATCTGGAGAACATGTTGTCCTCAAGAAACTGATGTTGTAACTGGCTGTCTTTAAATATATATATTTATATATGTATTTGTTTATTATAAGGTCCCCAGAACACTGTTTGAGGCTAGACAGGTGGCAGGGTCCGCCACATATGAGCACAAATGTCACCACAGTATGAAACTGTGTGTGATTGTTTTGTTTATTTTGTCTATTCAGTCATGAAACTGAGGAGTTTGTTTGTTTAGTTTACTTTATAAACAGAATAATCTTTCTTTTTATAAAACTTCACAGTGCACTTTTAAAGGTTGTGCTCATTTGAATTGCTTTTGGGTCATTTAGACTTTAACTTCAACTCAGTTAACTCCACCTTTACCTACTGCTTTTACTTTTAATCCAAAAGCAGTGTATCATATTGTCATTATCAGATCATTATTATGTTTGTATCCCTACAATAACAGCCCTGCTTTCAGCTTTGTGAGGATACGTATTTTCAAAGTCAGTCCAAGGTTTTTTTTAAAAGTAGCTTATTTAGTTGGAGAGGTAGAAGAATTTCCTCGACACACAAAGGAACACTTAATCCTCCAGGTTATTGAAAAAAAATGTGATTAAATTCAGTAAATATAGAGGAACGTGGTTTTCACAGGACAGCAATAACTGTAATCTGAGTACAATATTTTCCTCGTAGACGTATGAAGTTACATAAAATGGAAATACTCAAGTGAAGTTCCTCAAATTTAGCAGTACTCGAGTAAATGTACAGTTACATATCATCACTGCTGCTCATTAAAATAGCTCATGTTAATGCTTTTGCAGTGGGATCAACTCTCTCATGACTTTCCTCATGTGTGGAGGTTATTTCACATTATTAAAACTGTAAAAAAATGGCCCCACTTACTCTTTTTATAATAACAGAAACTGTCATTTCACTCTGCGTTGGATTATACATCAGCCCTCAGCCACTGCAGCCTGATATAATGTGATATGATATAGAGTCATGATATGTATTTAAATGAACTCATAGCCGACTTCATTATTGTTTTAGCATATTTGTTTAATCTAAAATGTGTAAAATGATGGAGCGTGAAGCTGGTATGTAGCTGATGTATGGCTCAGAGAAGCTGACCGGAGTGTTATCCTCTTCACAACACCATTCATGCAAGCGTTGGGATTTTTTTATTTATTTATTTTTTTTTTTTCTAGGCACGGGTGATGTCATTGCAATGCAATCCAGCCCAATGCAGATGATCGTTTGAAAAGTACAACAGGAAAGGGGGGAAGCGGGCTGAATTTCCTCCCGTACCAGATACAGTTTGTAAGAGTGAGGACTGCTGTTCAAGGTCACTGCGGCTTTGACTAAGTCCACTCAGCTGAGCCGACAGCGTTATTGTTGGCGTCGTAATCTTCCGATTTAAGGCAACTTCTCACATGCACAGTCATCATTTAGTGATTATGTATGGAGAGAATAGGCCGGTTTGTTCCATTCATTCGCTGTCTGTTCTATTCTGGGGAGCAGAGACAATCTGGCGTGTTGTTATTAGACCTTGTGGTGGAATTTCCCACAGCAGCAGGAGGACTCGTTCCCCTCACAGTGCACAGTGGCTGGCTGAACACTGAGAGTGAGCCAGACTCAAATAAACTGAGAGGTCACAGGTTCTACAAAAACTTCAGAAAATGCCAAATAACACTGCTTATACAGAACTCCACCCATGGTTGATTGAATCATAAATTTTTTTCTTTGATCAACATTTGGGTTTGATCAATACCGAAGAGCCAAATGATCACTCCTCCATTCTCCCGCTGAGATTTCTGGATAGTAAAACAATCACTTACTGTTGGATAATCTCATGTTTTGGCAGAAAATATCTCCACCCACTGGAGTTTCGAGGCACTCTGAATCTCCCCCTATACCTTGGTGTGTGGTTTCAACTGCTCAGTAATGGATGATGAACAATCAACACAGTTATACAAGACATTTTATCACATTAAAGGTGCACTGCGCAGTTTGGGGGAAGAACTTTAATCAGAAGGGATGGGTAAGAGAAGCCTACACAAACTAAATAAACAAACTTCCATCATTTTATTGACTAAATGAACTAACAAGATGCTAGGTCCACGTAGTTGCATCAAATTGTGTACTGTGGACCTTATATTCCTCCGGGAACAGCTTTTTTTATTCAGTTTTGGCTACTTAAATATATCTACAATTTGGATAAGTACCTCATTAATATTTTAAATATCAAGAAATCTGAGGTTTGGATTTCTTCTCCAAAAGTTCATAGTGCCCCTTTAATGTCTGTTAAATACCTCTAATAGACACGTGCTTGCGTAGCGAATGCCCTCACACTGTGAAAATGAATGACTTTATTTATTGTTTGCCGGGTCAACAGGGTGAATCACAGGAGGGTTGGAGTCTGAGGCAAACATCTGTATCAGAGAGGGTAAGATCCATCGATGTAGCTGCATTCCCAGATTTCACAACGTTGATAAAGGTCATGGATCGCAAAGGGCCCAATTACAACATGGCTGTCAGTGTTTGTTACTCCTGTAACATGTCATAAATCCTCTCGGTGGAACATAGTTTGGATGCAGGAGAACTCTTTCGGTGACACTTGAGTGCAAACATCATTTGGAGGAATATTAATGCACACGTAATTGCAGTCCATGCTTAGCGACTGTCTTCCTTTGTCATCACTTTATCTGGACTCAGCTGTTTTCCCCCTCTGGCTCCCAGTGTAATGACCTTTCTCCTCCAGCCAGAACACCAGAGTCACTCCCTCATTTTCCATTGTAGGCTGAAAACTCATCTCATCAATAGGGATGTCATGTCACCCACTCAGCTTCCCTTTCTGCTCTGTCCTCCTCCATTGGCACTTATCTTGAAGTGAAAAAAAAAAAAAAAATCTCCACCGAGCTTTTTTATTTCTTAACTTGGCATTACTGTCAAGACCATTACTGAGTCACACGCTGTTGCATGGGCAGCATGGCGTACTCCGTTCACTCCTCACACCCTTGTAATGGCTGCTTTGTAAAATTGGTAATCTTTAGGGCATGAGTTATATTTTCTAATTCCCCTAATTGATTTCCAGCTGGGAGTTCAGAGAATTGGGGGAGTGTTCGTGTTTCCACTGCTTGCACACATGCTTTCGAGCGTAATGATCACAATGAGCTGTCATAACATCAGAGCTGTTAAATGATTATAGTGAGACCTGTTTTCACCTATAATTCTTACTTATTACACCCATAATTTAAGGCCCAATGTCCCTCCAGATTTTCATTATCCATCATCTCATCAGTTGCCAGTAAATCAGGACTTGTCAAATTCCCCACATTCATACGACTTGCAGCCTGGAACGCAGCAGTGTAACATCATCCCAGCAGTCGAGCTTCCCACCCTGAACGTGATGTCAGTGGAAAATGGCCTGTATAACTCATCTGGCCTAATCCAAGTCTCCTCAAGACCAGAGATGCAAAATTCATTTAAAAAGACATTATTTACACCCTTGATGCATGGTCAACTACAAATTGAGTTTGCTAATGTTTTGAGCTTGGCAGCAGCAGGAAGTGGGGATGCTGGCTTAGATAAGGGTGTAAAAAAAAATCAATTCAATCAATCAAATGCATGGAGCCATTTTATGCTTTTATTTTCTGCTGGTTTTTTAATGTTAAAAACACGTCCCTGTCCACTTCACTTGCTCAGGAGAACGCTGTAATGCTGTTTTGGTTTGAAGCTACAGAAAAAAACTTGTTTTACTTTTCAAATGCATGAGTGTGAATACTGTAGACAATGACTGAATTTGTATTTTTGGGTGCACCCCTCCTTTAACCCGGCAAGCATGAGTATTATGCATGCAAGAAATCAGCACAGAATTCCAGTTAGCTATTCATTCGGTTCGTTTGACTAAAACAATAGTATACACAGACATTTTTATTGCGCTCGCAGTCCGACACGTTATTGCCATTCTGCTCATGAAAGGATTATTCAGGGGGCTACATTATCGGTTATGTGCTCAGCTCATTGGGACACCCGTCTGAATACTGATGACTCATTTACAGACTGGATTCATTTCAACAGTCAGAATTAATAGAAACCCTTTGAGTTTTTGAACCTGATTAATTTGTTTACTGCCGGCTCCTTCAGACGTAGCCACCCAGTTTTCTGAATGCACAAAAAAAAAAAAAAAAAAGCTAAATATGGAAGAAATTTCAGGATTTGTTGTCATTGTGAAGGAGACCACTAACACCAAAATGGGAGAGAGAACTAAAATAAAACTAAACAAATAAATAAATAACTTTGCTGCGTTGGGTTCAACTGGGAATCTTCAAAATATCCCAAACTTAGCAGAAAAAAGGTAGGAATTGTCTTAATGTTATTTACCATTGATGTATTGTGCACATACTGTAGTTCTGTCTTTGTCCTGTAGGTGTCAGTGTCGCTGTCGACCCGCGGTGACGCTTCCGCAAACCAGCCGTAGAAGAAGAATGGGGGCGGAGTCAAGTGTTTGAAAGTGGCGGGCACTGCAGTGACAACAATCATCTCATAGACATCAGTGTAAGTATACGTGAAAGCGGCTAAAGTTAATTGTGTTAGCCGCAACAAGTTGCGTTTTATTTATAGCGTCCAGTATCGCAGCTCGCTGTCATCAACCATACCCGCCGAATGCTTCTTGAGTGATATTTAAACGCTGGCACGGGAGGGAACGTGACAAGGTGGGTTACATCTTGCTAATAAATGCAGCTAGCTATCAAGCTAACGTTAGTCAGTTAACGGTGACCTGACGCCAACTTTAACTTAATTGTCATCCATCTGCAGGACTTAAGGAGATTTTGTTCGTCAAGTGGTGACGCTTTTTGCTTGTAGTTGAATAGAAATTGCACGTTGCACGGCTGCTAAACGATACACGGGTCGCTTGTTTTGAAGTGTGTCTTCGTTTAAAAGAAGGGAACGTTTTTAGCTCGCTAGCTAATTTGCTTTAGTGCGATGCAGACGGATCGAGGGAGTTATGTAACAGGAGAAGAAGTGACAGTTTTGATCGCATAGCTGTGTTTTGAACTGTCTGGACGGAAGATGAGAGACCATAATGCTTTAATTAGAAAGTTAAAGTGTAAGATGGACTGTATGTTCTGATGTCATCCTCGGACAAGTCATGGAGCTGCTGCATAATGAACCAACTGTCTGGGCACAGTGGCGACACCCATTGTGGTTTTACGGAGTCATGTGGAGATTTTCTAATTCATCACTGGAAGCCATAACTCTGATTTGGATTAAACATTTCAAACCAAAAATAAACATTACTTGTGGTCAGTCATAGTGAAAGAACTGCAGAGTGTCTGTGATGTTATTAAATGTGGAGACAGTCGTCCACATTGGCTGAAACTGAAACCAGGGGAAATTATTGTAATTTCTGTTTTAGCGTGAGATTTCCTCTTTGTTTTTAGAGCTATAATTCTGGCCTCTACTAGTTAACATTGCCATCAAGATATGGAATAAATGTGCCCATATCAAATGCAACCGTATATGTTACTATTAAGGATTTCACAATTGATTCTCAGATTTATTTTGTTTGTTTTTTTCAGCTCTTATGGCCATGCTGTTGTTAGATTCACATCTAGATTTATAAAGATCAGCAGATCATTGGTTTTATTCTCTGACAACTGTTATTTACAAATTCAAATTTTTTAAAAAGATTTTGCAACAACAGTTTTACTCTATCCACGAGACTTTTGGCAAGTTAGGTAAGCATCACAAATCTAGGTGCTGTATCGTAGGCAACTGGAGTTGTGTCAGTTTCTTGAAGATGCTTCACCTCCAGACTCCACTCCAACAAAAGCTATCATCCTTCAGGGTTTCAAGAGTTTACAAGTTAGAAATTCAGTTTGTTACAAAGTTTGGTTTCTCAGATCTGTCCCGAGTCCATCTTTCCAAGCAAATCAATGAAGGATCTCTAGCAATGTTTAAAAAAAAAAAGAAAGAGAGCTTGTTTTGATTTAGAATCTAAATTGTGATATTTACTAATATTGTTATTGAGATATTGTCTGTCACTTCTATATTCATACATGTCTGCTCACGTGATCTTTTATTATTCATGTCAGCGATGAGTAAAGGCCTCCTAGCATTCGGTGTCGGTGTCAACATTGTTTAAACTCCCGTTCAGAAAATGAAGGTTGATAAAAGTCTGATCTTCCCTGGCTTCATTATGTGAACCTCTTCTGTTTCTAGGTATAGGAGTGTTGCACCATGGCGAATGAGGATGCAAAGGTGATCCCAGTGCGGGTTGCCTTGCGATGTCGGCCGTTGGTGCCTAAAGAAATCAATGAGGGATGTCAGTGCTGTCTCACTTTTGTGCCTGGGGAGCCACAGGTGTGTGCGCAACAACAGTCCTGGAAAATATATTTTTGTCTTCTGTTTTCAAGTAATGTTTTATGCAAAGTATATTATGTTTGTTTTTCAGGTGATCGTTGGCACAGAGAAAGCGTTCACCTATGATTATGTATTCGATCCCACTGCTGAACAAGAGGAAGTCTTCCATACAGCCGTGTCCTCCTTACTGAATGGTCTTTTCAAAGGTATGTGTAGCTTTTAACATTCTGGTATACTGGATTGGATTCGATCACTGTCTCTTCTGTTTTGGGAAGAACTTTTTTTTTTAGTTTCATTTTAACAGAAATGCTCATCTTATCTTCTGAATTATTTCTGGTCCTCACTACGTTGTCCTTGTTTGCAGGCTACCATGCCACAGTTCTTGCATACGGACAGACGGGATCAGGGAAGACCTTCTCCATGGGAGGAACGTACACAGCAGCACAAGAAAACGATTCTTCAGTCGGAGTTATTCCACGAGTTATAAGAAGGATCTTTGAGGAAAAGGAGAAGAAGGCAGACGCTGAATTCCTGCTGGCAGTATCCTATCTGGAGGTTGGTGGACATGTTGTCTGCACTGTGTGGATCTCTTATGTTTAATGTCATTTAGGCATTTATTGTTTTTCCTGGCATTCAGTAAATGTTGTTCCGTTGCTCCACGGCCTTTTCAAGTAATTTAATTAAGGTTTCCTGCTTTTGATTATAGATCTATAATGAAGATATATTGGACTTGCTGTGTGCGTCTAAAGATAAACCTGCTCTCAGCATCCGGGAAGATCCTAAAGAGGGGATTAAGGTGAGTGACGGACATGTTTACAAGAATAAACACAAATATTGTCACATTTCTTTGAAGCTCATAATGTATATTGAACTAAACTGCATTCACATTTAATTTTAAACCTTGACATAATTTTTCATGTCAGTAGATGTTTAAATATAATCTTGTGTTTCTGTTTTCCAGATTGTGGGTTTAACTGAGAAGCGGGTGTTCTCAGCCCAGGAGATGGTTGGATGTCTGGAGCTCGGAAATTCTGCTCGCACTGTGGGTTCCACAGCGATGAACGCCGCTTCTTCACGTTCCCACGCCATCTTTACCATCACTCTGGAGCAGCGCAGAGGGAACGACAAGTACGTTTGGTGACTTCTGTTGTTATAACTTCAGCTAACATTTGTTTCGTTTAACCTTTGCATACATTTTGTTTGCGCGCCGTAAACCTTTAACTGACACATGTACACAAAATGTAGGTTGACTGCTTTACTGTAGTGTGTTCAGGTAAACAATCATAAAGAGTATCTTCATTAAAACAGTTTTTATTGTTAAAAAAAAGTACTCTGTTAATGTGTCTGTATTGGCTGTTGTCCTGTTATGGACATGATAATTGAGTGTAACATTGACTTTGTAGAAATGGTTTTTGCCTTGGGCTGTATTAAGATATATCTCGATTGGCTTTGGATTTATTGCGACAACTGAAAAATCAAGTTATGTTTCCTCATTCCTTTATTAGATTGTGAAGCCCTGTAGGAAGTTTACTAAAGGGTGAACTACAATGAATGAATTTGAAGGAGGCTGAAAGATGTAATGTGCATCATTGAAATAATGTAGGAGAAAACAGCAATTTTCCAGTTAGCCATAACTAGATATTGTTCAATTTGACCCAAACTGATTTGACTGATTTTTTTGTTTATGCGGCTATTTTTCATAAAAATGCCGCTTGGCATTGTGTTGGCAGGTCCTCATTCTTTTGCATATAAATCACCATTTTGAAAACATTACCTTCTCCAGGCTGAATATTTGTGCTATCTTGTGTTCCAGAGCTGATTCAGTTGTTTCCAAATTGCACCTTGTGGATCTGGCTGGTTCAGAAAGGCAAAAGAAAACCAAAGCAGAGGGAGATCGTTTAAAAGAAGGTGAACTGAACGTGGTTTTCTACAGATTTACTCAGTTAAAAGTTTTCAACAGAGAATTTGTGATTCTTCTAATGAAATACAACGTACTGTAACATTTCCGTGGTGTCTCGTTGTGTTGTGAACGTGTGCTTGATAACAGCGTTTCTGTTTTGATGCCATTCATTTTCATCTTCAGGCATCAGCATCAATCGCGGCCTTTTGTCTTTGGGTAATGTGATCAGTGCCTTGGGGGATGAAAGCAAGAAAAATACCTTTGTTCCCTACAGAGACTCCAAGCTCACCCGCCTGCTTCAAGGTAAGCTTTGATTTTTAGATGTTCAAAAGTTACTTAGTGGTCATTATTGCTGGCTCGGATACAGTCCTCACTTCAAGGACCTTCAAACACCAGCAAATCATGGTTGGAAAGCTTATGGAAGGCATCCTGCTTTGATGGACGAATGGAAAGTTTTTCACGTATGCATCTGTAAACTTTTGTTGTGCTGCTCTATTTACAGAACTGTTGTTTAACATAAAAGTGGCAACAGCAGTGGTTAAAGTGCATGAGAACAAGCCAGTATTCAATGATTCAACACAGAGAATGACTGCAGAATGATCTACAAAACTGTTTTTGTGAACTTTCTGTGTTTGTTTCATCAGATTCTTTAGGAGGCAACAGCCATACGTTGATGATTGCCTGCGTCAGTCCTGCAGACTCGAACATGGAGGAGACCATCAACACACTGCGATATGCTGACAGAGCTCGCAAGATTAAAAACAAACCTATCGTCAATCTCGACCCCAGAGCTGCAGAAATGAACCGCTTGAAACAACAGGTACACAAACTGCCATCAACTCGTGTTATAATGCTGTGAGTTAATCCAGTTCAGTTACTTGTTTTCAATTTGGAAACCTCCGTTTGGACAGACTCCAGTTTAGGAAAAGGGTCAAAGATTGATGAGACAGGACGTATATAATAAACATCATACTTCTTGTCCCATTTAAAGTTTTTAGTAAAGGTTTGATTTACACATTTGTTCAGGTTCAGGAGCTGCAGGTGATGCTGCTTCATGCCCGTGGAGGAGTTGTCCCAATGCTCTCTGGGTAAGAAATACATTTCAAAATAAACCGATGAGCCACCAGGATGTCAAATAGATGCATCCCAGGGAGGCTATTACCCATAACAAAGGGCCTTAACGGTTGCTCGGTCCCTGTGTTACAGGCCCGAGCCAGCAGAAAATGTGTCTAAGCTGCTGGAAAGGAACCGCGCTCTGCAGGACGAGAACAATAAGCTGAGCAGGGAGCTGAGTGAGGCGGCCGGACAGACTGCCTTCATGTTTGAGAAGATCATTACGGTGAGCCAGACCCAAACAACATTCACTAATCCTTCCACCCACAGTCATTGTTGTTAGCAAAACTGTTGCTGTGAGTGAGTATGTGTTATTTTGCACTTGTTGGGTAGAGAAAAGCAAAAACAAATTGAAGTTGGCACTAAGATTAAATATGAATGGGTGGGGAAAAAAGTGCTTCATTGACAGACTTGTATTACTTCTTTCTCTCATATTTCACTGTAGTGAATCCATCGTGTTTATCAAACTGTGTTTATCTTTACAGACGGAACAAACAAATGAGAAACTACAGAGCAAACTGGAACAACTGCGGCACCACGCAGCGTAAGTTTACAAAGGCATGAAGTCAGCAGGGCGTCAGGACGGATCCAACAAAGCTTCAACAGAATTCTTAAACTATTCTTGTTGGAAAGCCTTGTTTGGTTTTTAAGATTTCATGTTGACCGCACTCTTTATTTACCTTAATTTTCAGATGCACAGTGGATCTGGAGAAGCTGCTGGAGACACTGGAGGACCAGGAGTTGAAGGAGAACGTAGAGGTGATGAGGAACCTGCAAGACATCATCTTGGAGCTCAAGGTACACAAGTTTGTTTTTATGATAATCCACCAAAACAACATTGTGAGTTAGTTAATGGTCACATTTGCTTTGGCTATTAGATTTAACTTTTTATTAAACTGTTCTCAATAAATTCTGGAAAACAAAACAATAAAAAACACATTGTGCCATCTTATTAATTATAATTAAAAGAATCAGTTCAGATGCATTTACAGAATTTCATGGTTTATCTTTCCTTTCTTTTCTCTTTGTCTTTTTAAGAATGAGAGCTCAGGCATCGCCGCCTCCATCGATGCGATGGCTGCAGGCGAGGATGAAGCTGAATTGTCTCGGAGTGGCAGTAAAAATGAGGCAGATGAGTCGCCATCAGTACGTTGAGTTTCATCGTCTTTGTATTCTGTCATTATTAGATTGTTTATATAATAATAACTTCATGAAATGGCAAATTCTCCCTTTTACTTTTTTCTGAACCAAATCCAAATTATCGTGTGTTCCACCTGTAACACATTCAACAGGATGTTACTGCCATGGGCGGTAAGGAGTCCCCAGAGGCCTTCACAACCCATCATGCACTGCGGCAGGCCCAGCTCTCCAAGGAACTGATCGAGCTGAACAAAGTGTTGTGCTTGAAGGAAGCTTTTGTGAGGAAAATGTGCCAGAATGACACGCAGCTGGAGCCGATGACGTCAGAGCACCAGGTGAGAGATTTTACCAAAGGTATATTTATTAAGTGTAATATTTATAGTGATATTACATATATTATTTTGTGTCCATCAGAAAAATGTCCACGCTCTACAGTCAGCAGTGGATTCACTGCAGAAGGAGAAAGAGGAACTTGTCTTGGCTCTTCAGTCTGTAAAGAAAGATACCAACCAGGCAAAGTATGGACACTTTTTCTTCTTTTTTTGTTTTGACATAAAAGTAAAGCACTCTCATAAACCTTCACTCTACACTTCTTCCTTCATCTGACACACTCCGCCTGCTTCCAGGCTTAGCGAGCAGCGCAGGAAGAGACTTCAGGAGCTGGAGGGCCAGCTCACCGACATGAAGAAGAAACTTCTCGAGCAGTCAAAGATGCTAAAAGTCAAAGAGTCCTCGGTTCAGAAAGTTAGCAAGCTCATGCAGGAAATACAGGTGAGTTGTTGTTTGTTTTTGTTTTTTTGTTTTTATGGTGTATTACTGTTTTCATTCCAAAGATGATGTAGGTTTATTTTTAGTTTGACTGACCAAAATGCAAAAAAATAATCCTTTTTGATTGGATATTGCTAATCTGATTGGTCACGTTGTCAGGGGAACTTGTACTTTGGCATTTTATTTTCATTGGAGGAAAAAAGAGAAATGAAAACGATGTGATTTTTGCTGCGGTCTGTCTCCAACGGGCATGTTCCCTTATGGCAAGAGAACATGTTTTTGTAGGCCAGGCCGTCTCTCAGGCGCCGCAATGCTTTTATTTGTAGTGGGTATGTCTTGAAATGACTAGTTGAGGTTTCCAGATGTTAATGTATTCAAACAGCTGTCAAATCTAAGCACAGTGACACTGTGTTCTCATAGGCCATGAAGTCTCAGCGGATACAGCTGATGAAGCAGATGAGGGATGATTCTGACAAGTTCAGACAGTGGAAGAGCCAGAAGGACCGAGAGGTGCTGCAGCTGAAGGAAAAGGTTTGTGAAGATCTTCTCGAGACAATGTAGGACGCTGGATTTATAAACTCGCACAATCAAATCTTCTAAATCCTTTTCTCCTTACAGTTATTATTTGAGGTTCCTTGACTTCACGAACACAACGTTTGTATTGTTTTATCTTCCTGACAGGATCGTAAACGACAGTACGAGTTGCTTAAACTTGAGCGGGATTTCGAGAAACAGGCCAATGTTCTGCGTCGTAAAACTGAGGAGGTGAGGCAACTTGATCCCGTTGTCTGTACAATTTTTACATTTTGCTAGATTTTATTTTCAACATGTGCATATAAAACATGTATTACAGTTTTTATTTGCATGTGCTTGTTTCCCTACAGGCTGCAGCTGCAAACAAACGATTGAAAGATGCCCTTCACAAGAGAAGTGAGGTGGCAGAGAAACGCAAAGACTTCCACAGCAGAGGAATGGAGGGAGCCGCTGCACGAGTTAAGGTAGTAAAGTTTGGTTGAACAAATTCTCTGTGCTTGAAGCCCTGAATGTGGTCTGCAGGGATGCACATAGTTATGTTTGCTGTATTTTCGTAGAACTTGTGACACCCCGAGACAATATGGTGATGAAGTCCTGACAGTGTTTTCCTTTCAATCTACCCAGCAATTAATCTGCCTTAACACAATGATTGTGTTCATGTGATCAGACATGGTTTCTCAATGAAGTGGAGGTGATGGTCAGCACAGACGAGGCACGGCGCCACCTCAACGACCTGCTGGAGGACAGAAAGGTCTTGGCCCAAGAGATCAGCCACCTCAAGCAGCAGATGGATGCAGGGGAGCGACCCGCTGCAAAAATCAGGGTGAGATTTAAATTCTCTCCTGTTCAGCATGCTCATTTAGAACACGTGGACATCCAGTGCACAAGCGAATAGATACGTTACAACGAATCAGTCCTTTGCTTTTTGCCGTCCCTTCTCGCAGCGTCGCACTCTGATCATCTCTGAGCTGGAGAGCCAGGGGGCGCTGGAGGCGCCTCTGGCCAAACAGGTGGAGAACCTGGAGACAGAGATGGGCCTCAGGTGAGTCTGACAAAGCAGCTCAGTTCCAGCCTGAAACAGTTCTTAGAATGTGAGAAGTTATGCTACACAACAGGCTTTATTGTTTAGCAACTATTTGTGCTCTTAATTCAGGATGATATGAGCTTTTACAGTTTTCTGCACATGACATTAGTTTAGTTCCTTATTCCAGGGATTGTTCAGTGATTTACAGGGTTCATACAAAGTCTTGGAAAGCTTAACTTTATTTTAACGTTAGGAATGTTTAAATTTGAATAGTCCTTGAGAAATGACATTGCCATGCATGCCAACGCAGGTATGTATTAACCTGCACCTCTGGGTTGCATCGCAGAAAACTCAAGTGTTTTGACTCATAAAATGGTGTCGCAACGCTTGATTTGTATGTCCGCAGGAATGCCCAGATCGCTGACCTTCAGCAGAAAGTTCTTGCTGCCGATGGCGAGGGGCGTTTGAAACAGCGCATAGACGGCATTACGAGCATAGTCGATGCCAAGTATGCCCTCAAGGTCCTGATGTCTGAGGTGAGCAAAATGCTAATGCCTTGCTCTAAATTCACACCTGTGTGTTAAACTAGTAATAAAACTTAATCGGTTGATTTTCGTAGTTATGAAATATATACCCATCAACTTCTCCTTTCTATTCAGCTGGTGTCTGCTAAAACGGCCGTTGCCAAGTTGGAGAGTGAAGTCAAACAGGAAAAGGGAAACGCACAAGATCTGAGGAAGATGTTGGCGGATGAGAGGAATGTCATGTCAACTATGGACGTGGAGCATCAGCAGCAGCTGGTGGAACTGGAGCAGAGGCATCAAGAGAAGGTGTTTATAGCTTTTACTCTTGTACCAGTTTACGTCTCTTTGTAGATACAGGAATATTTATGAATTCTTTCCTTCAATATGTTCTTTTTTCCACCTCTGCGTAGGTCTTTTACCTCCTTAACCAGCTTCAGAGCAAAGCCATCAGTGAAGAGTCGGACGAAAGGAAGCAGACCGATGAGGAGAGTTCGAAGGAGAATGAACTTCTTCTCGAACGCCTTAAAGTCAAGGTTTGTCTCCAGCAGCTGAAGGTTTAATCAACCTTTGTCTCTGTGTTTTTCCTCATTCTTTAAAGGAGTCGTCGTACAGAATTATCTGCAAAAGTGAATCATTATCTGTAACATTGTTTCAGGAAGAAGAACTGCGAGAACTGAGTGAACAGAACCAGAAACTTGTGGAGGAGAATGAGCAATACAGACAGGTAACTTCATGATTTTGTTCTTTGTTATATGCTGTTTTATTTCTTTTGAAACATCAAATTTTTCCCTACAGTATTTCATGAAACTATGGTGGGTGGTTCCCAGACCTCTAGGGGGTTCCGGGTACACACATCTGAAGGTGTTATTGATAACAATCACCTACTAAATGTGGCAAAATACCTAAAAAGTTGATTGCTAACGAACCACAGATATCACAAGACAACATTGTACTGTTGGCTCACAAACTTTGGTAGACACTGGAACCAAACTTCAAAATTATTATACAGATATAAACAAAACAGTCATTTTTGACTTGCCAACATTTTGGAGTTGCTGATTCACAATCATAGTAATAGACACCACCATGAGGGAGGGGTCATGGAAAATATGCAGGCAGGAACATCTAGATCTCAACCAGGGCCAGAGTCAGAACAGGACATCAGCTGAAACTTTTCAAGCTGTTTGTCAGCAAATGGCTTTTTGCCAACCGGGCAGAACCTTTCAGTTGACAAGAGCACGGAGGCACCGACCAAGTGGAGCCTCAGACTCTTTGTTTTGGCCAACGGCAGCAATGGCTACACCCTGAACCTCACCTCAACTTCTGTACCAGGCCTAAGCTCTTTGTTAAACCTGGATGTTGGTGCATGTGGGGCAACAGAAGCGACTACCAGCGCTCAGACATGAACACCACAAAGAAAACGGATCCCTGACGCACCATCAGGTGGATCCGTGACGCTTGCAATGGCGTGAATATTATATTTCCGATCTCGACATGGCATGAAAATGCATTTATCCTGACTTCTGCTGTGTGAATTGGCTCAAATTAAACCATGTCTGTTTCTGTTTCCTCGGCAGAAATTCTCGTTGCTCCACCTGGCGAGCTCAAAGAAAATCCTTGCACCTGCAGCCAACAATGAAAACAGCCCAGATGACTCGTTTGAGTACGTTCCTCCAAAGGTCAGTGTGTGCAAATACTCTTCTTCCTCCTGTCCGTAGTGTGTTTTTTTTATCCAAGGTTGTAATTTTTTTTTGGCCAAGTTAAGGTTATTTCCCAGTTATGTTTTATTCAAGGCCAGTGTTGAAACCGAAAGGAAGCATTGAACCGAGAATGACTGATTCTGTGAACAGAATTCTTTATGAATTTAATTTGAAACAGGCCTTGCAGCTGGACTCCAGGGATTGTGAATAGAGACGTCATTTCATTTATTTTGTGTTTGTTGAATTTCCTTTTCTGAGAAGCCTAAAGCGAAGCGCTTCACCACAGCCAAAGCCGCGCTGAGTGCAACCATCAACATTGAAGAACTGATGTCTCCCAGTGAGGACGAGCGCGACCAGGAGGAGGACGAGTGGCGTCCAGAGAAACCTGAGAAGTGCCGCAGAGCCTCAAAGAAAACAAAAGCATTTGGGGTGAGAGTTGGGATCAGGACTCGGGGGGTCAAACCACTAAACACCTTATGATTGCAAGGAAATGTAACGGATGCTACGTATTTTCTGTTTTGTTTCAGTGTGCGTGTAAAGGTCGCTGCGTCAACAAGCAGTGCAAGTGCCGCAAAGGAAAGCTGGCGTGTGGTGAGAACTGTCAGTGTGATCATGAGAAGTGTCGAAACATGGACGTCCAGGTGCCTGCAGAGGTGAGTCATCTGATCCTTTTCAGCTGTTGACATGTAACTTATATTTCTGTAACATGCTGTTTCATCCCACAGCATCCTTATAAATAATAATCAGCTCCCTAGCTAACAGACTACTACCTAGTATAGCATTCATTACCACAGTCACAGATGTGTTTTTTCTGTCCGGTCAGATTCTGCTTGTGAGTCTAGTTTTTTTTTTTTTTTTTTTCTCTCCCTCTTTTCAGGATGTAAGTCAGACTGAAAGTGTTTCCAGAGACTCCGTGTCTCTTCAAGATCCCACATCCGTCAGCCCCGACAACACCACATTCTTCAAGCCGCCGTCCTGTACGCCTTCGAAGAGGGTAAGCTGCTGGCTCCTTCTGTAAAAAAAAAAAAACCCACCTGTAGTTCAGTTAATTTGGTGTGTACCAACTGGGAAGAGGGTGGAGGGATTATCGGTGGCTTCCTGCAGTAAACGTGAAGTCATACAGACGGACAGGTAACTCATTGATTGAACAGTTTTAGCGGTTGTCATCATTAGCGCATCATCACAAACCTACAGTGGGAAAATCAAATGGCGCTGCAGTCTCTGCAGCTCTTTAAAGCTTCTGATGTGTGTTTGACTCGGTAGTTCATGAGGAAATAACTAATCATGAAGATTACTTATTAATAACATCAAGTGTGATGATTCAGGGCTTCTTACTGTGAGATTGCTGTCACAGTTTTTAATGGACTTTAATAAACTGTCACAGTACGATGGAGTTGGATTCAACACGGCCGTTTTAACAACTTTTGACATTTTACTCAGGTAAATTATCGCATCGATGTGCAAAGCCAAGATGTGACTGATGGAAATGACTTCGGATCTCGGCGGATCAATTACAAGATCGCTTCCTGAACAGTTCACGACCAGCAGATGGATTAATTAGTAATGCAGTGCAAAAATCATATCCGTCGTCATATATTCTGCAGTTGTCAGGCGGCTTTCGGACAAATTAACCCACCAGAGTCCCACATTTTCTCTCAGTTCGCTTGTTTGATGGAAGACAGCTTTAACACACCAGGGTCTGTTTAACCTAATCAATCAGGTTACTTGTGAAAGCACCCTTAGATATATGAATAAGGACTAATCATCCAGTTTATTGTGAATTCTTTTAGTTATCAATGTGTCACTACATAGTTATTCCTGTCTCAGAGGCCTGACGGTGAAATGTAAAAACTGTACATGTGTGTATTTTGCCACTGGGATTTAAAATGCTGTAACACCGACGTACTGATGTGCATCGTCGTAGGTGCTGCAGGAGATCGGAGACATGGGACACGCCACTGCAGACCTGAAGCTGGTCAGGAAGCCCGTCTTGCCAGAGGAGGACGACAACGACGATAACGACGAGGAGGAGGAGGAGAGAACGACGGCGAGCTTCCTCAAGAAGAAGAAAAGAATCCTGACGAGCTTTCAGAACAGCTTTTTCTCTGGCTGCACTCCCATCAGAGAGGACTTTTGAGCAGGGTAGGGAGTTTTACGTCAGGTTGTCCACGTCGTGTCTTTTTTTTATTTTCTATGTGACCTAAGTGTTGTGTACTGTAACTGGAGAGTAGCTGCTGATTCTTTGTTTTCTGTAGAGGGTAACAGAAGGACTGTGAATAGTTACGAACTTTTGATTGATTCCCTGAAGCCAAGACGTAATTATTTTAGTATTTCAAATCAGTTGTCCGGACATCGATAGTCAAGTGATTTTCCCATGAGAACTATTTCACCACATCGTTTTAACACAGCGTCAGGATTTGGTTTCATCCTGCTTTTACTATCAGAGCTGAATAAAGTCTGACAGTCAAATCTTGCTTTTAAAAGGAGAACTAACTGGGTTTTGTTTTGTTTTTTTGGGGGGGGTCTGAATGTGTTTAATGTCTCCACATCATGAGCTGATGTAAGATAATTTATTTCATTCATTAGTCTGTTGAACACGATTAATGTTTTAACTTTTGTCTCACTTTCATTGCTGATTCTTAGCGGCACTTAATCTCCAGTGGAAAGAGCTTTCTGACATTGAATTAAACGAGTAAATCTTAAAAGCAGAGCTGCAGTGAATTTCTTTGTTAAACAAAAGAAAATTAGTTGCCGGTTATTAATTGTTTCAGTCACTTTTCAAACACAAACTGGTTCCATGCTTCTTAAATGAGTCGTGTGTGGTGGTGACGGAGGAGCTTTTGACTTCTAGTTGAACAAAAAATGTCAACAAAACCTGTTAAAAAAACAAAAAAAACGTGTAAATTATGAGTCCAGTTTCACTGCACGTGGTCTTGTTGTTATGAGGTTTTTCTGCCTCATCTGTTACGAACTCTGAATAAAATTTCATCAAAAGACACAAATGTCAACACGAGCATCTCGACACATCATCATCATCATCATCATCATCAGTAATCATCACATTTTGCCACGCAGCCTTTTTATATGTTTCACGTTGTTGTGTTTTGTATAGTATCAGATGAATAAAATAGTGCAATTTAAATAAAACTGAACTGTGTCTGTGCTTTTAATTGTTGATTTTCCTGTAAGTGTGAATTTTAAATGTTTTTCACATTAACGTGTGTTTTAAAGGCTTTAGTGTCTCCAGAAGAAGCTGCATGCGATCTGATAAATTGCCTGAGTGGCGTTTTAATTGCATTGTGGGTAATGTAGGCACCAAGCCACAATCCTCACCGAAGTGTTGCAGCGCAGTTTGGGGTCTCAGACGAACGTATGGAGCCATTTTATATTTCGTTTGGTCGTTTTAAGCTTCACAACAAGCTGCTCGGCAACTTCAGTCGATTGGGAGAATGATGTGTCGCTTCAGAAACTACAAAACTTCACTCAAGTTGTTTGTTTTTTTTTGTCCAGTCCAACCCAAACTCAAACTCAAGCACACAGCAGCTAGTGAGCGACTGTGAGAACACTGGGAGAAGCCGTGAGTTATTTGTTGTTTTTCATAATTTTCTGGCTTAAAATGAGCTTAAACTGTATTAAAGGTCTGTAGAAAATTGAATTAAAGGTCAACTGGTTATTTAACAGGCTGTTATGATGGCACACAATATGATTATACTGCCTCATAGGTCATGATGGATCAGCACACATCTGTGGGCAGTTCTTCTTCTTCTTCTTTTTTCTTTTTTTTTATGAATCATGATTTTTAAAGCTCTCACAAGTTGTTGTTGACATTTCTGGCTTTTTCATTTTTCCAGCCTGTACTTTTCCACTTCCTCGTCTCCACCTGGTGGCATTTCAACAATCATCTTTTCCAGAAAACTCCCTAAACATTTTCACCTGATCAGCAGCAGATGTTGGTGCTCTCGAGGTGGAGGATGTCTGCTGCCTCCCCAGACTTAAAAAACAAAGCCGTATTGTTTGACTGAACAATATGTTTATTGATCTTTTTAGATTAAAAAGCGCAGAGGAAGAAAAACAGTGAAGTTATTTTTGCCAGAAATAAAGGACACAGATGGAAGGTGGAGGAATACATGAGAGACATTACTGATTCAAATGTATGAGTGTTGGTAATCCTGCATGAGAGTGAAGCGGCAGAGAGATTTCATCAGGCCCTCAGGGAAATGGGTTATGAAGGCTTCCCTCCATGAATACAGAAAATATTCATTTTGTCTGAATAACAGCATCGGATCTGTGACGGTGGGATGAAAGAGGAAATGAGAGAGCGCTTTCCATTTAATGAGAGTCACTCATTCAGCCAGGAGAGCTGAGGAGGCGAAGGCTTTGTTCAGAAATGTGTCGGTAACAAGCGGCCTGCTGCTGCAGTTCAGTGTGTCGCCAACAGAGGTCAGAGTTCATCTTTACAGCTCCTTGAATACCATATGCGTCCACTTTAAGTCCTGTTAGAAGTGTACTGACTCAGGTACAAATTGCACAGGGGTGACCTCCACTTCAAGTAGAATTTAAATGCCATATTTTTTACTTCAACTTCTCCTCAAGTGCGACTTTGAGTACTTTTTTTTTTTTTAAAACACTGCGTCCTTCAAGTGGTTTTAATAAAATAACTCGACTTCAGTCACTGAATTGATGACTTGCAACTTGACAATGATCGACCGGAGACTCGACTTGGACTGAACTTGGCTGCAAAACATCTTAGTGCATGAACTGATTCAGAAATTGATCCATCCCACCATCTTTAGCTGCATTCCAAAGACAGATCTCAGTGTTTCTTTGCATATATAAGTTCAGTGGCCACATGTCGGCCGGTGATGTCTTTCAAATCTCAGTCAACGCTGTTCAACAAGTCGAGAGGGGAGGACAGAAACTTCGGAGGAGCCCGGACGACTCCACGACGACTCTGCTTCTGATTCATGCCTTCATGTTTCCCTTTGGTGGGGACCGTCAGAAAAAAACAGCAATCCAGGCAGTTCTTAGAGAACAGCCGGCAATATAATGGATCAGTGTCGACAGCTGCTTAGACTCAGGAGAGACAGAGTTCAGTGGACGTTGACCCGAGACCTAAAGCTTTATAAATATATATAATGTGTCTAGATATTTGAGTTGTGTGCTTTTTGGGGGGTATGTGTCCTGCAGCTTTAGTCCCTTTTTATTCTAAAATCAGCATCAGCGCTTGATGGAATCTGACCATTGCACAAGACGGGCTGGGGCTCCAGGGTCGAGGGGAGTCGGGGGAGGCTGGAGGGGGGTACTGACGTCTTAACAAACATGTAAGGGGTCAGAGGAGGGTCAAGAAACAAGGTTGCAACAGCTGAAGAGCGCTTTGTTCCGCTCCACGTTATTTCTCCGGAGAAAAGTTTATTACTCGTCCTGCAGACGAGCTTGTAGATCATTACTGAGCCTCTCGTTATCAAACAGCGCTCGCTCCAGTTTGACAGGCGTAAAGCTCTCCTCGCCCCAAAGAGCCCGGAGGCTTCCACCACATTTTATGATTGCTTCTATGTGTCCGGATCAAGGATATGAGCAAAGATCATCTCCAGATTCAGCAGCGAGGATTTCTGTGAGGATCAGCAGACATGAACGCTCGATGTGTTGGAGGTTGTTTAGCTGACTGGGTTCATTATATTCCACAGTTTGTACAAAGACTCCTTCTGTCATGTAGAAATGTCACTGTATCTTTTGTAATTGCCATCCTGCAGGCGTCTGAGCCTGAGGAGGTGTCGGGCGTGGCTCAAAATATCCCAAATGAGACAAAACCGTTCCAACTTTGTAATACAAAATCTGACTGCGTAGTGAGAAGACCTTGAACAACATCTTCTTGTTTTATTGAGATATTGAAATATGAGCTGCTGCACCTGCAACTGGACGTCTCTTGATTCAGTGTTCAAAATCTAAACTAGTCGACCAAAAAGAGAAACAGATGCAAGAAACATTAGTCGTCATAAATCGAATGCGTGGCCGGTCAAAGTTTTGATGTAACATGGTGGAAAACAGAGGACGTGTTGGTGTTTTCACATGTTGGACCGAGTCACAAAATATCTTTCAAACTGCTCAAGTTCAGTTACAAACGACATCATCCATCCGGAGCTCTAATCAGAAGTCATTTAAGCACAAATAAAAGACACAAAAAAATGAAATGAAGGACACAGGAAGCAGCAGACTGAAGCTACAGATCGTTTCAACGTCGAGTAATTAGATGGAGACCCAGAAAAACGGAACCGCTGGTCCATTAAAGGAACATCAGCCGCTCCAACACAGTCAGTCGTTTCTGAAATAAGATCGTCGTCAGCTGAAGATTGGAGGCCCGTGCCGTGACCTCGTGCGAGATATCATTCCCGGCTCAGCAGATTGGAGTCGTTATCTGATCTAAATTGCGGCAAAAAAGAAAAAAAATAAATGATTATGACCTCCGGCGCCGTCGATTCAAAGGAGCGAGCAACGCCTTTATCTGTGTGGCAGATTAATGCCGAGCACGTATGCTCCCTCGCAGAGACACTGGACTCTGCACTCCTACCAATCCCTCCAACTTCTGATAAGATAGCCTGAGTTTATGAATAAAAGAGGAGGCAGAAGTAAAGTAGAAAATGGCACTTTTACTTCATTCTTTCTTGAATACGTTGAAGGAGTTTGTGCTGCAGGCTTAGAGGTGATTCTGTCTGCGCAGGGGGACGAGAAAACAGGAGGAACAACAGCGTTTTCCTGCTGATGTACGCTCTGCTTCAACACGACTCTGTGAATAATCTATCAGATCACCAGATAGCACTTCTTTTATTATCCAGGCGCTCCTCTGACGGATCACAGAGGGCAAGATATTAAAATAATATCCACGACAAAGAAGAGTCAGGTCCACAAATCCAGCACCGCCCGGGGTGGAGCTGAGGGGGAGGAAATATATAATGGACTGATGGAAAAGAGATAGGAGCCCATTCAAACCCAGTAAAAACCACCAGACAAGTTTAAAGTCATGGCTGCACGACGTGGACGTGGAAGTTTCGATTCGTCCTGACAGATTTTTATTACAGAGAAATTAAAGGATAAATTCACCCCGCCAAAAGATTAAAAGAAATCGGTCATTATCTTCTCACATTCATGTCGGTGAAACTTCACAACCCGCAACATGTTTCTGGAGTCACGTCATTCTCCTGAACACCTGAAGTGGATGGGGACTTGTTTCAATAAGTGATAAAACAAGTGAATAATTATAAATAAAATGGAGCTCGTTCAGACTTCTGGACTCTTGTCGTCGTCTGTTTCAGTCACTCAACGCTGCGACGCTGTTTTTCCTCGTGAAGCTCCAGAAAACGTTTGCGGACGATAAAACTTCACCCGACATTGAGGGAATAACGGCTGCATTTTCCAATTTTTGTGTCAACTTTATTATGATATAAACTGACTTTTGTGCTGTTTCCTCAGCTCCTCACATATGTTGGATCACTAATTATTAATTACTTTTCATCATCCGAGCGCAGGAAGTGAGTCAGTCGGGGGAATCTGGGATCCCAGAACCAGTTTCCATCTTAACGATACAATCAGTACCTGCTGTTGGTCCAGTTTCAGCACTTTATGTCACATGTCATGAGTCATTTTACAGTCGCTCTTAAGTTAAAGAATCATATACGTGGAAGACTTTTATCGTTCAGGGTCGTTAACCCTTAACTTTTCTGTATTCCGTGATTTTAAAAAAGGTTTATTTGCAGTCAGTTTACCTGCTGGGATTGTTACTCATTACATGATTAATAATCTGTAAGCATCAAAGTGCAGTCTGCACCCTCTTAAACACACCGTTCAATCAGCTCTCCTTCTCTCTCAGTCTTCCTCTGCTTCCTGCTGCACTTTTGCTTCACAGGCCTCCAGTTTTTTCATATCTCCTCAATTCCCGTCACGGTGCGTAGGTGTGTGTGTGTGTGTGTGTGTGTGTGTGTGTGTGTGTGTGTGTGTGTGTGTGTGTGTGTGTCGACCTGGAGCAGTAAACGTATATCTGGCTCACGTGCCGATACCTGAGTTGCATCTCACCTGGTCCTGACGCACAGGAGACTCTTTCACAATATATAAAAAAATGATTTGAAAAACTTCTAGAGTTATGAGTTTGAGGTTTTCCAAAGACTCGTAAAAGCACTTTTTTTTTTTTTTTTTGCATGGGGAGTTTCTTTTTTACCTTCCAGGCCATGTGAGGCATTGAATACATATTTAGCACAGGGGACAAAAGAGATGTGCTTGTCGCCGGCCCTACCCTCCGCGTCGGTCGGTGTGGAATCAGGATGTTGGACTGAGGGGCAGGGCGCTGGGCCTGTTAAATATTGACTGCAAGTGTAATAATTAACCATCCGCCAACTCCTGATCTCTTAAACTGGCTGCTCGGCCTCGCTGCCATTGCTTCGCCGTCGTCGCTGGCATTTACATTTACTCTTTCGGTCGCTCCTCGCTGTCAGCGTCTTTCTTCTGCCTTCGTCTTTCCTGCTCCGTTCATACTTTTTCCTCCATGTCCTCCCCCTCCTGCTCCGTCTGCTCTGTCCTCGGCTCCCCCCCCGTCCTCCCTCTCCATGAGTCTCGACACCTGACTGCTCTTTAAACCTTTGGCCTCGTCCTGTGAAAGCCAGCAGGCCGAGGTGCATCTAAAGGTGAGTTCAAGAGAAAATAACTAAGACTGCACTTGTGTGAGATTTACAGGGTTAAAACTAAAGGACAACTCCAATTATTTATTCGAAAGAAACACAAAATCAGGAGGTAAATCAGAAAAAAAAAAAATGTAATTCGGCATCAGATGAAATCTTTTTTGCTTTTTTGCTGTTTTCCAATGTTCCAGACAGGTTTCTGTGTTTGTCAGGGCCAGAAGTGTTGTAAGAGAGTTTGAGCCACAGCTGTAGAATAACACAAACTCGGTCTAATTCTGCTGGTTTTCTATCAAACGTTTGGGTCTACGAGGAGGCACGGAGCGATTGATGCCACCTTCAATTCAACAGGAGGAAAAACCACGTAGGAGCGTAGGTTTCCTCACAGAGCTGCTGATCCTTTAATTGCTTTATTGTTCTGTTTTTCTCTTCAGTTTTACTGCGAGTCAAAGTCTACAGAGATATTACCTCGCGACCTGAACAAGTCAGGATGAAACAGAAACAGAAAAACCCTCCAATCTGATAAAACACTGACAAATAACGAAGCCAGTCTTTTAGTAATTATGAGGGCGAATGTCAGTGTGAGCAGGAAATGCAGAGCGTGCAGGTACACAGGTCAGACACACCCTGATATTCACATATTGAAAAGCGCCCTCATGTTGACAGCTACCATAAAATCTGTGTTATCTGCACAGGCCTTGGCCCTTTGGCCGTGCTGTTGGAAGAGAGCGAGCGATGATGCCGTTTACTTCAGGCAATAAAAACTGGGTGGAGGAAATTGCCGGGTCAAAGTCGCTGGCAGAGTGGACACTCCTCGGTGTACTAAAGCCGCTGCCTCCGAGTTCGAATCCTGACTTAACCTCGCTGCTTCTCCCTCGCTCATTTTGTCCTCTTCCTCTCTGTTTTTTTTTTTTTTTTTAATCTCTTCCACAGCAGGGATCTGGAGGTGTGATCTCAGCGTAGGTTTTTGTCCATTTTGGAAGAAGGACCGGAGGAGAGGTTGAGCCCGAGGTGCTCGCTGGATGTAACAGCAACTCCATGTGGAAAAGCTGTGCGTGTTCCAGTGGAGGTGCTGTTACCTGCAGAGAGACGCCCAACGCAGCACCTCAACTCTCAAGACTTCCTGGGATGTTTCGCTCTCCACATGGGGCACGAGGTGATGACCTATGAATTGACAGCCAGTGAGTGTAACATCTGCCTGTCAGTTCTGTAGGCCACTGCTGCGTTCGTCCTGCTGAACACGAACAAGCTTCTGGTGTCATGGACGTTCCTACAACTGGTGACTTTTTGTGACTTTTTTACGTTCATGGCTGTTGTTTCTGAAGCATCTTTTACAAATAAATAAATCTGAATTTGTTGCTCTGTGTGCAGATGAGTCTGTCATTTATCTCCTTTGACTGGTAAATCTTGCTGGAGGCCATCGAGTGCATTCAGATATGCGTTTAATAAACAGCTTACCTTGAATATACATAAACAAGAGAGATAGCAGAGAGACAGAACGTTATGCAAACATAATTATGATATACGAATGTAATCACAGGGCCATTAAAGGGGTAGTGAGGATGACGATACCTCAGAAAAAAAAACATTTAATGACCTCATATCACTGTTTAAATAGAACTGGGATGAGGAAGTGTCAACATCATGCTCAACTGTACATTTCAGCCTCGTGGAGACAAGTCAGTTCAGTTTGTGACATTTCAGAGGACCCAAAATCACATGAATAAGCTTTATATTCACATTAAACTGATCATGTAGATCTTTAAAATGAAATAAACTGTTAAATTACAATATGTCAACACAAAAATTGACTTAATAATGGCCTGAAAACAAAATCTAGTGTGTTTATAAGATCATCGTCGTGAAACATCGATGACCGATAACCAAACTTCACTTTTGCATTCTGTTCCATCAATAATTGACCATTTATGAAGGCAGGGCAAGTTGATTTGTAAAGCACCATTCAGAGAGCACCACTTAATGCTTTAAAGAGTAATGGTGACCTTTTGAAAAATATATCCTCTGGACTGGTGCAATGTGCTCCACTTTCTTGGTGTTAGGGAGGATTCTGGCAGCGGCACTCTGGATTTATAATTGTCCTTATGTGGCTGTCAAAATTCAATAAATACACCAAGATCTCTGGCATGATTAGTAGATTTTAGGGTCACAGATTCAAGGTGAGGCTTTTTAATCTTGTTTGGGGCCAGAAACAATAACTTTTCAGTGCTCAGTTGGAGAATAATTCCGGTACATCCACTCACTGATTTTGTTTGATGGACTTATTCAGCAAATGTAAGGGTCTGTAGTCATGTGGTGTCACTGTCCTATTCATGTGTGTCGTCCTCATTGGTTACAATATTCCATTATATAAGCGAGGAGGGAACTGGCACATGTTCAGAGAGACTTGGATATTTGTTATAATACAGTTTATAATTCTGCTAATCTCATCATCTGAGTAATCTCATAGTGACTTATCATGAGTGACGACATTTGTACCTCTTACTCAAGTGTCACCGTGTGGACGGTAGCTAATCGTGCAACATGGTCACAATACACAGTGACTCCTTACAGACCACATGGACAGCCTCACATATAAGTTGGGTTAGGGTTTTTTTTCAAAGTGTGAGACCGTGGGCCTCCCCTCAGACAAAGCTCAGGAAAAAGTTGCCTGTTTTTAGCTTAGTTCAGGTCCTGCGTGTCTGTGGGATCATACAGCAGCTACTTGATCCCACAGACAGCTAACGGCTGGGTTTAAATAGCCTCAAAACTGCATGTAAATTCCCCAGAATCTCATAAAAAAAATGTAAATATATGCAGGCAATCCGGAGTTTGAGTTAAGTTCACACATTACTACAAAATGATGACAAAAATACAAATCACTTCAACTGCAAATGACAGAGTTTACTAATTAAACCACCACATATAATTACAAAACCACAACAACTGTAAGACGAGGCAGATGTGAGGAGCTGTGTTCTGGAAAACCAAGCACTAGCAGAATATTCTCTGCTGGTTTGTTGGGTTTTCATCAAAATGTGCAGTAGAATATTAAAACAGGAAAATAACAGTATGATCTGGGATGGTTGGGGCCTGTACATGTAGGGGCCTGACAAGTATACACCTAATTTGAAAATGCTGCCTTTTGCTGCCACCTAGCAGTAGATAAAGCAACCATAAAGCACACATTGCAGTACTAAATCAATGTAGGTTGTAGTCACAAAGGCATCAGACATGACGAATAGCTACCTCATTTCTGGCCTGGTAGGTAGAAAACATTGGATTAAGTTGGTTTAAAGGAAAAAGTAAAGATGTGCAGTATGTCCAGAGGCTACAATCATCACAGTCATTATTGATCCCACTGTTTATCTTTGTAAGATCCACTCCACACCCTCTGATTGGTTGGCCTTAATCGGGATGAATCAATAAGAAGCAGAGTAAGGCTATGACAACTGGTACTAGCCAATAAGAAGCAGAGTAAGGCCGGACCGAGGTAAAGCGAAGGCGGAAGTGCCCAAGGACCGAGAGTTAAAACGAAGGCGGAAGTGCATGGGAGTGAATCATACGTATCCTTACATATTCTTTGTGAATCTTAACGTCTTCAGGTCTTTATATATGGTCTTTAATTCAATAAACATTCGTTTAAACTAAATAAACCGAGTCAAACACAATACATAAGTGTCACTTAATGGCTTAAAGTCAGTCTGACAGAGTTACGGGACGAAAAAAATCGTTAAATAGATAAGTTTTGATATTCAGAGAAAACACCGCCATCTTGCGGTGGAGCGGCGGCCCAGCACTTCCCGTGACGCAGAGAAACGCGGTAAAACGATATTCCGGTTCTGCTCACAAGGAGGCTCAGCAGCATGGCATCCGACGAAACCATGGCTAACGTTAACGGACGGGAGACGGTCTCCTTGAACGGGGAGCCGGTCGTGAAGCGGCCACGGGAGTGCCCCTCGCAGGTTACGGCTCTCCGCGTCCCGAAGGAGCCTCAGAACAAAGTGACCGTCGTGCTCGGGGCGCAGTGGGGCGACGAGGGCAAAGGAAAAGTTGTGGACTTGCTCGCAATGGATGCGGATATCGTCTGCAGGTGCCAGGTACTCATCTTACACTGTTTTATTTAATCTCACGGTCACCATTTTACTTCACAAGACGTTATATAACTGACACGTCTGCTGAGTTTTTGTTTGGCGAACGTCGTTACCGTTAGTCAGCCGTTAAGCAGCCGTTAAATATTCATGACCCGTTAACGACGTCAACCACCTTGTGTGACCTCCCGGATGTAGAGGTGCTAAGTTGATGCTAATGAGTACAGCTAATCCTGGTGTTTTATTCCAGTTTTTATTTGTTCGTGTCGGATCAGAAAAAATGCGACTGAATTCAGCTCACACTCATACCCTGTATCCGGTGGAACGTATCCGGTTATGTAAGGCAGCTGACCGCCTGTTGTTACCCAGCTGTTCCTCTTCCTCTCCTCTTCATGCCATGTTAGTAGCATGTATGGAGGGAAAAAAAAACAAAATGGCAGTTGGGTTATCTTTCAATCAAAACAGATGGGGTGTGCAGCACCGTGACACTGCTCCTGCCCTCAGTATTGACTGATTGTCTTGTTTACTTTGCCCTCAGTGCTGCCTGTCATCAGAACTTCCCACCATGATGTGTTCATGTTTGTTCTGTGTGTCTGCAGGGGGGCAACAACGCAGGTCACACGGTGGTGGTGGACTCGGTGGAGTATGACTTCCACCTGCTGCCCAGCGGAGTGCTCAACAAGAAGGCCGTCTCCTTCATCGGTATGACACAAATCCTTTTGTTGTTTCTCAGGTTTGAAAGACACTTCAAGGTGGCGGGAAGATAAATGGTCCCGATAAAAAAAGTTTATGACTCTTATCAGTGTGTAAACCAGAGCAGACAGAGCGCTTGTTCTTGTTGTGACTGGTGTACACAGATTGTCCAGTTTATTAGGTACACTAAGTTATTTACGTTGGCATTTAGGAGCATTTATATGACACTTTTGTCCAAATCATGCATCCATACACTTGCCATGCAAATCAGGAGCAGTTTGGGGTTCAGTATTTTGCCCAAGGACACTTGCCGACCGGGGGAAACGAACCAGTGACCTTCCGATAACAAGACGCTGGCTCTACTCCTGAGCCACAACAGCTTCTAGTCGTATTTCTTTGATTGAAGCTGATCTAAAGTCTTGTTCACTCATGTTTCTAGTCATTTTTGTTTCTAATTCTTACCGTCCACTCCACAAATATCAATGAGGGTTGACTTAAATAACAGAAGCACATAAAACTAGAATCTCCAGAATAACCATGAAGATGGCCTCTCTCAAATTAAACAGTGCAGCCTTAATGAAGGAAGGATTTATTGCAGTGCTGTTGAATTAAGAATGAGTTAGTTTTATCTAAATGTTGCTAGGAAACAAAGTATGCGTGTGTGTGTGTGTATATGTATATATATATATATATATATATATATATATATATATATATATATATATATATATATATATATATATATATATATATATATATATATATATATAGTAAAATGAACACAGAGTGTGCATAGTTACACAAAGGTTAACTAAAGGTGAAACTAAACGAAAGAATGGAAAAATAAACTGAATTCAAGTAAACCCAGTTTTTGCTTTGCTGCTCTGGAATCACCATTTAAATCTCTAAGTGTTTTGCATTTCCTCTTTTTTAAGTAGCCGCTTTTTTTCCTTTCAGTACTATTTTTAAAAACATGAAAAGAGGAAACATTAAAGGGACACTTCAGTATCGAAATAGGTTGAGTTATCTAAATAAAACCTCGGGAAAATATTAGCTGGCTGCTAACCAGGAAACATGTCTTATGTGGTTTTCCGTGAAGTTATTACTCATGAGGATTTTTACATTACAGGCAACGGAGTGGTGATACACCTGCCAGGTCTGTTTGAAGAGGCTGCCAAGAACCTGCAGAAAGGCAAAGGTAAGGTTTCCTTTTAAATGGGGGAGATGCAGTGAAATTGGAATAATGTCAAACGCAGCTTTTTTGATCTGTTTTGAGCTTTTTTGTTCACATAAACACTTTAGGTCAGTGAACACAGACCTTTGGAAAACTCCTTGTTTTTCAGTGTTTATGTCCAGACAGGCAGAATCAGACGAACAGGTGAAGCACAGGTGTAATTTAGGAAATTACGGCACTGTGCTTACATATTGTTTGTTGTTTACTTTTTCCACTGGGTTCCCAAAATCCAGCCACGCAAACAATTTACGAGGGGTGGGGGCATATTGTGTGCTGATAATGCGAGACAGCTATTTACCTTGATGAGAAATATCTTCATGTTTTTAAAAACCCCAGATCTCCTGGCACGAGACACCGCTGTTGCTTAGTAAACAGTTTCTATCATTGTTTGTCAGACGCTGAAGCCGTCCCTCTACACTCATAGCCGAAAGTTCATGTTGTGACACTTTGACATACCAGATGAGAGCCACACTTCTTGTTATTAGTAACGCCTCTGCGTTGCTGCTGTGATGAAAGGTCTTCCTGGTGCGCTGACGTTTAATGTTGGGATTGTTGTGTTGCATGCAGGATTACAAGGATGGGAGGAGAGGTTAAAGATTTCTGATCGTGCCCATATTGGTGAGTAAAAGTTTCGTTAATGTAGTATTGGATTTAGAAATGTTCTGTTATTGACGTCCCTTCTCTCCTCCTCTAGTGTTCAACTTCCATCAAGCTGTCGATGGCATCCAGGAGCAGCAGCGGCAGCAACAAGAAGGGAAAAAGTAAATCTACTCATTAGTTTCAATCAAGGTTCATATTACAGTGTATCCTGTTAAATCAGTTTAAAAATTATTATTTTCTGTTAATAATTTTTATTAACATTGTGGTTTTATTTCTACTCCAGTTTGGGAACCACCAAGAAGGGTATCGGTCCTGCCTACTCCTCCAAAGCAGCTCGGAACGGTATTCGAGTGTGTGACCTGGTCTCAGATTTCAAGGTTTTCCAGGACAAGTGAGTTTTTTTAACCCTTCTAACTTCTTTTATATGTTGCCACATCATTATTGATCAGTGTTTGAAGGCCCTATGTCAGATTTTGATCACTGAACTTATGATTGAGTTCAGGGATACAAAGCAATTCTCTTCATGTGTGGGAGGAAATATAAGACATTCTGGTGTTTACAGTTTAACAATATGAGCAGATTTATTTGTCAGGCGCTTTAACACTTTCCTTCAGTGTCTTATCCTGCCAGCAGGTGGCAACACCTTGCTGTGGTACGCACAGACGTGGTCCTGAAGGTTATGTTGTGAAAAAAGTCGAATTATATGTGCTCACACAGGGATACACACAGACTTTAACGAACACACTCTCTCCTTCTCACAGGTTTCGTATGTTGGCAGAACATTTCCTGACGATGTATCCAAACCTCAACATCGACATCGATGGTGAACTGGAGCAGCTGAAGGTGAAGACTAGTCATCATGTGGAGTCGAGAAACACTGACAGATTCACATATGACAGAGTTCAGTTGCTCGGCCTTGATATTTTTACCACAGACTCTGTTCATGATGGTCTAAAAATGTGTTGGTGTCCCTGTTTTTCAGGGCTATGCAGAGCGGCTGCGTCCTCTGGTGACTGATGGGGTGTACTTCATGCACAAAGCTCTCAATGGACCCAGCAAGAAAATCCTGGTGGAGGGGGCCAACGCTGCTCTCCTGGATATCGACTTTGGTGAGCACCGCTTGGTTTGAGGAATTTAATTATGGGGATGGCTGGATGGATGTTGTGCCTCCTCAGGTTGACAGATATGTCTCTGTTCAGGAACTTATCCCTTCGTGACGTCCTCCAACTGCACCGTGGGAGGAGTGTGCACCGGCCTCGGCGTGCCTCCATCATACGTCGGCCGAGTGTACGGTGTCGTCAAAGCGTACACCACCCGGGTGGGCGTCGGTGCTTTCCCGACAGAGCAGGACAATGTGAGTAAAGTCACATTTGGAAAAGGCTGATATTCAGTGTTGTAATGAGAAAGATCCTGCTGATTAGAGAAGTATTACTAAGCTTGTCGGACCTCAGTTGCATCATCAGGGTTTCAGGTGTTGCGGGCAGCTTGAGGCTTCAGAGGGCAGACTTGTGGTCAGATCCATGTCAGCTGATTCTGCACTTAGATGTGCACGTTAACAAGACACTTAACCCCCAGCTGCTCACGTGTTGACAGAGGAGCAGTGCGGCTGTGCTGGTCAGCTTCCACATGTGAGAGCGTGTGAAAACAGGATGTTACTGGAAAAACTCGAACAAATAACGGCATCCAAACAGACCAAATGAATGTCTGCTTATAATGTCTGAATTGTTTGTGTTGATTTTGACAGAATGTGCTCCTTGTTGTGTTTCAGGAGACTGGAGACCTGTTACAGACCAGAGGCAGAGAGTTCGGTGTGACGACGGGCAGGAGGAGGCGCTGTGGTTGGCTGGACTTGATTTTGGTCCGATACGCCCACATGGTCAACGGCTTTTCTGCGTAAGAAACCATCACACCGTTTCAGAATATTATCCTCACGTGCTGATGTGATTACTGGAGTTAGTTCAGACGTCATACAAACTGTCTGGCTCTTGTTTTTTATGTCTTTCTCTTCTTTATTCTTCTTTTTTGCAGGATCGCGCTGACGAAGCTGGACATTTTGGACACGCTGCCAGAGATTAAAGTGGGCGTGGCCTATAACGTTGATGGAGAACCTCTACCAAGTTTTCCCGGTAGGTCATTCCCACTAAACTGGTTTATAGGTGGGCCTGTTTGTCTGGAAAAAAATAATGAATTTAACAAGTCGACAACAAGGCATTAGTATAATTAAGTGCATTGTGTTGCTTTAAAGTACGGAGCAGAGTCCGATGACTGCAGCGCTGCAACGGATGGTTATTTTCATTTTCTGTCAATTATGATTAAAACACCAGGAAAATAATGAAGTTACAGAAAACATCTTTAACATCTTTAAATAGCTTTTTCAATTTCGTCTTGTCCCCACACACTCAAAGATAAACAATCCTTAGAAACACTGCAAATCCTCGCTCATCTGTGAATGTTTGACACTCATGAGCAACTGTAATATTTGCTTTATGTGTGACTGAGAATACTGAATTTTTAAGATGATTCTTCTATCCATAAAGGTTTGAATGACAGAACTTTAGGACCTGTATTCACTCTAATGGGTTATTTTCCACACATGTTGGTTTCCTGTGAATAAACATGGCTTCTATGCTCCATATTTTACACGGGTCAGCTTTTAGTGGCAGGAAATGCAACAGCTGGGGATTTAAAAAATCTCTTTTGCAGCAGATTTGAAGGGGCATTTATCTCCTGTATCTCTGCTGCCGCTGCCTAATGGAGAAAATTGAATTATTAAGCTAATAATGCAGATAATGATAAAACAACTTCCCTGTTTTTGCCTCATATGACACTGTAGCTGCTCTCGACCTTCACGTTAACACTGATTTCCCCTTTTATACAGTGCATTCATCACGGCTGTGGTTTATTCTGGATGTTTGATGAAGTGGCTCTTTTCTTGTGCTCGCTGACATTTCCACAATTAATTACTCGCAAGAGCCCGAACGAAAAACATTTCATCGCTCACTGTGTGCTTCTGTTGTAGCCAACATGGACGTTCTGACACGGGTGTCAGTGGAGTACAAGACGTTGCCGGGCTGGTGCTGCAGCACCGAGGCGGCTCGGAGCTTCGAGGACCTGCCGTCACAGGCCCAAAGTTACATTCGGTTCATCGAGGACTTCCTGCAAGTGCCAGGTCCGTAAAGAGGATTAATGGAGCGACTGCAGCCAAACCGTTTCCCCCTTTGCCAAACCTGCCAGTCACATCTCGTCTTTGTTTTTTTTCTCATTTCAGTGAAGTGGGTCGGAGTCGGCAAGTCCAGAGAGAGCATGATCAAACTGTTTTGATCCACCTGCAGACCCACAGTCCTCCTCAACTACAGCTCAGATGATAATTTCAGGTTTATATAGGATTACCGGAGGGATTTAAAATGCAAACTCTTATCCTAAAGGAAATACGTCACCAGCAAGGCTATTTGTGAAACTTTTAGTTGCTGCTTGTGCTTCATATTCACAATAATTCCTCTTAGATATATAATTTATGCATTCCACATGATGTTTCTATATTTATTAGGGTGTTAATTTTTAAACATGGTGCAGATGGATCACTCGGTCTTTATTCCATTCCACATTTAAAGCTTTTGTTTTTCCTTTTTTTTTTTGTAAGCATTTGAGGCTAATTAACTTTAATTGACATCTGTTCATCATGTTAGTTTTTTAACATATATTCAAAGAGCAATCGATGAACAGACGTAGAATCTTTCATATTAAAGGGCGTCACATTCAGGCTTTGTAATGAGATGGACGGAACGGTTGAAAGCCGTCGAGCAGTCGGTGCGATTGTGAACTTTTTCTAATCAATAATTTTAAAAACATGAATGCATCTCAAGTCGTCGAGTTTGTAACTATTTTTCATCCTGATTGTTGGAATGAACACGGTTTTTAAATCATCCTCAAGACAGACGAGTCAACGCTGCTCAACTTGAATTTGAACAGTTGTTGTCTTTATTATAACGGAGGAATATAAATAAATAGTTCTACGTCCACACAGAGGCGTTCACTGATGTTTGAGAAGTTTGTGTAAATGTAAAGAAAAAATGGCCAATAGGCAATAATGTACCGGAGTACATCTCAGTGTGTTTCCTACAACTTTCATTCATTTTGTCAATGTAAAAGACTTACCAGCTTGCTGTTATCAATAAAAGGAAACTGTAACATGAACATCGTTCTGCTCCTGCTGTGCAGTTTGCTTCTCCTCGCCCTGTTTGGGTTTAAAGGTCGAGTAAGGGAACCAAAATGATCACATCTCAGGTTATTACTGTCTTATAATTATTGGTTACCGTTAACAGAAACATCTTGTATGACTCTGAGTGTGTCCAAAGCAGCTGTGGCTCTAATAAGTGTTTTTCTTTTTAATGGAGGATCAAATGAATGTTGCCTGTTGTGATGAACCCAGAGAGGATTGTCACCCGACTAACTGCCGTAGATCCGTCTGCAGCGTCATTTTGATACGTGAAGGTATTTCCACCTCCACACACACCTCTCATCCTGTAAGATCTTTTCTCTCGCTCTGTCGTACTTCACGCCCTCCTTTAGTTATGCTGACTTCCTCTCTGGATTCAAAAAGCTTTTCAGTACCGGGATGGATTTGATTTAAGTGTAAAGTGGATTCCCTGCAGAATCGATCGGAGGTGTAACAGTGAACTGGAGCTTCTCAGATATTCCAGTACTTCCTAATGTGTTAAAGGCCCGACACACCCACACAGGTGTTTTCCAGCTATTCTGGCTGATTAACACTTCCGCCCGGGTTGATGTTGATGTTGATGCAACATCATTAAAGCTTCTATACGTATAAAGTTATGGCGTGTTTAACGAAACTAAAAGTATAGTCAAGGAAAAATAAACATCCACACAGTCCTGAGAAGAGGTGACATTAAAATGACTGAAAATATGTTGAAATACTTCAGCTGTTTGATCAAAATGCTTGTTTGTGATTCATTGTCTTATTATTGTTAATGTACATTTATGCTCAAGGTAAGTTGAAGTGATTCTTAGAGTCAGAAGTTTGCCTTTAAACTGTCAGAGACCTTTTATTGACTGATGACACTGGAGTTTTGCTACCAAACTTTAGCCTGTTAGCTTCTGTTAGCTCGAGCAACAACAAGGCCGAAGTAAGTCCGACTCCCTCATTCGGCTTCTTCTGCAGATAAAGACAGCTTACATGTACGCCAATGAACCTTTTACAATCTCGTTAACAGCCTTGCTAGGCTACATAGCCAGCTAACTAGCATCCCAGTAAAGAGATGGTGGTAACAGTCGCTAGCTGTTACTGCTATTACTGTGCAGATAATGTTCCTAAAACATTTGTTGTTTTGCTGTTGACATATTAGTTTTTGATCCTTTACAGCTAAAATTAGATACAAACAGTGGGAGTTTAAAAAAGAAAAAAAGTATGAATCGTATGTTGTGTCTTTTTAACTGACTGCCAAAACAAATTAACACTTGTAGCAGGTCAAAAATCTTTGTGGTCATACCGCTTCTGTCCACAGGGGTCGCCAGAATCAACGTCGTGAAAACTCCTTGCAGCTGCTTTAACTTGTAAATAATAACAGAAAATGACAGTAACGAGTTGAGTGTAATAATTTCTGGAATCATCTCACAACAAATTGTTTCATTTATAATCTTTACTCAGTGTTATTTCCTTTTATTCTTATTCATTGTTGATCACGTAGGAGCTCCGTACGTCCCCACATCCAACACTCTTCTTAAAGCCTTATTGATTGTATGTGCTTTTTGAATTATTAATATACATGTAAATATAATAAGCAAGTTAACAGGCAATTACTTCAAACGTTCAAAAACACGATTCCACCACTTTACATCATGCAAAATCAAAAATACTTGTTCTGCGGCTACATTGGGTGAAAAAAATGTATTTTTCCTGAAGTTTCCTTTTTCGCTGCAGGTTGGAAGTGCGTCTGCCATTAATTGAACCAAAGTTGCCGACGTTTGCTAACCAATCAATTTCCAGTCCGAGAAGTCCCTGCATCATCAAAAATGCCAGAAAGTGGATGCAAGAAGGCTTAATTGAAAATAAAGTGCTCGTAATAGCAGTGTGGTCCTCCTCCTCCTCCCCCCATCACGTTCCTGCTGTCCCCCCTGCCTCCCTGTCTTTTGTTTACCACCACCTTCCCGTACTTGTAATTGGGAGAACATTTATGATCAATCAACTTGAGCGTCTTCCCAGATGTTTGTCCCTCCTCAGATCTTCTGTTTTTCTGGACCGCTATTAATTTATCTTCATTTAAAAGAAGGACACCTGGAATAGAAGCCATCAACCTGCAAGAAGTAAGAAATCTTTTATATTTCTTAGATGTCTTTGCATGTTTTGAGCAGGAGCTTTGCTGTGATACCATCAGAATAATTGACCTGTAAAATAGAAAAAGCAGCGACATTTGTATTCTGGAGCGTTTTCCCCACTGATGAAGCATCAGAAGAGGTTTTCTGACGATGATTTATTCAGTCGGAAGCAAACTTTTGTGTGAGCGATGCAGAAAACTACAAAATGTTGCTTCTCCTACAGTATTTTCCCCCCCCGGTGTATTTACTCAGAGCGTTCTGATCAACGTTGATCACTGCATTTATTTTTCCTCAGAATAAATAATCATATTGCATAAAGCTCCACACACACACACACTGCACTGTCGTGATTTATGCAGCCAGAGCAATCAGACACCTGTTTCGCTGCAGTCCCGGCTGAGTTCAGGGAGACAGCAGCTCTCACACAGATTGAATTGAAGGAGCTAAATGTGTTTAAACGGTTTATTTGGTGAGTGCATGAAAATATAAATCTAATTCTGCCGCTCAGCCAGTAGAGATCAAGCACCAGGTGTTTGCTGGGAAAGATGGAGACAGATGTGTCATGTTCGATTTCATTATTTAATGTACACCATCATTTGACAAACGCTCCTAAATACATTACACTTTTCTAATGTGTAGCTATAATACCAGCTTGTGTACATTAGTGGGTATATATATGTATTTTTTTCCCTCAACATTAAAAAAAATCCTTGTTTGTATCCGTGTGTTCAGCTCCACAACATACCATCACATACAGTTTATTTAAATAATAATGTAATAATTTCACCAAAATGTAATTGTGCCTGAAATTGTGATGAAATGTTGCACTTTACCTGAGTGGAAATTCAATATATATACGTAATGTTAAAGGTAATAACACCTTCTTGACCTGGATGTAATAAAATGTCCTGACTGCTGCTGTTGTCACATATTATTTACAGCCATAACATTTGTTTTTAAATGCCTAATGTGATAACGTAGTGGAAATGTAACGTGTGCAAGTAGCATATGACGCTGACATAATGTGTAGAAATGTAAACACTAGGCTTTTATTCAGAATCTAAAATTAAATCAGAGGGAGGTGGTTCACTGTCGTCACACAGAGATGCTTTAAAACTAAAATTCCTATCAGGGAAATGAAGCCTGATGCTGATTGGTCGAGCACGGATCGTCCATTAGACGAGAGCGGATCTTAAATATCAGACAGAGTGATGCTAATGTTGGCTAAAGCTAATGCTAAGCTAAAGCTAACATTACACAAGGGAGAGCTGAAGGTTGATCTTAGTACTTAAAACACAGTTGTGGATTTTTAACTTTAATAAGGTGTAAAATAAACATTTCATTCATTCTATTTTACATTATTACATTTTCAGGATTTACATTCCTGTGTCCTGCGTGCATTAATACGATCAAAGTTGCAGACTCGTGTTTCTCAGAGGTTTGTGACAAACATCTCCTCCAGTCAGACGTGCTGATCAATAGAGGATCATAAGAGTGATCGGCTGGCAGTGCAAAAAAAAAAAAATAGTCCAATCAACACATTAAAATTAACATTAATAAATACATAGAGAATCCATTCGGTTTGAGTTTGCTCGCAGAGTCATGCTTGAAATTAGAGTTACAGTAAACATTTATTCAATCAATCTTGAAAGTCAAACTACAATTAAATCAATAGAAACAAAACTCGTTGCGCGAGCGAGCAAACAAACACTTACCAGGGGAAACGTGCACCGCTAACATCCGTTAGCCGGTTAGCTGCTGAGCTGGAGGTTTAAACAGCATGTGAACATACCTGCAAATAAAACTTCAGTCCTCATCGTTCAGCAGCACCGCGAACACGCGAGCCGTCAGCGACAGAGCAGCTTTGTTTATCTGTCGGCCTGCCAGCTGCCGTCCATCACACACAGTCGCCCCTCCAGAGAGGGAGAGCTAAACTTCTGAGGCCTGTTCACACCCAGCTACTGCTCTCCGCTGACCTCAGCCTGGAAACGTACTGACGTAATTAGCCGCATTTATAACAAAGTGTTGAGTTCCCCTACTTTGTGCCTGTGCTACAGCTCATTTACATCAAGTGAAACAGGCTCTGTGGCTGCACTTGAACGTGACGACCTTTTGTTGCTCTTTCGTCGCTTTTAAAGCGTCAACATGGCCGACCTCACACCACAGCTGTTCCCTGCTGTTCAGAAGAGTACGCTGGAGTATAAAGTGTGTTCAGGACCCACAAAACTACCACAGTTTCCAGGAAAACACCCGAGATGAACGTTAGACGGGCCAGAAAAATATATTTTGCAGATCATTATGATGAACTCTTGAAGTTGACCTTTGATCATCACTTCATCGTTTTATCTAATTAGACATTTTTGTGAGGGTTTTTTTTTAAAATTAGTGTATGAATTCTTGACGTGGTTTGTGAGGTCGCAGTGATCTTTGAGCACCAAAGTGTACTCAGTGCTTTCTCCGAATCTAAGTGAACTTCTGTGAAGTCGTTCCTGAGAAGTAACATTCACAAGAACGGGATGGACGGAGGGATAACACGAGAAAACACAGCGGCAGAAAAACGACACAAAAATCACAGAGATATAGAATTTAATGCGACTCGTATCATCACATGACCATTTTATGTTGCCGGAGATTTTTATCCTTTACAAATTACGGACATGGCAGATTTGTTCGGGGCGAAGGTCACGGATGAACTCGAAAGACGACTCATCAGTAACACGCTGACATTATTTGTGGGGACGTCGTGATGTCAGCCGGAACAACGACTCACATACAGAGTCTGATGAGTCTTTTTCCTATGTTTAACCAGCCTCTGGCCACCTCGGAGGTTTCGTTGACAGCTTTGAAAGGTGTCGTAAAAAAAAAAAAAAAAAAAAGAGTCGCTGTGACACAGAAGAACAGCCGCACACACTCATCACTCAACAGCGTTCAACAGAACCGGTTCCAATCGGTTCACGGGATGAAAACAGCACGTTTGTTTGGACTTTTCTGATCTCCGGGTCCTAAAATATGCCTGTGTGTCAAACATACAATATGTATGAATCCAGTTTCCTCCTGGCAGCTGAACACTGTGTTTCTGCTCTGTTCCTCTCAGCGGTGGCTGCCGTGTGTCTGGGCCCGTATATCAGGCCCGAAGCGAGATGAGCTGAGTTATTGTTGCGAGATGAAACATGGACTTGGAATTGGAGCCGGTACGAGTTAACAGTACAAGGTCGCTGTAAGAGGATTAAACGTGGCATCCGCGGCACGTACATAACCATTTATGTACATGCCCAAACAAACAGCCCGGCCCCTGAAGCTGTGACTAATAATTTGTTACTTTCCACTCCTGATTAGGATGCTGAGCGTTGCTGGAATGATTATTGATTGAATACCGTCGTCCAAACTCCGAACCCGCCCAGCAGCTGTAGAATATAACTCTCATTCCTCTTTGTGGTGACACACACAGAGACCGTCGTTAAAATCTGTTATTCTTCTGATTGATTACACAGATCAGTGCTTTGGCTGCTCTGTATTAAGTGGCCCGTTGGTGCTTTACTTTAAACTGTTAAGCTGAGTAACAGACGGATATATCTGATCTCTTCACGCAGCGATGTTCCTCTCCTGACTGAGCATCGTCTTGGATATTCGCCAGCTTGGCTTTTTTATTCTCACCCATGCGACCGTGCCGCCTGTTTGTTACCACATTTTCATTCAAAATATGACTCAGCCTCAAGTTTTTTACAGCTGTGTGGTTCGCTGTTTCAGGGCTGTGCTGCATTTTCTAAAGATACCAAGGAAATTAGCAACAACGATTAACATTTATTATTACCTGGACTGCATCCACATGGCGGCCATTTTCTTTTGATGTCACATCCAGGGTGGGAAGCTCGAACGCTGGGCTGATGTTGCAAGTCGTACAAACGTGGTGAAGTTTATCAAATATGTTGCTGCACCGTGAAATATGTCCCTCCAGATTTTCACTTTTTATAGACTGGTCCAGGGATTTTTGCATGTCTTTGGATTGTGGGTGGAAGCCGGACAACCTGGAGAAAACTCCACACAGACTACAATCCAAAGGTCCGCACAGAACGGCACCGCCCCAGCCGGGTCTCCAGCTCAGGTTCTTCTCGCTATTTCAGGCAATCAACCGAAAACCCACTGACTTTGAGACAAGGGGAGCTGGAAATGCAAAAAATGCAAACAGACTTCTGGGTTTTAAGACTCATTTACAGCCCTTGGATGTCTTTCCAGCCACTAATGGTGGTGAAAGTGGTGAAACACAACGCACCGAGACGTGATGTCAGAGGAAAATGGCTGCCATTTGCAAATGGTCTGTGCACGCAGCACGTCACAAGGAATGACCACGTCTGTCACTCGAGCAATGGGACGCTAACATGCTAACCAAAGAAGCTGCACAGAATAAACAGTACAGGCCCTCTGATGTCGCATTAGCATGTTAGCATCGCTTTCACGAGCATCTGAGGATGTTAGCATGCTGATACTGGCTCAGAAAACACAGATTTAAAAACTATACTACTCTGCGATTAGGGTTACCAGAGTGTAATCACAATTATTCTGACACTGTTAAAGGTGCTATATGCAACATTTAGCAACATTTGCAGAACAAACAAACAAAGTTCGCTATCGTGCCGCCTCAAGCTGTTCGCTACTGACAGCAGAGATGTTAACTCACTTACACATCAGCTCCGACTACCAAAGCAAAGAGCGCAGAGAGCGGCTCGGATGTAAACACGCACAGCGGTCAGGCCGCCATCACTCCACAGCATCTTTATATAGCACGTCGCTGACTGCTGCCATGTTGGCGGTCCGACAGTTTCATTCATAGGAGCTTTAAAATTTGAAACCGGGAATCAGAAACAAAAAAATGTCCTGACGTGAACCGGTTGATGTGTGAGGGGGAACATCTGAGAGTCCACTTCAGTGTCCTGGATTTGCCCGAGAAACCTTATCCCAACGCTTGTAAACACACACACACACACACACACGGGGGGGGAAACAGGGCAGCAGCAGTTCTGTCAAGCAGTTTGAGAGGAAGATGGGATGGTGAGAGGAGGGTGAAGGAGGGCTGAGCTGGCTTTCTCCCCCCCGCCATGGACTCGGCAGTGAAACACCAATCGGACCTCGGTGAATCTCTCAGATTCATTGATCTCATAAAGATATTTGGCAGCGTGCAGAGACGTGACTGCTGCACGACGCTCTAACACACATTCACAGGAGGAAAGTGTCGGAACGGTGGAACAAACTGATCTAAAAAAAACAAAACAAAACAGGAAGCCGAGGAAAAGAAATCCTAAAATCTTCACCCTCATCATCATCAAACTGCTCTCTCTCTCTTTCTCTCTGTCTCTTTAATTCACTCTCTCACTCTCTCTATATAAAGTCAGTTTGATTGAGTATCTTTTTCGTTTGTGGGCTCAGCAACAGCCTCCCTCCTCACACACAGTCAGTCAGACACACACACACACACACACACACACACACACACACACACACCTCCCTGTATGCGGCTGACTGAACCCATGAAACACTCTGCATGAGGCGACTGGTACTCCGGATTCCTATGAGCCTTCATTTTGAGGTAAGAAACACGCGGGCGGGACCGTCTGGTACCGTGCGTCTTTACGGACCCTGAGGGACTCTAAGTGCTAATCAAATAGGATCATTACGGCTGTGAGCAGCAGCAGCAGCAGCAGCACTGTTGGCACTTAATGCAAGCCGTAGGACAATTTCCCTTTTGTCCAGTAGTTGCTGTGTGTGTGATCTGTCTGTCTGCAAATCTGAGGAAGGTGTGTACAGCAGACAGACTGCATAGTAGATGTTTCAGTGTCGTGCATCTCGCTCGGTGTGTGTTGGTAAATGTTGAATGAGCATTTTAAACAGTCATTTGTGTTAAATGTGTTGACTATGTTTCCATAATTCATGAACTATCAGAGTAGACTGTGACCCACATGGACTGTTACACATGTTTTGTGCAAATGCATGAAATATATGTAAGAAGCAGGTATTTAAAGTAATCTTGTGCCAGGTACAAGTTGTTATATTTTTTGCTGCATTGTGTCCAATTTGGTAAGTGGGCAGTGTCTTTGTGTATTCTCAGCAGCTGTAAAACTGTTCGGGGGAGCAAGTGTATATTTCGCTGTCACCGTGCGACAGTTTATTGCTCTAATTTTGGACGAGGACCAAACGGACCTGCTGACGAAAAGAGCTGCAGTCACCGAACTTTAGAAGCGAGGAGCTGGTTTTCTCTTTGTTATTTGTACATTTTTAATCGGTCTTGCAGTCCAGCGATGCAGACTGAAGTTGGAAGTGGCAGGCCCACCGGTCCAAATGATCAAATCCTTCCCTCTTAAATCGTTTCTGAAACTTCCGGAAAAAAAACAAAGGGAGTGTCCGACACATCTATCAGTTTCTCAGCTCCATCGCTTTAACAAGGTAAAGATGCATCAGCGTGCAGAGCCTTGGCTCCAGTTTCACTCTGAAATGAGAATGCCTTCTTGGTTTTGAGCCGTCGATGAACGGCATCATCATCAGCACACCGAAGAAGCTGGACATCATCTGAAGCCTCTTCAACACTTACAGAAATGACTTGAGCTCTCTGAGGTTTACATCTGCTGTTTTTTTTAAAGGTATCTGCAGTTAAATCTTCACCACACCTGACAGCTTCACCTGGCTGCTCTTGTCGAGGCTTCTCCTCACTGCCGACAGCTTTGTGGGGTTTTTTTGGGGGGTGGGGGGAGTTTAGTTGTTTGTTTTATCTTATTGACGTAAGTGCATTGGATCCGAAACAGCAGATATAAAAAAAAGTCTGTGTTTGGTTCTGTTTAGTGTCCCCTCCTTCAGAGTGTGAGGCGGACGGGCTCCCCAGTGGCTACGGATCCAGGGACAACATCCTCCGGCCCGGGGAGAAGAAGGACTGGAAACAAATAAAACGGACTCGCAGGTGAGCTCATCATCAGCCACACATGCGATGATCTCTGTTCGAATGTCAGGCCGCTTTGTCAGAGATGTTGCGCTGACTGTATGTCTGCAGTGTGGTGAGGCTTGAATCCATTTAATGCCTCATGTGCAGCTAATGGTCGGTCTGTGTGAAACCCCCCCCTCGTGTCTGTGTGGTTGCTGATGTTTTCAGCTCCAAGAGCTGGGATTCGGGCCACGCCAGCACCGAGGCTGGCAAAGAGCAGCAGCAGTCTTCGTTTGGAATCGGTGGAGGCGTCGCCATGCGCTGCTCCACCTTGCTCGCCATCCTCACCGGGGTGCTCCTGTACTTGGTGCTGGGAGCCGTGGTGTTCCGCGCCCTGGAGGCTCCGCGAGAGGAAGGCAAGCACATGCAGCTGCAGATCGCCCGCAGGGACTTCCTGATGAACTTCACGTGTGTCGGCCCCGACAACCTGCAGGATCTCATAGAGGTACGCTGGAGAAAATCACCGTCTGGATTTGTGTTTTGACAGATAAACAGACACCTTTCTGAGGTGTAGTCTCTCCCCTCCCCTCTGTTCTTGCAGTTTCCCAGTGGGTGGGTGGTGTCTGGTGCCTCTTCCTCTTCCTCTTCAATTCAAAGACTGTAAATGATCTTGAGCGTGTTAGTGGCACATCACAACCACCTAATGTCAGTTTTGTGTAACCTTAAGCAGATTGTCACCTGTTCTGGAATTTGTTCTTCAAATTAAGCAATGTCTGTTTGTGATGCCTCATGAGTTATAAGCGGATTTATACCGAGCAGTAATTTTCCTTCTCAGATCTATGAAGGATTTTTACTGGGTATTATTATATATAACGTATTTATTTTATTGCAGAAATCATCTTGTGACCCACTAGATCTAATTCAAGGTCCTGACCACTAGATCAACAACTTGAAATGAATCTGAGCCCATCATACTGCTACATGTGACAGATGTTTGATTTATAGATGACTTTAAAGGTTAAAGGTTATTTTACGCAAAGCCGAGACATCAGGCAGGACCGGAGAGAGAGGGCCAACCTCAAAACTAAAAATATGTGGCAGGCAATCCAGAACATCACCAGCTACAAAAAGCAGAGAGCGTCCATCGTGTGTGAGGCCATGTTTCCAGATGAGCTTAACATGTTTTATTCATGATTTGATCCTCTCAACAAAGCTTACAGGACCAAACAAAAGTAACGTAGTAACTGCAACTTTCTTCGGCAACTTATATGAGGAAAAAATTACAGCGGATATACGTGGAGAAGTGTCTGTCCTCCTGTCTGTCCTCCTGTCTGTCCTACCGACTCTTCGTCACATTTCAGCCTGAAAGTCAGCGTCTGTTACCAGCAAACACTTTTACTCACTGAATGTTAGTAATGAAAATGAATCTCCGTGATGGTCAGACCTCCAGACCAAGACTTCAGTGAACTTTCCCCCAGAAAATAGCCTCCGTACCTCCCAGTGACAGAGTAAGACAGGGTCCAGTTTACTGATGGCGATCATGTAACTATGTAATTTATAGCGAAAAATGTAACTTTGTCACTTTCCAGGATGTTTGATGGGTCAGGATCTCGATTACAACACATTATAACATCCATCCTCTTTAGGAGCCACAGCAACAACAATGATAATTGTTATTATTATTTTATTATTATTATTGTTATTATCACATAATGACCGCCAACAGTATTACAATTCATGCAATGATATCCCTTAAAACTGCTATGCTGCTTCAGCCACACCTGTCAACCTCCAACGGATAAGCGGATATAGATAATGGATTGATATTCTTCTATATTCTTTAATAATACAGTCGTGTTCACTTCTCATTGATCATCTCCTTCTGTCCGACAGCGTACAGGGTCTCAGCAACAGAACCACAGGTTGTTGTTTACGTATAAACAAACTCCGGAGAGCATCTGGAGATTACAGACTGACCACCTCTCGTAGCTAAAAATATATTTTGGCCTGCCGTCTGACGGATATCAAACAGACTCCGCATCGTATTTTATAATCTATGGGATGTTGTTTGACTCTTGACAGAACAACTTATATCCAGTTGGTTCTGTGGGTCGTCAGGGCGACCCGTAACATTTTGTTCAGTGTTTGGCATTGGACGGTTTGCGCTCTCTGTGACCCAGTGGAGCGGTTCAGCAGAACTTTTGACCGGAGAACAGGTGTGGTCAGGGCCGCTATGTAAGGAAGGGTCTAGTCTAGTTTGTGTGTGTGTGTGTGTGTGTAAATACATGAAATCTGATCAGGTGGAGCGTTACGAGCCTAGTTGGCAGCGGTGCCGTGATCCCAAGATGTTTGTCCTCGCTCCAGAATGACAGTTGTAAATTACAGTTTTAGCCTGGAAAGCGATCTAAAGATGCAGCGGTGGACATTTACAAAGAGGTTAAAGGGGCTGAAGGACGTGACAGAAGCAAATGGTGCAGCCTGTCGTGCATCCTGTGCTGATTGAATGAAAAGACTATGAAAGGCTAACGAGGACACATGCATTATCGTTCATGATATTAGCAGGGAGCAGATAATTAATATGGCACCCTAACGTGTTTAAGATTTTAAGAAATATAACAGATTTTATGAAATAATCACGTGAATATGTTTTTTGAAATTAGAAAATTATCTGAAATACATAAATAGGTCAAAAATGTTGAAAATAATCTGTTAGAAAACAACTCTGTTCATTAATAATGATGGGTTTTTTTTCAGAGTGTCTGATTAAAATTTGATTTTTATTTAACAGTTTTCTCAGTGACACCTCAAAATTCAGGTCAAGATTGATTTCATGATATCACTTTTCATGATGGCGGTAAAAATCATTGCCCTCTCAACTTCCTGTTCATGTTGTCAAGCCTACTTTCAAGCTAGCAAGCGACAAACAAATAAAGCCAGTTAGCTCCTATTGTCGCTCTAGCTAACGGGAGCTAACGTAAAAGTGACATTATGAAATAAAAAAAGATGCTATAATGGAATAAATTCAGCCATTGGAAGACGTTTCATATTACAAAATGTAAAAAACACAATATTAAACAGCATATAATAATAATATATTAATTTCTCTAATCATTTCACACAATCTTTTCTTAAATTGAACACTTTGGGGCTCCATAGATAAAACCAACAACAGTGACAGTTAAATATTCAACTTTGAGAAAAAAAAAAAAAGATAACAATGAATAAAGTCAGTAAATAAGCGGCCTGTGATTTGATTGTATCTATTGTTAGGTGCTGTTGAAAAGATTATTAGAATAGTTCAGATGAGCCGTCATTATAGCGCATTTATAAAAACCTGAGCACATGTGCGCCTACTGACAGCTTACATAAGAGCTGAAGTCATGTCGATCATGAGGGAACAGCTGTTCTTCTCACGATGTTCTTCTGTTCCACCAGCAGCATTGTGTCTCGGGTTTCCACAGAACCGCCGTCAGCTGACGTGTCAACAGATCTTCAAAAGACTCGAGTCCCGTCCGACTTGCAGTGTGTTTTCAACTTCAGTGAACTGAGATGTCACGTGGTCGATCCTGCGTCTGCTGGTAGTGCGTGTTGTGATGACTGTGACGCCGCAGGTGTGCAGGTGTGCAGGTGCGCAGGTGTATGTGGTCTAACCGGTCGTCAGGGTCGCACAGTCAGCTGTGTCAGCATAATCTCCTCTGTTAGATAATGTGGTTTAAATTCAGCTGAACAGTCTCACAGAGCAGAATGTGAGACAGTAGTTGTTTATTTTTGCTCTGACATGTTCCCTGCTGTGGTGGACAGACAGCATGACTGACCTCACAACTCACCCTTCGACCCCGAATTCCTTCGAGTTAACGTGAACCAGTTGAAGTCGATCTACTCTCAAAACAAAAGCCCAGTTACCTGAAGTATTTACCTGTCGTTATAGTCACAGCTGTCACCTGGTCCCACCTGGTACAATCATGGATTATTACCTCCACTGAGGTGGTTATTTCTTCGTCTGTGTTTGTTGGTTTGTTGGCAGGATTAAACAAAAACTACTCCACAGATATTCACAAAACTTGGATGGCTCTTGGCCCAGATTAGACCCCATTAACTTTTGGTGCCGAGCCAGGATTTTCTTTCTCACTTACGGGATAGGGCGTTGTCATCTTTCATCAACATCTTTGTTAATTTCTTAGGGAATAATGCTGCATGGATTTGAATGAAAAGAAATCTAGGTGAGGACAATTTGATGTGGATCCTGATGAAAATCCTGATGGAGTGGATCATTTTTCTTTTATTAATCAACTGTATATTGTGTAAATATGTGTCAAAACCCAATGAATTACAAAAAAAAATCTTATAAAACTAACTAATATAAAAGCAATGAATCAGTTTTCCCAAATGAGTTGGGACCGACAGATGATCACAGCTTCATCATTGTCAGTTTTAAATTCAGAGCTAACAAACGTCTTCGAGGAGCAACAGACAACAAAACAGATAATTAGATGAGGAGATTAGATTATCTGCGCTGGCAGCGGTTCAATAAACTCTGGACAGAACGGAGCCGACACAGTTATAGATCACCGGTCGCTGCTTTGTCGCTGACTGCTGATGCAGTGACGGCGCATTTTCTACAGCACAGCATTTACTGTGGAACGCTTAAAGCCCTGCAGCTGATTCGTCAAGTGATAAACAGAAATTTAATTGGACAATAAAAAGAAACTCAGGCTGATCAAATGGTCGAATCACTTTATACAGCTGAATTAATCGATAGATCTTTATCGTCAATTATTGAACTATTTCTTAAACTGTTCTTCTCCACCGTCCCATCCCAGGAGGTGGTGGAGGCCGTCGGTGCAGGTGTGGATCCCAGCAGCAACCTCACCTTCGTCAGCCAATGGGATCTGGCCAGTGCCTTTTTTTTCTCAGGGACAATCATCACAACAATCGGTGGGTGTCCACCAGAACCATCGATAAATTCTGATGGCGTATTTGTGACCTTAATCTGAGCTTTTTTTTTTCTACATGTTTTGTCTCCTCACAACGTCCAGGTTTCGGAAACATCTCCCCCAAAACAGAAGGCGGGCAGCTGTTCTGCATTTTCTACGCTCTGGTGGGAATCCCGCTGTTTGGTATCCTGCTCGCCGGAGTCGGAGACCACCTGGGTACTGGACTGAGGAAAACTGTAGCCAAAATAGAGACTCTCTTCCTGGTCAGACCCTGAACAGAGCATTCAATCTTTCCTCCTGTACGTTCTCTCTATCCGTCTCACCTCCCTCGACTACCTTGTTTCACTCTGCTGACAGAAATGGCGAGTTAGTCCGACGATCGTGCGGGTGATCTCCGCCGTCCTGTCCATCCTGCTGGGCTGCCTGCTCTTTGTCGCCGTGCCCATCTTCGTCTTCCAGGAGGTGGAGAAGTGGACTCTCCTGGAGTCGGCCTACTTTGTAGTCATCACCCTGACAACAGTGGGGTTTGGAGACTATGTTGCAGGTATACAGCTGTTTTTTTGTGAATGTATATGAGTCAAACCTTTGTGTGAAAGCATAATTATGACACAAAGATTTACCGTATTTTCGTTTTTGGGTCAAACTCATTTTCAGTGGGAGTGCTACGGGCACTTTTACGATAGCATCAAAATCTTTATTTTTAAAACAGTAAGAAGTCTCAACACAACATGAAACTTTGCTCGTAGTATCACCAGGGTCACTACACATGAACACCAGCATTGAGAACATTGTTTGTGTACACAGAGTTTACTAAAAAGAAAGTTTTTGAACAGCTCATGTTAGCAGTAGCTTGTTCCGCTCGCCGCCGTCATGGCAACACGCCAAGACGTGTCGATATCCGAATGCGACTTAACATGGAGGACAATTAAGGTGGAACTACTGTCTTCTGGCAACAACTGTCTACGCGATATCTCACGTGACTTTTCCAGCCTCTGATTTTAGTATTGTTTCTCATATGAGGCTCCTTTTTCAACTTCAACTTCAACAAATTATCCGTGCATTTATATGGAACTAAGCTTTAGGAGCGTTCCACCTTAACTGTCCTCCACGTTACGTCACATTTGGAGATCGTTGCATTTTGGCGAGAGTTTCACTTTAAGTTAAAGCTGCTGTTGGCTGTTATCATTGTTTTAGCTAACTTCCTGTTCATTTTGAAGTAGCCACTTCCCCTCCATCACCACATGAATGCTCCGTTGTCGTCGTCAGACACAGCAGCAATCAGGGAGATCCTGACAGGAGTTCTCTGCTCTGATTGGATAAAGTGGGCAGGGATACCAAAACGTTTCTCTGATTTACTGCATGACTGAATGGGCGTTGAGATGGTTCCAGATCCTTTGAGTAAAGCAAAAGAGCAGCCTACTCATTGTCTTACTTATCCTACTTCTCATCATTGATAAACTGACTGATTGGTTGAGAGGCAAAGCTGTTTTTTAGTTTTACTCAGGAGCTTCACATCGTGTAAGATGGTCACAAGTTTTGGAAGCAAAAATCATAATCTGTAAGTAACCTATGATGACTAATGGAGTTCGCTAGAAAGTGCAGTATTTCCCTAGAGTCAGGCGGAGGAGAAGCAGAGAAATGTCCCCCGTATATAACAAGAACAAATTATATTTAGACTCCAGTAAATGTGCTGTTTCAGGCAGAGGTTCATGTCAGGACTCTGTCAGAGACCATCGACTGTCATTGTGCAAGGATTTAGCTTTTTTCTACCTTTATGTGCATTCAGATGAAGATATATTTTAGATGAGAGATTAGCTGACTCTCAAATCCAACTCCAACATTGCATCTAAAGTTGTTAATCCAGCTGTAACTAGTGACCAGAGGATGGATGAGATTCAGATATTTGTAATTTTTTATCCGGATATCTACCGTCTTTACCAGAAGCTCCAAAACACTGACCACAAATTCTACATTGTGGGAAAAGTTGAGAATAATACATGAAGGAGGTCTTGGTGAACATTATTTCATGTCATCTTGCTCAAGAATCATTTCCTCAGAACATTTCCCTGTTTGCTGACAGCAGCCGGAGCAGAATCATTGTTTTCGTTGCCTTTGTTATATTTTCACTTTCGCTTGCTTTTGCTTATTTTTTTTTTTTTACTTGTTCTATGAAAGCATCGCACTGCTCGTTTGACTTAATCAGTCGTGCATAAACATTCCTGTCATCTGTGATGCATCACGTTCACTTAGCACAGACAATTTTCATTCACCTCATCAATTATTCAGGGTTTTTTTCTTATGACAGATAAATTATTGATCATCTACTCTGCTGTGTAATACCTGCTAAATGTGTGTTTTCTCCACAGAAAGAGGATTGATGGATGGATGGATGGATGGATGTTTACATGGATGGATGAATGGATGGATGTTTGGATGTTTGGATGGATGGATGGATGGATGGATGTTTGAATGGATGATTGGATGGATGGATGGATGCTTGGATGGGTTGGTGGTGGATGGATGGATGGATGGTTGGATGGATGGATGGATGGATGGATGGATGGATGGATGATGGATGGATGGATGGATGGTTGGATGTTTGGATGGATGGATGGATGGTTGGATGTTTGGATGGATGGTTGGATGTTTGGATGGATGTTTGGATGGATGGATGGATGTTTGGATGGATGGATGGATGGATGGATGTTTGGATGTTTGGATGGATGATTGGATGTTTGGATGGATGGATGGATGGATGGATGTTTGGATGGTTGGATGGATGGATGGATGGATGGATGGATGTTTGGATGGATGGATGGATGGTTGGATGTTTGGATGGATGGTTGGATGTTTGGATGGATGGATGGATGTTTGGATGGATGGATGGATGGATGGATGTTTGGATGTTTGGATGGATGATTGGATGTTTGGATGGATGGATGGTTGGATGGATGGATGGATGGATGGATGGATGTTTGGATGGTTGGATGGATGGATGTTTGGATGTTTGGATGGATGGATGGATGTTTGGATGGATGGTTGGATGTTTGGATGGATGGATGGATGTTTGGATGGATGGATGGATGGATGGATGGATGGATGGATGGATGGTTGGATGTTTAGATGGATGGATGGATGTTTGGATGGATGGTTGGATGGTTGGATGGTTGGATGAATGGATGGATGGTTGGATGCTTCTGTTAACTCCGTCTTCGTCTCTTCTCTCAGGGGACTCTGGACTGGCGGGCAGTGACCACTGGTACAAGCCTCTGGTGTGGTTCTGGATCTTGCTGGGTCTCGCCTACTTTGCCTCCATCCTGACGATGATTGGGAACTGGCTCCGGGTTCTATCCAAGAAGACCAGAGCCGAGGTACTTCTTCTTCTCTCACGTCTGTTTTATCACGTCTTCTCTCCACCCCTTCTTCTCCGTCACCTCTGGTTTCATCCTCTTCCTCTAGATGGAGGAACTTCGAGCTCACGCCACCGACTGGACTCAGAACATCCAGAACATGTCGGTGGATTTTCGCATTCCAGGAAAAATCGATGACCCCTTCAAACGTCGTCGGAGAAAGCGCCGCCACGGCACTCGCAGTCAGGGTCACAGCGTGTCAGCTAACGGGGCCGCTGTGGGGAAAGAAGACCAGAATGTGAGTCAGACCGGGTCTGAATCTTACACCTCCTCCTCCGTCTCTAACGAATCAGGTTCTGGATCAGAAACAGACTCTCAGGCGACTCAGACGGATAGAGTGCCTGAGGAGAAAACAGCAGAGGGTGAAAAGGAGGCGACTCCTCCAGACCCGCACCTGTCTCAGCCTCTGGACTACTTTGGGGAGAACCTCGCGTTTATCGATGAGTCTTCGGACACTCAGAGCTGTAAACTGCACCTGGACCCTCTGCTGGATACGTCGCTACCCATCTCTGCACGTTCTCGCCATCCCAAGAGGAGACGCCACAGGAGACCTGTTCCACCGAGAAGCCCGAGAGGGAACCGCTCCAACCCGGCCAGGAGGGAACCCAACGGAAACCCAAAACCGGTTCCAAATCTACCAAATCCACCACTGAAGCCTTAAGACGGGAGCTGAATACAGACAATGCAAACGCTGGCCCGAGTATTGACTCGCGCGATATGAGACGTGTTCAGCGGAGTTTCTCAGCGTTCTCAGCATTTTATTTGTGTACATGTACTTGCTTGTCAAAATCCTGCTGCAGAAGCCTTAGCCCACTTGTGGTTTTGCATTTAAATGCTCTAAGCATGCGAGTGTGTATGCCTCAGTCACATATGATGCTGTGATTTTTATGCCAATGTTCCCATTACTTTTCTGAGGAGTTACTGCTCTCTGTTGGGCCGAGGGCAGAACTGCACTTCCTCTCTCTCAACACAAAGTCTCCAGCCTTTTACTAATCCAATGAGGAGAGGTTTCATTTGGTCCGAGACAGTTTCTCTTTAATCCTGCCAACAGTTAAACGGGTACTAAACACGCTCTTGTACATTTTTCTTTTGGTATTTAAGAAAAGTTTTTTTTTTAAATACAATGTACAGCCATAATATTTGCATTTTGATGGCCAAATGCACTAATCCCACTGTACTGCATCTATGTAATAAAGATTTTCTTTTTTTAAATGAAAGCAAACATGATAAAAGCTGCTGAGCAAACTTTTTTTTTTTAACAGCATTCAGTGAGTAAATGCACAAAGATAACACGTCCTATTCTTCTATGAAAAAGTAGGTCAACATTTCTTAGGTGCCATGTGGAGAGCCGAATCACAATTGAGGGTTTAAATGTTTCTCCAGAGACCAAACAGGAATCATCCCGCCACTGAAAACCAGCATCTGGCAACAAAATGGGTCCCGCACTTATTGTAACCATGGCAGCATCATGAGGATCATCCATGGACTGGAATATATCCTCTTATCATACTCGATTACTCAGCTCAAATATCTTTGTTTCTTCTCCAGAATCAGTCACATCGCGGCTGAGAGCTTGTACCTCCTCCTGGATCAAATCAGGGTAAAATATGCAAGTCACTCGTCTTTTACAAAATTAAATTTAGTCTTTTCATTGACCACCACCTCTTTCTGATGTGAGGAGATGTTACAAGTAAAATAACTGGTGTTAGAATGATACTTAAGGAAAAGTACAAAGGTTTCTGCTTCTCCATATCTTCAGAATGAATTACTCTGTGGTCGCGGTCACCTCTAAAAAACCTGCGTCTGCTGCAGAGTTTTGTTATTCTGTCAATATGTCAGAGTTTTAATTGGTCTGTCTGTGATCAGATCAGCTTATTGGCTGCAAAAAATACAGATGAAAGGTTCAGATATTCATCCAAATTGTGCTCAGTGCTCCATTATGATATTAAAAGTATCTAAGTACATTCAGTGATACATATAAATACTCAGTAGCCCAGAAGAATGACTTAATTACAGTAATTTGAGTGGCTGTGTTGTTTACTATGAGCATGCTAGCATTTGCTAAGTAGCACAAAACAAATGACGAGTGGCTGATGGGGAAATCACCAAGCAAAGTGCTAGAAAAATGTACATTTTGACATGATGAAGGCTCGAGGAATGGCTGGTCCAACGTGGTGTTTTCCTAAAATGTCACAAGGGGATTATTTTGTGTGCGCAGAGGGAGGAAAGCGTCTTGTAATTTCATGGCCAGGCTGAAAACATTCACCTGGCTTCAGTGCTTAGACAGGTCAGACCGCAGGGGGCATCCCATTAGCTCACATGCAGAGTGTGCCATGTATTTAGACTGAGTCCTCACTGCAGCAGCTTGTGTCTGATTCCATCCCATCATCCTCCTGCTTGTCCTCTGCTGCAGGATTTGAACTGCACACAGTGTAAATGTCCTTCAAGTCGTCAATGCGGCCCTTAAAGCATGTTCTGTGGCTGCTAAACTCGTCCATGTAAGCGATACTCCACTGGAAACTCTACCGTAGTGTTCCTATTTTGAAAAAAAAAAAAAAAAAGGCACCAAGGACAAACACGGTACAGCAGCTTCTCCTCTGTGTCATGTTTTTGTAAAGAGAAGCTGATAATGTCGCAAAACATTTAAAACAGAAGAGCTGATGTTGGCAGTAATCCTCCTCTCTGAGTCAGTTTCTGCACATTCCTGTCTGTGAACACAACCAGCAGATGGCACACACTGACAGGTTTCCCTCCCCGAGACGGCCCAAAACTAAATTAAACAGCTGACTTCTTGGATACGCTCAGCGTCTTTCACTGAAACTGACTCGCCGATCTGAATTAGCTGGAAATGAGACAAACTGCTGTCCGCCTTCTGTCGCCCTGCTGCCATTGTTTATTATTTTATGATGAGTAGGCAAAATATTTTTTAAAGGGGGCCCAGGAGCAGGTTGACTGTGCGTCTAACCTTTTTGTGGGAACGTGACACACATCCTTCCTGAAGGATATGTGGGGGGGAAAGAAAGGCAGCGTTCAGGAAGTCAGCCGACAGCGATGATGTGCTGTGGCAGTGGGTGACCTTTCAGTGGAGGACACACGCTCAGCTGCTGTGACGTCATTGCTGCAGTTTCCCCTCTGCAGCCACTAGAGGGCAAAACTACTGATGTAGGCTAGAGATTGACTTTGAGTTAAAGGGAAAATCCACCCTAAATTAGGCATCCTGGAGGGGCCTACTGTACTGGTGTGTTACTCATTTGCACACATACTGTTTATAGTGTTCAGTCCTCTGGGATCAATACATCCATCTACACTGTGTTTCAATAAAGACTCAACATCTTTAGCTTGTTTCCGTATTACTACTCAATTGGTATCTTACCTAAGTCTTTAACTGCATAATTCTCGTGGGTCTGCTTGTACAAGGCCAGTAAAGATATTTTATTTCCTTGAGATTGTATAATTCAAATATTGGTCAGATGGATGAAACATCCTCTGAGTGAGCAAAGCGTCTTCTTCAAAGCTCCACTGACAATTCCTAAAGAATAATGTGATGACGTTACAAGAAATGATGATCTGATCTCCAATTTAGCGTAACAGCTTCTCATATTTCTAGACATCGACCTCAAACTTAATATAAAAGCAGCGAGGAACACGAGCAGAGACACGGTAGAGTCGTGTGATCGCTCAGCTGTGGACCAGGACAAACTGAAAACCATCACGTCAAATCCTTAAACCCGGTCGTTAACCATTCATACTACAATCTGTTCTAACGATCACGGTGTTTGTAGTAGAGGTGGAGACAGTTTCTCCATCAGTTGTGTTATCTGTGACTCACTGATGCAGTGCCCCCAATGCTATTTGTGTAACACAGCCACAATGGCTTCTTAGTATTCATGTAGCCTATCAGCTGACACCTGTCTGAGGTCAGGACCTGCTGTTAGGAGCACCCCGGAGACCCCAGGTGGCATTCACAGTGTGTTTCTACCCCTCAAACACAGATCCTGGTCTACACACTGTCACATGCAAAGACAGCTGAATATAGCCTATATATACATACACACTATAACGCAGTAAATCTCAAAACACAGACCGCCTGTAACAAAGTCCAATCCCACGGTTTTTCGAGTGGATCTTTAATGGATGTGGCATGATTCGGATTCGCCTCTAACAGGATGATCATGCAGACTCTGCAGCAGTGTGATGCAGCCCCGCAGAATTGCAGTGTCTGCAGCAGAGACTCGGTGACCTTGATTCAAGGTCGCAATGACACTGCCGTCAGTTTTTCCTCTCATGCGCGCACCACGACAAACCCTGTCCCGAGCCCCGAGCCCGCTGCACACATGTGACCACGCCAAGACACACACACACACACACACACACACACACACACACACACACACACACACACACACACACACACTGCTGTCCTGCACTTATGACACAGCCAGTGTAATGCAATAGTGGCTTTAGCGCTTATTGGTTTTGAACAGACTGGACTATTTGGTCTGTAAATTGCTGCCAGGTGAATGCTGGAGTCTTGTCCAAAGGCGTCACCAGCACGAGCGACTGTATTGTGTTTCAATCCAGCGTCCCTGCTTCTTCTTCTTCTTTTTTCTTCTTTTTTAATTATCTTTTATTGTTAAATTGCTGGACAAGGTTGTCAACTCCTCTCTGGCAACTTGTCTCCTCTCCTCTCGGTGTGCCAGCTGTTCGCAGGCGCATGAGCAGCCTATTTCCAGACGCAGCAGGACGGAAACCCACGTTATTGTCTTTATTATCTACATTGAACGTAAATTAAAAAAAACACACAGCACGCCCTTGAAATCACGTCATTTTATTCACAGCGCTTTCTCGCACTTCTCCTTTTGCTTTCAGACTACTATCCCTTAATTATCTCCCTCCTCTTATCCCACTGATCTCCTGATCTCCTCTTCCCCTGGCTCCTGTCCAGATAGTGTAGTGGTGGAGTGAGCCGGTCAGTGTCACAAGACCGACAGCATGACTATATTTTCCACAGAGGTGTAGTAACGTTAGTCTACTGTAAGGGAACATGCGTGCTGCCTGTTCTTCCGATCCTTTTCCTGCAGAGCGCTACCCCTCAAGCGTGTAACAGAAATAATAATTAAAAAAAAAATATATATATATATATATCCTCACAGCCTCTCATAATATTTAACAGTGTGGCTATTTCAGATTAAAAGCACCAGGATAAATACAATTTTTAAAAAATGCTACACCAGCACAAGGTGCAGAATAAGGTCAATAGAAAGTTACATTAGGATTAACGCAGACTGGGTCATATCTTTTTTTTTTTTTTTCTTCACGAGTTGCAGGCCCGTATTATAATGCTGATGACGTGGGTGGAGGGCGCGTGCGGACGTAACGGAGACTCAGCGGACGCAAATCGGGCAGGGGGCGGGGAGAAGGGGCTGACGTCACTAAGCTGCGTCAAGCTAGCGGGCGAAAGCCAAGGCGGGAACCGGAAGTCGCGTAGCTTGCGCATATTGAATATTAGCAATATTCGCTAATTGTATGATTCTGGTGTGTGTCTGTATGTTGCGTATTTTAAAAGATGGCTTTATTGTTTTAGAATCCAGGTAGCCGTCCAGCAGGAGTGCGTTTAAAAAAGCTCTTACGAGTCGTGAGTTTTATTGTGAAACGCGCTCTTCGCCGGATGTTCGGTGTCCGCCGTTGAAAGTGTTTGACGCCGATGTCCAACTACAACCTCGGTTGTGGCAGCCTTGAAGACGAGAATTTATATATCACCAGCGTACGGAACCGAGCAGGCGGACAAGACGCCGTGTCGCCGGTTGTTGTTATCGCCTCATCTACACGGTTAACGTAGTGATGCGATGTGAGGAACCCCGCGAGGCTTGGACAGCGCCGTTAAACCGGTCAAACCGACAGTGGACTTGCCAGCCGCAGAGACTTGACTGACTTCAGATTAATAAAAAAAAACAACACAACCCTGCGATGTTTTTACATCTCCCAGTAAGTATCTTGCTTTACATTACACCGATAGAGAGAGTGGGTTTGGGCTTTTATTATTATGATTTATTTTGTATCTTATTTTGAAATAGTGGGGATGTCAGCTGTCTGGACGGGAGCCTGATGTGCATGCACGATTCGCCTGGCAGAGCTAAGTTCGCGTGGCCACGTTATTTAAAGGGCGGCACGAACTGCTGAATAAATATTAAGCAAAAAATAAGATTGTGTAATAATGTGCAGTGAAACGCTTCCTGTCCGGATTACACGACATCCGTAGGCTACTGATTGATTCGCACGTAAATAAACGCCGTGACACTCGATGTGATGGCGCTAATCGACGATAAGCCGCACAGAAATGTATATAAAAATATATATATGATATGCATGGTGACTTCTTGAGTAAATTAAGCGTGAAAAGCCCCCTGGAGTGTCCACGATGCAGCAGGATCACAGCGTGTCGTCCTCACTTAAAATGCACGACCACTTCTTCAACTGTACACACTTTTTTTGTGTGTGCATTTAATGTGTGTTTTAACCCTCTATTCTAGCTTTTTTTTTAAAATTTCTATCTCAATACACTGAACTGTGCAAGACCCCCGAGCCTGCTTGACCAGGATTGAGGTCACCGATCTTAAGGCATAATCCACTATTGGCAATTAACCTTTCACCGGTCCGAGATCAGTAGGCAAGGTCACCCCTGGGTGCTGTTCTCTCCGTCTCCACGGTGCGCCGCATCTAAAAAAGCCTCAAACTACACTGAGTTTAATGTACAGTCAAGTGTGATGCCTTATCAGAGTCAATGTCCCCAAACAAGACTATGATAAGATAGCTTTAAAACCATTAAAAGACCAAAAGGAAAAGGACTGGTTTGTGCTCTTTGACGTGTCACTTTATGCATTTATATGGGAAAAGTGCATCAGAAGAATTAGCACAAATACATTTTGTGGTTTGTTTAATCATCTGCAATGATTAAAATCTTCACTTTCATGTCAAATGAAATGTCTTTTAAAATGCCGTCTTAAGGCAAGTAAAGTTCTGGTCACTTGTAAAGAATGAGGCTTGTTTCCACAAATTGCAGTCGTATTGCTCAAGTCTGATGTTGCTTAATATAAATTCTTTGCTGCAATTTGGCTTTAAATGATGTCTTCTTTTCTGCAAAAGCCAGTTGTGTTAACACTCTGAAGCGTAACTGAGACTACGGTATGGTTCAGGATGTAAAGGCTTTATTTATTAATGTATATTAAACTGGTTTCTTCAATTATTTACAGAGAGTTATCGCCAAACTCCGGCTTATGACTTTGTATAAGTGAGAGACAAGGTGTTGGCTTTACTCTGTCTGTCCTTCAAGCATTCCTGCGACTGTGACCTTTGGAGTTTGTCACGCAGCGTAAGGGGGAGGGTACTCGTGCAGCGTGCAGAAACCTGGATAGATACAGTGGAATATGTATCCAAGGAAGGACAAGTCACAGTTACGACCATACGCCTGACTTGCCACAGAGGAAACAAAAACTATTGCCAACACATAGCTGGTGTGTGTCAAGTTTGGCACTGCTATTTATTGTAAAGATCCTTTTAAATCATGGTTATTGTGAGGCGGGACAGTGTGTAGAGTTGTGGCATTTAAAATGACAGGTTGCAGGTGCGAACATGAAAAGCGACTTGGCTGTAAATTCTTTGATGACACTTATAAAAACCTTTTCTTACTTCGCAGGTGTCCTGAGATCTGCACACTTCGACTGAAAGCAATAGCACCTCTTGAGCTGCCGCTGGGAGTCACTGATATATAGGCTTCAACTTCAGCAACCAGGTAATCTGTTTTTTTACATCACCTTTTTCTGTTGATGATGTATTATGTTATGCTTTCTCTAGGATTATTTGTGTTCACTTCCTCCGAGGTCATTCTTATGAGGCTGTGGTGGACTTTTACCTCCATATGTTAATATCTTCTTAAGGAAAACACTGGGGAGGTGTAGGGCTGCAGCAAAATACATATTATAGAAGGATTTTTTCAGGGTATTGGCCTCTAATTTACATCCAGAATTGGCTAAAACAGCATAGTGTGTAAACACAAACACAGAAACGATTGAAGACAGAACTTGAGCTCAGTAGTTGTAAATTGTATAAATCAGAGGTACGCAAATGTCCAGGACCCCTGAATCGACAGTGAAAGCATCCCAGAGTCCATCGTCTAATAACAGTTTTGTTTTTAGATGTTTTACAACAGAAAGTGTGTGAAACTCATGACCAAAAACAGTCATGCATTTTGTCTTTACGTTACTAATGGATAGAAATGGAGTGAAAACATACTCCCTTTTTTCTTCCAGGACCCTTGGGTGTCCCCTTACCCCCACTTTGAGAACCACTGTTATAAATCATTGTGAGCATTTCCCAGAAAATCTTGAAGAGAAATCATAAATATCAATGTAAGCGGGCCTCAGTGGTGCCATAAGTTTAAAGGTCTTTGTTTTTAGGGATGCTTTCTGCAGCAAATGTAAAACTGACTACTTGAATGCAATTTATTAGTAACCTGAGTAATTTATTAGACTTCTGATTCATGTGTCACACTCTGACAGTTGCCAGTCATCTTATTATAGCCTTCTATCAAGTTTACAATCAGGCCTGCACATATTTCTGACCTGTTAGCTCTTAACAGTGACCTTTTTGTGATGCCCCTCCATCATAATAAAGTGTAGTGTAGAGTAATGTCGTGCAAAGTTAAGTGCATTTGCATAAAAGCATAATAAAAGTAGCTTTACACAGTCAGGATGCCTCTTGAGCTCCAGTGTTTCAGCTCCATCCACAATCATCTACCTGCAGTGTGTTTTTAGAGAAAGCCGGATTGTAGCCCGGCCCATCTCCCCCAGCACAGCACACACACAAGCCGACACGAGCTAGCAAAAGGCGCTGGCAGTCTGGCAGAGCGATTTTCTCCTTAAACCTGTGCCATGATATCACGCCGCTGGGAGACTTAAGTGCTATACTAGTCACCGTTATCAGGTAAGATGCAGCCTAGTCCGGGTTAGAGTGACAAAAATAACCCGTCGGCCACAGGAGGAGAGAGCTGGTCAGTCAGGATTAACGCTAGCCGCTGCTAGCTAGCTTAGCTAGCTTGTTGTTGAAGCTAATGCTAACTGCTACGCCAAAAAAAAAGAAGAAGAAGAAAAAAAAAAGAAAAACATGCTGATACGTTTAGTTTACAGCACACACGACGCGTTTCCATGACGAGTTAAAATAGGTAACAGAGCACTTCAGCCCAGCTCACATGCTTTCAGGCACAGTTTAATGTGTTTTTAATCAATATTTAGAGGAACCACGTAGCTGTTATTGCGTGCTTTATAACGTGTTTCTTCACTGACACCGATGATCCACGTTTGGCGAGGCAGATGTGGAAGTGGCCAGAGGTGCACATGGTGGAGGGGTCCTTTTTTCTCTTTAATGTCTACCACGTTGTCTTTCTTTGTTGTTGTTTTTTCCGATTTATCTGGGCTCATGTACAAGCCCTGATGTTGTTGGCTGATCCATTCCCCTCAGCTTGTAAACTCAGTGCAAAGCGAGCTAAACTTTAAACAGGCTAGGATCTGCTGTGACCCCCCTGCTGCTTGCCAAACAGTGCTACAATCAAGTCCAGAGGGGGCAAACTCCACAGAAAGTGTGGACTGCCAGCTACTATAGGAGTGGATTATCTGCGGCAGGACGAAATATGATTAAAGGCACACTTGGCTTGCAGTGAGTGATATCTTGAGAAAGTATTATGTCCCCTCCTGTGCTCAGTGGATGGCAGGTAAAAAGTCTTAATCTACTGCCGTAACTCCCTGTATGAGATACTGTCATGTGTGAATGTAAAACACACGACACTGCCTGTGGTTTTATTTCACAGCGTTGGCATCCAGGAAATTACTCTTAATCTTCATGAAAGCATCAGTGCAGTTTTAGACACCTGAGCTCTGATCACCTTCAAATCACATGTTCGTGCACAGAGTGAAGGATGGAGGTCGAAGTGTTTAGTAGTTTTGATTTACAGTTGTCATTATAGATGTCTATAAATGAGTAATATATAACACATTCGTAGATATGCAGATTGACAGACTTAACAGCACGGGTCAGGATCGAGCTCTGGTTGTTTATATGCCGTAAACACAGTTTGCTGACTGTCAACCAGCGCGTAGTTAATGTATTTAGTGACAGCATGTCAGTGCCTACCTGTAGTGAAATCTGCAAATCAAACAGACAATTACTCAGTTAATTAGGCCGGTGGCAACCCGATCCAGTGTGTACAGAACACACAGCTGAATTTAATGTCGGGGCAAAGGATCCACACACTGAACTGGCTATAAGCAATGCATCTTAAATATTGCAACACTCTGCACACAGATTATCAGCCCAACTGATAACAGAGGAACAAATTGTTAGTAATTACAGTGTATTGCCTTGTATGTGCGTTGTGCACACATGAAAATCTCAAGTCACTCTCAGGTCTTAACTCCATCAACGGCCATTAAGGCTGCAGAGATTTCATCTGGTCATCTTCACACAGTGATCTATCAAGTTGGAACAAGAGCGCAATCGTTGGAGTCTCTGCATTAATGTATCCATTGACGAGTTAAAGCCCGCGGACAGATGTGGCACAAATTACAATTCATGCCATATTGACCGCCTGCCCCCCTTTCACTCGTCTTTTCTGATAACTGAAGCGCTGCTAACTTAACTTTAACAACAGAGGGATCTACATTTGTCATAATTTGCTCAAAAGTCAATTTCAGACAATACAATGAAATATTAACAATTTGTCTTTGTTTGGCTCGACAATGAACTGACTGGGCCTCCTTATAGAGGTGAAATGCAGTAGTTGTACACTCTCACTACACACTTGTGAATGAATTATTGCCATAATTTGGGAACGGCAGAGTAGAGGTCACAAGGAGAGTCTGACCGATCCTCGATTCTTTTGGGCCAATGCTGATACCAATATTAAGGAGTAAGAAAGATTCTGATATTTTTGTCTATATTGTCCGACATTATGAAATACACAGAATATACACATAAATTCCACTTTTTTGACAGCGATCTCTCAAATGTGCTTTGTCAAACACAAGACTCTTTCTCTACATTTCGATAATGAAAAAGTGTATTCGACAACTTATACGCCCCATACTGAGTCCAATACATCTGAGATAGGTTAATATCGCTGATACACCGGTCAGGCTCTGCAAGTTAATACGTTAGGTTAAATATTGATTGAAAATGTGTTGTGTTTATTCCGTCCAAGGCACAATTCTATTTGTATTTGACCTGGAAGGAATGACATTTAAGTGCTAATCATGCACGTCTCTGGTGGTCACCGTGCTCAGTTACTCGAATGCTTGATGGCCATTTGTTACGACTACAGGCGGCTTTTAGTTAAATGATCTTCTTCATAATGGACACGATGTACGACTGACATTAAGAGCCCCGACAGAAGTCGGCTGCTGGAAGGTCACAACTGGACGCTCACTTAAGAAATTAAACCTCTTCTTTCTCTTGTCATAAGGATTTTTGTCATGAGGAGTTCTCTTGTCTCCCTCAGTAAACATCTGGGCAACATTTTGAATCAATACGGTTTAATCAGCGTCTGTCTGTGTTACACTGTCTTAACTTGGTAGCAGTTTGATTCTCACATTTGCCGCAATCTTGACCTTGGATAATCGATTGAAAACCAACAAATCTTGGGCGTTTGAGAGAGACATATTTTTAAGACTTGGAGGTGTATTTCATTGTTGTTCGCACTCTCACAGAGATAGAGGAGGTAATTGTTAGAGATTACTAATAGATTTAATGATATAGTCGGTGATTGTGGCCCCCGCAGTACTGAAACTGTGCCACAGATGTTTCTCGCTCATTTAAGAAGTTATAGGTGCGATATACTGCATATTAACTATAATCTCTCTACTCATGAGCCGCCTGTGTGGTTTGTATTTTAATTTACGGACACGCGTTTCCTCTCATAGCAAGCATGGAGTATTTACCGTGTTTGTTCCTGTAATGAAATAGAGAAGTACAGACAGTGTTTGGCAGGCAGGGTGCTGCAGTGCTCTTACTGCCATACTTGAACAGAAGTTATGTGTCTGAATAGGGAAGAGCGGTCACTGTTCACGAGCATAGCGACCTTCATCCAGTCACCTTGGCTATTTTAATGTCTAGAAATGTCACAGACAAAAGACTTCACACTGCAGGGGATGATTCCAGGACTGTATGGTTTTATTTTAGGCGTGGATGTTTCTGGTTTGGTGAATCTTAGGTGTTTTTTTTTAATATATTTTGATGGCTTATAAAGCCTAACCAAGGAAAAAAATAGCACAAACACCACAGAGATGAAGTGCTGCTTGAGAACAAGAGCGGGAACAAGGAGGTCTTTTGTGACGTTTGTGTGCTCATAATGCAAAAATTCTGTGCTTTACGCAGCTCATGCTTCCAGCTAAGAGATTTGACCATGATCTTAATATAACTGCAGGGAACTTGGTTAGTAGTCACTTGGTGTAGTCGGCCTTTAACTGATCTTAGATGATGGTTTAAATGCCACATGCGGTTGTTTTTTTTACTGGATTAAGGCAACATTAACTTCAGGTCTTCAGCCCCAGTTAGGAAATTTGGATCCATTTTGATTTTGGCTCTTTCCTTCCAAGTCCTGCATTTACCCTCAACCGTGCCATATGGATAATCTGAAGCCATATGTTCAATCAGTAAAGCTTTCTAATAGTTGATGTGAGGGCTTGGAGACTGTGTTGAGGCAGCAGTTTGGTCCTGTGGCGTATGATGTGGCATTACAGACACTTTTCCACCTCTTTTTTTGTTGGAATATAATATGAAGGAATAAAAAATTCAGACACTTAGAAGATTGCAGTGATTGTGATTATGAAGATCTATGCTTTGTACCTGTTCACATGTTCATATTCTGACCTGTGCTGCTCCAAAAGTCTTACTTTTGTCTTGTTTTACCTGGTGGCTTGATAGTAGTTTGAAAAGACGTGAGTTTAAAGGTCAATGCCTTAACCTTTGTTGTGTTTTTTGTCCCCTCTAGGCATCATGTCTTCCAGGGAGCGTCGGTCAGATGTCTACATAAAGGCGGAACCGAGCAGTCCAGAGGGCGGCGGGGGAGGTCGGACCAGCCCCGGCGGAGCCTCCTCAGACTCCTCTCAAAGCGGAGGTGGTGGAACCAGAGGGGACGGCGCTAAGCGTTACTCCCCGCCACTCTACACGCCAGCTCTGCGGTGCCATTTCAAGGACGAGGGTGGCGACGGGGCCGAGGAGGGCTCCACTGGAAACGGAGCAGGGCGATGCAAGTACGCCCTGAGCACGCTGCCCAAGAGGCTGTGTTTAGTCTGTGGGGACGTGGCTTCGGGTTACCACTACGGCGTGGCGTCGTGCGAGGCCTGCAAGGCGTTCTTCAAGAGAACCATCCAAGGTGTGTGTTTCATTTTTTTTTGTAGCAGAACAACAGTGACCACCTAATGTTTTTACTCTGACACCAGATAGTCATCAAGTTAAATGACACTACTGACCACCACCTCCCAGGAAACAATTTGGCAAATTATATTTTAGACCATTATTGGATTATAGTTTTCCACATACAGCTGCTCACTGCCAGGTTTCCATTAAAAGCTTTTATTTAACTTTCAAACATAAGAGCACAAAGTGGGATAGACAAGCCACATAGGATCCCATCATAGACTAATGGTACTATACTTAAACTTGCTTTAGAGCACTGCCACCCCTTCTGGTTTGCACTGGTCTGTTAAACAAGACCAAGAACACTCTACAGTTACATGATTTTTAGCCTGAGTAGACGTTTTAAAGACCAGGAGGATGTAAGAAACAGAAGGAGGTGGTTGTCATCCATATCATATGCTCATTCATACTTGTATTTATTTACCATCCTCTTAACTGTAAAGCTTTCTGTTCCTCTGTTAAGGTAACATCGAATACAGCTGTCCAGCATCGAACGAGTGTGAGATCACCAAGAGGCGCAGAAAGGCTTGTCAGGCATGCCGCTTCACCAAGTGCCTCAAAGTAGGCATGCTGAAAGAGGGTGAGCGCTCTCGGTTCTTTTTCTTTTATTTATTTATATGTGAACAGTCTTTGTGCTGATATTTTAAATGTGCAGTTGTTTTCCCCGCATTGATCTTAGAACTGCTCTGATTTTTCACAATGTAGGAGTCCGTCTTGACAGAGTCAGAGGTGGAAGGCAGAAGTACAAGAGGCGCCCAGAAGTGGAGAATGCAACATACCAGAGTGCCCCTCTACCGCTGACAAAGGAGAGTGAAAAAGGTGGGATTTATATTCTTGCCTTGTCATGAGTGTTTTGTTCTACAACAGGCTGCGTGGTGTAATACTATTAAGAAAATCAGATGAGATGAAACGCAACAACGGCTTATTTTTGGTTTACTATCGGATGGCAGCTGTCAGTCAAAGCGACACGTTTCCCCGCTTGTAAACTATATTCGGTATTTGATTCTCGTCAATCTCTGTTTTAGTTTTTTTTTTTTTTTTGCATTGAAAGGCGTCTTGCTGTTGCTAGGTAAAACAGTATCAGCTGGCATACGGCACTGAGTTTTTACATTTTAAACTTGAGATGCTCAGAGTGTCCGTCAAAAAAATGTGACACTCGGAGCTTACTGGCACCACAACACACACTTGAAGTGGAATCGGTTAGAAAACAGCGCCCTCTACTGCCAGAACATGTCGTTGTACATTTTCAGACAATTCAAGAGTGAATTACCAATATGCACAAATTCTGATGTCCTTGGAGCTGAGCAAGTTCAAAACACAAAATTCTCATTATAAGTCCTAGAAATTAGATTATGTGTCTGTTGACATGAGGTCAGTTAACAGGACTAAAGCCTATTTGAAATATGGTTGTGGTAATCTGCAGCATGAATATAGTGCATTTTATTGCACAGTTAAAACCAGTGCAGAGCAGCATATTTAAAACAAAATGTTACGTATAAGTTAAGATAATGAGAATGATTTGTGCACTAGGTTAATCCATGCTGTGTCTGTTTTGTGACGTAGGTTCCTCCAACATCATCGTGTCCCACCTTCTGGTGGCAGAGCCAGAGAAGTTATTTGCCATGCCCGACCCTCTGCAGCCCGACACAGCCCAGCGCACGCTCACCACCCTTTGTGACCTTGCTGACCGTGAGCTGGTCGTCATCATTGGCTGGGCCAAACACATTCCTGGTAAGAGATGCAGAGAGGATAACATGGAGGTGAAGAGCGAGTGATAGCGTGGAAGGGATGCAGTGATCGAATCTCACAGAGAGAAACTTGCTGCGTCATGTCTGAGTCAGACTTCTGCATTTATTTTTAAGGAACTAGAATACTGAGCTTTATAAACCACCTAATCGGTGTAACAAACTAAATAGGTTAAACAAAATGGTCAGGATAAATAACGTTATCGGTGTGCGTGCTGAGTTAGAAGAGGAGGTTCTCACTGAACTGATGCAGTGTTAAACTGTATCACAAGCTAGAGTTGGTCACCAGCTGCCTACAGTATGTCGCCTCATTCTTTGTAAAGACCATTTGCAAGTCTGCCTCCTCCTCATTTAAAAGCCTCACTCTCTGTGTTTATTCCACTGCAGGCTTCCTGTCACTGTCCCTAGCAGACCAGATGTCCGTGCTGCAGTCAGTGTGGCTGGAGGTGCTGGTGCTGGGTGTAGCGTACCGCTCGCTCGGCTGCGAGGACGAGGTGGTGTTCGCCGAGGATTTTGTCCTTGATGAGGAAATGTCACGTGTTGCTGGACTGACGGAGCTAAACGCAGCAATTAGTCAACTCGCTCGCCGTTTCAGGGCGCTAAACGTGGACCGGGAGGAATTTGTCATGCTAAAAGCCATCGCTCTCACTAATTCAGGTACTTATTCTGGTGAAACTGAAAATTTATACACACATACATGGTTGTACTTAATATTTTGGCAGACCTACATTTACCTGATGACTCCAAACTAATATTACACAACATATTAACAGTGACGTTGTGGGTTTTTCATATCTCTTGCCATGATAAGATCAAAGGGAAACTTCTACTGAAACATCAGGGTTTCCGACATCAGAGGATGCTATTCAATTTTTCTGATAAATATCATTAAGCTTATTACCACCTCGACTAAATACCTAATTTTTCACTCCGTTTCCAGCGAATCAATTAATTTATTAGGTAAAGCATTAACAAAGATTAATTGAATCTAACACATCAGCAACTCCAACCTTTACGAAGGTAACGATGTTCAGTTTTTGTTCCAACCTTTTTTTAGAGAGGTGATCTAGATCTAGTGGCTGCAGTTTGTGGTGCTGCTTAATTATTTTGTCATACTGAGAGGTGTTTGTTAAATTTAGTAGAGCCTGGCCGATACTAACACTGACATTAAGGTGAAAAAACTCACACGATATACACACATTTTAGTTTTTTTGCAACAATCTGGTTATCAAACACTTGTCAAAGTTATGTAAAGGAGGCAGGATATTTAGCAATGCACTTGCAGGAACAGTAAACTTTACTTGGAATTTAATGATTGATAATTAATGATAATTACCTAATGCATCTTTTTCTGCATTATAATCTCTCAAAACAGAACGTTATCACAGCGTGTAGATAGACCTTGTATTGCCAGTGTTCGGTGCTGTAAATGCTACTTCAAAATTAAGAAATAATAATATTTACACCTCTTAATAGTCTTCTAGTCTTTGGCAGGTAAATCTATCTTTGCGAAAACAAACAGTGAAGACTAGAAATAGTTGTGACAGGTTTACCAGTCGTAACCTTTATGTCGACCTCCCTTAAAGAATCACTTAGTATTACTGTCAACAGCAGATCATGCAGCAGGTCCTGCTCGCAGTACAGATCCACTGTTTGTTTTGTAAACAAAGCCTGTCATTAGTTTGTGTTGTCTGTGTGTTACTGGGCAACACAGGCTTTTCTTTCTGTGACAAAAGCTTAGAAAATTAAGAAAACACCCTGCTCTGTGCCTAACCACGCGCTCCCTGCTGTTCTGTCAGACTCTGTTTACATCGAGGACATGGAGGCTGTGCAGAAGCTGCGGGACCTCCTCCACCAGGCCCTGCTGGAGCTGGAATGTCAGCGGCGCCCAGACGATCCCCAGCGGGCAGGACGTCTCCTTTTAACATTGCCTCTCCTCCGACAGACTGCCGGTCGTGCTCTCACCACCTTCTACAGCATCAAGACCCGTGGTGGTGTACCCATGCACAAACTATTCCTGGAGATGCTGGAAGCCATGATGGACTCTCCCTAGAGCCGATAGCAGCAGAAGTAAAGAGGACGCAGAGAAAGACCCAACAGAGACCTAGTCTTCAAGAGTGGATGAGTGGTTTTGTGAGAAAGGAAAGATTATATTAGAGAGTTAATAATGAGGAAAATGGTCCTTTCCCCCTAAGCTACATGGAGAAAGGAAAAGAATATGAGAAATGGAAAACCTTGTAATCATGTCCCAAAGTGGGTCTTGGTTATTTGATAGTAAGATGTAACTGCCAAACTTCTGTAAAAGGCTCCGAGATCAGAGAGTGACAACGTATAACATAAATGCCAGAAAACTTGTCAGTATCAACTATTTTCATGGCGTGTTTCATCACAGCATCGATCTGCAGTTGCACAACCGCTGAAGAACATCATTTAGGTTCCCATGAACAGACTGCAACCATGTGGCTTTTTGAACATTTCAAAAAATAATGCAACATCTTCTCATGAAAGCCATAACAACATATCCGGAGAAAGGCTTGAGGGTCCAGGACAGGGTCAGATTGACATGCACATGGAGTGCTTTTATTTACTATAGTTTAGTGTGCCGTTGTAGGCAAATTCATAGGAATTACTTGCAATATGTTAAAAGCAATATAACAACTCGATTATTGTCTGTCACATTTAAAATGTGGATAAACTGGTGAGACGGCTGCTGTGTGTGTACATCAGTAGTTCTCAGCTCTCAGGAGCCCAAGTGTTGACTTCTTTTTAAATCTAACTTCTAGTAGAAAGGCTGGTGTGGGTCGGGGGGGAAAAGAAAACTCGAGCACTTCTGGGGTTAAATATGGGAGTTGGAAACCACTGGTGTACATAGTCTGTGCAGGATTCTTTATAAAAGGTTGTGCAATCGATTTGTAGTCCAGGAGAAGTGCATATGAAGATTGTGTGCTCGTGAAATGCTCTACTTGGAGGGTAATATATTCAGTGTTGTATGTTAATCCTGTTGGTACACACACACAAAAAAAAACTGGCTTCCATACCAGCAAGTGTGTGCGTTCGTGTGCAGTCTGAACCAATGAGCTACACTGAGATCAGGGAAGAACACGACTCTTTGACATTAAAGCCAGTGTGGCAACAAGAGCGGTTAGAAAAGAAATGCATATGCCTCATCTGCTTTTTTATACTCGCCTCCTCCTCCTCCACTAGACCTAACCACTTCAGCAGCTGTGCTGTCCAGAAACAATGGTCTGACCTCACGGACCTGTTTGATTCGTGGACTATAACGTCGGAACACTAACTCATATGATTGATGCGTGTATGATGAGATTTTTGCTGCATTTTTCTGCAGTGGTGGAGAACTAAGCATAAAAAAAAAAAAAAGATCTCGGTTGTTTCAATGTGAGATCCCTCCTTTGTGTACGTGCATCTGTTGAACTAACTTTAAGTAGCCGTTTTGGGCTCTGGGCTGCAAGAAATGCAACATATGCAACATCTTCCTTTTGGGGTGTTGAAAACTTGTGTCCTGAAAGTCCGCCTCATTGTTCAGCAGGTTTGTATACTTAATATAGAAGTGATCATTGTAGGAAGCTTCACATGCAATGCAAGGCTACAGCATCTGATGGTGACGTCAGATGAGTAAATATAATATTTAGTGGCCAAAGGGCCATTGATCTTTTAGCCATGTACAGTTCCATTTAAATAAAACAGAAACATGCAATTTATAGTGGAAGATAATAAAGCCAGCAAATGTGATAACATTTTCCCCCGTTTTAATTATATTTGTGCAGCTTACAGTGTTCTGAAATTTGTAAAGACTTGAAACTTGCTTTTTCATACATTTTCCTTTCTAGGATTTAAGGGTATTTTATTTACATCCTGACACTGTTGTGGGTTTGGTATTGAATTGAAGCTTTCCATTCAGGATATTATGAATACTAATTGTTTTTGTTTTTTTTTTTAATGTGAGCAGTGGTGTGTTTTCTGAAGCTGATTGTCATTTTTAGGGATCAATTTACTTGGCTCTATAGATTTTAGCAGTATGGTGAGGCTACAGAGGGGCTACCTCAGGAGGCGGAGTAAGCCAGATGGCCAAATAACTGTGGAGACAAATGTAATTGTTGATCTTTTGATTTGTCAATGTTGGGTTTTATTGAATGTCTTGCAGTTGCGCAAAACACCAGAGATAATTTCCTCCTTTTTGTTTTCACAACTTATTTTTTTTTTCTCGGTGTTGACGGCTCACTTGATCATGCTTCATAAGACGCTCCCCGTGGTACAAAGTGTCTCACACTGGAAGGGCTGGCCTGCAGTTGGCATGGTTTCACACGAGCAACGGCGCAAAGTTTGCAAACTTTAGGTCCTTTTTACGCCGGTTCAAATTGAAAACGGTTCGACTTTGGTGGTTCGTAGGTTGCAGCTTACATGTTCCTGACATCTTAAAAAAAAAAGATTTTGTGGTCTCTGATTCGTTGACTAACCTAATTTCTCAGATTGTAATCCCAAATCTGAAGAGAACAAATAAATAGAGATGCCAGAGTCTACTTAGAGCTGTTAACGTTTCTTCATAATAACTTACACGAGGGTTGATTTTTTTTTTTTTTTTTCAATAGCATACAATATGGTTTTAGGTACGCCGGGTTAGGTCGGAGCCAAGGTCATCTGATGTGTCACTGTTAAAAATTATACAGTCATTTGTAGTTTTATTAAATATGTGCGCATTAATATAAATGAGCAATACAATAAATTACCAAACCTCACACATTTCCTTGTATAGCCACAGTGTACATTTAACATTGCCAGTTATAATGAAGAATAGCAACTAAACGTTATATTATTTAGAAGTTCAAATCAATGTTTGTATTTTGAAAAGACTATTTAAATGATTAAATTCTATTTTTTACTCAATTTACTGTTGTTTGTTGACACTGCTTTATTTTTGTGTGTGATATTGGCTGTGAATTTCTGTGTGTAGGCTATTTTTTTTTCTTGTTCTTTTTTTTTTCCGTTTTTGTTTCTTTTTAGATAAAAGCAGTTTGATGTCCTTGTCTAAAACATGTCCACATAAAAATCACTGTGAAAAAGTGAGATCTTCCACTGTCTGACGCAACAGGGAGTGGATTACTGTAGGTGCTTCGTGTTGTGTAATAAATGGACACACCACCACCACCACACATCACCGGTGTCATCTCTCCCTGTGTATATTTATGTATGTATGTGTGTGTTTATTAGATTGGGACAGTGTGATAAAGACTACTGCTGAAAACTCTCAACTTCATGATTAATATTTTGACCGTATTATTATGTGTGTGTGTGTTAATGTTTGCAGCTCTGCATCACTTTGACTGCAGGAGTCAGTTTGGTGAATCGGCAATGAAAGCGGCTATAATAAACCTGACATGTCTGCCAATGACTGTGCACGAGCTAAGGTATTAAACAGGCTCAGGGTTTGTAATCAGCACTACGTTTACTATAGCTAAAGACGGCTACAGCCACCTAACGAGGCACTGTGTCATTTGAGAGAATACATTCAAATTCAGATTTTTAATATTTACAATATTAAAGAGGTAATAGTACATCCAGAGACATGTTTATTTTTCCCATAACCGAGTAAACAAGCTGTTCTCAGAGGAGAATAAGATCCCCAGAGCTCTGTGTGTAGCTAAAAAGGAGGCAGGGTCCGCCACATGTAAACAAAGTAAAATGATTATGGTCTGTTTGTTTATAACATAAAAGGCATAAAAAAAAACAACTGAATAACGCACCTTTAACACTGCTTTGAGTTGAAGCACACATTCAGAAGACTGTTTGTATAGCCAGAAAGGTGGCAGGGTCCGCCACATGTAAACAAAGGTTAGTTTGTTTATATGTCGTTTGTTAAGGCATTAAAACAGGGGGGTTTCCTCTTGTGATTTAAATGTCTTTACCAAATCTACATACTGCACCTTTAATATTTAACATAAGTATTGATAGACAGTTAATATAGAAGATTTGCAAAGTCAGTTTTCCATCTGCTGCGTTCAAATAAATCAGTAAAGGTAAAAACAACGTTGTAGCTCAAGTTGATGAACACCACTTTAGACATGTGGGCTTCTTGCTAGCAGATGGCGCAGTTTATAAAGATTTAGCAGCAGGCCCCAAATCTGGTAGCTCGGGTTAAGTGAGTGAGTCCCGGCAGCCAAACCTCAGGCAGGCAGTGACAGGACAGGTAGAGTTACAGTAAGACGCAGGTCGAGGCGTGTTTTGAGAGTCGGGACGCAGGACACCATATCCTCCCAGAGCTGACATTACTGTGACATATAACTGAACACGGCAGCTAGCTAGCCGGCTAGCTAGTTAAATAGCGAGCCACGATGCTGCTGTCCATTACAGGCTCCCTCATCAGGAACACCCGCGTCGTCCAGCGCGTCCGGCTGATCCACACTTCTCCCATCGCCAGGATGCCGATACAGGTGAGGCTCGCACAGGTGTAGCTTCACGTTAGCCGTGTGTGCTAACATAGCTCGTGCCAAAGACGTTAGGATGTATGTACTTGTACTATTTTACATATAAACAGCTAAAGTTGCTACACCCGAAGCATCGATCTGTCTGTGTAGCTCACCGTGCTAGCTGTCCCTCTTTAAACCGTCGCCATGACAGCCGTTACCTGGGACGACTGAGGTGGTTTTGTTCGGGAAGATCTGGAGTTGATTTGAACGCATCATCATATGCAAAGTGTCAATACAAGAAGCTCCATGTCGTCTGACTCGATCAGCGCCCTGTTATCTAATTATTTACATAATTTCTTTATATTTAGCCACACAGTCACCTCGAAATATATCGTATTGGAAAAACTTTTTGTAGTTCAGAATAAACAGGCGTTGAGACGTTTTTAAATAGCGTCAGTGCATATATTTAAAATAGTGACGTGTAACTCGGGGTTAACTTGCAGCTATGGTTAAAAGTGTGTCACCCAGCTGCCACTGCACACATCTGTCAGCGTTCACGCTTATTTTCATGTGTGTTGTATATTTTATCCTCGTCAGTTCACACCATGTGTGTGGTTTTAAACGTATGTCAGTTAATAGTCCGTCAATGTCAGACTTAATTTTAGGCATTCGGCCATTTTAACGAGTGTCCAGCATGTGATAATGGTGGGTTTTTTTTGTCGCCCCCCGGTGGCCGCAGGCTGAACTGCGCGCCTGAAACAATTCACATCTCAATTATCTGCTCTGCATCTCCCACTGAGGCACCAGGCTGTACTCTCCTGAGAGGGTTAATTACAGACTGGTTTATTCAGATAATCCTCCTGGCGATTAGGTTGAGTGGATGTGGAAATGATTAGTGCTTAGTTGAACTTTCTTGTCGCAGATGTTTGTCTGTACACAAAAATAAAAACAACCGAGCACATCAGTCTGCTTTCTGCAAGAAGCTTCAGCTTTAAAGCGACAACGCAGATACAAAAATAAAATGGTCTGTGTAGTGTTTTGTATGCTGTGAGTGTTTGTCGACACTTTCTTGACATAATGAATCAACAGATTGTATGGTAAATTTGATAATGGTGGTCTACTCTCTTGTTCACTGTCTTCGCAATCCCCCGCCAGGTTGGTGAGCAACTCCCTGCAGTGGAGGTGCAGGAGGGGGAGCCAGGAAATAAGGTGGCTATGGATCAGCTCTTCAAGGGGAAGAAGGGGGTCCTCTTTGCTGTACCTGGTGCATTTACCCCTGGTTGTTCCAAGGTAGAGTCCACGATGTCATTACTTTTTTTTTTTGCAGTTTGCACACAATCTTCTTCTTTGCATCAGCTGACATTGTGATTCTCTGGTTACTTTCAGACTCACCTCCCAGGTTTTGTGGAGCAGGCCGGCGAGTTGAAGAGTAAAGGAATAGAGGAGGTCGCTTGCATTTCTGTCAATGATGCGTTTGTCATGGCTGCCTGGGGAAAAGAGCATGGAACAGATGGCAAGGTATGGACTGCGTAGTTGATACGTAGACATAATTTTAGTGCACTGGCCTGTTTGCACAAGAGAGGCATTCTTACTGCATTCAAGCTTTTGGTTTTTGTGACAACAAGCAAGTCAGTTTAGGGTGTCAGATTCCTTATGGTTTCTGAGTGGCCTTGTTTAAGAATAAAGAGGTTGATGATACAGCAGTGTACTAAAAAGAGACATGAAATGGTCTATAATATTTCTGATATTGATAAAAGTTGACCCTCTACTTTCTCCTGCAGGTTCGGATGCTGGCTGATCCCACTGGAGCTTTTACTAAGGTAAAACTAAATGTCTGGGATATTTTAAGTTACATCTAATGTTACTATGTTCACTCATCTGTCTCTTTCTTTTTCCACCTCTCAGGCAGTTGACCTGTTGCTTGACAATGATCAGATTGTGCAGGTTCTTGGGAACAAGCGATCCAAGAGGTAATGATTGATTGTTGAGCCTTTTTCAGCCTCCCCCAATTCACAGATTCACAGATACATTTGTTTATTGATCTTTTTATTATCATTTAAAGCCAGTTTAAACTCATCACTGTGTTGGAAATCACCTCCTACTCACTATAATAGTGCTTGATATTATTTTTATCACCATTTATTTAAGTGGCACACAGACTGATTTAAGCATTTAGGAGTTATTCAACCTCTGCCACTGGACTCTTTTCATGCTGAAGACATCGCCATTCATTTTTTTTTTTTTTTTTACAGTAGTAGCATTGTAGTCAGTGTCTGGATCCTATTTTTATATTCAGTGTTCATAACAGAGCACTTGTGTTTCAGATATTCGATGTTGGTGGAGGATGGAGTCGTGAAGAAGATCAATGTGGAGCCTGACGGCACTGGGCTGACCTGCAGCCTGGCCTCCAGTATTCTGTCTGACCTGTAGAGTTATTTAGAGCTTAGTAAAAACTGTGAACCCTGAGTTCCTGTAACTGTTGCACTAACAAAGCCCTATCCCAACCCATTACAAGTGCTTCATCCTTTACCCAAAGACGGATGCAAATACAGAGCTGGAAGGTAATTAATGCGCACAACTTTGACATAAATGGCACTCCAGATCAACACACACCATCCTCTGTATACTGTTACATGTGAGTAAATAAAGTTCACCCTGAAAGCAATAATCACCAATTCCCGTATTGCTCATTGTGTGTGTGTGTGTGAGAGAATAAAATATCCCATATAAGAGCTGTGGTGAACAATACATTAGGATAAAATGCCCATTATCAGAATGTGATGAATAGGATATAAATATGTAAGACAGAAGACTATATTTGCAATCTGAGCATTTTTTAAATAAGGGTTTAATACGTATACATGAGTTGGGAGCTGTTCCTATGTGTTGGGTAACTCCTGTATATATTAATCCTTAGTTCTTTTTAGATGACTCAACGCAACTTATTTATTAGTCGCTTGTATTGCAAGAAACAAATTCATGACATAAAACGGGATCAGTGCTTCTTGGATTATCAGAGGAAACCATGAATTGCTGCCGGTGCCTGTGCACCCTTTGCACTTTGCACCCTTGCATTATTGTAACAACTTGTACATACATTATTACAGTTAAATGTTTATTTTGCCTATATTTGTTCAGCTCGGGTGTCCTTGTTCAGAGTTGTATGTCTGTCTATCTTCATGGCAATTGTTCTTTGAACTGTTTGTAATACTAAGAGCAACTTAAACCCGCATTAATGTTCCTTGTATGTGTACACATACTTGGCTAACAGCACTGATTGTGTTGTTGCAAAGCCTGCAAGCCTGTTTATCCTGTGAGCCAATCATCAGGGCCGAATTCACCTCTACTGAACTCCGTGACGTAATGACGCAAGAGACCAGCGCATTGCATTGTGGGTGCCGGTGCCTGGACAGAAACAGAAAGTGCACGACTGTTGAGCGAACTACGGTGATACACGGCTTATTCACACAAATAAAAGGTATGTTAATACTCAGGCACATTAAAATTATCTTGTGGAGGTCAGCAGCTAAAATATGTCACAGGCAGAAAAGTAGCACGACGCGGTGAGAAGCTGCTAAGAGTTATTAGCGACGCGCCGTGTGAGCGTTAATGTTGACGCGCCTGAATTCAAAGCTACTAGCTAATGTTTCGCTGTAGCTTCACGGAGCTAACTCAGTCGACTGCGCTACGTGGAGGATTATTTCAGGACCATGTCATATTTTAAAAAAAGCACACACACACAGCAGTGTTTACGAGCAGTGGCGATTAGAAGGGAAACTAACGGTTACACAGTAGAAAGCTAGTTAGCGTTAGCTTGCTGTGCTAAAGCTAGTAGCGCTAGGATGCATTGCGCGCGCAATTTAATGTCGGAAATTATTGCTAGTAGTTTCGATGTGAAGGTGTTTAGATGCTGGATAAGAGCAGGCAGCGATAGTTTCACCAGTGTAAACGCGTTTTCAGTCATCAGGATCTCTGTCGAGGGAACTTTGATACCATTAAAAACACGCTATTGTCGCAGAGTTGGCTAACTTTACTCATGATATGTCTGTTATCTTCACACGTTTACAACAACTTGATTGATTCCAGCAAACAGACCATAACTTTAATATTTGGAGTTTAAATCTGGAATATTCACAGGCCTACTCTGTACAGTAGAATAACAAGGCAGTGTTATTACTGCCCGTCTTATTATGGCTTTCATTGTTAGTTATTTGCATACTGGGTTTGAAACGAAACTCAACGTGAGGTTGAACTCACGAAGACTTTCATTCATGCAAAGCGAAGCTCGGGCGTGTCTCGTTTACATACTAACAAATTAATTCAAATCCAGGAGACTTATTGGCAGTAATCCTAACCTCTTTTGTCCTCTATTTTTAGAGGTAATTCAGTTTCATTTTCATGCATGTTAAGTTCCCAAATGACTGCTTACAGGGAAATGTGGATGAAAACACTCAACTGAAAGAGAGTCAGACGTTTTTTTTTCTCCTGCGAAAATGTGATTGGGAAAGTTTAAATTGATTGTGTCATTTGCCCTGTTGCATGAATTTCAGTTTGTTTTGTTTTAATGTCCATTGCTTTCTCTGTGTTACAGTTTCGCAGCTGGTGATCTGTGAGTGCCTACGTAGCAGCCATGTCGTCAACATCCCAAAAACATAAAGATTTCGTGGCCGAGCCGATGGGTGAGAAGCCCGTGACGGCTCTGGCTGGCATTGGAGGGACCCTTGGCGGAAGACTGGAGGAGAAAGGTTTTGACAAGGTGATTTGAATGGATTCTTTAAACTTTTTAATCTAGTATAAACACATTTGGGAAGAATCGACGAACATGTAGAATGCTCTGTCTATAGAAAGTGCTTATCTTTGCTGCTGTGGTGGTATTATCACGGGAATTGAATCAGTGTCTTTAAATCAGTACAACACTTACGCAGCAGAAAAGCATTGTAGAAAAGCAGCTGTTAATGTGGCCTTGAGTACATAGATTTTCAACTCACCTTAACATAATGGTAATGAAAATAACCAGGTTATTGTTATGCTTGCCGTCTGGTGATTAAAATGAAGCGTGACCCGATTGACAGGTTACTCAAATGATGTCCGTCTGACTGCTGAAACAATGGAGAGGTTTAATTTGATACTGGCAGTGTTGAGTTTGTATTGACATTATAATGCAGGAGCCTTAACAAGACAAATGGGACTGAAACTAGGCTTTGTGCCATTGTACTGTGTAGCATGTAAGATAGATGAATGGGTAAAACAAACATTGGCAATTAAATGAAACATTTGCTATTTGACAACAGGCCCGTTGACTTTCTGTTGTGTGTTCATCTCTCCCTCCACAGGCGTACGTCGTCCTCGGGCAGTTCCTGGTTCTAAAGAAAGACGAAGAGCTTTTCCGGGACTGGCTGAAGGACACTTGCCAGGCGAATTCAAAGCAACAAGGTGACTGCTACGGCTGTCTTAAAGAATGGTGTGACGCCTTCCTATAAAGCAATCGCCACTGTTTTCTACGTCTGAAGTCCAAACTGTACATTACCTCTTCACTCATATTGATTCAATTCAGCTACACCATATATGTGAACTGACACTGTAGACACTGAGTTTTATTGACGTCAGCTTGTTTTTAAATTATACTTAAAGCTGTAAGTGTATTTCTGAACCCCCTCGACCCCTTAATGGGACTCGGACACGCCCATCTCATGGCCTTAGAGACAGTTGGAGACTGTTAAACTAGAACTACTTGTCATTCTTTATATTGCCATTAAAATGGTAGTTTGGATGGATAATTACAGATGTGACGGATCTGTTCGTCTGTGAATTGTCAGCAAGCATTTTGACTTGTCACAGCAGTAAAATCACAAGTGTTTCCAAGAAGATTAATGGCGTCTTTCCTCTAGAGTTTACCAGTAAGTCTCATCACTGAGCCACAATGGTAACATCCAAATGTATCAGCCTTTATTAACATGAATACATCTGTGTTTGACAAGTCAACATGTCTGCTGTGAAAAGACTGAATGTTAGTTTCCAGTTTTGGGAAAAGAGCTGCTTAAGTTAGTACTAATGTTTACCCAAGATGATCGGAATGCTGCATGTTGAATTTTAAATGTATGGCTCATCTGTTGTTGGTCATGGAGGAAGATTTTATCTTGCTAAGCTACACATGGCTCGTTTGTTCTGCGTTTAAACTTTCAGCAACATTTGGATTTCAGTTTGGCATGCATTTCTTTCTATCTAGCGTGATGACTTAGCAGTACAGCCCATATTCATATTTGTACTCACCTTCTTAGGCCTTTTGCCCCATTTTGCTGTTTTTTTTGAACCCATTGGAAAGTTGATGTAAGATGTGTTTTTTTTTTTTTTAAACTCTCACATCATATCACAGCTAAGTATCATGTTCTGTCCACAAACGATGTTTAAATTACTTCTCGCAGAGGTGGATTGTCTGAAGTGTCTTGCAGAGGATATGATTTTACAAAAGCTAAACCTCAGACCGGCGGTGACGTGACGGTCTTGGCGGTCGATGTGTTTTTATTACGAAAGCGTTTAACTTGTGATCTGGAACATGTTGAAGCAGCGCGGCCAGATGACAACATCTGGTCTGCTGAAACCTTGATGGAACCTAAAGATGGAGATGATGTACTGTATATAAATAAAGATGCCCATGCAACAAACCCGAACGCTGTCAGAAATCGTGTCCGTCTATTGCTGATGAGTGAGCTGCAGGCTTTACATTTAAAGAAGCTATTTTACAAGCCAGATGATACTGAAATCAGAATTGATTGAAACAGGAACCATTTGATAACAGATATGCCATTGTCCTTTAATCAGAGTAAATCAGTCAGCACCCTGTTTGTTTGCTCATTAACAGTAAAGAGGCTAAAGGTAGTTGACCTGCTGAACTCGTATGATTGTTTGTATTTTAAGCTTCAACAGAATCTTGTTTCTTATTCTGCACAAAATCTCAAAAATGAAGGGATGGAACTGTATACATGCTAAATATCTCAAAAGCATTTAATAAATGTTCGGACTGGGCGATAAATCAAACCTATAGTTATGACCAAGAAGTAGAACAGGCTGATAAGATACAAAACACAACATCACTTAAAGGAAAAAGACATCACAGCAATGGGATAATATCAATATATCGTCCAGATTCAAGACCCAACGATTCAAAAAATGTTAACTCTTAAGCTTGGATTTTAATAATGTTCTGTTGTGTTTGACTGTCTTTCTAAACATGAGATGCCTTAATCCATGTTAGATGAATCTATAATCTGCAGTAGTGCACGTCCACGCTTGTGTTCTTTGACACATCACCGGCTTTTTGAAGAGGAAATCGTTATCTAGCAGCTTTTATTTTGTTTTTTGTTTTTTAAACTGTCTCGTGTGTTTTGCATTTGACTGTGAAATATTGCTTCAGTTTTTATATTGCTGTTATTATCAAAACCATAAAATAAAAGGGCAATGTGTCAGATTTGGACATGAGGGTGGTTTTTTGTATTTTTGTTTTTATGCGTTGATGAATAAAATCACAGCAACAGAAACCATTTGATAACAGGAGACTTTATTTCAATGCCTGATATTCCATGGTTACTCTCTTGCCAATGCTCCAAATTCGACATTTGCAAGATATTGAAAATACATGTGTTAATTTTGTAAATGATCCAGAGCAGGGGGGGTGTCCCAAAAAGTTGATTTGCAAAGTTGCCACGGTGATCATGTCTGAAGGAACTTCCAAAATGATGATCAGTTTTCTTTTGTGTGTGTGTGTGAGGATATGATTTAACAGAAGTAAACCACCGTCTGTACTGTCAGTGTTGAAATAACCACGAAGAAAGTGAAATCTTAAAGTCCGTCGCGATCTGTCCTCACGTCACATGAATAAGTAGAAACATCAGGCGCTTCCTCTACATTTTCTGGACCCCTCTGCTCTGGAGAACCTCTCAGACCTGATTGGTTAAAATGACGATGCACACCTGTCTTTTTAAAAGTACATTATAACTGCTGTATTTATTTTTTTTGCCTTTTTAAAGAAATAGAAAATTGTTCACGTAACAGACTCATAGTAACTGATTAGCTGATTTTGCTTTAATGGCTTACATCATATACTGAATGTCCATAACCCCTGGAATGTTTCTTTTCTTTTTTTTTGTTTTTTTTTTGTTTTTGGGATCTGTGTGCTATATTGAATTATAAAATCTGGATCTGACGGTGATCAAATGCTCAGAATTGTTGCTTAAGTTTCACAGTAGCACCTATGCAAACACACACACGTCCACATCCACACTACAGCAACAAGTATAGAAATGAGCAAGAAATGCTAAAATCTTCATAAAACCTTCAAATTAAAAAATAAAAATATGATAATAATCCACTCAAACAGCTGTTGTCCTTAGATGCAAGTAACTGCCAAAACAGGAAACATGAGCATTAATCTGTAGGAGAGTGTTATCACCTCCGGATACACGCCGCTCTGACTCAGATATGACCTAACATAGGCTTGACTTTTTCTTCAGATTTAAAATGTCTGGTCAATATTTACGAGAACTGACCTGATCGGAGCCTCATGTTCGACCTGCAGCACCACCAGGATCTAAAGACCTCGTGTGGGGATTAGTTCAAAGTTAACAAACACTGTTAGAATCTGTTCCTGGGTCTGTTTAAGACGCTCACTGCTCCGACTGTTTCCTTTTTCGGCAGTTACCTGTAAATATATATATGAGCATGAAATGTCTGTGTTTTCCACCCGATGATAGCTATTTTTTTTTCTAAATGTCTTATCATTTCAATAACTCTTTATTGATTGACTGTGTAGGTTTTGTTCCAAATTCTTGTTTTTGCTCTTCCCCTCCAACACCGAGACAGACGTTAGCAGTTAAAGAATTTAGTGTTGTACTTGATTTCATGTACTGTACATCGGCAGCTTTTATGCAAGGTTACTATAGTACATTGATGTCTTATTTAGATTGGAAGTACCGTACATGTACACACTGTACATACATGTACATACTGTACAGTTGTACTTTTTGAATCACAACAATCCCTGATTGGTCTCAAAGCAGAGCGCAGAAGAATTTCTTCTCCCTGAAGGGGTTCTCTGAGGTGGGCACGGGGGTGATCAGGGGGTCGTCGCAGGAGTGTGCGTCGCAGTACGCCATCAGGTCGGCTGCTGCCTTTGATACCTGGAGAGGAGGGTGGTGGTCAGAGTCCAGGTGGATCGGGACACATTTCAACAAACAATAACAGGAATAACAGTGAAAATAATGCCTCGTACTTTGATCTCTGGTCAGAGGTTGTGGTGCATTTAGAGGCCTCAAGAGTGGCTCAGTCTGGATAATCTTACATATTTTGACATATTAGAAAAACCCTCATCTAACTTGTGTTTGTAGTTTAATGTCGAGCCGCTTCGTCAGTTAAATAATTAAATGCCAACTTGTGTTATCGATCAATCGTCAGTTTCATGCAAAGGGTCTTAAAGGTTAACGCCACCAATTTTACACATGAAAGGGGCCATATGTAAGACTGTTAGTTGAATTCTAGTTCCAGAAAATTAAATTTATCAACAGGATGTGAAGAAATAACAGTTGTTTACTTTGTGTGTCTTGTACTGCAGAGACAGTTCCTGAAGTTAGCATGCTAGCCAGCTAGCTGTGGCCCCTCCCAGTCCAAAGCTCCTGTGCTTATGCTATAAAAACACCAACACTCCCACTCAGGAATCACTACATGCACGGCTAACTAGCTAATGGTGGCTACAGTTAGCAGCAGTTAGCTGTTACCCTGATGTTGTGCTGCCCCCCGTTTGTTTTGAGCAGCCGGACAATTCTTACAAGTTGGAAAATGTTCAGATATCTTGGTGAGTGCGTCTGCATAAGTTAAAACAGTAGTTTAAAGTCTTGAGCCATCAGAGGAAGCTGCTGATCAGACTGAGCGCCTCCAGTGATGTCACTCAGGAGCTCGGTTGCATTGTGGGTAATGTAGGCACCAGGCCTGGAAAAAAAAAGAAGTTGATGTCTGGTTGTGCTGCATTGATTTTGATTATTTGTTTTTAAACTGTCTATAATGAGTTAAAAACCTAGCAACTACATTACCCATAATGCAATGTGTGATTACATGTAGCATCCTCTGGAGCCACAAAATACTTTATACTACCTTCTTTACACATCTCAAGGTTTGTAAACACACTTTAATGTGTAAAATTCGAGGAGTTACACTTTAAATGGGAGGATTCGCTGCTTTTCTTTGCTATTTTATGACAGTCAGTGATGAATCTTTGGGTTTTGAACTGTTAGTTTGACAAAAGAAGCAAACTGAAGACGTCACTTTGAGGTCTGGGAAACTGGTGAGGAGCATTTTTCACAATTTATGATATTTTATGGACCAAATGATTCATCTGTTAATCAATATTGTTGTTAGTAGCAGCCTTGTCATTTAAAGTTAAGACAGTATGTAGCCCCCATATGTGGCTTCACAAGTACAAACACTAACAGTGTATATTCAGTCATACAGATTCATTATGTCTGTGCGATCTCTGGTTGTGATGAGTTATTTTCCATTTTTGGCTCCAAAAGGCTCAAACGAATGTGTTCAGTCCAGACATGTCACTGACTTAAGCTCAAATTTAGCAAATGAAGACTTAGCAATATCACTCAAACACTAAAACTGAACGTTTCAAATATTTCTCTACGAAATGTGGAAAAAATTGAGTGTTGAATGTGTCTGGACATAGAAAATGTGAATAAGTACAACACCAGCAAGGTGAGCGGGTTGAAATGTATTGATTCACCTGAAGAATGCAGTGACCAAAGCATCAGGATACATCAGCGAGCACAAAAATAGAAAATGAAATAATACAGAATCAATAACAGCTGAAAAAAAAGAGTGTAATGTATATGAATACTGGGATTTACTACAGTTTGTATGTTTTTTATTGACAAGTTCAATGGTGGGTTAAATTCCTAATTTAGTCCCAGGATGCCTCTGAATGTTGTGGTGTGGGTTTCTATCTAAAACATGATTATTAGCATATAAATGTTTGTCCCCTTACTTAATTTTTACGCTGACAGATTGTTCTTGGTGCCTCTCAAAGGTTGTTTTTGATGCCGTAAACATGAAAGTCACCATTTGGAAACTCTCCAAGGAGCAGCACTGACTTGAAGTGCATCTGAGAAGGTCACCGGTTGCTTTTGTTCCTCTTCACAGCGATTTGTCTTTTAATGAGAGTTTGTCAGAAACGCTCCTTTTATACCTGCGATGTGAGGCTTTACAAATACAAGTCAGATCTGTCTCTTTTAATCTGAGGGCAGGTTTAGTTTGTGTATTTATCATTTGAAGCTCGTGTGGTTTCAACATTATGACAGGAGCATAACATACAGCACAATTTCAGCGTCCATTCCCCACCTTTGCTTCCCTTGTGTTGTAGCTTATCGCCACACTATCGGACTCGGAGGTGTTCAGATTGTCTTACCTTTATCCTGCAGAAACTAGCCTCTATCTTCAGTTGTTCCACCAGCTTCCTGGCTTGGCCGACGCTCATGGTGCTGTTCACTGGGGTGTCTCCTTTCATCCTGGCCACAAGCAGAGCAGCATTTAAAGCTTCACGGGTGGATTTTAGAAAGCAAAACAAAATGTGCGTCCTGTAAAATGTCTGCATTTTGTTTTTTTTTTTAAAAATGCAGAAATCACAGCATGGCTTCTTGGTAGCAAAATTAGCCTTTTAATACACCATCCTACGTGGTTGTTCAAATTAACTACGTGTGTGACATCACATAGCTCTATAATGTGATATATGATAATACCTGTGCTGAAAAAACGTAGTATTTTATTGCTTATTTATATATTTTGGCTGCAAAAGAAAGCAAGCATGGAACCAGCCAGTCTCCAGCTATGTAGTATAAATATCTGTCAATATTGTGTCATTAGACCGAGCACAGCTGCTGTATTATGTCATCTTACATGGCAACAAAAGCGTTCATACTTCATCAAATGCAAATTTTTAAAAAACAAAAAATGAGAGACATGTAAACTGGGCCAAATGGTCAGATTTGCCCACCGTGGCCCACAGATTCTCCCACCACGAGCACAAACAACCAGAGACATATCAAATGTAGAATGAAATAAGCACTGCAGCCACACACACACACACACACACACACTGCTGAAATAATGACTACTGAGAATAAATGTGTAAAAGGATGGATTGTCAACAGGAAGGATGATAAAAAAAATAAATAAATAAAAAAGCAAAGGAGCGAATCTACTTGAACCATTCTGGACCTTTCCCCATTGTCTTCTCCCTTCTCTCCCTCCATCAGCCTCCTTTTTTCTCCTTACCCGTATAATATTCCTCTTCAGGTGCAATCTTCCCCCCTCTCTCTTCGCTCTCTCTTTTCCACAATTTTTTTTTTCTGCCTCTCTCTGGTGTCCCTCTGTCGGCTTGTGTTTGGTGGTGTCAGTGTAAGCTGGACCCCACCCCTCACAGACAACAGCCTGGATGGTACCCTGCTCTGTACAGTCCAGTGCACTGCAATTCTGCCACAATGAGCACTAGGTTTGTGGTGGATGGTTAGGATCACACACACCCCCCTCGGTGGTGAGTGGTACCTGCCAGACGGAGGGAGGGGGGGAGGTATGTGTGATGGTCTTCAGATGAGGGTGGATCGTACCATGTCTGCTCCTGGGAAATTGGGGCCAACTGGAATCTCTCTGGTTTCAAACCTGTGACATGGAGCAGGATGTTGGCTATGTGGTGTGTGTGTGTTATTTTTTTGTTGTTTTGTTTTTGTAGTGCTACAAGATGGTATACAGCTTGTCATGTGAACTCAAGAGGCCTGGGTCGTTACGTGTGTCTGCCTTTTGTGATGATGCCCACCCTCTCCTCTGTTGCTATGGGGACTGCTGCAGTCTAAGTGTAGTGGTTTACATCATAGTTCAAACTGTTACATGAGGGCTTGTATGTAAATCAGGCAGTCATTTCATCCATAGCACACACACACACACACACACACGCACACACACACACACACACACACACACACACACACAGTCCCTTTTAAATAGAGGAATAATACAAGAAGGGTGAATTGACTGTAGGAGAATACTGAATGAATGTATGTGCGTGTTCTCTCAGATCAGAGACCCTGTGGAGAAAAATAGCTCCGTTAGCATCACGGACACAACAGCTCTTTCTAGGTCGTAACACTGTTTGAGTGAAAAAGCAGAGCGTTGTATATATAAGTGTGTCACCTTAAATGTTATTTTACAAAAGTACATCTTCTACGTCGTCGTAATACAAAGAAACGGCTGCTAACCGGCAGCTAACGTCTACGAAAACGGCCCCGGCGCCATCTTTGCTAAGCTAATGGCGCCATGATGATCTCCGTCGCTTCGCTTTCCCGGCAGTGACCCATCTTGTAGTTTTACTATCTCTGGGAGCGAGGCGGCGGTTGGGCGTTCTTGCTCATTTGTCCTTCGTGCTTGCCGTTGTACATAAAATGAAAGAAAATGTTAAATTGCGTTGTTGTGGCTTAGTGTTTGGTGGTGAGAAGTCTTTACAAACTCGAAGCATGATTAATTAATTCATATCTTTTATCTTATAGTCACATTACAAAACGATTAGTGAGATTATACTATTTCTTTCTCCCATGCTTTTTGTTTGTAAAATTATGTATTGCCTCTTCATTAATATTGATTATTTAAGGTTGATTTTTACTCCCACGAATTTCACTTAAAATATGTAAAACTAAAATAAATTAACAAAAACTTGCAATTTATTTACACATGTTACAAGTATATATGAAATGACTTATCTCCATAAAACTGTCATCAACATTTTTTTTTTTTTATTATTATTATGTACAAATGACTAATTTCAGACTTGGTTGCTGCAGGTGCGCTCCAGGAGGACAGGACAGAGTGGGCAGCAGGTTATTTGGATTCATAAGCTGCTGCTTCAGTTGAAGGACTCCATCTGCTGGATGATGCTGGCAGGATCTGACTGCATCACTGATCTGCAAAAGACCACAAGGCGGCTCCTAATGAACCAGCTGGGAGAAATGTGAACCCCCAAGCTTCAAAATCAAGTGAGTGGAATTCTAATAATTTGTTTACGGGGACATGGTGGAGAAATCTCACCTCCTCTCTGGAGTAAATTCATTCTCAGAGGTGAATTCTCTTCATCATTTGATGTTGTATTTTAGACAAAATAGGGACCCAGATGTAAGACACACAGACAGGCAGGTAATTGAACAAATGCGGGTTTTATTAATATAAAGACGATCCAAAATCAAAGGTCAAATTGCAGGAGACGGAAGACAGCAGACAGAAAACACAAGAACAACAAAAATACAAAAATGCAGCAGGAAAACAGGCAGGTAGATGATACGCACAGGGCTGATGTGAGGAAACAGAACAGGAATTCAGGACAAACATGACAAAAACAGATGAACTGAAAACGAGAAAAACACTGAGGACTAATTAACACACGAGAGACAGATGAGCAGGAAACAAGGCAGGACATGAAAAGCAGGAAAAACACACGAGGAGAGAACTTCAGAATTAAACAGGTTATAAGTGAAACCATGACATTTAAATAGCAGTGAAATGTCAGGAGAAGGTTTGCGCAGTAAATAAGCATTTCAGGGAAGATAAAAAAGTGCCACAAACAGTTCGACAGCTTTTATCTCACGACTGTGTGTCGGTGGTTTGACCAGATCAACATGGCTAACTAACTAGCTCAAAATGTATCAGCAGCTCCAAGAAACTGTTTATTTCTTAGACTAAAACAAAGAAATATATTGATTTGAAACTTGAAGCCCTGTTTATTAAATCCAAGTGTCATAGGAGGAGGAACACGGGTGTAACTGATAACATTAAGGACGACTCTCCTGAATAAAGAAGGAACTCACTGAGCTGCACAGCTGTGATTAACGGCACGATTAATGGCTGCAGTACATTAAAGGTGTGTCGCCACTAATCATGTCATCCATTATGCTGCTTTCCAAGCTTTGCAGTTTACAATTAACTCTTTACTTTGACATTTTTATGTAGCAAGAGTCTTTTTATCGCTCTATACTGTAGCTGTGAGCAGATTAAAAGTAGTTTTAGCTGTAATACCCATAATGCAACAGCCAGACTACAAATATCACATATCTCTGTTTGAGGTAACTCTAAAATACTAATATATTTATTCAAATCCTCATTTTAATTCCGCAGGGATGTTGGCATCATGGCTTGTAATTTCTGGGGTTTTAATCCTTCTTTTTTTTTTTTTGCTTTGGCACAAACTGATAAAAACAGAGACAGCAGGTACAAACCAGTACACGGCTGCGAGGGCCGAGTCTAAAGCGCTCAGCAGATGGTCCTCCAGAGCTCCCGTTTCATCTCTGCAGGTTGCGCTCTGCTGTAATTAGTGTGGGTGCACCCCATCCCGCTAATAACTTATCTCATAACGCGCCGCCTTAATTATAAAAACATCACGGTTAGACGTGATCATGTGGCACACAAGTGAGCTGTGAACTTTAGATGTCTTTCCAAAATCCAGCCATAGTTTGAGTTACACCATTAACCCTCCTCCTATGTTTAATTATCTCTTATGCTATATATATTTATGACGTTAATTAATAATCCTTAATTAAGATGAAGTTAATTACTGTCACGGTGCACTGGAGCCTTCAAGTCTGGGGACCTCAGAGCTGAGGCAGCCCGAGTTTTCTCACTTGATTTCTTTCTCATTTGATTTAAATCGAGTTTCAGTCTCTGACGCAAGTAGTAATTTATTAAATCAGGTTGCTTTGACAGATTTGAGTGATTACACAGTTTGATTTGTCTCATGCTGACCTCACACACCTGAAAGCCGTCTTGTAATCCACCTGTGCAGATTATCGTTGCCTCTCAAAAAACAAACCAAACCGCTCTTTGGAATAAAACCTCTGCGTGACCCCGTCGATGCTTTGTTGACATTTTGATGTGAAGCCGTGCAGCAGATAGTGCACTTCTCTGCCTCGGGGCTTCGTGTCAATAAATATTGAAACAATGTTGGTAAATGATTTTCATTTCAGCCCATTTGGGCCATTGATTCCGTGATTGGACCCCCCGATGGCGGACGGACACCGAAATGCTGGGAATGTTTCAGGCTCGGTTGTAACTGCGGTGTTGATATCGAAGAGCGTAAGTGCACGATGCATTATCTGTCTGACTGTGAGCGTTAATGTCCGATGACTGGGGGCTTTTTAACACAACTGCTGCATCTAAATGTTCTCCAGGATCGAACATGGCCTCTGCATCCATGAGAGCAGTTAAACGTCCGCTATAATAATAACTATTGTGTGAGACCCTCCGGGTGATAATTATAGAGCTGATGAGATATTGTGTTACGTACCTGAACGTTGATTGTCCAGTGGACGGAGGTGATAGCATTCAGGATGAGCAACACATCAGTAATTATGGTTTTATATTTGATGAAAAAAAAAGAAGCTCTTTTTATATCTCAGTTCCTGCCAAAATATTATGTTATTGTGCAGATTGTTGCCAACAGACTTGATGTGCAACCTGTTTCCTTTTGTACGACTGAATGTTTTATGTCTAATGTGTTTTGGAGGAAAATTTAATCGCTGCAGTTTCCAGAGTTCAGAGGACATTTTGTGCCTTTGTAGAAACATTCACCAAAAAAGATTTCCTCATCACGTCGTAAGAAATGTTTAAACATTGTATGATGTACTGATGATGTTTGGAGTCGGTATACGCTGCTGACAGAAACAGAAATGATGTAGATGGATTAGCAAATCTCACATAAGCATTTCTGTTGACTGGTTGTTCTGCAGCAGAGACTCTTGTATCACTTGTCCAATGGTGGCTGTTGTTGATTTTCGTATCACGTATCACCGATGCTGCTGGTTATCAGTGATGTTCTGGGTGGTTTTAATCCGTCGCTGCAGAACCTTCCCGTCCTGGGCCGTGCACAAACCCACGCTAATGTCTTTAAACTCACTTATTCACACATGCTACAGCTTCCCGTGTTTCAGTCTTTAGCTACAGTGGAGCTTTGAGCTAAATGCTGACAAGCAAAATCACAAAATAACAAATAAAGTCATCAGCAAATACGCAGATGATACTTTATGATAATAAGCAGCAGAACGAAACGTACGTGTTTCAACCTTCTGCTGCTGCTGACGAGTTCATTTGTTAACATGCTCACGATGTTGCTTATAACATCAGCCGGTGATGTTTTATTTCAGCAGATCCAATACATCTTCTCGGTGTGTTAGCATGCTAACATTTGCTCATTAGCATGAAACACAAAGTACAGCTGAGGCTTTTTTTGCAACCACTTTGCAGATTTTAGGCTCATTGAGTTGGACAGTTACATATTTTGACCTGATGATGGAGCTAGATAAAAAGTTTGCACCTTGAATGTCCGAACACAATTATTATTCTGCACCTCGAGCGTAACTCCAGGCTAAAAAACTGAGAATCGGTTTAAACAGAGAAGAGCTGCAACTTGATTTTTAAAGATACATTATGTAAAACAAACAGTTATATACAGTCGGTCTGGTTCCTGCTCCACATGCTTTTCATCTGCAGCGGTTATTGTGAGGCAGACAGTGAGTTTGTTTTAACCTCTCCCCGATCGATCCGACCCCCCGGGGGGCTGCCAACACACACCAACTCTTATGCAATGATGAGCAAAGCAGATCTGGGTGGAGTGATCATCCGAATCGTCAGTCGCAATTGGCCGTTCGTATTGACGGTAATGCAACAGCTCGATACTCGGACCACAAATAGACGCTCCTGACTGGTGATCAGCGAGCAGAGAGGAGCTCCGGCATGTCACACTGTTTAATGTGTTCACATAGAAAAAAAACAAAACAAAACAGAAAACTCCCCAAAATGATTATTTCTCTTCAATTTTTAAAATGTTTTTTTATTCAAAAAGAGCCAGTTCCAGTGTGTTTACTAGAAATTAACATGGAGAACAACTTCACAATCCAGCCATCAGGTTTTGTTTTTTTTTTTTTTTTTGTTTGCACTGCACACTTTAGGATGCTATTTAAGGTAACATTATCATATTCATCTATAACCAACAGATGAGGAGACAAGACAGCAATTAAAATCACTTGATGGGGGAAATCTTCGAATCATGTCACCAACACAGGAACCAAATTATTCAGAGCTGCTGCTAAAAACGAACAGAAATGGAAGAGAGAGGAGAAGAAGAAGAAGGAGTGTGAACCGAAGAGCAGCTGAACTCCTCTGAAAGACTTTGTTTTTTTTTTAAATTTATCTCTTTACGCAGCGTGTTTGACCATCAGCTGTTCTGCCAGCGTGGTACAGTCGCATCTAAACCCAGTGATCAAATCCCACATGTCTCTTTTACTGAATGCTGCTGTCAAAAAAACTCTAAAACTAGTTTCTGATCCTCAAACATCTCACTGCCTGCGTGTATTTCAGATTTTAGATAATAATCTTGACTTTGTTAACTACAGTTTCTCTGAAGCGTATGTCAGCATAAACCCCACACGGCTGTTCTGCATATTATTTTGTGCTACACTGCATTTTTATTTTTCATTTTTCAGGACTTTTAAGTCGGAGATCTACTCGAGATTCTCAAAGTCTGTTTGCCCAGAAAGCTCCTGGAAGCTGAGAATATATTTTTCATAAGGAGGCAAATTAAATCGGGTCCAAACATTTTCTTTAAATGCAGTTTTCTTGTAAGCTCTGACGTCAGAAACACAAACATCTACAACACAAAAAGCCCCAAATTCTTCCTTCTCTCGCCTGCAGAGGTCTGTTTATAATCCTGCATGTATGACTGGAATTGTAACAATCATTACTATTGTTCAGTATTAATTTCGTCTACCAATTCCATTTTTTAAAAGTACTTGACGTCACATTGTAACATGAGATCAATTACATATGATCTATATACTGTATGTGCCGTAAACAGAATATATATATATATATATTTTTGCACAGTAGAGAATTACATGTGGCAGATTGTTGCCTGTCAAAAAACAAATCATGACAGATGCAGGTTGTGTTAACATGTTCAGATTTGTATCGCAGTTATATTAAACATGTGCAGTGACAGAAGCAGCATCTTAAGAACACACACATGTTAAACACCGCACTTTAGCGTGTTAGCATTAGTGCTAATTAGCACCAAACACAAAGCGCAGCTGAGGCTCAAAGGAATTTTATTACTTTTGCAGACATTTGGTAAAAAAAAAACAACAAAGTACTGGATAAACATACGTTTTAAAATGTTTTTACAAATCATCTTCTGGGGACCATGAATGTCCGAAACCAAATTTACGGGCAGTTCACACAATCGTTTAAGAGATCTCTTCAAATTAAAGGAAGCCAACCTCGTTGTGACGCTGCAGGAAAAGTCGGGGGATGATGAAAATTTGGTTGGATGCATCATCTGGGAACCACGAATGTCTGTGCACCATTTCTAGGAACGTCAACAGTTGTTGAGATGTTTTTAATTAGCCGCAAAGTTTTGGACCAACCTGCACTGTTTATAAACTCATTATGTCTATTTAAGTCCAGGAGACTATTACATTTGAAGTTTTGAATAAAGTTGTACAATTAGCTAATTGTAAGTGTGCAGGCCAACAATGTGAAATCCCCCCAAAATAATTAGAAATATTCTGAGATCTGTGTTTAATCCGGTCACAAATGTGTTTGTTTCCGCCCAATTATTTAAGCAAATCTTAATGTGCTGCACGTCAACACGGCTGCGTACACACATGCACTTTTAATCACACACGGCAACATGTGATACAAATATGCATCTTCACATATTTCAGCTACAGAATAAATTATTTTTACTTGACAGGTTCGAGTCCAGGTTGTTGTCAAATAATCCTAATTAGGCGTTAAACTAAAGGGCAAAATGAAAACTGCTGCAGAAAAAGCAACATCGCAGTTTCAACGAAGCACACTGAGCGATGAGACGGGCCTTGAAATAACAGTTTACTGCTACATTTGTCTGTTTTCTGTCTATCATGCTTGTAGAGGAAGACCATCGAGAGGAGCTACAGATCCTACGGTTGTGCACACGATCAATCTGAGATTAATACGCTGCGTCGAGGCAGCACGAAGAAGCTTGGATTGAATTTTTGGGAACGAATGTGAAGCCGGGGCGCCTTTAGCGATGTCCTCCGACTTCGCATCGGCTAAAACGTGGCGTACAAAAAGAAAAAGAAAAAAAAAAGTCTTTGTGATATAGCAGCATTATATTAGTCACAGTGCATGAAGGTAAAAACGTCGTCTAAATACAAGGGACCGGGTTACTACAATATGAAAATATTACATTTGCTCAAGAGAAACAATCCGTTATGAAAAGGAGGAGGGCGACAGAGGAGCATCACAGGTTAGATAACATGAGTTCTCGGGTCTCTGGAGGAGGCAGGAGGCAGGAGGCAGGACGGAACAGCACGGCGTTACTACGAGAGTCATACCTGAAGAGTTCTTACCCCCTCTGTTAGGAAGGAAGGAGGTGATCTGCTTTTTGTTTTTCTTGAATCTCTGCATCATCATCGACGTCATCATCGTTGAATCCGTGTCCTTCAGTTGAATATTTGGTACAAGGAAATGTCTTTTTTTTTTTTTTTTGAAAATGAGCAAGAAAATACAAACAGGAGTAATTAAGTTGCCACAAATAAGCACGGATATACAACGTCCTGGAAAAAAGTTATCGTACATACAAGAAACAACGGTTCCTCTTTTTTTTTTTTTTCTTGAACAGAAGGTTTTTGCACACACACACACACACACACACACACACACACACACACACACACACTGACGCTCACAGAGACACTGGCCCTTCAGTTTGTGTGAGTTAAAGAGAAAATGTTCCTTTCGACGCGTCTCTGACGTTGAGTACAAACGACTGAGGTCAGCGTTGACACGGCGAGAAGTCCGCACGCCGTGGACTTAAAAGAAATCACTCCGACAGCCATTTTGCATATAAAGTCTGTATAAAAACAGCAACAGGCCCTCTGCAAAAGGTTAATCCTACACCTACTGTGAGCGGAGAGACCGGAGGAGTGAACAGCATGTTTGGTTGAAGTCTCTCCGGCTGGAAAAGAAAAAGGCGAGCGGCACAAACAGGATGTGGACCCACGTTCACTGAGGTCTGATAGCAAGTGGAGCTGAAACCTGTCCGGAGTTGGAAGATGTCGTTCTGCCCTGAATGGCCTTTCGTACAAAACAAAGATTCATGTAAAAAAAACAAACAAACAAAAAAAAAAAACAGTATGTGCATAACCGACATGATGAAGAAGTTTGACTGTAGAAAAATATATAGCCTATATCAAAGTCACTTAGCCAGAAAATAAATCCAACCAGCAAGAAGTCAGGATCATTTTACAAAGTCGAGGAGCGAAACGACACACGGCTGAACTGAACCGAAGGCATTTTGGTTGTAGAAACTCGTCACAGGGCGTTTTTTCTTTAAGTTTAAATCTGGGAAAGGGGGCGACTCGGGTTCAAATATGACAAGAAGTTAAAAAGAAACACTAACAAAGCTTGGAGGTTAAATTCAGCCTCTGTAATTTAAATTTATTTGGGTTTTTTTCTGGACACAAGCGAGTTCTGTACGTTCCCTCTTTAAAGGGCAGCTCCACTAATGTCGCACATTAAAAAGTTGTATCTGTTTATCGCTTGTGTCCGCAGAGGAAGCTGCATTTTAATTTGATGAACTGCCTCCAGTGGCTAAGTTGCATTGTGGGTAATGTAGGCAAATATTATCACGTCATTATTTTATCTTATCAGACATTTGTGTAAACTTGTATCATGATTATCGTATTAATTCTTGAGTTGTGTCAAAAATATTCAATCCACCAAATTCCTTAAGTCAAAGTTTCTGCCATATTTGAAGTAATGACCTCAGTGTGCAAGATAACAGGGAGCCATGAGTCCTCAGTGACCTTTAACCTTTTGGCCACCAAAGTCTGGTCTGTTCGTCCGACTGTGGCTGCCGCCGGCGTGGAGGCATAACAAGTTGACATCCATTTTGAAAATCTTGGTTTACAAACAGCTGTGACACGTTAGTGTGCAGTGTGGGATACTTCTAAAAACCTGGTGCCTACATTACCCACAATTCAACGTAGTGTCATTGGAGACAGTTGATCAGATCACACGCAGCTTCTTTCTTCATTCTTCACATCTGCTACAAAACTGTAAACACACTTTAATGCTGTAAAACTGGTGGAGTAGCCCTTTAACCCAAAGTGTGTCAAATGATCATTAATCAATAACATATTTGTGTGCCTGTTGCTGGACTATCAGTGTCCCTGTCAGTCTGCACAACCGCCTATTTAACAGATAAGTTAAAACGACAACTTCTCTCACCTTCTTTTGCATAAACTGAATTATTCTCCACACGTTCGTCACATTTGATCCACCGCAGCAAAAAAAACCATTTTTCCTCCGTTGCAAACGCTCAACTCGTAAAAATGACTGCATGTTATCAAAAGTGTGTTGTGGCGTCAGCGTAGAAAATGTGCAAAGTAACTCTCATCTTTAGCTCACAGATTAGAAAACATCAATTTTACTGATATAATGTGCAGTTTGAACAGGAAGTTATGGAGCTCTGCGAGTCAAATAGCGTTTTTCGTGGAGTTTATAGCCCCCGATTTTATAAGCTGCACAACACAGAAGGCAATCTGCTCTGACCTTGTGCATTATAATTGATTTATGGGCCTCTCGTGGGTACAGTTTGGTAACTGCTCTGTCATAAAAACACACTTTCAAACAGCCCCATATTTAATAATTTCCAAAGCCCTGTTTTGTTTTTTGCCGACCCAGAAGATTAACTGTGCAGATTGGCTGAACCTACAACTGGGACTCAAGGCCTCGACCATATAACCATACGAAAGAAATAATTCACAGTGAATCAAGTCACCTTCTCTGATCCAAAACAAAAGCCTTCGTAATAAAACATGCATAGTCAACCAGGGGCATAGTTAAGAAGATCAGTAAGGACAATAAGGCAAAGGAACATTAATCATCTATTCTCTCCTTCACATATTAAAGTAACTAAATATAAAGTAGATTTTGGCTTTAAGAGTGTTCGTGACAAAGGGAGGATACTGGACGCTGTATACATTTTTCAAATTGGTACTTGGTTCTCGAATAAAACTTAGCAAGCAAGCAAGAAATCAAGAATTACAAAAGAAATTCCCCCAATTAAGGAGGATGTTAAATGTGGCCACCGCGTGCTCTTTAAATTGAAGGAAACATCCGTCTGTGCACCGTGAAACATCGTAAAAATTAATTTAAAAAAAATAACGCATTCACCACAAAATAAAAAGTGCACAGCTGAGGGAAGGTCTGTTTGTTTTTGTTTTTTTTTAAAGCACATTGTAACAGCAGGAGATAAAAACACCTGCTGACTCCAACACCTGGAGTCAAACGTCCTGGAAATCATAAAAATAAAAAGCATAAAAAAAATCTCTGGAATAACTGTTGAGTTGTTTGTTCGTGTTCGAAACGAGCTCACGTCAGTGTGTTCACCTGCGTCTTAACGCGTCGTGCTTCTTCGGACACATTTACACCGATTGATAACGGCTGTACTTTGCATTTTTTGTCACACGCGAGAGGTTTTTTAACTGCAAAGCTCTCGGATTATTAACACACAGGCTGCTGCACTCAAATAAAACCATTCTTACACATTTCCATAATCCGTTCGTCTGCTTTTTTTTGTGATAAGTTTCCAGGTAAAATGCTACTCAATGCTACCGTCTAGGTCCGTGCTTCTCTATTGCACAGTTCTCGCATAAACATGATCATATTAACCCAAAAAAAAACAAAAAAACACAAAACAGTGACTGAGGTCTGTGCGACAGATTCTTTCTTGTCGTTGGCGATACTGAAAAACAAACGCATGGGAGGTAAAGTGCATTGTGTTGTTAATAACCTGTGTGTTGCTACATGTGGCGGCGTTGGAGATGAAGTAGGTACGTTCCATTATTTTCTATTTTTTTGCGTTTCCGTTCTGCATGCATCTTTAACGATTAATGGCAGCAAAGTCACTGTGTGTTTGTGGCTGAATGTAAACGACGGGGAAACAAAGCGGAAGAACCATCAGAATACAACAAAAGAGATATCTGAGAGTGATGTCAGGTCTATACAAAATATTGGCACATTATCTTATATAAACAGTGTACTGGATGATGGTCACGTTGTCTAAGAGTTAACGACCTAAACAACCGCAGCATCCAGTCTTTTGTCTCGTGTTTCACAGTATTAAAAGTGCACTAAATGCCCTTCGTTTTCCCAGTTGTAATATTCCTCGTCACGGCTGCACTCTCACGTTAATGCCACTTTAATCTCTCCTCGTTAGCCCTCTCAGCCCTGACCTTTATCTCACACCTGCGTCTCCACACCGTTAAGTTTAGGCATCAGGATGCGAGGAGTCACCCCGGAGTTGAGGTCCCTCTCGAACTCCAAAAGCTGGCCCATGAAGTTTAGATTCGGGGACACCACGGGACGACGGCTCCGCACGTATTTGTAGGCATCTGTCATTGTCATGAGGGTGTGCTTCATAAGATAGGCGATGACGATGGTTGCAGAACGGGAAACGCCCGCCTGGCAGTGCACCAACACTCCCTGTCCACTCTGATATGCCTCCTCTGGGGATGAGAACAACAAAACAAATGAGCTCAATTAAGCTGAATTCAAGGAGTAAAAAAAAACTGTCTCAATGCAACATGCTAGCCAGCTGTGAATACACAAAGTACATCCTAAAGAATTAAGCCATTTTATGACATATTCCTACATTATTTAAGGTTTGTGGTTCAGACAGTCGCTATATAAACTTGTCTGAAGGTGAATCTCTTCTACCTTCAGTGTGGGCGACATGAGCAGGTTCTATAATTAACCTCAGTAGACAGGAACACAACAGGCAGCAGCTTTGGAAACAAACTAACTCACTGCTGAATACCCAAAAGATATAAAAAGGTAGCACACACACACACACAACCAAATCTTCAGGACTTCCCAACTTCACGTACTTTGTCTGGGCATGTAAACCAACATGCAACCCCATGTTACATTCCATCTAAGGTACCTTTCAACAACTCCAAACATCAAATAATCTGTATGTGCAAGTAGAAGATAAAATATGGTAGATAAACAAGCTGCCAGTCTACAATTTGGAGGTACATATTAAGTGATTGCTAACCAGGGGTGCATCCAGAAATGTTTTATTCAAGGGGGCCAATGACAATCTTGGGGTGGGGGGCTTTAACAGCTAGGTTAGCCCAGGTGACGGTACGCTGCACACAAGTCTCAGCTCCGAACAAAACCCAGGTGTTTCGATCCTAGACACATCTATTGGTGGCCAGCTAGCAGGTAATGAAACACAACAGCTTTAACCTTTGAAGCCCAAGCCAATTTTCTAGGGTTAGGGTTAGGGGTTAGGGTTAAAAACCCCAGGGTCCCCACATTGGGGTTTAAAGGGTTAAGGTTACCGTGAGATGTATTACTCTGTTGGTACAGGCTACAATCTCCTCGCACCTACAGCCACTTCACCAAGCCAATACGCTGCTGACTACTCTCTTCGCTGGACTGACTCTACAGCGTACCGTCACAAATACAACGATATATCAGAATCTCACCAATGAACTCAAACACCTCCTCAAAGTACTGCCGGAGGTTTTGCTTGCTGTTGTCGGTGGCCGGCAGCCTTTTGTAGCGCAGTCCAGAGTTGACGTGGTAGAGGGGCAGGTGTGTCGTCACGTTGACCACGTAGCCGATGTTGAGGCGCAGCAGCAGGTCCAGGTCTTGGGCGTCTCTCTCGTTCCCCAGAAACAGGAAGGGCAGGATGGGACTGATGACGGCGTTCTCCGCATCGGGAGTCATCACACTCTCATCGGACAGGGAAGCCGGCAATGAAGAAGAGAGCGGCAGGGAAAGGTGCACTGGAAGAAGACGAGAGAAAGAAACACGTAGAAACAGTTACATGCATACTACTAAATCAACCAATGAAATCACTGATTCAGAAGTGTGTCATGTTAGTCTGGAAGCTAATTAGCTGTGTTTATTGGCTTTAAAGCGGTCAGGACCATTAGCACTTCGCTAAAACATCTTGCTGAATGTGGCTGCATCTGTTTAAACCACACGGCAAAAAATTATTTAACACGTCAAGAGGAGCGGGCTCAGAATCATGACAGCATATGCCAAACACAGACGGGCTGCACTCCCTAAAAGGAACACCAGTCGCACATTGAAACCAATTGGGATCTTTTCATGAACAACTGTGTTATATAAGGGCGGTTGAAATGCAGCTAAATGACATTCAACCCAAGATGACCCAGCATTATATCAGTGATTGCAGTGGAAAATTACCTACTTCTACTGTAGATATTATAGATATTCTACCGCTTGCACAGGTGAATTGTAAACATGTCTTACTTCTGCTGTTCTCCTCATCTTGCTCTCTGTTCAGAGAGTTGAGGGCCAGGTGAAGTGACTGAGCCGACGGCAGAGAATGTCCTCCCTCCCTGTCTCTCTGCCAGGGTTTGGGTTTGATGAGTGTGCTCGGGGCGGACGGCGGAGGCGAGAAGGACACAGGTGATGGCGGGGAGGCAGAGCGGGGAGAAGGGGAACGTGGATATGCTGCATCTCCGTCTTGCTCAGGACCGTCGCCCATCCCTACGTCATCGCCTTTGTTCAGGAGCCTCTTCAACGAGCTCCGGCCATCGTCGTACCCGGATGACCTGCGGCCCATAAAATCGAGGGCGGCCATTTTCCCCTGCTGAAGCCGCCTTCGTCCAGCATGGTCTGTTAGCTGAGGCTGTGCGTATTCCTGGAGGTTTTGACAGTCCAGAAGGACGAGGCCTGTTCCGTTACTGCCATTTTGGGCCTGGCTTCCGCAGGTTTTCCCGACTCCTCCTCCCATCCCGGCACAGTGATTCTTTTGGGCTTTGGAATGGGTCATCTTCTTGGCCAGTTCTTCGGGCCAGATAGTGCGCACGCTGTAGTCGTCATCATCAGCTTGGTACATACCCATCTGATGAGCTGCTCCTACGCCTCTTCCCGGGGGTTTGCCTCGGCGAGGGTTGAATGTCACCACTATGGGGTCGCTGCTGCAGTAGCTGCAGGTGGAGCTGCCTGTCTGAGAGGCTTTGGGGTTGCAGCCTGTGACGCAGCTCTGAATTGCCCGGAGAGGTGCCGAGGAGGCTAGTGGGGCGCAGGGCAGGCATCCTCCTACCAGTTTTTTGCGAAGGATAGCTGGACTCTCGAAGTTCCCGGCCTCACCAGAGCAGGAGGCACAACGGAGGGGTTTGAACAGGGTTGCTCGGCAGTCAGACACAGTGCTGTTAGAAGAGGAGGTGTTGGAGGTGGAGGCGGTGGAAAGACACCCACCCAGATTTCTGAGGCCCATTTCTTTGCCTCCTTTCTTCACTGCTCCGACATTGTGAACGCAGGAGAACGAGGTGGACGAGCTTCCTCCACCTCCTTGGCAGCTTGCTGAGTGGCTCTTACACCCTCTGCATCTTACCAACCTCCAGCAGCCGCAACTGAACGGGTGGGTGCAGTCGATGGTGCAGGTGTGGTCGGGGCTGGGGAACCCTCCGGCGTGGGAGGAGCAGGGGGAGAGGGGTAGACCATGAAGGATGTGAGGGCGGTGATCCCTGTTGCGGGACGGGTGCGGCTGGCTGAGTTGCTGAAAGGAGATCGGGACATGGGAGGGTTGGGAGGGAGGGGAGGAGGAGTAGTTGGAGTTTAGGATGGCAGCATGAGGCACGGGGACGGAGTTGTGGTGGTAGGGAAGACTATGACTATTATGGCTTTGATGGACAGTTCCCAGTTTGGAATTCTTTCTGTGGCCTAGAGAGGGAAATTCCTGGTCGGTTCTGTTTGAAAAACTGGTGTTTTCCTTTTCCCTTTCACTCCTGAACTTATGCTGCTGCGCCTGAGCGGGGACGAACTGTAGGACGCCTCCGGGCGAAGACGCCAGCTGATTGTAGCGGCTTCGCGGCGGCTTGTGTTCGACTCCACCTGGCCTCCCTGCAGTTCCAGTTTTTCTCTCACATTGTCCTTGATCCGATGGCGAAGAGGCACATTTCCCTTTGCCACCTTTAACACTTCCGCTGCGTCCTAACGAGTTGCTGAATCCTCCTCCACGTCCTCCTTTGTCCAATGTCAGCCTGATATCAATAGTATGAGTGTGGGAGGGGAGCCGTGGGCCGAGAGTTACTGTGCCATTGCTGTGGCAGTGGCTAGGGATGTGTCTGACACCCGCTGGGACGACAGGCTGGTCGGCCTTGAATTTCTGCACGCGGGAGGATCTGCGCTTGCATTCCAGAGTCAGAGATTTACAGGAGGGTGAGTAGAAATGGGACTGAGAAGGGTGGAGATGGGGAGGGTGGGCGACGTGTCCATTGGAAGAGGCCGATATCTGGGAGGAGTGCTGCGGGATGGTTTGCGGAGAAGCCTCGCAGAGGACTAAGTTTTTAGGGCGCTGAATGACCACTATGCGCTCATCAAGAGGCAGGGGAGGCATCTGGGTTTATGCAAAGCTGTCCAATAAAGAAGGAGAGAGACAGAAAAGAGAGAAATTCAGGAAATTACTTTAATCTGACAAACGCAGGAAATGTGGGTTGTACTTTACATTCCAGTGGTTTAGACTCAAACGCAGAACAAATGCAGCTATTTAATATTTATACCATGTGGTGCTTACACATAATTGTGAGCTTTATTCTGTTTTTATTTCAAGATTGATGGTCATTAATTTTGCCAAATGTAAAGTAAAACCCCAAAAACCAACAACAAGAATGACAGCACGAACATGTCTCACTTTGTTTCCTTTCACTTGTGCTGAAAATGAAAGGACAAATTGAACACAGAGAAAACCCACTGAGGTGCATGTTTCATTGCGATGGATAACACTGTAGTGATTCCAGATCCATTTAAAAACATGCACGTCACAGTCTGTTGACCTGCTTATACCAGGGCCGCTCCACAGGCATGTAATGCTCATCTTTATTTATAGGAGTTTGACATTTAAATGTAAACTATTTACAAGTAATATCACTGTGCAAAACGGTGTACCTGTTTGATGTCAGCAGCTAATAATCCCAACTAATCCTAATGGCAGTGAGAAGTCAAAAAAAAAGCGGCATCAAATGACTTTCACCCCTCTGATGCGTCTTCATTCTTAGCAAGACACATCGAGTCACATGACATAATAAGCCGACTCAAGTCATGGCTAAATATACCGTGAAACATAGCTGTCAGTCGCATGTTCGCCGCTCTGTAATGATGCCAAAGCTTGCAGTTAAGCCGCAAATGCACATCCGAAAGCCTCCCTGATGTGTACGTGCGGCTAAAAATGGAATAAATTGGAATGTTCTGCTTGTTTTGGACCTCAGACTGAGCTAATGGCTCAGCGGGCGTCTTCACTGTGAAGCCTGTTTAATGCTGAAGAGCCGCGTGATTGTCTGAAATGAAACACTTTCCCGCTCCGAGCCCGTTCGTTCACTCACTCATTCGGCCTCCGGGATAAACTAAACCAACCGACTCCTTTGGGCCAATTAGAAAAATGAGCTTTTTTTTTTTTCCCAGGCCATGGTATAAACAGAAGGTCACCACACACACACACACACACAATGATACAACTCGGCTGGAGAGAACGTTTTCTCACCATGACACCGCAAAAAGAGATTAACTGACTGTAGATTATAAATATGCACTTTGTGGTAAAAACACATAATATAAGAAGAGCTTTTTTTTATTTGTACCCTTTTCTGATGGATGCTGTAAATTAACAGGCTGGTACATAAAACTTCAGGACTTAAAAAACCTAAAGTTTTATATTAATTCGGTACATTCGTTATACGGCTGCTCTCAAACATTAAGATGAAAAATTATTGCTGTTAAAGTGAGAATCCTCCCTGTGACACACACACACACACACACACACACACACAAGGTTAAATACGAATCCTCCTGAGGTGTTCGGTGCACACAGGAGTTGTTTGGTTGATGAAGCACTTTAATTTACTTTTTGCCTCCGCTGGTGGCGCCGCTGTAGGCGCAGTGGGTCAGCTGTTAGCATGCTAATGTTGGCATTGAGCTCAAGGTACAGCTGAGACGTCGAGGTGCAGACGTCTAGTTTGAAGGACGAACTTGTGATGTATGTTAGTGCCGACGTGACGAGTATTCATTCTCCTCCCTGTCGAGTGTATTTGCATCTCGGCCTCGTGTTTGATGTCTTTGTTCTTCGTGTGATCGTAACAAGTAAACTGATGACCCACCTGTAATTAGCACTCCAGAACTTCAGGGTTTTACCTTTTGATGTGTTGGATCAGGAGGTTATATTTTTAGCCACGGCTCTCGGCACGGCAGCGTTGCCTGTCAGCAGCTCCGTCCACCACCGGAATTGACGCATTTCAGGAACTAATTGGTGGTTTGCCGTGACATTTTGTACAGACGCTCGAGATGCCCGGAGGATGAATTCTCCTCCAGTGCGAGCATGAGATTGACATATTTTTAATTTTGGGGAATGAACTGTTTTTACCGTGGCGACGCCTTAGCTTTTCATTTAGCACCATCAGTCTTATATTTGAGTTTAGCTGCTACACTTTGTGTTTAGCACAAATGTTAGCATGCTAATACCTTAAAGGCTGCAGACTTACTACTATAGGATTATTTCACCCCAAAATGAAAATTCCTTCATTATCTGCTCTACTACTGTGTATCCGTGTGCTGATTGAAAAGTCATATGATGTTTCTTAGTCCATAAAACATTTCTGGACCAAGAAAAGGTGTTTCAGTATTCTTTTAAACAACTGTAAAAGATGGGGACTTGTTTTAATGTTATTAAAAACAACCAAAAATAAACATAAAATGGATTTTAAAAACATTATTTACACCCTTGATGCACTTCTGACAGGTTAATGAGCTGATGCTTTCATCATAGCAGCTACAGTGAAGATTTTGGCTTTAAAAATAATGTAAATAACATTTTTGTTCCATAACAATTTTGGAATTTCACCCATTTTTCAGCTGCTTGTGAGAATGCTGCGACGCTTTTTGGCCGTGAAGCTCCAGAAATGATCTGACTTCTCCATCAGCACGTTGGTGAGCTGGTCAGTTTTTGGTCAGTGGTCAGTTAATTTTACTATATGACAACATGTTTTTCATGCTCGAGTTATATCTAGTTACGCGGATAATTTATTTCCCCAGGATTTTGAGAGATCCACAATTTTTCTGCCGTCATCCAAAATAGAAATGAACACAATTATTTCGTGGTGCTCTCGGCAGCGCTGAGCTCTAAAAGCCCCAAAGACCTCTCGGTGAATAATGTTTTTTTGGTACTGCGATTGAAATAATTTTATTTGCAAAGGTATAAATGTAGAAGTTACGGAGATCGATAATAGGATCGATCTATGTGACTACAGACCACGAAGGTAAGTGAGAAAGTAGGTTTGCGATACATTTAGATAAAGAAACTTTCTCAATAGATGAACGTAGAAATGTACCAGCCTCCAATAACATTGTTCAACATAACAACCTAGACTTTAACTACCACATACATCAAAAATGAGTCTTTGTTAAGGTGGATTTTCATTTTTAAACCCTTCAAGTCATATTTATCCAGAATCTCTCAGGGGGGAGAGGAGGAACCAGAGATTCACAGGGAGGAACAGAAAGCAGAGGAAGACACCGTCCGACAGAAACCAAGTGGGAAGAGAGAGAAAAATACAGGGGGACAGATTATAACGTGACAACTGTTAAAGCAGCACAGACTTCAGGGGGGAGGAGGGAAGGGGGCACGTCAGAAATAATCTGGGGACGCCTTCAGGTCCCGACACAACACAGATACCGACCCGTGGAGGAAGCGAACCGCGCTCCAGCGTCCCCATGCTTACATCCACGCACAGAGTCTGGTGACGGGATCCTCATCTCTGTTTTTTTTTTTTTTTTTTTTTTTTCCTCTTTCAGCCTTGCCTGTGGTGGTGGAGGGGGGGATGGAGGGATGGAGGGTTACATTGACCCAGTTTTATCATGGTGGAAGTCACTATCACTCTGATCACTTTTCTCTCACACACACTGTAAACTGCAGGCCTTTTCACTCACTCACAGTCACGGCGAAGCGCAGCAGCGAAGCCTTTTGAAACATCAGCAATGCACATAAATAAAATAAAAAATATCATTCTTTACATACTACAGAGAAGCATTAAGAGACATTACACCATCTGACTGGCCTGTAAAAAAACATCTGTGTTGTGAAAATCTTACATTTAAAGTAACATTTTTAACAATTTCACGTTATTAAACTTAATATTTTTCTTTTCTTCTACAGAAATACGGCAGCTGTTGTTAGTTTTCTTACCATGGTTTTGCATAAAAACATTAACAATGCACATATATGAAAAGCCTGGAAGCCCGATCAATATCTTTACGACACAGGGGCGGCCCCCGTGTTGTAAAGATATTGATCGAGCTTCCAGCCGACTGTGCGACTGCGGTGAATCGAGCACACTTTGCAAAGAAAACACATGATGAAAAGCTGATGAAGCTGCTTAAAAAAATCTCTCTGGAATCATACAAACAAATTCCTGCATCAGAATTTTTTTTTGCATTGGACAGAAAACCTCCCCAAAAAACTTAAAACACAAAAATAATCACACTGTACGTTTTCTTCTCTGCACCTGGAGGCAGACAGCGACATGATTCACATAAAAAAAAAAAAAAAAAAAGTTAAACTGTGCGTCTGTTGATCAGGAGGCTAATTGAAATTGTGGTTAATTAACTGTGTTTATGTGAAATCACTCCACTTGACTAGTCCCAATTAATCTGTCTTTTTCTAACGCGCTAATGGAGTCGGATGAAAGGCTGCGAGCGACTCGCTCTGCCGACACACAAACGCTGAGTGCCGTTGTGCGTTCGCAGCGACCGTCTTTTAACAGCCAAACGGTACAAAATGAACAAAACTGTCAAACGGAGGAAGCTGTTGCTCGCTTGATCAAAGACACAGACTTGTTCTTTTTTTTTTTTTTTTTTTTGTGATTTGACAGGTTTTTTTTTTTTTTTTTTTCACAATAATGGCCGTCTTGTTAATAGCTTCACTTTCCAGATCCCAGATCAGCCGATGTGACAGCTGTGAACAACACAGAGCAGAGCAGACGAACGAAAACGAGCTCAGCGGTGACTAAAGGAAAAATTAATAAAGTAACTCAATTTAGTGGCCCACACTGATGTCTCACGGACCATCAGACGATCTGTAAATGTGAGATATTGCACATGACAGCCAGGCACAATAATAAACTCCTACACCTTCGCGTTGATACGTCGCTCATCCCCCTTTTTGTAAGAATCACAGCCAAGACCCAGGTGCAGCGCTCGTATCCGTATGTGAGATTGCATAATACATCTGCTCGGCATACATGACTCCAGAGGACGACGGTAACCTGTGAATAAGTTATGAACCCTCGTTTGAGGGAGAAACCGAAGGCAGAACAGCCACCGAGGCTCCTGTGAGGAATGTTTTTGACAGCATTCGCTCCTAGACAGCAGGCTGAGCGAACGAACGCTGCAGAATGGATGAAGGCGAGAGAGGCACATGTTAATGTACGAGCATGATTAGGTGAGTATTAACATTTGAGGGATTGAACGCTCAGATTTACAATCACGACGGGCGCTTCAGAACGTCGAGCACATGAAAGTGTAATGAGTCGAGGTAAGAAGTTGAGGCAGTGGGAGGAAAGAAGAAGAAGGAGGAGGAGCAGGAGGAGAAGAAGGAGACTTTGATTTAAAATTATCACATTTTTTCTCAAAATCAGAAGTGCATCAGCAGCACTGAACAACCAAGAAAGCAAAGAAGGAAAAACACAAACACGAAACCAACAAATGAACAAAACAGCAACAAATCCACGAAAAAAAAAACAAAACAAGAAGAGGAGGAAGAAGAAGGACAAAAAGAAGAAGAAGAGGAAGAATGAGAAGAAGGAGAAGGACAAGAAGAAGAAGAAGAAGACGAAGAAGAAGGAGGAGGAGAAGAAGAAGAAGAAGAAGAAGAATGAGGAGGAGGAGAAGAAGAAGAAGAAGAAGAATGAGGAGGAGAAGAAGAAGAAGAAGAAGAAGAATGAGAAGAAGCAGAAGAAGAAGAATGAGGAGGAGAAGAAGAAGAAGAATGAGAAGAAGCAGAAGAAGAAGTTGTGCCGCTCGGTTCCCGTAAGCGAGCGCTGCCTGAGCCTACAGCAGGAGATCATCACGGCCTCCCTCGACCCGCCGGTTCCCCACCAGCAGAGTAAAGATAACAGCTTTACCTCTCGCGGGCATGAGAGGCGGCGAGAAGAGAGACAGAGAGACAGAGACAGAGAGAGAGCGGCTCACATACTAATGTTGTTTCTTCCAGATGATTTAACACTTTCCTTAAACACCTGAGCAGGGAAAAAAAAAACAAAAAAAAAAACCTGCAGCACAGCAAACACTTTTCCTCACACCTGTGACCTGTGCGGTGATAATAAAAACTCATTAATCGCGTCCTCAAAAGGAGAACAGGAAGCGAGCAGAGCGCCGGGGGAGGAATTAATGCCGAAAGCAGACTATAAAGATTATCGCAGCGTAGGTTTTGGGCCGCGTGGTGTTCGGTACAGTCAGTCTCCAGCTGCAGAGTTGATGCAGCGAGGGGGGAAACAAGCTGTTGAGGGGGCTGGTGGTGTTTTTTGGGAGCAGATGGTTGTCTGGCTGTGCAAGATTGATGGCAGACTATTCCATTCCCCCTCTCTCTCTCTCTCTCTCTCTCTCTCTGTGTCCACCCCGGCTGTATGCGGCTCCTTCATCAAAATAAAAAGAGGCACCTGACAGCTAAAACAACCCACGCAAGCAGAGTGGACGACACCAGCAAAAAAAACAAAAAAAACAAAAAAATCTGCCGTCCTCTGCTGCACGAGAGAGTCAAACAGGTTTTTCTACATTGTGGACGAGAGGAGGAGGAAAAAAAATTAGTCGTCTGAGTCACTTGTTTTTTTTCCCCAGAGGCTGATGTGCAGGCCGCTTCTGTCAGAGGACAATCCGCATCCCCACTTTTTTTTTTTCTCCATCTTTTCACTCGTGTTTTTGCTCTGAGTCGCCACAAAATGACAGAAAGGGCCAGTCGGCTTCTCTCTTTATATGGTGGTCCGCACACTTAACCGAACTGACAGATGGAGACAAGAGCTACGGGCGCGAAAAGGAGAACTCTAATGTTCATGATAATAATAATAATAATAATAATAATAATAATAATAATAATAATAATAATAGCAGCTTTAAGGGCGACACAGTTGGTGGTACAGAGTCTGACGGATGCACATCCACACACAGGAGCTGCTGATGTGACTGAAAATCAATGAGCAGGTTTTTTCACTCAGAGTAAACAATGTCTGATGCTATCACAAGTCATATTAAAGGAACAGTTTGATAATATAAAGAATTTTACTCTATATTAGGAGACGTGACGGTCTGGAATGAGTCCCTACAAACCCAGAAATCAGTCAGCGTCTTCACACTTTCAGTTCCCTCGTCTTGAAATTAACATGTTTTTGGTTTAACGCCTGAAATAAACACAGCTGTTAACACACAGCTGAAGAGTTTCAGACGTTTTCTTCTACGACGTGTGTCAGTAAATACCTACATCCGTCATTCACAAGCGGCAACATGAGACTATAGAGGTTGTCGGGGACATTAAACGTCTTTAAACCGAACACAAGTCTGAATTTATCGGCTGCAAATTAATCAGTTTATAGGAGAGTTTTTATCGAGGGATCCGAGGCGATGCTACTTCCTGGTTAGCCTACAGAGACGCATCATCCTCATATAGTCAAGCTCACAGTCACATCACCTCACAGGTAAATTAACGAGCTCTAGAGGTTTTGACCTGTTTTCTGCCCGCCTTCGGTCTTTATGCTAAGCTAAGCTAACCGTTTCCTGGAGGTGTCAGTCTTCTCAGCTCACAAGCAGATTTTCCTACATGCTGAACTGTTCCTTTTAAATTTGGATTCAAAAAAATAACTGTTTTCATTCTTTAAATGTACAAACAAACAAAAAGTAATCCACTACATCAGCTCTGCAGCAGACCGAGCTGTTTGTAAAGACGTGTTGACCTTTCTTTTGTGCTAAAACACATATTTATATATGGTTTATGTAAGATGTTTATTATCTTTCTTTTACCAGCAAACAGCCTGTGTGAGCTGTCTTGAGTCAGTTTCTTCTTTATAGTTATGCTTTCATCGTACTCAGATTTAATGCTGACACATAAAACAGATTTAGGTAAATTACTGTAAATGCTACGAGGGGAATAAATGAGTTTGCTCGGCCTGCACAGATGTCGATATCAAAAACAGGCTTTTTATTCACAAATCATCAGAGAGAAGCAGGAAATTATTAAAGACCGAACATTATTAAACATTCAGGCGCGATCTGGGATTTAATTTTAACAAGTTAAGGCATCAGAACACAGACGCTCTGGTGCTGAACACTAAAAAATACATTCGCTCTGTAGGTTAAAGTCTGTTCGAGAGAAACACAAAGCGTCTTGACACGGGTGTTAAAGAAACATGTTGGGTCTCCCCTTCAACATCCACCGGGGTGGAAATATTAATTGTAAAAGCAGCAGAATGAGTTGTAGAGGGAAGAAGCAGCGAGTGAAGCACAAATATGAATGATAATGACGAGAAGAGCACCCCGTACAGATGGCCGCTCGCCAAACTGGGAGAAAATCACATTTTAATGAGATATTCAACCTCTAACTTCTATTAACGGGAGTCACTCAGTTACCAGCAGCAAGAACATGAGTCATCGTGAGCTCATATTCGTCTCAGTTTCACGATCGATTAACTGCTGCTGATTACTTTCATGATTAATAGATTAATGGTTAAGTTCATAAAATGTCATTACAACGTCCCAGAGCCCAAACTGACATCTTCAAATAGCTGATTTTGTCCAACCAGCAGTCTGAAAGCAGCAGAAGTTGCTTTAAAAATGTCTGAAATGATTCATCGGCTGTCAAAATAGTTGGATTGACTAATTTTCCTATTACCCATATAACATTTAAACCTTCAGGCTCATTGAAATGTACAATAATTTACATGTATATCATAAAACATCATAAAATCAATACAAATGTTGCTGTATCACAAGATCTGAAGCACATATTTAATGTTTACATGTCAACTGTAATAACTCATAAGGGTTGGAATATTAATTGCTGCTATGTGTGGCCGCCATTAGCTTGTTAGCGCAGTTAGCCGTGCAGCTAGTGGTCCAGACTGGGAGTTTGTAACTGGTTAGCATGCTAGCTCTAACAGATACCTCTGCAGCACAAGATACAGACGTCTTTCAGTTAACATCAAAACTCCTGGAGAAGAAATTCAAACTCAGGATTTTAATATTTACAACAATATAGATGAAGAAATGTTTTTTTTCCCCCATAACTGAATAAACATGATGCTCTCAGAGGAAAATAAGGTCCCCAGGACACTGTCTGAAGGTGGAATGATGGCAGGGTCCACCACATGTAAACAAAGTAAAGCAGTAGGAACTTGTGTTTGTTTGGGTTTGTTGATTCAGTTGCGTGAACAAAGACAGTTTGTTTATTTTAGGCATAAAAAAAAAAATCTTTCTCTCCAAAACTACGCAGTGCACCTTTAAAGTTGCCCTGTAGTGGAGTGAGACAGCAGAAGAAGAAAACAAAAGGATCGCTCAGCGTCGTAACGGCGACAGAAAGCGGAATTATGTCATCGTGACTCAGAGGATAATCAGGATTACTTTACACGTCTAATGATGTCAGATTAACTCGGGACAAAAGGGAAATGATTCCCGCTGCGTGCGATGACTCGGTCGTGACTCAGCGAGTTTTGTCATCGACGCCGTGATAACAGCGACAATAATGACACACGAGGACGAGCGACGTGTTGATTTACGTCATTATCAAACCGTGTAAAATAACTGTAGGTTGTCTTGTGAGGTAATTTTTTAAGGATTTTAAGACGACTGCTAATGAACGTTAGCATGTGGCTGAATTTGCTTTTCTTTTAAAAATACTGTAATCTGCTTTGTTTCAGTGTCTCATCAGAGCTCGCACCACTACAGGCTGCTGAGGGCGAAGTCAGAATAATCACATCATCTAATCGCCACAGTCAGCGGACAGGAAGCGACGGACGCAAACCGGCCAATCGGAGAGCAGCGTGAGACATTCAGCCATTTCTTTCTTTCCCTTTTACTATTCAGCTCAAGACAAATGCTTTTTTTTAAAAGGATACAAAGCATCTAAAACCCTTCACAGCTGCCATTTTATGATTTCATAGGTAGAAACAAAAAAGGGGGATTGTTGGCACTTTGGCTGCAGGGCAACGTTTTAAATTCCTGACCGAGAAAAATCTAATCTTTTAATGAGGGAACGAAGCTAATCAGTTACAGAAATCTCCTCTATCAGCTCCGCCGTTTCTATTAATGCCACAATAATGTAAAAAAAAGTGAGACCTCCAATTTATTAAAAATAGAGAGCCGAGAATAGAAACCGACAAAAGCAGCTTAGAGAGAAAGGTTTTGTGCTCGGCGGAGGATTTGAGCCCTCTGTCAAAAACAGATAAGAGGGAACAGTATTATGCCTTGAATATATTTTAAAACTCTTTGAAGACTTTAAAAAAAAAAAAAGAAAGAAAGAAAAAGCGCACTGTCATGGTTAGTGATGGCTCCAATCAGCTCTCACTGGAAAATCCTAAATCTCAATGCAGCTGGATGCTCGTGCCAAAACCCTCTTCCTGTCCACCACGACTGAGGACACAAACAAACACAGACGTGCAGTAATAAACGTAATCGTTGTACAAACGAGGTCTAATATTACAGCATGAAAACTACACCGTGTATTCTGAGCTCCGGTTTCTGCCCTCCTGAGACACGCAGGCGAGGGAATCAAGCGCCACGCAGGTCCAGCTCTTTATAAAAATGTGTATCCGGGCCCAAAACCACCTTAACATGAAAACAATAATTCTGTTCGACAGCGGTTTGCTCAACTCGAACAAAAGAAATCAACAGCAACATCTGTTTAGTGCGCAGCGCGGAAAAACAACAGTCTGTTTCTATTCCCCCTCTGGATCCGACGCCAGACCATCTTCATATCTTTGGAAAAAAAAACAAAACAACAAAAAGAAAGTATGACTGCGCATGAAAACAACAACAACACAAGAAAGAAAGAGAGAAAGAAAGACACCCGAGGATGTGACGGCGTCTCCCTCAGCGCCGCAGTCGGCCCGCAGCATCAACATCGAGAAGAAAAAGGACGCTTAATGAAATGATCATTATTAATGTTCGGGGTAATTGAGGTTTTTGTCTGAAAAGAACAACACACACACAAAAAAAAAAGCCCTGGTGACATGTTTTATTATTTCATGTTTTAACATCCAGGAGCTTGTTGTGATCTCAGGAGGCCGACACACTAAATACTGACTTAAAGCAGCGTCTCGACTCTTTAACAAGCACTTAAACGGGAATTTGTTGGACTAACGTAAAAAAAAAACAGTAGAATTTGAATCAATTTCAAAGTTGCTGTGTTAATCTGAATTGTTACTTGTGTGTTGCTAAGTGATAGTTTGGGATTTTATTTGGTTGGTGATTTATTTTTGTTCAGTTTACAAATGGCGAACTCTAAAAAAACAATAACTTTGACACTTTTCCTTCTTGTCATTTCTCCAAGACTGGCACTTGGTACGGCGTATCCTTCGTTCGTAAACATCTAGTTTGGATACTTTAATCGAGTGAACAGCCGGGGGAGTTTTAAAACCAGGAAACAGCTGATCACAGCAGTCAGTCCATCACTTCATCCGCAGACGTCAAGATCCAGGAGATGCAGCGTCTCCTCGGTCTCTGTAGCTTGTTGTAGCGGCGAGCTGCTAACGGTCGCTAATTTCAAATTAAAAGCCCCCCCCGCTAAGAACCCGGCTCTAAACTCCAATGGGGTGCAATGTAAAGCTCTTATTTTGAAGACAAATTCGACCTGCTTCACTGTTCACGCCCAACTTTGTGCTTCACGTCATGTCACATGTTTACACCTACCCGAGCAGCGGCTTTTTGGCAAAGAAGGAATATTACACCTCCGTTTTAGAAACACAAGACGGCACATTGCTGCCTTTACCTTCCTTTCCCATCTAAAATGGGCTCCTCTCTTCTTCAGCAGATCTTTAATTTCCCCAGTTTATTCTGGCCATTTCTAACAAACAAGCTAACATTTCCAAACATCAGAACACCACCTTCATCCCTGTTGGATATTTACCTGTTGTAACAAACACCTCTGGTTTATTAACCCTTTATAAAAACACACTTGGGAGGAGCATCCACTCACAGATTAACTATTATTATTGCTTAGCCTGCTTAGCGAGAGCAGCTAACGCCTTAAAACAGGAACTGGTGTGTTATGACAGTTAAGATCTGTGAGCACATGTAACATCAGCAATCACCGTTAATCGCTCACGTACGCGGATGACACTCACATTTACACTGCATTAGTTACATGTAGCTCGTTGTATAATTAATGACAGATCGCTTTCTAACCCTGAATAATGCATCCACTGTCCACCTGCTCCGTCTGATCCATCAGCCGTCAGAGACTCAGATCTCATCGTGCAGCGGGCGAAAGAGACGTCACCGTTCGTCTGACGGATGAACAGTCACGTCTCGGAGTTTTACTGCTCCTGACATGCGGAGACGTCAACTCGGCCTTAAGTTAATGTGGCTTCAGGGCGTCACGGCGGATCTTTTTTCCCACGATTTCTTTAATGTTTTGACCAGGAAACAGGAAACAAGGACTCAAACTTGTTGTTGTTAGAAGATGACGTCAGCAGTTTAGTTTGTACATCGTCATGAGTCATCACCCTGTTTCACTCTCAATTGACTGATCCAGAGTTAATCAGTTTAGTGTTTGTATGTTTTTTTTAAATCGTATCTTTGCAGTCATGTAGTCTGTAAGATCTCAGTCTCTCTGTCAGTGGGGAAGATCAAACTCGATTTCATCCGTTCGGTACGTTGAAACGCGACACCGTGGCCCGGTAATGGCTGCAGACGAGAAGAGTGAGTCAACTCTGTCTACTGTATAAATCCAGGCCGGGAAATAACCAACATCTGACCTCAGAGCAGCTTCAAACTGTGAGCTGCATGATTAGTCTCAGTGGGGGCAAACAGAACCAGAATAACATCCAGAACTCTGCTGGGTTGGACGTCCAGGGGACGGGGGGTTTTTAATGAGAAGAGACAGATCTTGTTTGACTTGATTTGTTCGTGCCTGAACAAAACTAAACAAACAAACTGACCTCAGCGGGGTAACTTCACGCCGTTTGGCGGACCCCGCCACCTCTCTAGCCTCAAACACCGTCCTTAGGAGCTCTTCCTTTATTGATGTTGTGAATATTTACGATACAAGTTTGGATTTCTTCTCCCAAACAACACAGTTTAAAAATGTTTTCCTACACGTCTCTGCAGTGACTCTTCTCTACGTTAAACACCTGCTGTCGTCTGATCACGGCTCATGTTTTTTTTTTTTCTGTAGCTGAGTGTCAAAAACAAATCGTTGCGCTCCATCAGTCAGTGCGCCGTGTGTTTGATTCAGCATGCCGGACGTCCATGACAGACGCATCCTCTGCAACGTTCCTGCCTTTTTCAGTTTGTTTTTTTCTTTAATCTGACAGGCGGTTCTGCACATCTGACTGACAAACACTCACATTCTGCTGCACGGCGTCTCCGCAGAACCAAAACCAGAACCACAGTTATTAATATTCACACTCTTCCTCTGCATTGTTGCTCTGCAGGGCCAGTGGTGGAAAATCTATGAGCGCCACCGTCGCTAGATGGCGCACATCCGGATTTATCTGTATTTTTTTTTTAAATTTCTAATCGCGTCTTTCGTTGCACATTCTTTGAATCTTTACCATGATGAGATGTGAAGCTGATGTGTGTGTGTGTGTGTGTGTGTGTGTGTGTGTGCGGCAGGGCCCAGCAGCAGCAGCAGCAGCAGGCCGGTCCGTCCACTCACTCAGTCACTCTCTGTGATCCGGTTCTGGACGTGCAGCTCATCTGTTCGTCCACACTCGGCTGCAGCACATGAATAAACCGCCTGCACGCTTTATTATTATTGTTATAATTATTATTAATATTAATATCACGGCAGCAGTGAATAAAAAAGCTTGACCTCCTTCGTGCAGCGCTGGGTGACACACGAGGATCCGCGCTCGGACGGATTTAACGCGTAAATGTTGCAGATTCAGAGCTGATGATGGAGGAGGAGGTGGAGGAGGGGAGTCACAGGCCGAGCGGAGCGACCACAACGATAAGTAACGACAGTGAAAAAGAATGTTTTAAAAAAAAAGGTGACTTACATCAACAGCGGCAGTCCTGTAGTGAATCCATTATTCATGCGCAGCGGAGGACAGATCCTCGCGTCTGGAGCGACCCGACGCGTTGGTACGATCCAGATGTGTAACACCTTCCCCGCCTGCTGCTCTCCTCCATCTATTATTATCACTGTTATTATTATTGTTATTTATTAAAACCAAAGGACGAAGAAGCTGGTTCGGTCGGTGGAAGCAGCTCTGCAGGAGTGTCAGAGTGGTCGGCAGGTAAATACAAACATGTCATCATCAGGAGTGCTTGTCTCACTCAGCGGGCGTCACGTCGGCGCGTGTGTCACTCCGAGCGGCGGTGCGCGTGTGAGGAGACACTGACGGGGGGGAGGTGGGCTCTATTGTCTTCACTGTGGATGACATCATCCCAGACCAATGGCGAAACGCACGAGAGGAAGGGGCTCAGGGGCGAGCACGCAGCACGTGCGGGCTGGTGGGGAAGAAGGAGGAGGAGGAAGAAGAAGAAGAAGAAGAAGAAGAAGAAGAAGAAGAAGAAGAAGAAGAAGAGGTGCTGAAACAACAACACTGCAAAATAATAATAATAAAAATAATAATAATAATAATAATAATGACAACAGCCATAACAACAACAACAACAACAACAACAATAATAATAATAATAATAATAATAATAATAATAATGACATTGACAAAGTTTGAGGTTGTTCTTTTTTATTCCATTACATATAATTCTAACAGCTAAAGTTATTAAACACAATACTTTATATATGTAATCTGGGAGGTCACATTGAGATCATGGTCTAATTAACGAGTGAGTACAGAATAAAATACAGTTAAAGAAATTGGTGTAAAAATTAAAATGGTCCTGGTGACGACAGAAATATAATAATCAAAGAGAAGAAATAAAATACGTTGTTGATATCGGTGTGAAAATTATGATGAAAATACAATAATATTATGTTAAAATCTGTAAAAGGAAATAGATGCAAATAGATGTTTATAGATGCATTTGAGTGAATAAGTTCGATAAGGTATTAAAAAAAGAAAATACAACCATGTTATAAAAACTTAAAATCACACGTCACAGTTTTCTTATTGCTCCACTGATGCCAGTGAGTCAACTTTCAGTCGACTCTGTTAATTATCCAGATAAAACAGAGCAAAGGTCGTTAATCCAGATTACTGTTCAGTACAGGAACTAATAAATAATAACATTTATATAATAAATAGCTGATGTGAGGGAGAAAAACACCCCCCTTCTCTCCACGCAGTCGTAGCAGAAGCAGAGCGGCTGTTCATACGAATGTTGTCGTCGTGACTCTGACACCAAAAGATTTCAGTCGTCTCAGGTGAACTGAAACCAGGTCCAGTACCCGGGCCTGGATCCAGGTACAGGAGTCCTGGATACGTCCATACTGCCTCCCTGCCACTAGAGGGCCAGACAGAGAGAAACAAGAACATCAGCTGCCTTCATTAAATCATACACTATATTACCAAAAGTATTCGCTCACCCATTCAAATGATCAGAATCAGGTGTTCTAATCACTTGGCCTGGCCCCAGGTGTATAAATTCAAGCACTCAGGCATGCAGACTGTGAAACAAGACATTTGTGAAAGAATGGGCCGCTCTCAGGAGCTCAGTGAATTCCAGCGTGGAACTGTCATAGGATGCCACTTGTGCAACAAATCCAGTCGTGAAATTTCCTCGCTCCTAAATATTCCACAGTCAACTGTCAGCTCTATTATAACAAAATGGAAGCGTTTGGGAACAACAGCAACTCAGCCACGAAGTGGTAGGCCACGTAAAGTGACGGAGAGGGGTCAGCGGATGCTGAAGCGCATAGTGCAAAGAGGTCGCCGGCTTTCTGCACAGTCAATTGCTAGAGAGCTACAAACTTCATGTGACCTTCAGATTAGCCCAAGTACAGTACGCAGAGAGCTTCATGGAATGGGTTTCCATGGCCGAGCAGCTGCAGCCAAGCCACACATCACCAAGTGCAATGCAAGGCGTCGGATGCAATGGTGTAAAGCACGCCGTCACTGGCCTCTAGAGCAGTGGAGACGCGTTCTCTGGAGTGATGAATCACGCTTTTCCATCTGGCAATCTGATGGACGAGTCTGGGTTTGGAGGTTGCCAGGAGAACGGTACATTTCAGATTGCATTGTGCCAACTGTGAAATTTGGTGGAGGAGGAATTATGGTATGGGGTTGTTTTTCAGGAGCTGGGCTTGGCCCCTTAGTTCCAGTGAAAGGAACATTGAATGCTTCAGGATACCAAAACATTTTGGACAATTCCATGCTCCCAACCTTGTGGGAACAGTTTGGAGCGGGCCCCTTCCTCTTCCAACATGACTGTGCACCAGTGCACAAAGCAAGGTCCATAAAGACGTGGATGACAGAGTCTGGTGTGGATGAACTTGACTGGCCTGCACAGAGTCCTGACCTGAACCCGATAGAACACCTTTGGGATGAATTAGAGCGGAGACTGAGAGCCAGGCCTTCTCGACCAACATCAGTGTGTGACCTCACCAATGCGCTTTTGGAAGAATGGTCAAAAATTCCTATAAACACTCTCCTCAACCTTGTGGACAGTCTTCCCAGAAGAGTTGAAGCTGTAATAGCTGCAAAAGGTGGACCGACATCATATTGAATTCTATGAGTTAGGAATGGGATGGCACTTCAGTTCATAGAATGAGTAAAGGCAGGTGAGCGAATACTTTTGGTAATATAGTGTATTTAACATATTTTTAAAGACACGTTGAAGAGAAACGTCTTCATTTATTGATTCGTGACATCATTAGTGTCAGTGTGCCGGAAAAAAAAGGATCTCGGTGGTGTCGAAAGTCTGGAGGAAGAATCTGTAAATGTTAAAGTTTTCTATTTAAATATCTAAATGTGAGGAAGTGGAGACACAAATAGTCAAATTAATTGTGGAATATTGTGTTAGATACACTTAAATAAATACCGGACTAAATTAATGAGCATAATAACAAACATGTGGCCGTTAAGTCGTGTTGTTTGTTGTGTGTGTACACGGCCCCAAAGAAAACATAATTATAGTTTTACTGTGTTTGATTATTGCTATTATTACTCAATTAAATGATCCGAGTACTCAGAAACATAACGGAAATATGTTCTTCTCATATAAACATTACATTTCTGTCACTGTAGTTTATCATGATTTGTACCTGGTAGTGTGTAAATTAATAAAAACATGATCATTGTTATTATATTTTTGGGATATTATTACTGATGCATGATGATTTAAGCATGATTTTAAAATGTTTCATAGCTGTTGATAAATGTCAGTGACAGTTTATTACATACCAAAGTAATCTAAAAAGTAAATAATGAATAAATAGATTAATACATTAATCTATTACAAAAAATCAGTTCTTTAATTAATTAGCAACAATGAAGATAATATTGGCAGGTATGTGTACACTTGTGTTCAAGTGTTGCAATTTGTATTTTCTCGGCTCTTAATTAACGAATTAATTCATTTAACCATTAGAAGTCACTCTAAAACACTCACACTGGTGTTATTAACTGTATGAGATCTTATTTCCAAAGTCGTTTCTCTCTTTTCTCTCTTCACAAGGCGACGAGACGTCACGCTGACCACAAATTATCTTCTTATTGTATGAACTCAATCGGGCCGAACCGAGCCACTCAACTCTTCAGCAGTTAGAGAAACGTGGCAGCAGAAACGTGCAGCCTGTGTTTGTTTCCCCTCATATTTCCCAGCATGCTTTTTATCTCTAACGGCCTTCCAGAAAAAGACCTTATCTATCGGACCGGCACCAGCACAGTCCAGCCTTCACCTGCCGTCTGTTCTCTGTTCTGACACCGGCACATTTCATTTCCCCGAGTCATTTTTGGGCCCTCATAAAAAAAAAAACCAAGATTCCCATAGATGCTGCTTCCGTTCCGACAAAGACGTCAACCAGCCGGTGCCAAACAGCCACTTGGCACAAAAACCGTATGCTAACCAGCCGGTACTTTGATGGCCCGTGCCCGGTTGCAGCCTTTGGATAAAAGCCCTGGCTGAGGGTCTCTCGGGTCGGCCCACCCCATGCAAACCTCTGCGTCGACCCCTCTGATCACCAAAAGCTTGTGCCCGATAAGAGTAAATCTCCATGCAACCATCTGAAATGTCTCGCAGCCTCCACGCCGACAAGAGTCATCCCTCTTCATCCCGCCGCTGCCACGACTTCCTGACACATTCGTCCACTCGCCGGAAAACGCTTCACCCACTGGGCTCAAATCCACAGCTGGGGGGAATCTCATGTGTAAAAAATTTTGCAATTAAACAGCGTGAGCCAAGACAACAACAACAGCTCAGATCCACCAGCGCCGGCTAACACTTGGTAATGTCACGACGTGTATATCTGATGAGGTGAGTTATCGCGTTCGACACCTGCGGCGTAAAATGAGACAGTGTGAGCGAAAACATCTGTAAAGCTCTTAACGCGTCACCGTTAAACACCGTGGCGATGACTGTGATCCAGCAGAAATGACCTGCGATCGCACAAAGAGCTCGTGTCCTTTATGTAATCCGTCTTAATGACCCATTCTCTCCGGTGCTGAAATGATTTGACAGAGTTTTTATCTCGCCCTGACGTGTCTTGTACAGCAGAGGTTTCATTACGAGGAGGTTTTCACACTGGTGCACACACTCGCCTTCATTTTCAGAGCAGGTCAGGCAGCCGTGGAGGGACAGCGTTGAATTTCAATGTGCTGCTCTCACCTCTTTATGTCTGATTAGGAGGTTACCTCACGATCGGCCGCCAGACTTGTGTTGACTCCCTCCGTTCCCAGGAGGAGCAAAGTGACACCTCTGAGCCGGCTGAAGCGGCGAAGGGAAGCCTGGAGACTCTGCTGAGGATTTTCTGAGCGTAAGAAAGACGTGTGCTGCAGAGTGTGTTGGTCCTGGTTCCTTGAGCACCTGCTGCTCGAGTGCACCGTGAGATAATGCTAACAGCCCCTAGCTTAGCCCTTAGCTTAGCTCAGCTTAGCACAAACACTGCATGACGGGATTTAGCGTTTGTCCAAAGCGACTCATGTCAGACACACTTTCATACACTGATGGCCGTGCAAGGTGCCGACCAGCGCATTAGGAACAGTTTGGAGGTTGCCCAAGGACGCTTCAACATGCAGACCTGGGGAATCGGACCAGCAACCCTCTGATAACAAGATGCTAGCTCTACCCTGTGACCCACAGCTGCCATATTGGAAACAGCTGCCTAACTAAATCTATCTACGGCCTCGTCTAAAGCTCAGTAATCAACTTGATATGTCTCGTTTGTTCAATCCTTTAAAAGCAACATTATGTAGAAATTGGTATTTTGTATGATTTGGCATGGGAACATGAACGCAAAATTAAAGGATAACTCCGCCAAACTAAACTCTGTTGTGGCTCCAGAGGACGCTGCAGGTAATTTGATGAATTGCCCCAAGTGACGTCACTCAATTGCTAAATTGCATTGTGGGTAATGTGGGCAATATGTTCATTATGGACATATCCTCTGGAGGTAGTTTGTCAGATTACATGCAGCTTCCTCCAGAGCAACTAACACCTTTAAATAACATTTTCAACTAAAACCTGTAAACATACTTTCATGATAATATAGCAGTATTTCGTGCACATACTTTGAATATATTCTGTGATTTTATGTGTAATATCAGGCTTGATAAAGGTGAACTTCCCCTGTATTAACCAGCTCCTCACTGGATATGTGGAAACTAACTGTTTAAAGGTGACCGGACAGGCTACACGGGCCGTGGAACATTAATTAAAGACTAAAGATCTTATTACACTTCTCTTATTTCTGCTGAAACTACCCACAGGATTCAAAGAAACAATGCACTCTGCAATTTACAGCCAGTGGAACAAAGTAATTACGGGTTAGCCCGACTTAACGATGCAATAAAGGGGTACAAATGCTAAATGCTTGTTAGCTTACTGCCTGTATAATTACCAACTAAACCTCTTATTCTGCATTAATCTGACCCAATACTTTGCAGTTATTCCAAACAATTCTCCTCCTACAACTTGTCTCATCTCATCTGGAAAAAGAGTTTAACAAAAACAACCCGGAACTCAGACTGCTGCTGTATAAATGACCCCGAACAAGACAAAAAAACAAACAAACCACAGGATCAGTTCATCTTCACACATATTTTTTAACAAATTCGTCATCAGCCGGTGTCTTTACCTGCTTGTTCCTTCTGAGGGGGCTGGAGCGTTTCCCAGCATGCTTGGCAGCGAGTACAAAACAAAAAAAAACATCCAGCCTCAGCGTGTGCACGCATATTAAGTCCATGGCTCATTTCCCGCTCGATACAGCAAAATGGGAGAGCTGGGAAATATGGATGACAAATAATAATCCAGTATTTGTGAGCCTTGATGAAACGAACGGCTCGTACGAAGAGATCTTTGTAAACAGAACAATAATTTAGACGAGCCAGCCTTTATTAAAAATGCTGTTAGATGTGACCAGGCTGGTGCGAACACTTCACTCACCGGAGACTATTAGCATATTTATTACGTTTTGAGACAGAAATGATGATTATAATGTAAATGTATATCAGAAATAATTAGGTTTTTTTAGGCACAATGTCTCTATGACTCAGTATTAGGCAGTGTGACTCGGTGTTCTTGTCAAACTGATGCTAACGACAGGAAATCAAGACAAGAAGTTCTGTTCTGACCCGCGTTTCGTCCTCAGGAGTGACCCTGCAAACGAAGCAGAATGAAAAATAACTTATCCTGCGCAGAGTAATCGAACAAACGACAGAAGTACAAAGAAATAAAGATAATTCGGTCACAGCTGGGCTTCATTTCCCAGATGATGTGTTTGGAATTAGTGCAATAAAAGAGGGAAAGTGATTTTCATACGTCAAAACTTTCTTTTTTTCCCTGCTCTCTCGGATGATTTTGTGTAATCTGTCGCCAGGCGAAACAAACGTCAAGCGTGACGGCGCTCAGAGGTCGTTTTCTCCGCTGACGCGCCTCGTTAGTGGAGCTCCGTCCTCCCTTAACGCTGCACTTTGATGATAGTCAACCTCAATATTTAATATAGAAAGAAAAGTGCACAAAGTGAATTATAAATGTGTGCAGCAAAGCCTTGTGTGTGTGTGTGTGTGTTTCCTTTTTTAACTTTCCAACCCTCATTAGTTATCTCAAAACTTACTGACTTATCGTTTGACCCTTTCGTTAGAGGGCACTGGAGGAAAACCACACGCACCGTATGAAATATTAATCTGAACTTATACATAATACATCACTGACGGTTAGCACTTTTTTTCTGCAGAATTCCGTCAGAACGGCTTGTCAGGTGATCAAATAGCTTCAGAAATCCTCTTGGCCCACACCTGTCACACATCAGGTGAGCACGTTCACTTCTGCAGTCGTCGACTTTTTAGCTTCGCTGGAGAAAAATGCCGGCTGCACAGCGTGAAGGCTGAAGGCGAACGGCTCCATCTGGGTGCAGGTTCATTTCCTGTAAGCCCGGCTTTTTACTGCGCCATGCGGTTCTGCCATCGGGCTGCAGAGTGAAGGCATCATTGTGCATCTGCCATCAGGACAAGACGAGGCGGTCACTATCCTCAGGTAACAACTGGGAAAAGAGAAAAACTGGGCGGATGGAGGCAAAGAAGGTGAAGGGAAGGTGATGAAGAGCACCTGTATTGTGTTTCGCTCACATCTGGGACATGAGACAGTTTCAAAACCAGCTTTCTTTCAACTAAATCAGTTCATATGCTGATTGAAAGTAAGTAAAGTGAAGTCCACAAAAACAGGATTGCTGCAAAAAACCCAAAAACATAGAGCTCGCCTGATGTATTCAAAGTCTCTGGAAGCCCCAAGATCCCATATTAGCATAAAAAAAGACATTATTTACACCCCTGACGTGCAGTCTTAGAAGCTACAGTGATGATTGAATCTTTAAAAAGTGTGTTAATAATGTGTAGGAATAAAGATTAAGGTGTACAGGGGCTCGAGTTTAAACAGGTTCAGAAAGATAAACCAGCCGAGCTGACAGGTGAGTTTTGTTGTCGCTCAGCTGGGCTGAAGAATAAACAGAAGTTCACTCATCTAGAATGAAGCGAGAGTGGCGTCATTCTTACCTGTCTTCAAACCTCCACAAAAGGGGGCGTCGTCACACCCTGATTGGCTGAGAGGGGAACAACCTGAGCTGCACACAGGTGATCTGAATCCACTGCAATCAGTCCAGAAAACAACACAATGCTGCAAACGTTTTGTCTGGGATCTCTGGGTTTTCCCTGAAAAAACTTGGATCACGCCTCACAGAGCCACTTGGAGCCGTGTTATGTTTTGTTTTCAGTCCCCGTCTGCTGGAGCTGTTCAGGGAAAAATGCTGCAGAAATGAAACTTAACCGGACTTTCCATCAGCATGAGGGTGAGTAAGATAATGACCGAATTCTCATTTCTGGGTGAACTTATCCTTTAACTTGTGAGCAGTATTGTTGCTACTCGTCTGAGGACTGAGAGTTGTTGCCGTGGGTTGCGTTTTATCATCAGAACATCCTGTTTTTGTGTGTTTTGCTCAGGTGTTTGTTCACTTTTCAACCATCCAGCAGTTCAATCAGTTTGAGGTCACGCGAACAGAATTAAGACGACAACTTTCGGCATCATAAATCAGCAACATTTATTTCCACTTTTTTTTTTTCTTTTAATACATTAAACGTGCATATCAATAAAACTAAAATGAATCATATAAATACCTCTACTGTAATACTGTTACAATAAATATGGCTCTACAAGATTTTTCTAGGTTAAATAAAAACAAAACTTCATATCAACAACTGCTGTGCGACACAAAGGAGACACTCAGGAAATACTGAAATACACGTCTTCTCTTTTTTTTTTGTTTCTTTTTTTTTTAGCACATCCAAAACACGATGGATCACCTGTTCGCCGGTGATTGTGCTCTGATCCGATCGCGACCTAATAACCTTTCGTACAGTCGGTCGTCTGTGGAAGTGGCCCCTCCCCCCCCTCTCCCCACTTTCGGCTCTCCTGCTGTGCTTTTTCTCTAAAAGTGATGTTGGGAAAAAAAAGAAAATGTCACAGTGTCAGAATGACAGATTTAGAAAAACTGGTGTTTGTTATCGTGTCCGCGCTCAGACCAGCGACACAGTTGCCTTTCGCCAAATTTGTGCTGAAGGGCAGAGTATCACACACACACACACACACACACACACACACACAAAAATCATAAATGTGTTCAAGAGTTAATTCATCATTGTACAAGTTAAAATTGGCACTCTGCTCCATTATGTAAAAAAAAAAAACTAAAGAGAAAGAAGTCTTTTTTTTTTTTAACCCCAGCTGTGTCGAACGTGATACCGACTGAGAAAAAAGCGTCGTGGGGTGGAAAAAAAGGGACCAGGCAGTGAAAATATCATGTCACAGCTGTGATTCACATGTACGGGAACACGTCAACACGTCAACAGCCATGTCAAAAATATTACATACAGTACTTTTTTCTTTAAAAAAAATAATAATAATAAAAAAAATTACCAAGAAAACTCTTAAATCTGATTAACGTGCAAGAAATTAAACACACCTACTCGTTCACAAAACTCCCACGCACGATGTTCATCTTCTACGTGATGCACAATGAATAATTAATGTATAGATCGAGTAATAAATATCAACACACGTATATGTTTTTGTAACACGTCACCTCAGCCTTTTTCGATTCCGTGTAAATGTCGAGTATAATGTCGCCCCATGCACCACCGTCTTTTAATCTTGTGCTTTCCTTCACACTGAATAACTCAAATAGTTGTCCACACACAGAGGACACGTGATGCCAGAAGGTTTTTTTTTTTTTGTTTTGTTTTTTTGTTTTGTTTAACGTGTTAAGTGACAGAAAGTATGGACGCCGATTAGCAATGATTTAGATAAATGTCCCGTGGAACAAAAGGAAGAAAACCCAAAAAGGAAGAAGAGCTGAGAAAGAGGTTCAATTTCAGTGGCTAAAGCTAAACTTCACAGCATAGTGTGGGAGGGTGGCAGCAAAGTTCCAACGTCTGACAATTTTCAGATATTGTGCGGTATCAATAATAACTAATGATACAAATAGTTATAAACCTTTTTTTTTTGTTTGTTGTGAAAATAGACAAAAAACAGAGAGAAAACACATTCGGTAGACTGTAAAAACCAGGAGAGGAGTCGTGTCTGTGCGCCGTCCTCAGTCTCAGAAGCCAGGCATGTGGCAGTACGCCTCCAGCGACGACAACAGGATGTAGACGAACCAGAGGCAGAGGAACATAGTGAAGGTGATCAGCTTGGGTGTCCGTGGGCCCCCGAGCTCCCCGCCCGACACGCTGGGACGCCGGCGGTAGAGCAGCACCAGCACGCACACCAGCGCCATGATGGTGAAGACGGTGACGGAGAAGGCCAGCGAGCCCGGGTCCACCTTGAACACCTTGCCCTTGGTGTGCCAGTAAACGGACGCGATGGTCCACGCCACGCCGATGCCCAGGAAGACGTTCACCGCGTTGCTGCCCGTCACGTTGCCGATGGAGGCGTCGGCGTATTGATCCTGGATGGCCGCCACTTTACTCGCAAACGTGTCTGCGGAGGAAGGAGAGAAGTTAATGAAACAACAACACAGACATCAGGGTTTATAAAACATACATGAACATGAAGGTGTCAAACATCTTTAAAATGTGATGGCCATGTTTCTACAGTAGCCCAGAATGGACAAAACAAACCACTGGCTTTAGAGAGGGCTTTTTATGTCATTAGCGACCACCACAGTGAGGCACGGGGGGTATTCAGTTGGTTCCGGTCTGCCAGCTGGTGCCTGCTGTTCTGTTCCGGGTTCACTTCAGCCTCTGACTAAAGTTAGCACTCACCAGAGACTCAACAGACGACGCTAGGTGGAATTAGCATCTCTTTAGCCGTGCGAATGAAGCTAGCACGCTAGCTTGGCGGCTTCCAGCTAGGTGGACGTGTTTTCTAGTGGCCAGGCTTCATTCGGCTCACCTCAGCTCCACCCACGCTTCATCTCTTTGCCCGCTTTTGGATTAGCTGCAGTTAAGCAGAGTCAGGCGGCGCCAAGATGGCAACGACCGGATCCGCCCACATCGAGATTTACATTCGGCTCTCCAGAAACATATGGGTGACATCACCCGGGCTCCTTCTGCAGTGTTTTTTTTAACAGCCAGTGAGTGTGACACACAGAGAAATACACTTTCGTATTTGCTTTCTGATGTAGAGTTAGGCAAATTTGTAAATCAAGACTAATATATGTGCTTTGTTGCTCCCTAAGCTAAAGGCAGCTGGAGACGATTGTTGGGTTTGTTGTTCGGTGGGTCGAGCAGCAAGCTGTCAATCATGGTGACACGTTAGCTGGCTCGACTCTGACCAGGTAACGAGCCCAGACTGTCCAATCAATAAACAGTCTTGACATGTAACCTTCTGCGAAACGGCAAATTGTCATTTTTAAATGACGCCATTTCCTGTATTCTGGTTCCTTTTAGCTTCATGGACTGGGGCTTTTATCTGGATCAACTAGCATGAGAAAGATCATGTGCACATTTGTAATTTCATCCGGTTCACATATTTGAAGATATTAAAAAGCTAAAAGTATAAAAAATTCATTTGATGATCTTTTCATAATGGCTTTGTGGCACAGTCCTTTTGATATATAGACTGTTTTCGGGTTCAAAATACACATTTGCTTACATTTTACAGAGCAATTAACTTCAAATCCAACACATCTAAAAATATCTAGATGAATATAACATTAACCCACCAACAATGACTTAAGGGGTTCTGCGCTTTCACTGCTCTTTATTGAATAAATGTAATAACCTCATGTAGTTATCAGGAGCCCAGTTGGATCAGCTAATGTAACGGTAGCGCTGCAGTAACATTTAAGAGATTTAGAGATGATAATAAAAACATAACAGCGGCTGAAGCTCCTCCTCTGACGCCCTTCACTCTTGGTAGTTCACTTCATTTGTTCATTTCTTTCCTTTCATCTCATTCGTCATCTCACTTTCCTGTTTCCTGTCACGTTTCCTTTCCTCCGACCTCGTATGCTCTCTGCCCACCAGTGTGAACGCATGTCCTCTGATACGCCCCCCCGACCTGTGGATGCTCCTGATCATCAACCTCTAACTTATTCATGTGAGGCACAACACATCTGCACACTTAAAGGAGAGAATGTGTTCGTGTGGGGCTACGAACTGTGAAGAACTCATTTTCATATTCTCATTTGTGTATCTCTGTGGCATTGTTCAGAGCCCTCCGTGAAGTGGGAATACAATTAGGCAGCACAGAGAGAAAACAAACAATTGAGACAGCGCTCTCTTTAGTTTACAACGTGTTAATGCTCGGGGCAGAAGCTCTGGGGAGATTCACTGACAGCACAGGTTGAAGCTGAGGTTACACAAGTCTCCCCAAGCAGCTGCTTCCACCGCACGAGCAAAAAAAAAACAAAAAAAAAACCCAGAGGAATCTCAGGGCTCGTCCGACAGACGCCCACCTGGAACAGAGGTGCCGAGGGCCACGAACACCACGGCGGTGACGGAGTCTTTGAGACCGACGGTGCAGCCGAAGTGAGAGGCCAGGTCCCCGGTCACGGCTGTCAGCACGCCGATAAGGGAGATGGACACGAAGAAGCAGGCCCAACCGTTCCAGTACTCGGTGGGCGGGACGAAAGCGAAGAGGACTTTCCAGAAAACTGTCAGGAAGTGCATGATGTAATCGAAGCAGGACGGCAGGCGCTCCTCTCCGCTCTCTTCCTCGTCGTCGTCGCCTGGAACAGACAGAAAACATGAGTGTAGGCCCTCCTCCGCTGACATCCTGAGGAAAGAAAGCCGAATGTGAGCCTTGTTTCAGAGAATCAGATGCTCAAGTATCATCTCAGTTCATTTAAAAAGGCGCACAAACCACAACAATACTTTTACACCAACTTGGACAACATCTCAGACGGCTGCATTTACGCCACTTGACGAGTGTGTGGGAGCTAACCTTTTCAAATCATTACATTTAATCTGTAAATATAGCGATGACTCACTGTATGAGACATGCATACGGGCCGGAAGCGTCCTTTCTATTTATATATATATAACACGCTTCTCTGCATGAACATCTGAACGCAACCGCAGAGAGAAAAAATGAGAGAAATGAGCGTAAATCGACACATCTCTGGTGTTTCTGAGGCAGCTGTTAGCCAAAAATGCTTTGTGCTCCGGTGCATGTATAAAAGGTTCACGAAGCTAAGCGAGCGGCTTTTCGAAAGGGCAAATTAAAAAGGGTTCACCATACTTGGTGCATCTACCTAAATTCTTCAGAGCCATTAATTTAGCGGGTGAGCCACAAGAGGAATTCACCACATCGTGCACTTTTTATGAACCTGGATTAAAAAAGGCTGCAGGCTGAGTTTGTGTGAGCTTTTTCATTCGTTACTGGTTAACTCAGGCTTTTTTAAAAATTCAGTCAATGTCAAACGAAGGCATTTTATTAAAAGGAAGTTTATAAAGAAAAAAAAAGAAGGAGAAGCAGCTCGACAGCTGAGCTGGTGAGACGCAGCTGGTGGGATCCAGATCGGGCTGCAGGCTCAATCTTCCTCCAGTCCGGTCACAGAGGGATGAACTGATGAGACATCTCAGGATGCCGCGACTCACCTGCACTGACAGTGACGGCGCTAACAAACTGCTCCCTCCAGCTGCTGCTCCCCACCACCAGCGCCAGGTTCGTCTTCTTGATCAGCTTGTCCACCGTGCTCTGCAGAGACACCGACGGCAAAAATAAACTTTTAATGCAACGCTCACTTGCACCGACTGACTTGGGCGCAACATCCTGCAAGAAGTCACGGCACCAAGTCACACATCACCAACTAAATCTTTGAAATCGGATCATATTTTGTGGAGAAAATGTCTTCTGGTTTTCCCGTCGATGTCCTTTCAGCTGCTCTACTTCAACTCTCCTGATGGACAGATGCTCTACTTGCTGCTCCGGCTGCTAACTGTAGTGGCCGTTAGCTCAATTAGCTCAGTTAGCTCAGTTAGCCATGCAGCTAACTGACTCCCCCTGACCAGATGCTGATGGTGGAAGCTAAGAAGAGAAGAGGACCCATGCAAAAGGGAAGAGGCGAGGCCAAGTATGCAATATTTGAAGTTTCTGGTCATTTCTGGGCATATTTATGCCAGGTCGGGCCGCCAAACCACAAAAATAATACATTCTTACATAATGATACTTCGAGATACGATCAAATGTGTCCCTCCTCCCGCCACTGGTGCACAATGAGTCACCACAACAGATGCAGGGGAGCACAAAACCCCACGATCCCTCAGGATGAAAAGGCACGCAGCCAGCATAAAGCTGCCTCACACCAGCGCAGAAAGAAGAGCTGCAAGTATCAGCACATGAAACTGGAGCCCAGAGTATCAGTGCAATATCACATTACGGCTTAGAATTGGTCTTAAAGGGGCACCCGACCAACATTTCAGTTTAGAGAGAAGATTACCGCACAAAATTGGAAAATGTCGTCGTCGTCGGTGGGTCTGACGGGAGTCTTGTCACAGTGATGTTATCAGTGTTATCTCAAGCCTGCGCTCCAGAAAAAACTGGGGAGGTTACAGCGGCTGCAGCCTTTTAAAATACATGGATATTTAAGAGGCAGGCAGCGTGTTCAGATAGACATCCTTGAGCTGTGCTGTGGGGAAACATGGCTCGGGGATATCTCGGCCTCGGCTGCATCGATTTTGAGCGTTTCTGTTTTGATCTGTCTCTCAAAAACCAAAACCTTTGACTTTTACAGACATGAAGTGCAAAAAATAATCAGCGTTGTATCCCTACAAAAAGCTGCAGTGCGGCTAAGTGAGACGATTTTAAACTTGATGACAAGTGACGAGTGAATGACTCCACTGGCAGAGCTTCTCCTGACGAGCACGGCACTAATAATTTATTACACATTCCTTGTTAGCTTAAATATTCATGTCTTACATTCAAACCCCAAAATATTGTGATGTGACTAATATTGGTCGTGTGTTTTGATCTTTGACCACGAACGCTGCACGAGTTCAACCGTGGACGCCCCCTGTGGGAGACGAGGCTGCGCTGCATGCTGTAAAGTAAGTCGACCTTTAGTTGCCTCTAAATTATTAAACAGTTAATAGTTCCCTGTGTGTTTTACTACAAAGTGTCGGGGTTGCACAGATCGTTTTTGTGCCCTCGTCCCTCGAACAGCCTCCCTTCCTGCAGCTCTAATTAGTGTAGCGTACTGAAACAACGCTCCCCACTGGGGGATAATGATGATGTCGCGTTGGCCGCTCCACAAACTGCGTGTAATTAAAGTTTTACCTTGAATTCATACGACTCCTCGATGACGACCTCCAGCTTGGTGTGCTCGCCCAGACAGGGGCAGCCCATCTTTGACACGTCCTCCGGCTCCATCTTCGTCTTGTTGTCGTTGGTGTCTCCTGGTAAAAGTTCACAGGTGACATCAGGATTAATTTTACAAGATTTCAGGTAGTTTTTTTTAAAACAAGCTTTTTGTACGTTTGCATCCAAAAAAACGTGCTGCGTGACCAGTTTGATTATCGTGTCGCTGTGACAGATAAAGTCATGCTTGTTATCAGAATCTGATTACAAAATGCTCAGGGTGCCCCTCATATGAATACTGATATAAATAATAATAATAAAAGCTTGGATTTATATGGGCCAAGGAGGCGTAACACTTAGGGAGGGAGACAAAATACCAAATCTGAAATCATACTTTTATTTTCCTTTTGTAATGTTGTCAAAGTACTTTTAAGAAAATATGATTAATCTGCAGCTGTGTGAAGAAATACAGAACATTAACTCAATTAGGCCCTTTTTTTTTCCCTTTTAGCTCCAATCTTGATTTAATTATTTCATCCCAAGATATTTTAAAGGGCGTCACACACACCGGAGGGACCACAAGCATCCGATCTAATCCCGATGAGTTTCTTTCAATGGATACAAACTGCTTTTGCACAAGAATTTAAATAAAACATAAAGTGGAGAGTGGAAGCGATGCAATATGTATTTTTTTTGTTTGTTTTTTTTTGAGCCGGGAAAGAGAATAATCAGGCGTCTGTGTCCTCAGCTCACCGTGTCGCTGTCCCACCTCCAGCAGGATGGGCTCCTCCAACACGATCATGAAACACTTGTTCTTCTCGTACTCCTCGTCATCGATGATCTTCACGTTCAGCAGCTTCCTGGAAAAGGGGTGAAGGAACAACAGAGAGAGGAGAGGATGACGGGTTGGAAAGAGAGATGGATGAATCAACTCGTGTCAGCACATTGGTAGCTTTTCCAATATGAGTAAACCTGGAATTAAATCACAAAATAGATCCCGGGCGACCGGCGAGAGCGGCTTAAAAAAACAGCGTAGCCAAGAGGTAGCCTGCCTACACAATGAATCAGGGCTGTTAGATAAGCAGATGGAAGCTGGAGATCTTTTAAAAAAAAACAGATTTACAAATGTAGTACAGCAAAAAATTAAAAAAAACATTAAATATATATATATATATTTCCCTGCACCCCACAAGAGGGCGGACTCCCTCTACACCATTAATTCCATTAGAGCACAAGAGATGAGGAGTGAAGTAGCCCACACCCCTCCCACACACTCCAAGTTAGAAGTCACAGGGAATATTATCTGGTTTCTCCGTGGAAATTAACGCGGCTCCCTGTGTGTGAATGCAGGCAGGTTAAAGGGAGACGCTTTAAAGTCGAGGCGCCCCTTCAGATCTGAGGCGCCCCTGCAGGACGGCGGTGTCGGAGCTCTGACCGACATATTTGCCTCAACCCTGCTTCGTTCTCCTCCGCTGTCACCGCCAGTCTTTCTCTGCCTCACTCTCTCTCTCTCCATCTCCCTAATGATATGTGGGTGGCTGTCTATTTCTGTCTACACTTATACACTCAGGATTCAACAACATGCAGGCAGAGCTCTTTCGCTCGCAAGAAGAGAAGAAGTTTATTTTAATACACGAAATGGCGCGTCATCGGCTGTCTAATGTCAGGGAGAGTCATGCCTGTGGGAGCGAGGAGGAGGAGGATGAGGGGGGGATAAAACAAAAAAAAAAGGGAATCGCAGTTTAGCCTAGAGTCCTCTTCTTACGATGGGCGCAAAATAGTTTATCTTTTTTAAAACGAGATGGTGTTTGAAGTGCGATATGTGCGGGAACACAAGTAAGTTTCCCTTTTTAAAGCCTTAAAATAAAGTGTGATGGTTCCAGTTGCTATGGACCGCGTTCAGGCAGCAGCAGCAGCAGCAGCAGACACTTTTGATATTAAATCACACTTCGGGCAGATACTGAACGTCCTGCTTTTGAGCGCATCAAGACGGATGCAGCCGCTCGCAAACATTTACATTTCCAGAGAAACCTGAAGAAGAAGAAGAAGAAGAAGAAGCCAGAAATGAAACGCTGTCAAAAAAAAAACAAAAACAAGCAGTGGCAGCAGGGGAGTCGATTCAGAGACTGAATTAGGCTGATTAGGTGGCAATTTAGAGCTCAACCTCTGAGTCTGATGCTCATTTGCACTCGTTTCAGACAGAAGGTGGGTGATAACAACACAGAGAGGGAATAAATCAAAACTCGGCGACAGAGAGACGACTGAAGTGAGATTAACAAGCGACCTGGTTGAATCGCCGCTAACGAGCAGCTGCCTGGGAAGCTGAAGAATCTGATTCGTAGAAAAGTAAAGCGCCTCATCATCGAGCATTTTATCTTCATTTAGAGTGTTTGGTTAGTGACCTCATGTCCCTCCTCCTCCTCCTGCTGCTCATTAATGTGTGAACGCAGGATGCTTCTGTTTACTGGCAATGCTGGAGCAGGGAAAGCTACCAAACCCGGTGCTCCCGGTGACGAAAAGAGAAAGAGGAAGAAGACAAAAGGAGTGAAAGTGTGGTGATGAGGAGGGAGAGCACGCTCCGCCTCCAACTACTAATGTCTTTGGCTTTAACACGACCTGCTAAAAGGTTGAAGGTCTTATTAAAACTTTTATTTAAAAAAAAAAAAAAAAGACTACGACAGTCCAAAGGACGTGATGCTGTATGTTGTGGAGTAGCTTGTTTTTTACCCCTTTCAGAGAGCGACATTAGCTAACGTTAATTTAAAAAATGGAGTCCGCTAACGTAAATTAACGACGGCTTCCAGCACAACACAGAAGTTTCCACAGAACCCCTTTTTAAACTTTACAACAATACTTCCACGTGGCTTCTCAGACCAAGATCACTAGCTACTTGCTAACGAGCTAACAGACTAGTTAAAAAACTAGTTTTATTCCCAACTACAAAACTAGCCTGAGCACTCTGCTGGCTTAGCTTAGCGTAAAGACTGAAGAAAAGAGAAGAACAGCTTGCATGGCTCCGACCAAAAGTAAAAAACCTTTGGCCACCAGAACCTCCTGCAGCCGAACAATCCGGACCGGCAGAGCGGTCAGCAGAGACGAGTGAGCTGTTTGTGTGGGTAACGTTAGCTCACTGCTAGCTGGCAGCCAGAGCGGCCATGTTGATAAGCTCTTGTAGAAGGAGTGTTCCAGTTGGTACGTTATCTTTTTTGAAAGTTAGAGCGTCAGACAGGACTTTAGAAGGCATCCTGCATGTTTTTTTGTGTTTTATTACACAAACACAAATGTGAAAACGAAGAGTTTTGGGGGAGTTTCTGTTCGAACCATATTGATATTGCTATCCTTTACAAATGTTGACGGTTTCATGGGTTGCATGTGTTTGTTTCCCCTGCATGTGAGTTTAAAAATGGTCTTCTGGTAAAGAATCGGGTTATCAGCACCACCCGGTTCTGCCTCCTGAGCCCTCCGTATCTCTGCAGGTCAATGTAAACTCTCATTACAAGATTCTATCAAGACAGAAAAGTCCTCGTTTTTGCTGCTCATCACACCTCGCTGTGTGCTGCCCGCCAGCTCCATTCCTGGGACAGTTTCTGAGACACCGTGATATCGTATCCGTCACGCACGAGTGTGAAGGCGTGGACTGTATTATCTGATCGCTGTTCCACCTGAAACAATGCTAATATCTGCTGCGTGCGTGGAATACGCTGAAGAAAAGTCTGGCTGGCTCTTTTAACGTCAGAATAAAAATGGAGAAGGCGTCAGTGTCTCGCTGCCTGGTGACTGCAGAGGAAGTGTAGGTTTCATTAACTCGGATTAACCTGTTATATAAAAGCTAAGAAAAGGCGCAGGTGAGACTGTCACCTCCTAGAAATAATTTTAAAAAAAGGACCAGGCAGCTGTGACCCTTTTTTCATTTGGAGTTTCCCTCTCCTCCACATCCTGCGTTGGTTTGTTAAGGATGCTCCGGTTTCCTCCCACAGGCAGAAGTCGGTCCAGTAAGTCATGAGAAACGGAGGCTCCTGACTGTCTACAGGTATGAGTGCGAGTGATTTTTTTTTTTTTTTTGTTCACCCTGGGAGAGAGTCTCTGTTGCTGGGATATTCTCCAGCCCTCCTGAGAGCCCTGACAAGGAAAAAAAAGACACGAAAGCCAGCTGGGAAGAGTGAGTGAGTGAACGCATACGTGCTTGACAGAGTGTCAAATGTCCTCACTGCCTTTCAGATACAGAGCTATAGATCAAACCTGTGTGCCAGCATGTATTTGCCTTGCTGAAGTGTCCTTGAGCAAAGTATTGGATCTACCAGACTGACTGCGAGGGAAGAAAAGCAGCAGCAGCACCCAGAGATATGTTTCCCATCACAACAGAGGATAAAATATTAAGTATTATTATTATTATTTACAGGATATTTATATAGCACAAAAGCTTTTCGACACTAATAATGATATACGATCTTATCTGTGATAACTTGCAGATATTGTGTGGCAACTAGCCGCGAACGGCTGCTTAATGATATCTGAACTAATGAGCGCCGAGGGGGGAGGAGGAGACGAGTGAGATGAGAGGAAAAGCAATAAATAGCACAACAAGACTGAAGAGGCAACCAGCGACCTCAGACTGAGCATCAGATGGTTGAAGAGCGTCCGAACATGTCCATTTCTGAGAGTGATAATCACATTTGAGTCCATTTTCACGCTGTGATTGGCCAAATGTGCAGTAGGCAAGACAAGGAGCCGGGGTTTGAACCTATGATTGAAGCTCTCACGTCTCCAGGTAGTTAGGGATTCACCTCGTAAACATATTTCACAACACCTTACGTCCTGCGTCAGTCAGTGTCATGTTCCTGATTATATCTTCAAACAGATTTATTTCATGTCCCTGGATCTTCTCCTGAACCTAACCAAGTAGTTTTTTTTTGCCTAAACCAAACTGCAACTGAATATTTTATTAAAAACACCTGAAGAAAATAACTTCACCGAGTCTTAAATCAAATCCCAGTGAAAAAATCTGACTGTACCTGGTATTCAAACTCTCATCACCCCCATCAGAGTCCTGTGAAGGATCCATTAATCCAGTATGACATGCTGACACTTGACCTGCCCAGTTAGCCGAACCCAAGAGTTTGGTTACATAGCGCCTCGACTACTGCTAACTACACAGCAGCGTGTACGTTCTGCGTTTGCAAGAGATGCAGTAAGTCTCATGAAAACAAGAAATGATGGAATGGAGTGCAGACCATCGTCACTTCTGCCCCGCCCACACACAGCGCTTAGACACACCGAACAGATTTGTTCCCGAGCTCGTCTGAGTCTCCCCGAATGTTTCAGACGTCCAGCGTTTGGGCCGGTGTGCTCCTGCCTGGAGACCCACAGAGATGTGAGAGCGACAGCGGTAAAATGTTTGTGCTGATCCGATCTAAAAGGTTTGAAGTGTACAGATCCAAACCTTCGACCTGCTTGGGGCGCTAGAGGGGAGAGTCAGGAACAAATCTATCGGCACAATATCCATCCAGTAGTTGCTGAGTTATTTCAGTCTGGACCCAAGTGTGGGACCAACACAAGTGACAGACGCTTCCTTCCCCAGAGACACACCGCTGGCTAAAAAGCAACAGCCTAATAATATCAAGAGATACAACGAGACATGATGATTAAATACGAGATTGGATGTTTTTTCACAACAGGGAGCATCTCATCTGTGTCGGACCTTTTCTCTGCCGCTCCGCTTTCATCCATGTTTTGCGAGGAAGTTCAGCGTGTTACTGATCCCGGACTGCATTAAGAGTGAGAAATAAAGAATATCAAGGTATTGATTTCCCCTATTTCTTCCCGGTGATCTCCTCACATCTCTTTTTTTTTTTTTTTTATCTTTGCTTATGTAACTGCCCCCGTTCTCCACCTCAGCCTCAACTGGTGTGTTTAGTGCCACACATTTAGAGGCGCTAAACAAAAACAGATACAGGAGGAAGCATCAAAGGGTCTGTGCAGATCTTCTTCCTCTAATCCGAGCACACTGAAATGTAAAATGGTTCTCTGTGTCAAGCCTGTTTATTTTGGCTCTGAGGTTTGTGTCTGTACATCATAATCTATTTACTGCAGTGCAGAGCTGAGATGGTGAATTATTATTTTAACTGCACGCCTGGAATTTAAAACCGTTTCTTCCTGGCTCCACGTCAGAAGCTTTACAAACTTGCCTTTCCTCCTCCTCTGGCTCCTCTGCATTCTCAAACATCGATAGGCAAGATGCAACACAGACACAAAGACACACAAAGCCAGAGACGCTGTGACAAACACACACACACATCGGGCTGCCTGGAGGCCTGCTGCCGAGTGTCAGCTCTTTGTCCCGAGCGCCCAGGGAAACACTCGGGTAAGAAAAGCCAGCTCTGTTTTTTTGAGGGATGAACTTTGGCAGCCTGCTGAGCACCACGGAGCAGAGACACACATTTAACACGGAGCGTTTGCAAGCTCAGCTGCTCGGAAAACACGAATACATACACAGATACGCACCTACCAAAAGCTGAAAAAGCTTGTCAGATGACAGCTCAAAAAGGCACGCTGATGGGGGTTTCGGCTCCGTCTTTAACAGGACCGACTGAGCCCTCCAAATTAAACAACCTCATGAAAAATTCAGTCCGACTCGAGCATCCGAGCAGCGTCGAGCACGAACAGAATGTCATCTTTTAGAAAAGACTTCTCCTCAGTTGGAAAACTTTGGCTTCAATGACTTGACACAAACTTTGATAAACATCTATGTGAGTCGAGTCGAGATGAGTGCTGCCGTCTTCCACGATAAAAAACGTCTTCTTCTCTGACCTTCTGGCAGCAGGTGTCGCAGATTAAAAAAATTTCAGCTGGCCAAAAAGATAAGTAAGCTGCTGTGACTTGACCCAAACTGGACCCGTCAACTGTGACTCCAGATCCAAGTCAAATCTCCTTCACTCCAGATCAGAGTGCTCCTCCTGCATTTGACTTTAAAGCAACCTTTTTATTCTGCAGCTTCAAATTCATACCGATGGTCGACTGGTGAGTGTAAGTGCTGCGGCCGCTCTGCTGATTTACAGATACTCCTGACCGACACAACGGCCATTAATTATTGCTAAACTAATGGCTAACTGCTGTAAACTGTCTGTAGTAAACTGCTGCTGTAGTTAGCACAGCGAGCTAAACGGTGCCAAGTGCAGCAACTCAGCTGCTTGACTTCAAATACATTTCGGGCGTCACATAACATTAAATACCTAAAAAATATGGAGTTGATAAGCACAAATGAGCGATAAAAATGTGACTTAATGTCTGTTTTACGGCCATTTAGCACTGACAAGAATCTGGACACCCTGTTCCTGGGAATGAAGTGCAAAATAGAGGGGTAGGGCTTAATGGTTGAGGCAAGAGGTGTATTAGGATTGGGCTTAAATCTCTAATGCAAGAATTTCAGGAAATAAAAGTCTTAAAGACAGATGCTGAGCTGGACTTTCTGCTGTTGAACTTAAGTAATATTAGCTAGCTTGCTACGTTTATGTCTTGTCACATTTACGAGATGTTTGGCTACGCAAGCAAAATTGTTGATTGCTAGTTTTTGATAATGAATAATGTGATCACAATTAAACGAAAAGATGTCCAGGTCGATGTACATCGGACTGAATCACTGACGGGGTGCCAGAAGAGAAAAATAAATAAATAAATCAAGTCTGGGATATTTTTGCTTTTAAAGGTGCAGCGTGTGAGAACTGTGGGCGTCTGTTGAATTCAAACACCCAACAAATAAGGACAAACATATCACCGGAGAAGCTGCTAACTGCTAGTCTGTTTACATCATTTATAATGACTGTTGTTAACATGTTGTTAGCGTGTTAGCACGACTAGCAGTGCAGCTAGACGGACGGAGTATTGGCGTTTACACCGCTAGCACAGGAGCTAGAAGAAATGCCTTGTCATGACCGCGGCTAGCTGGTTAGCATTGCCTTTTCACATTCTATTTATGATTTCAGTATTTTTTTTTTCTAATATTTTAAACCAAATCTCATACACATTGAGCCACTGAGTCCTTGTTATTCAAAGCAGCGCCGCAGCAGCTGAAGACAGCTTTGGCATTTTTTCCGCTATGTTTGGGTTTTCTCCGGTTCTGTGCTGGCAGACTGTGCCACTCTGCCGTATCGCCACAGTCCGTCCTTCCCTTCCTGCGTGGATGCCGACTGTCTGGGGGAAGCATGACTCCAGATAATATAAAGTGTGCAGATGCTTGTGTTCCTGTCAGCTCGTTACGGTCAGATGAGCAGAGTCTTGGCTCTGGTAGGTGAGGGATTTTATCGAATGCTCGAGTCTCTCCGTATGAATGCAGACACGAGCTGCCAGCCTCTCAGTTCACATTGTTTCACTGTACACCGCCGTCTCATTAACTGCATCTTCTGTAGCTGCTGGCGCTACGCTGAGAACTTTTGGGACTCCTTTAACCCCTCTTCACTCCCTTTAATTACACTGGATGCTCAAGGAGCTCTTTCCAGTTTTCCCCCTTCGGAGCAACATTTTGTTTGATGTGGGTTTAAAGTGGGTTAGACGCACACACAAGAAACACTCAGACGAAGGTGCAGATAAACGTGCTCAACCGCGCTGACAAACACGGACAAATATATTCAAATCGCACCTGCACTGCACAAAAAGACAAATAGGGAGATCTGCGTTCTCTTTGACACCATGTATTCACCTGCCTCTCCTCCCACTCAAGCCGACCTACACAATACGCCTCCACACGAAGCCCTGAAATCCTCCTCGCACAGACGGATTCATCTGACACATTTTTATTCCTTTTGTTTTGTCCTCTGCTCGCTGTGAATCGTTCTGCGATGCGCTTGATACGGTTGCGGGCATTTTCTTTTTTTCAAAGCTAAAAAAAAATATCAAAACGCTGCTGTTGATAATTGCCAGGTTCATAAAAAAAACAAACACTACAAGCGCACTCGTCATCCTACCGAACCTTCAACACGGCGTTCAAGAGAAACACATCGCACTTTCACCGCTTTCTCTCTCTTTTTTATCTGCTTCTCTCCGCTGGTGCATCCATGAATCCTTTTGTTGAAGATTATCACGCAGGCTTCATCACATGCGCCTGTTTCAGCCGCTGCTCAGCCCTCACCCCCTCCGTGCTGCTGTGCGTGTCACCTGTCTTATTTTATTTCCTCCAGCGTTTCCCGCTAACCTACACTCCCCTTTGTTTTCTGCTCTGGAGTTCTCATTTGCTCTGCATGACAATGAACTCCCATATAACCTCCAAAGATTTCCCAGATGGCTTCATGTTAATTCATTCACAGAAAGCAGCTTCTTCTTCTTCTTCTTCTTCTTCTTCTTCTTCTCCTCCTTTTTACATCAGCCGCAATGTTTCATTATCTGCCTCACAATTATATCCTCTAATCCTCCCACGTCAGATCTAAACTTCTCGCTGTGAACGTATCTATGACTCATGAAAATAGTCCTTTTATCTTTATCAGAATAGATAACGTACTGTAATCTAGAAGGACTATTTAACATAACAGCGTGTGGGCTGTGATGTTTGATCAAGTGATGAGAAGCAGCAACAAGACACAACATCGAAGAAGAAGAAGAGGAAGAAGATGCGTCACTCACATGGTCTCATCGTTCTGGAACTCCAGCTTGCCCGACACCTCCTCGTAGTCCTCCCCTGCCTTGGCGGTGCTCTCGACGGTGTGGTAGGGCACCGCCACCTTCCCCCTCGCCCCGGACGTCCGGTGAACCTTCACCTGCATGTTGCCGATGCTCTCGCTCACCCTCATGGAGTTACTCTCAAATGTAAAAATGCCAGCGTGGTCGTCATCGTAGATGGTAACCGTGGCGGTGTGAGCGCTCCCCAGGGCCGCCTTTGGAGGGACGTGGGGGGAGAGGCCTACCGTACTGTTGCTGGAGGTGATGGAGCTCGGCTCCAGGACCGAGACCTCAGCTCGGTGCACGATGCGTGGATTACTAAGGCGAACGTAGAAGTGCTCATCCTCTTCAAAAATGTCATCATCGATGACACCGACGGTGAACTCTTTCGTCGTCTCGCCGGGCTTGAAGACCAGAGTACCCTCCGCGAACTCGTAGTCTGATCCGGCATTAGCAGTCGCATCCTCCGTGCGGTAATCTACCTGTGGGCCACAAACAGAGAACGAGGCTTTATAAAATATTCAATGGATGGAGTGAAAAATAAAAGTCTGAATTATTAATGTTCTCAACACCTCAAGCTGCTGAAGGATGATTTTTAAATTGACCCTGAGTGTTTACCGTATTCCTATTATTACTTCGTCTTACCTTCACAGTGCAGCCGCTTTCCCCTCCATGCCTCGTCACCGCCAGCTTGAGTGAGCCACAGTTCTCGAAACACTGGTAGTGAGAGTGCTCGAACTGCAGGTAGATGGTGTTGGGATCCTCCTCTTGACCGCTGGCTTCGTGACAGCTCACCACCTTCCTGGCCTGGTCGGCGGCATGCTTCTTCAAGATGTTCCCGGCTCCGATCATCATGCGCGTGGCTTGAATGCGATAGAAAGCGCGACTCTTCTGCTGTTGGACCAGCACTTGGTAGTTGGCCATCTCGATCAGCTGCTCCATGTCCTTCTCCGGGTGCCTCTGTTTTAAATCCTTCAGCGTGCGAGCCATCTCCCGTCTGGCTTCTTCTTCTTGGTCTTGCTCTGCGCTCATCCCTCCGCCTTCCTCCACTCCTTCCAGCATCCCATCCAAAGCCTCTTTGGGATGAGTGTGGGAGTTCACACCCTGGCCGTCCATTTCCAAGTCCATTTTGGTGAACATGGCGTCTCCCTCTGACTCGATGATGATGCCTCGGGTCTTGTCGGCACGGTAGCGCTTATGGACGTACTTGTAGAAGAGCAGGCGGCGATCCGCAATCCAAGCTTGCAGCACACAGAGAGGGAAGAAGAAGAAAGTGAGGACGGCCTCCCAAACTTGCACCTCTCCGGGTGAGAACACTGACAGGATGAGATACAGCCAGACGTAGGCGAACATGCTCCAGGCGGCGGTGACGAAGAACACCCGCAGGTGCTTTATCTTGCGGGTTTCATTCTCTGGCACCACGTAGACGCAGATCGCGATGATGATGAACATGTTGAACGCGGCACTGCCCACAATGGTGCTGGGGCCCAAAGCTCCAGCCTCAAAATTATGGCCGACCACTTCAATGACGGACAGCAGGATCTCCGGCGCCGACGAGCCCAGGGCCATCAGGGTCAGGTTAGATACCGTCTCATTCCAGATGCGCACGGTTGTCGTCGTCGTCTCACCGTTGGGCTTCTTGATGGTGATCTCCTTTTCCTGAGAGGTGATCACCTCGATGGACGACATGAAGCGGTCTGCGATGATGGACATTCCCAGGAACATGTAGATGAGGGCCGCAAAGTAAACAATGGCGCGCGCCACCTTGTCACCCACCGCGGGGTTCTGGGGGTTCCACATGGGCAGCACCACGCCATCGGAGCAGTTGCCTTCGCTGGAGCAGTTGCCCGGCGTGCTGTTGGCATCGTCGTGGCTGGCGCTGCCCTGGGAGAAATGGGTGACTCCTGGGAGCAGAACCAGCAGGACGGACATGAACATACATGGTGTGAAAGATGGCGTGAGATTCAAGATGCGCTTGGGCAGAAACATGGCGGCGGGACGGTGCTCGGAGTCTCCTGATGCCGGAGTTCAATCCACATCACATGTGGAGGTCTAACACAAGCCTCTGAAAGAGAAAAGAGAAAAACAAATTCGTGTGGAGGATGAGATCGTCACATTAACTACGTCAGATGCTCTTGAAATAACCTCCACAAGCAAAGGTTTACATCACAAAAGTCCTCGCAGTCGTAACTCTTTTGTATGTAAATGATGTGGGATCCAACAGTTTGCTCGTTCCGAGGTTTGGAAAGCCAGAAATATTGGCACCTACTAATAGTTGAGTCATTGGCATTGAACTACCCTGTCACACTCCCACACACGTAATGTGGTCATTCTGTGTGAAGCGGCAGTAGAAACGTAACCCTCTGCACCTGTAGTATTGAGGGAAAAGGTGACTCAGTCCACCCGGTACTGTGAGGTTAGGTAGGAGTCCAAAAATAATCTTCTCTGACAACGTGCATAACAAAAGAAGAACAGTTGTTCTTAGAAAGCCCAGACCAACTGATATAAATACTATAAGATTATTCAAAGGAGAAAAACAATCCTGCTCTCTCGTGGAAGCTCAGCACGCCTCTCAATCTCCTCAATATATTGTTTTAATGCTTTAAAAGAAATGTAGTAAACCCTTTTTTTTTTCCTCTTACGTAAGCTGTTTAAACTATGTCAGGGGACAACTTAAAATAATTTCACAGTGGTTTTCTTCTTGGCAGCAGCACGGCCATCAACATCTTGGGCGAGAGTGCAGCGTCGAGGCTGTCCAGAGGATCAACATCTGCATCGGTGTGAACGGTGGGGAGGGAGAGAGGGGAAAAAAAGAAAAAAAACGCCAAGGAGTGTAATCGGGTGCTTCCTAATTAAAATTTTAAGACCCATCTCCATCTCAAAAAGTGGGTTGCCTACCTCCAGCCGGAGGAGATTTGACAATGCTTTACGTACAGCACATGCTCTCATTGACATGCAGCAAGAGAGGGAAAAAAAAAAAAAGCTGCAATCTTCCCTCCGAGCTGCTCAATCGAGGCTACGTTTGATGGTGAGGCAGCGCAGCGCCGATGAAGAAATTAAGCTGTCGTGTTTTGGTTTTAGAAAATAAATGACAGATTGATTTTGCGCACCAGCTTCATGCAACCTGTCTGCTGATCAGATCTGAGAAAAACATCAAGCAAGGTCAGCGAATACTGACGTTCGGATCACAGCAATAGAAGAGAAACGTGACCCTTGTTGGATATGTCGGTTCGTCCATTGTTGGATGTTTTTTTTCCTCATCGATCTGAAAGTTGTTTGGTCGGAAAAACGCCGAAAATTGTGGATGAAAGCTCAAGATGATGTTCTTAAATGTCCTGTTTGCACACAGTCGGACAAATTTAAGCTGCTGGAATCAGACAATTTAGCTTTTTTCTTTCCTACTCAAGCTGATTAATCGATAATCAGAATACTCGACAATTACTTACAAGAGCCAGCATCTTGTTATTAAACTCATCAAGCTGATTATTGAGCTTTCCAGGCACCCGTAGATAGATTTAGTTTACTTCTTGGAAAGAGGCAGCTGTTTCCAATGTGGCGGCGAGGCTCACTGGGCAGAACCAGCGTCTTGTTATCAGAAGGTCGTTGGTTCGATTCCCCTGGGCTGCATGTTGAAGTTACCTTGGGCAAGATACTGAACCCCAAACTGCACCTGACATCCATCACCGCCATCAGTGTATGAATTACTTGTAAGTCGTCTCCTAAATGCCCTAAAATGTAATCGATTAATCCAAATAATGATAATGATTTCTCTGCAGGGAGTTTGAGGGGAGGATTTATTCGAAACGATGCTGCTAACGCCTCTTGGATGCCGTTGCACACATGTGGTGCTCCATTTTTTTATTTTCTCAGCCCTTCCACTCAAACATCCTGCTTCCGCCACTGGTTTGAAGCTCTTAAAAAACAAGTAGATGATCGTACACTTGATGTAATTTAGAGAGGATCGAATATTTGACCACACTGTGACAACATGATATGATATGATATGATATGATATGATATGATATGATATGATATGATATGATATGATATTGCCTTCTCTGGCACACAACCCTGCACAAATTTTGAGTGGGTGACGTTTCTATGGTAAACGCGAGCTCTCCAACTGGTGGGAATACAGGAATAAAACATGGTTTTTTTTGTCAATACTATAGAGACGAGAGCTGACTGCATATTTTTTATGTTCTCGCGTACGTGCTTACGTACATTCCTCTCTCAAAATCAGCAGGGGGGCAACAAGCTTAACCGAACTTAACGGTACTTGTTTCCCTGAGGAATACAAGATACACACCAAACAAAGGCAAAATAAACGTTCACCTTCCTGTGATAATATGCAAATCTTTGAGTCATATCAAAAGACATTTAATAGATTCCAAGGATGCAAAACCTCCAGCTGGGACAAAAAAAAAAAATCAGATTCTCTGCTGATCTTCAAAACGAATATCTTGATTAAAAACCCAACAGGATGCCTCTTTTTACCATCTCGCAGTTTGTCATTTAACCTTTCATGATTCTCAAACTTCATCCAGAAAATCTTTAAAAGAATAACCTGACCCACACAGAATTATGAGGATTTAATCCCTGTTTGGTAAGCAGAGGTCTCAGGTTGGCAAGTAAACACTTGTACATAATGAGTCACACTTTGATGGCAGCACTCTCTCGTTTTATGAGCGATGGAGGAGTTTTTTTTTGTTTGTTTGTTTGTTTCAAATGATGGCAGACTCAACTTGTAATGAGACTCATCATAAATGTCATTTCTTTGCCGTCTTGGGAATTAAAAAAAAGTCATAAAAATACCAAACAAGAGGGGAAAGTGAAGCAGAGACGACGTGTAAACAGACACCGACTGGTGACACGACTTCTTTGAGACCTTGTGTTTTGAAAAAGACACAATTGAAAGCCAGAAATGAAAAGCTTTTTTTTTCTGTCTGCAGAGCCTCAACACAATGGAGGGAGAAGAAAACAAAGATGCTCATGCAGGAATACACTTCATCTCTTGGTAAATATGTTCCACCCAAAGTGCAGCACTCACCTGGGTTCAGATGTCGGTGCTGGGTTGGAAGTTGTGGCCTCAGGAGATGAACTTATCTTTCATATCGCTCTGTAGAAGAAAAAAAAGGAGAGTTTCCATAATCAGCATGAAAACCAGCAGAACAGATTCAGCAGGAGAGAGTTTTCTAAGAAGCTCATTAAAATCCGGATATGTTGGGGAGCAGAAGCAGAGAGAGTAGAAACACTAAGGTGAGACATCACTGTTGCACACAGGAGACAAGTGAAAATGTTTAACAGATGCAAGAGCGAAGAGGGAGAGATGGGGAGAAAAAGAAGAAGAAGAAAAAAAAAGCCGATTATCCCATCAGTAGGCTGAGCATGACGGGTCCGTTCGGTGTGCGCACAGCAGTCCTACAGATACTCACAGGAAAAAGAAAAGCCCTGGATCTCAGCTGGACTCTGTTCTCAGCGTGGCTGCCCCCTGCACCAGATCAACAGAAGAAGAAGAAGAAGACAACCCCGTGTGCCATCCACACTGGCTGGCGTAATGGTGTTGGCTTGTTGCGCTGCCTGTCTTTGGAGATGACGCGTAGCTTTTCCACCGGTGCTCCTCCGGTATTCTCCCCCCCTCCCGACAGGTTACCCTACCTCAGCAAACTTAACACTGTGGGGATTAGTTATCAGACCCCCTCTTCTTCTTCCTCTTCTTCTTCTTCTTCACACCGAGGCGACACCTTTCTTTCTTCCACAATGCGTTTCCAGCTTCATCCTCTCCAGGCGACGTGCGATTGTTGATGCGTAAAAATAAATAAATAAATTAGATTACTGAGTCTCTCCTCGTCCCGCTCGTCTCAGTCAGTCAAACTGTCAATCTGAGGGATGAAACTGAGTGAGAAAGACACTCAATCTCTCTTCTTGTTTCTTCTGTCTGCGCACAGAACCCCCCCCCCTCCAAAAAAACAGGACCGCACATGAGAGTAGGCGTGAATGAATGGAGAGGGATTTAGAGAGGACGCAGAAAAAGCACACGGATCAGGACAAGATGGATATCAAGCAAGGAAAGGGATGGAAAAGAACAGAAAGAAAGAGAGGAGTGTTGGTGTTATGCAAATGGAAAGTCTTGTCTCTTACTCTGGCGGTGGGCAGCATTGGCACAAAAAAAACGATGAGCGGAGAGGAGAGGAGAAAAAAAGCAGTAACACTGCAGAAACAGGGGAGGAGACGTTCACACACCGCGCTACACGCACGGCTGGTTCCTCCTGACTGACTGACTGCGCATCAGGAGTCCGGGATGAAATGACCGCCTCAAACACTGAATGATCATAATTTGCTCATTATCGTCATCAGCCCACCTGCACACATGACCTGCTGTCAGCTGAGGGAAGAAGGAGACGGAAAAGGTGTTAAGACTCGGAGATGCCTGTAGGTGTGTTGTGGGCTGCTGGTTGGATTTTATTTGTATTTTTTTATTTTTTTTTTATTGCTGTAGTCTAGATGCTGATAGACATAGAGGACGATGAGGAGATTAAACACACACACACACACACACACACGCTGTAATATTAGAACTCTGGGTTAATGGTTGTTTTCATTTGGGGGAACAGAAACAATCTAAACTAGGCTAAAAGTCTAGTAGAGCTGAAGCCACGCCCCCTTTTCTATTCCCCCCTCAACTTTGTGTTTTTGATCCCGTTTGAATTGTGTGTGAATGAGATGAGAAAGACGCAGTTTGTTGTAAAACATAAGACTTAAATACGTATAAAGACGACACACCCAACAGTCGCGTCAGTGACGTCGTCTCCTGTGTATTAGCATCTCGCAGAAACAACACGTTAACCTCTCCGTAACTGCAGTCGCCAATATGAGCAGATTTATTGTGGTTTTTATCTTTTGTTAGAAGCTTTTCTGTGCAGATGGCGGCCACGGCAGTGTTGAGCGAGACGACGTAGTTCACTGAGTGGTTTAACACAAACATAGATGACTTTCTTGACTTGAAAAAATGATCTTTTTAAATTGACAAACATCATATGTGTGATTCATGACATGGTTCAAGCAGGATCAAATAAATATTTGTCTCTCTACAATCACTTGTTACGAAATAAGGTCCCATGAGGTCCAACTGAAGGGGTGTGACTTCAGCACGCGTTCGTTCAGGAACGAGCCCTAAAACCTGAAAATAAGTTAACATCTGTGCTTCTGTTTCCCTCGTCTCAAAGTTAGTTGGTTCTGATGAGGTTTTCATTTTAAAGGTGTTCTGCAGAACTTCTGTTGTGTTGGAGGACGGACGTCTATTTCTAAGCTAACGTCAGCTAAAGTTGCTTTCTATTAGCGGCACAGAGACGAACTCAAGAATGTGTACATAGTCACAACCAGTTGGGCTGTCGCGGAAAATATTAGACCAGAGTCTTTCGTAAAGACGTCCACAGTCCAGCAGCACTGATCAAATCGTCCACATGCTTGTAAGGGCAGCCATGAGACACGGGGAAGGTCTTGTTTTTCACGTGGCCAATATAAACATTATAACTGCTCAATGCTATGTAAAACCCTTATCACAAGCTCAAGATATGTTCTACAACACAAAACATGTCAGTTTGAATTGCTGAGCATTTACTTATCTTAAAAAAAGACACGCAGAGACGCCTCAAACATCCTACTGTCTTCTCACTACTCCGTCTTTTTATGTCTTTTTGTGGTTATAATGTTAAAGTCATGCCGTCATTAACAGCCCAATGTGAGCTTTTGACGCCTAAAAATATCTAAAAGTGTCATTGATTTATGAAGATTATCCTGCTGAACAGTGTTTGTAATCATAATGAACTCGTGTTTGCCACTGAGCTTATTTTGGGCGATAATGCAAAATCCAATTTAAAAGTTCCCGTCGGCTTTTTGTCACAGGAACCACGGCGATGTCAACCCTGCGGTGCTCTATTCTCATCACTCACCAGCAAACGAGATTCCAGAGCAGGTGAAAAATGGAGGGAACATCTTCGCCATCCAAGTCTTAACCGCTGGTGTGGTCAAACAAGATAAGGAGCTTGGCCTTCGGGGTGTAGTCGCAGTAAAAGCCACCAATTTTAAAACATAAAGGTCAGTCTACTACTACTCGGAGTTCTTCTCAGCCAGGGAAAATGGTTGTAAGGTATCTTCTATAGCACTAAGAGGGCTGAGAAAACAATCCTGATGACGTTGTAGTGACTTTAGTTGTCTTGAGTCTTCTTCTTGTACCTCTTCTTCGTAGTTGCTGTAAAGGCAGTCAGCCATGAATAGCAACAAGGTCTGCATTCGAAGGACAACTTTCACTCCAGAGACTTCTGTTCTTGTTTGGTGTGAGGACAAAAGACAACGGTCCATTATTTTAACTTACTAACATAGTTAAGTTGCCTTGTCCGCATTACGTAACTGAAATTTATATATCTATTATAGTTATTTAAAGCCAAACCACCATGTTTACCTAAACCTAACCACGTAGTTTGACCATCTGAGGTTCCAAACCAAAGTCTGATCGCCACATGCAAGGTCCGGTTCTCCTGTCGCTGGTATACTGCAGCAGCCATGTTGTTCTGGGAACAATGATGTATGTTGTTTTGTTTAGATATATGTATGTGTTGACTTTGTAACAGCATGAAAGACTAAGGAAAGATGCGACTGAGTTGCATTTTGGGATTTGTAGTATCCAGCTTTTAGGTGGCTAAAAGTCAGGATATCCTGACCACCGCTGCACAGATGTTGACCAGTGTTTTCTTTCAAAAATCCGTCTCACGTGTCTCCTAAAGCGTAAGTGCAGAAGTGACAGGCAGGATCTTAATCTATAAAAAAAAGTAATTATCCTATGTGGACGTGGCTCAACCTCCATTATCCATTAGTGCTGATTGTGAGCTAAAAGAGCTTTCAGCTGAATCCTGATGTTAGAACGCTGACATGCCAGCAGGTAACGTGTCAACAGGCATGTTTACAATTATTCAATGTGAACATGTTGACCTTTATCATGTGACATTAACATATTACACTTATTACCCTCACATTCTCTGTTGTACATGTAAACCTGACATCAGTTTATCAGCGCATACTAATCATTGACTCCTGAAGTGTTGAGCAACTGACTGACAGAACGATTTCACCAGAGCCACACTGGTAGCAAAGCTAAAAATATAGCTTTCATTTGGATAAAATTCATTTAGTTTTTATTGGTGGATGATTGCCTGTAATAAGGAGTGGAAGCTGTAGATTCCCCCCACCTGAAGGGATGATTATCGCAAACCTTAGAGAGAAATAAAAGAGATTAGACTGCGATCTGGAGGAGAGAAAGCACCGGGGGAGGGGACACACCCCCAACATCATGCGGAGGTGCAGCACATTGGAAACTCGGTTTAATGAGAGGAAGAGCTGTTGCGCTATTGCCTGTGGAGATACTTCACATGAAATAAGTCATTTACAGCTTTGTGTTCATACCATCGTTACACAACACATGAGTAACTGTCCCACTTGACTTTCTGGCGTATCTGTCCTGCAACGCTGACACAACCCGTAAAACATAACTCACCCTCGCTAATGTCAAGTGATTGACCCTCTTCTTCGAGTTTTGAGGTGTGTGAGTTGCAGCCAAATGCTTAAATGAATTTGAATAAACACTCAAATATCAGATTAAATAGCATGAGTTTATATAAAAAAATAAATGTGATCTTTCAAGTGAAAACACTTAACGACTATTAGTGCTGCTTATCCTTCCCTTTAAATCTTAGCACAATCTATCTTATATAACACTAAATACCACCACTGTAGCTTGCTTATTTACTAATTGTAAGTGTTGGCAGATGGGGATGTACAGTACACTATGTTCCTATAGCTTATGAGAGGAGGTGCTGCTCAGTGTAAGCCATGATGTTGATGGACCCTCCACACTTACATCACGTCACATTGTCTTCAAATTAGCAGATATGTCAGTCACGGACCAGTCAGCTTGAATAATGTCACTATCCATCAGACAGCACCAGGGACAGCACCTCAGATCGTCTTCAACACTGAATAACAGATGACAGAATGAGTAACATTAGTTAGAACTGACATACTAGTAAGATTTATATTTACAGAGCTTGTTCGGTGAAATGTGTTAATAGAATTATATGGGTATTGCTTTGTATCAAGGTCCTTGCAATAAGCATTAGTTAACTGGTAATAAGGTCCCTTTAAGGCCTTAAAAGATGTTAATTCACACTGTCATACAAAGTACATTTATTTTAGGAAATAATGAGTGAGTCCCTGAGTCCTGCTACATCTATTTTAAATAATATTGAGGATGAGTTCAGGAGTCTCACAGCCTGAAGGAGTGAAGCTGCTCCGTAGTCCGAGGAGTGAATCTGCTCCATAGTCCGAGGAGTGAAGCTGCTGTGTAGTCCGGCGAGTGAAGCTGCTGTGTAGTCCAGGGAGTGAAGCTGCTGTGTAGTCCAGGGAGTGAAGCTGCTGTGTAGTCCGGCGAGTGAAGCTGCTGTGTAGTCCGGGGAGTGAAGCTGCTGTGTAGTCCGGGGAGTGAAGCTGCTGTGTAGTCTGGGGAGTGAAGCTGCTGTGTAGTCCGAGGAGTGAAGCTGCTGTGTAGTCCAGGGAGTGAAGCTGCTCCATAGTCCGGGGAGTGAAGTTGCTTCGTAGTCCGAGGAGTGAAGCTGCTGTGTAGTCCGAGGAGTGAAGCTGCTCTGTAGTCTGGTGGTACAGCAGTATATACTTCTGTATCTTTTGCCAGATAGCAGCAGGGTAAAAGAGATGAGTATTTGTGATGTTCTGGGCAGTTTAAGTTGGCCGCTGTAGATCCTTCTTGTCCTGAGCTGTTTGTGATGTTTCCAGTTATATGTGTTAATTAGATTATATTAGTGTAAATAATAGTATTGTGAATACATTAAATACATTAGATAAAGACATTTGTAAGCACTTATAAGAAACTTGTCAGCAGTTAGGGTTAGTACAGTTATTGACATAATATAAAATATATCCTGAAATCCTTTGTCCTTCCACTAGCCATGACCTCAGTGCTAAAACATATAAACAAATTAACAGCATAGTGACAATGTCAACAAAAACCGAACAATATGGGAATCTTTAAAAGTAGACTTTACGGCAAAGCTTTTGTGTTGGATTACGTTACACTGTACATTGATTATTTTTACCTTCTTCCTGAGCTTTAAACTACATCTCACCATCTCCATCAGTAAACTGAACTCAGCTCAGGTGTCATCATGTGACTAATTAGCTTATCACTCATAATTAACTCCCATGACATTATTAGTGAGAACAAGTGTCCTTGGTCTTCTGCGAGACAAGACCACAGTAGTTGGATACCAGCTTTCCGATGTGACATCAGAGAAATCCATTTTGCAGCGAGAAGCCAGACCTTTTGTCAGTTATGTCCTGAAAAACAGCCACTTGGTCCTCTGAGATTTCCTCTCCAGCTGGGCCCTCTAGTCATGGAATCAAGGACTTCGATGCAATTTGTTGGGTTGTTCATTGGATCACAGATAATTAAATGATGCTGAGGATGGTTGAGTTTCTCACTGAGATATTTGATCTTCTGCAAAACTCTGGTGAACAATAAACATGTAAAAAATATCCCAAAAAGTGGATCCCTACAACATCTTCTCACAGTATTTTTGTTTGTTTCTGGTAGGTGTTTGCTTCAGTTTGTGATTTTCAGTTTTATGAATTTACTTTATCATTCATCTTCTCTTAAGTCCTGTTTGATGATTAAGCAGTCAAAAGTGACCTTTGTCCAAGTAGACAACAAAACAATGATTTGATTCAAAGCCATAATTACAAAATCTTCAGAAAGAAGCCCAAAATATAACTCTACACATGAAGATGGCAACAGGTGGCTGCAGAACAGCACAACCCTTAAAAAACAGAACAGAAGTGTTTTCTGCTGTGTGTTAATAATTCAAAAGTCAGACAAGTAGTTGAAGGTATTAATCAAAACACACACATTGCTATGATATACATGGTGTCTCAATTCAGATGTTAGTGAACGCACTTCTTAAATAGGAGACAACTGTTCCACATAAAACAATATCAGCCCTCGAGTCGCTCTTTGTTAACGCCTTTTCAAAATCAATATCCAGTGATACTTCATGCTAAAGAGTTAATGCAAAGCAACCGGTTACTTCCATGAAAAAACAAAAACAAAAAAAAGAAAACATGTCTTTGAGGATTATTTGACCTGCATTTAAAAGGGCACACAAGACAAATGTTCTCGTTTGTGGACTGAAAAGAAGCAAAACCGTTTTTACCAGATTTATTGTGGTTGCTATGGTAACTGTTGGTGTATCCGTGGATGTTAAGGACATCTTTATGGCGGTGGTGGTCCTGCTGAGCGTTTCTCTTTGGCAGACACTTGTACGTGTATTTTTAGCTTAATCAAAAAATGTGATAGTGTTCCGTGTTTGCTTTACATCATTAATACGACAGCAACTGAGGATTTAATTCCTTATTGATCCCACAGAGATGCAAACATCAAAGTTAACAAAATGGAGTATTAGTGTTGGTCTCCTTCCTGCCATTAGGCCACAATAGAAACGCATTTATTCGTGTGACACAACAAACCAAAAGGGTGTCATCTGTATACCTGATGAGTGAGCTGTGTATTGAACAGATTGTCCGGAGTCTGATCAGGACAAACTGCCTCCTGTTTGACGAGAAACTCCAGGAGCTTTTCTTTTGATTCCCAACAACTTCTTCTTCACCACAATGAAAAGAAAAAAGCTGTTTGGTATCGTAAACTTGTCAGTGGGGCGCTGTAGTCTGAAATTTATGCATTAGCTTTTAACGTCTCCGTGCCACACACCCTGTACCGTCCTATGGCTGCTCTGTTGCTTTTTTTTTGGCATTGACGAGGTGATCGATAAAGCTGTCAGGAAAAAAACAAACCCCTTTCATTTACACCCACTGGGCGGCAGGTCAGGACGCATTCAATCGACCCCATCTCGTTTTCTTAGCGCACTGGTGGCATATCTGATGGCTTAAACGCCCGTCCGTCCCCTGGAGGATGGCGCTGCTATCTGGTAATAGATGTGATATCCCGTTAAACACTGCCCTCAGCTGTTCACTTCACCAAGCTGTTACTGTGACTGAGGTTAATGAGTCATCAGTCCAGCCTGCAATCATACCAGTAGATCATCGACTCTACATGCAGAAGGAATTACTTTTTTTTTTTCTTTTATGCCTAACATTAGATCCTCAGCTCACTCATGAGGATTTGAGGCGACCCCCTCCATCAAAAACACAGGTGTTTTTTTAAAGCCAACATGTGCGAAAACACGGTGAAATCACTGGAGGGATTTTAGAGTGTGAATCATTTCTAAATCATCTCTGCCGTTAAAGACACCTAATCTGGCCATCTGTTGCTGCCGCCGCTGCTGCTGCCGCTCATCATATGTTGCCATCTTGTGGACAATTTAAAATCTGTCCGTCCTCATTTAGCAGTGATGCACCAATTAAAAAAGAAATGTTCATGGAAATTTCACATGCAGATTTCGAACCTGACGAGTGAGTTACGGTGTCAGTCTCTTCGTCGTTGCAGCGGCTGCAAAAATCCACCTCACCCAACAGATTTATTACAAAGCAATGTATATTATTGTAAAGCTTATGTGTCAAACCAGCTGTTGCCTGAGTCCGGCACTCAACTCAAGCCAGACCAATGTAAAACCATTATCATTATTCTGAGATCTGCTTAACTGGCGGAGAAGCTACAATTAGATTTACATGATCATAACGAGGGAGAGTTACATTTTATTTAATGCATTCATTTCATTCTTCTTCACGTATTTGTCAGCTACAGTTAGCAGCTGCATACATCTTGAGAGAGTTTGCTATCACTGAAATCTAAAAAATGGCATCAAGAACATCAAGCCACACTGCAACGTATGTATTCAGCCATGTTGTGAAGTATTTGGTCTTTTTCATGTAATGCAATTTGCAGTGTGACAGACATGAAGTCCATCAGCCGCTGCAGCCACTAAGTGTCTCCACTAGTGGGAAGTCTTGTGCCACCGATGAGACACCAGCAGCACGTCTGCAGACTGATGGTGTGAAGAGATGAAGCCTCTCCTCAGGATTCAACAAGAGGTTTGATTACCGAGTAACACATCAGTCTGTGCATGCAGTGAATGCTGCTGATCACTGAGGGCGTTTCATCCTTCTCTTGATCAGTCTTTTGTTTCCAGGGTGACGTTTGTGGTTATTTTCACTTCAGGTGTAAAACAGTCTGCTGATCAGTCCTGTCATGTGACCAATAGATCACTGTAGTACTTGATTGATACAGAAACCTACAGTAAACACAAAGTATACATATGACAGTCCAGCTAACTTCTCCGAATGTTCATGTTCAATCTTTCATCTCTAAATATCGACGTATGACCTCAAGCAATTTTTAACTTTGACCTAACCTAACATTGCCCCTATCGTCAGGGCAACCGCTAACTGCTGCTAACCATAGCTGCACACAGCTAGTTAGCTCAGTTAGCCGTGCAGCCAGCGGTTTAGACTGAGGGAGCACAAGGAACAGGGCAGCGTTGGTGTTTACACAGCATAGACATGGCTAGCATGCTAACTTTAGTAGATCTCTCTGAAACATAAAACAAAACTTCTATTTATGAGCACAATTCTTACATATTGCAACTTTAACTGGATTAAAAAACTTGACCTCATCACCTGGGAGTACAGAAGATGGAATACTTCCTATAGGCAGCTTGAATAATGTAGAAAGGAACAGGTTTATCTTTAGATTTGATTGTAACTTCCTAAAGAAAGCAGCAAACTCATTCAGAATACATTTACGCTGCTGCACTTTTCTAACTCAGTGTGCAGAAGTTATTAATCTCATGTGGCTGAACATCAATTAAGAGTAAAAGTTTTTTTTTTTTTTTTAATGAGAGCAAATGGAGGGAATTTAAGCGCTCACCCTGACAGCCAGGGGACGAACCTCTTGGATTTCTTCTGGTGGTTTTGGGTCCAGACACTCTTCATGTTTGGCGTTAGTGATTCTCCGAGCCAGGACTTCTCAGTCTGGCAGCCTTCAGCTCCTGTGGCAGCTAACTGCAGTTCATTTAACTACATGACTCAACTAAACAAAAAACAAAAAAAAAAACTGGTAACTCACTGTGAACATAGCATTTATGTCTCTCATTAACTGTGTGGTGCGACAACCCAAACTGTTTTAGAAAGAAACTGACATTAATAATAATATCTTGACACAGTTTGACCAGACTGCAGGGAATCCCCGACAACACAGTGAACTAAAATAGACCCGGGACCTCTGCTTAACTATTTGATGGCTACATCAAACTAACCCAGATTGCTGAAGACTCCCCCCCCCAATCAAAGCTTTGTGCTGTAACCCAGATTGAATTCTTTCGCACCATGACGAGCCGTCAGCTTCATGCTCAGCTCGCTGCTGTATACACGAGTCTGATAATCACAGGGAACCGGCTTTTTTTTTTTTCACTTTAAGTACGTGGGCGGTGATTCAGAGGTCTGGATCCAGGCTATGTATGTACAGTCATGTAACAGCAGACCAGACTGAGAGAGGCTGGCAGATCCAGAGAGACATGTGTAGCATAACGGCCTTTTCTTTCATCCATTTCGGTCGGTTTGTAGAGATTTTGTTTACATCTGATGAATCCATCCATCTCCCTTCCCACATCCCCCTAGAAGCAGAGAGACAGCAGGGGCTCGAGGAGTTCATCTGAATATGTCGGTCTATCCGCCTGAGTCATTGATCCTTTATCTTGACTGAGGTTTGTGCAAATTAGAAAATCCACAGCTCCGACCGCGGCGCTGAGATATCGACTGTGCTGCGTTCTGATGAATCCATGTTGCTGTCCGTGGTGCTGAAGTATCAACTCGACTTGTTAATGCATCTTTTTCTCTCAGTCAGCTTCGTCTTGAGTCTCCATACTATAAACTACAGATACTCGGCTCTATACTATACACTCTATAGAGTAGTGTCACCTTCGTGGTCAAGGTGAGAAGTAGCAGCGTGTTGTCATGGTAGAACAGGACACACTTTTTACCAGGAAAGGTGTGCAGGAGCTGACGAGACTTAAAGACATCGATTAAATTCTTCTTCCCAACCAGGTTACTTTCACCCCAGAGAGCACGCCTGCATTTGCCGGGGGGTAAACAAATAAAAATCAATCATTATAACACCTCTTGCCTCAAGTAAATAGACATGGTGATTCATAGTTTTTCATACTTCCACTAAGGAGGACATTACGATTAGCAAATTGGGGTGAACATGATTTTATGTGTGCTGCCAATCATCCTTACAGAAAAAGGAAATAATTAGCTAAAAGTAATAGATCAGGGTTTGTTAACAACCAGCTGAATGTAACGAATAAACAGTTAAAAGTGCTAAAAGTTGTTAAAAGACAAATAGTTGCTGAAGTACTGTTTAGTTTTGTTCTCAGAGGAAAAACACTTTTGTATAACGTTGACTAACAGGTTCATTATCCATTTTAAAAGCACAGGTGAGCTCATCTTACAGGACTGTGGTTGTGTCAGACAGACACCGCTGCATTACATCATCCCTCCTGTCCTGACATTTCCATTTAAACAGCACAGAAAGTACGAGACACTGCTGAAGTATTCATGTGGGCAGTTGATCCTCACAGACTTTTGTACAGATCATCATGGAGCATAAGTGATATTTAAATTTTTTTAAAAATATTATAAGATGTGGCTGCTCGGTGGCTTATAAAGGCACAAAAATGAGACGGAACAAAGAGTGAAATTGAGCTATTTAATGGACGCCGGGCGGAGAGCTCACAGAGACGTGAACTGAGAGAAATGACAGCTGATTGAGAGCAACACCCTCGAAGGAATCAGACTTACATTTCACGAGATGACGGGTGACTGAAGGCTTTTTTGGTGAGCGAGGGAACGAGGGAGGAGAGCGAGAGAGATGCAGACAAAAGGAGAAGAAAAAAGAAACAAAACATTTTCCAGCCTGCCCTGCCCCCTCATCATCACTCTCTGGGGGGAACAAGGGATTATGGAAATGTATAAAATGCAAAGAGAGGAGGGAGACTGACAGACAGGGAGGAGGAGAGAGGAGGAGGAGGAGGAGGAGGGAGCGACGCTATTGGTCGAGCGTTTTCACATCAAGCGTGATAGAAATATTCCTCTCGCAGTCTAAGAAATAGAGGATGAGACAGACAGGAGAGGCAGACTCAGGAAAAAAAAACACATTCAGGTTCTGTTTTTGTTGAAAAGACTCACAGACGAGGAGGACTAATTAACTTATGACTTCTGAGGGGCTGCGGAGATTTATTCCCTTTTAACCGGAGTGATTTTAAAATTCAGAATAAGTGCGGCTCAACATGTAGATGTCCTGCAGCCTTCTGCTTGAAAATCTCCCTCCCCTGTTTCTTTTTTCTTTTACCTCCTCCTCCTCTTCTTCTTCTTGTTCTTCTTCTCCCAGAATGAAATAATCTCACCCCTGCATGTCAGATCAAGATGCTTTCCCGGAGACGTCTGAGGGGAAACATGCAGAGCAGAGAATAGTTCTGACATGGTGCCGACCCGAATTGACAGAGACGAGGACAGAGCGGACTGTTCGGTGGCAGCAGGCACAGAGTCTCCGGCCAGACGCAGGTATTCTCTCCTCGATATTAAGATCCAGGCTGACTCAAAACTACCATCAGGTGTTTGTGCTCAAAGTCCCTCGTAGATGTGTAAATAGTTGCTTTATTTAAAAGAAAAAATCTGATTTGCTGTGTTTTTGTGTTGTTTTATTCTAAGAAAGCAGCATCCAGTTAATGTTTTTTGCTTTGCCAGAATAATACGTGTAAAAACGCAAAAAAAAAAAGAAAAAAAAAAGCAACACCTTGAATCTTCAGCACGTGATCGGATCGATGTGCAGATGAATCGTCTATGAATTGAGACCGTCCGTGTAAATAACAACAATTTAAATCTGCTAAACTGTGGCTTTGTTTACAAGTGTGTTAAATGTGATGTTAGAAAATGTGTGTCATCGATGATCCGGAGCAACAGATGAACTGAAAGCCATAAGACAAAAAAAAAAAAAACAACTACTCAACTATCACAAGCCATAAAAACCATCGTAGACGATAATGATCCTCGCTGTCTTGTGCTCTTAGTGTCGACGAGAGTCCTGCGCTTCTGCTGTTGTCGGCCATCAGACACTTTGTGGTTTTGTTGCGAGAAAGATTTAAAAAAAAAAATGTGTAGGCTTTGTCTAAAGAGAAACTACATGGAGGAGGAGGAGGAGGAGACAGACATTTTGCCTGTCAGAGACTGAAGGAAGAGGAGCGACAACAGACAAATGTGGCTGTGAACAGAAACATATAAGTGCTTCCTAAAAAAAAAAAAAGAAAAAGCCAGAGAGAAAAAGAAGAAGAAGAGGGAGGTCGTCCTGCTGTGAGCTGCACAACAGGACACAAAGAGAGGGGAAGCGAGTGGAGCCGCCGCTCACGCTGATTATTGATTGTTGCTAAAACTGTGCTTTACCTGCCTGGACGACACAGAAGTCAGCTCGCGTCGGGGGGGCCGAACACAGACGATAACCACCTCCAACAGAAGGAGGGAGAAGGAGGGCATCGGCCACCTGAGAGGCAGAGAGCAGGGGCGAAGGTTCCCTTCCTCTCTCTCGACCCATCCCGTCGTCAGGCTGGCTGGCACGGCCATGGCGTTCACCTTTGCGGCCTTCTGCTACATGCTCACCTTGGTGCTGTGCGCTGCCCTCATCTTCTTCGTCATCTGGCAGGTGAGTGGCGGCGTAAACACTGCACGCACGCACACACACACACACACACACACACACACACACACACACACACTCACTCACTCAGAAAACTCAAAAAAATGTCCACACTTCATCCCACACAGGCAGACGAATACATCCACCTACACACACACACACACACACACACACACACACACACCTGGCTCAGGTCCTCTTGAGGTAACAACATGCATAAATATGTCAGTCAAAGAAAAAAAAAACCTCCTCCGTGTAATTGTACTTCTGTGTGACTGACGTTTTGAATCGGCTCTCAAAAGCCAACCGAGTGACACTTTTTGTTCCCCTGCAGCTGATAAAAGGAACATTTCTGACCTCGCTCGACTCGCAGGGGGGGGCGAACGAAACCTGGAAAAAGCGCCGCATGACCTTTTCTGACCCCTTTAAAACAACTCTTTAACCACAGACTCCCAGCCGAACCCGAGCTCCCAGAGAGCCGACAAACAAACGCTTCCTCGAACACCTTGTCACAGGTTCACTAAACGAGAACAGGGAGGCAGCGAAAACACAAGCGATCATACATTTCGCTGCCAGACTCAGTCTCAGAAATCCGTGCGCCCCGAGGCATTCTGGGGTTGGAATTTGCACAGATATCACACAGGCGACGTTTTCTGTGTGGCGAGTCAACAAACAAGCAGTTGGTGCCTCGATCCTTTTTCCCTCCCTTTAACGTTCGATCTCCCCCTCCCCTCCCTGGGAAAAGTGAAACACGTAACGTATCATTATGAACATAAGACTTGAAATGACTAACGTACCGACTGACTAAGTGGGTGAGACGACGTATGAGTCAGTCGGTGTGTCTGCGGGAGAGAGAGAGAGAGAGAGATGGGGGGAGAATCGGCGTCTGGCTCGGCAACTCGACCATGTGATTGAAAACGCATATCAAACCGATTCTGCTCCCTCAGTCTGCCTCCCACCCACCCACGGGCACAGCACCCCGATTCCATGCGGCTCTCGACCAATCAGGGCGCTTGTTCACTGCTATAGTAACCATGGCGCCCGCTGAGGGGGCTCACCATGTCTCCATGGAAACTGCATCTGTTTACAACGTGTGAAGGAGGACCGGCGGAGTCTCACCGTGTCAGTCAGACGCTCACTTATCTGAGAATAATGTCTGCGGGTTTTTTTTTTGTTGTTGTTGTTTTTTTTATTTTATTTTTATTGCTCTTCAACGAGCCGTCAAAGTGAAGCAGAGCTGTTTTAGAGGCTGAAGTGATGATGAGCGCAGCAGGAGGCGTTTTCACACTGACAATTATTAGTGTTTTTAATGGAGCTATTAATCAGGGAGCTGCTGAGAGAAACGATCACGGCGAGCCGAAGAGACGGCGACGGTTGTTTTCTCCTCTGGTGTCTTCAGCTCAAAATCCTCTGAAGACTGCACAGGATAAACTCAACAGAACATTTATTTTGTTGCATATATGGCAAACTTAAAGGAAAAGGTTGTGATTACGTAAATAAAGAGTTGATTTGCAGCAGCAGATATGAAAAAGCACAGCAGGTTGATTGATGTTCCCTCAAGTGCATGATAAAAAAAAAAATGATTTAGTAAAATTAATCAGAGGAGAGATTTCTAGATATTATTAAAAACAAGTAACCTTGACAGCTTTTTTTATGCCTGCAGGGTCCCTCAGATGTGAACTCCATTAAGAGACTGGTACAAATTTTGAAACTAGAAATGGTGCGTGCCTCTAACAAGGCCCAGCGGTGCCACTTTTAATTTAATCAAGCCTAATGCAATATGAAATAAAGGATATTTAATTAGTTTATTGATTTAAATCTCCTCCATCCAGCTTCTAAATTTGGTTCGGCACCAGATTGCTCTCGCTCGAAGACACCAGCCGCCTTAATGCGCCCGATTTATTTAATCAGGGCTGCGTCAGTGGCGTTCAAATCCAGGATTTTTCAGCTCCGGAGAGATAAAAAAAAAAAAAGCTTCGTAATGACTCATGGTGCGAGCACAATCAGAGCTTATATACAGTGTCAGGAGAAAAGAGCAGGGCTGTCAGTAATTATACATGTTCTCATTCAACATTTAATCACCATGTGTGCTCGAGATGCAGCTGTAACGAGTTGCAGCCAGCAAGCAGCTCCGAGTTCGAGTGCAAACAGGATTACACAACAAGAACGTCTCGTGTTTATTCCATTTACTGTATTTACGTCACAGTTATGTGCTCTCGCTGCTGTTCTGAAGGTAACTAAACTCACACGTCTGTTGTTTTTTGTTTTTTTCAGATCATCGCGTTTGATGAGCTTCGCACAGACTTCAAAAACCCGATTGATCAGAGCAATCCCACCAGAGCGGTAAGAAGCCCTGCTGTTTCCTTTCTTTTCAACCGTGATCAAACCTCGACGTGCACGCAGGAATCTCTTCTGTTCAGCTCCAAGAAGATCCACTCACTGATCTGCACATGAAGGCTCAGTACAAACTGGGGGGGTTCCCATCCAGACATGTCTCACGTGACCCCAAACATATCAGTCAGAAGCAGAAATCCCCCTAAAAAAGAGCCCATAATTAAACAAAAAACAGAACAGTGTCGTTTCACGGCTGTAACGGCATCACTGCATGTCATTTTTTTTTAGGTTTAGCCCCTCCGTTAGATCATCAACATCAAATATTTGCACTTCTTTGAAGAAACACTTCCCGCTTCCGTCCACACAGCAGCATCCACGGGCAGCGCTTTGCCTCGATCGCTTCATCTGCATGCAGATTGAAGCAATCAACCTTCCACAAAAAGACGGCGGCTCGTTTCGGCTCAATCAATTAGAAGAGATTGATGCAAATGAACCCGCCGTTTACACAAAGAGACACCGAGCCGTCGCAGATACGAGGCTTCACCTCAGAGTGATGAGCGCAAACATGTTCACCTGAGGAAGATTCAGGTTCAGCAAGTTCTCTAGATACTCTGTCACAAAATACCCAAAGTGATGAATCATTTAAAAGTGAAATATGGAACTTAAAAAGCTGTTTATATTAATTTCAAGGTGCAATACGTAAGAGTTGGCCACCTCTTGAATTCGTACGTAAGTGTAGCTGCCGTTAGCTCAGTTAGCTCAGTTAGCTGTGCAGCTTGTTTTGGTAATTATGAGCGTGGCTAGCTGGTTAGCATGCTAGCATCAGTAAATATCTCTGCAACGCACTCCATAGACATCTTTTAGAAAACATTATGACTCTTGTTCCCTCACATAACTGTAAATAAGTTTTGAAATTTTGAAATTTAAAATTAGAAGCCAAAGATTTTTATTGACACATTTCATGTTGTGCCTAAATAAAGTAAATGAACAAATTATTTGTTTTCATGCTTGAGTTAACAAACTGATCTTAAAGGACAAAACAGCTTCATACTGTGTTACTTTGTTTACATGTGGCGGACCCTGCCACCCTTCTAACTACACAAACAGTCTTCTGAACGTGTAACTGAACGACCCAAAGCAGCGTTGTAGGTGCATTATTCATTGTTTTTATGCCTTTTTATTTTCACGACTGAATAAACAGAATGACCTTTAAAGGACGACACAGCTTCATACTGTTTCGCTTTGTTTACGTGTGGCGGACCCTGCCACCTTTCTAGCTTCAAAACTCTGAGAACAGTTTGTTTATTCATTTTGTTTTGTTTCCTAAATACAAACTACACAGTGTCCCTTCAAAACTAAAATCTGCGCATGTTGCACATAATAAGATTTTCTGGCGGAGTGTCGTCGATGCATTAATTGGCCTTCGTTCAGTTTAACGAGTTAGCAGCAGCTGAGTGTCTTTTTCACAAGTGAGCTAATGTTCTAGCGATCATGTGACCTCTGCATCTGAACTGCAGAGCGATGAGGAGTGGGAGAGGAAGCTGTGAAAGCCGACTGTGGGAGTGTGGAGGCACGCCAGCTTACAAAGCAGGGAGGGGGGGGTGGACACAATAACGGCAACACCTGTAAAATATAATGCAATCCAGTCGCATCGTGTCGTGAGCGTTCAGTGCACAGTGGACGTGTTGTTTTCCCTCTTCAGGTGGTGATGAGGGGATTTGTGACAGCAGGATTTGTATCGAGGCTTCTCTGGGGGATTTAAATTGTACAGGTGTTTCTTTTTTTTTTTCAATCGATAACGAGCTTCATCGTCACCGACGTCAGCTTGTCAGATACGTTCAGACAGAAACACAAATCAGCCGGGATGTGATGTGATGCCGCCAAGTCTTCCACCACCACCACAAAAAAAAAAAAAAAAAAATCAATAAACTGCACAAACAAGAGGAGAACAAACAACACGGCGACGGCCTTTTGAAAAATAAACAGCAATTATTTCAGAGAGCGGCGCCGTGTGTGTGCTCACCTGCTGCCGGAGAGAGAAAAAGACACACGCTGTAAATATTTGTCAGCGGGAGAGAAATCAGGAGAAAGAGAGGACCTAACGGAGGAGACAGAACATGTGTCTCTGAAGCATTAATCACAGTTACAGTCTGAAAGGGAGACATGTTGCTTTTGATTGATGCATCGTGATTGGCTAATGGCCTCCGCTCTCACCTCCCACTTCCTGTCGCTTCCATGTGCTCTAAATTTTTGTGAAAAGTCTCCACCGCCTTTAATTCACGTCTGCAGTCGCGTCTCCTTATTTGTGATGATTAAATATTCAGCGTGAAACCCGGATGACCTCACACTAATTAGGGCACTTTAGAGCGGCTCGAGTCGATAAAATCCAAGCAGAATTTACTGGTGCAATTACGAAACCGTGCGGCGTATTTAAGCTCAGCTGAAGCATCCGCCGAGTGTTTCTTTACATTAAGGTGCACAAAGCAAGAAAAACAAAAAGGAGAATGACCCAGAGAGGCTGGATGTTGTAGATTCAGCTCACTGAGTTTGAATTTATGTGCACAGATTCATGAAAGGTGCAGCCTGACGTCACAAGGTCCTTTATACTGAAACTACAAGTAGTGTTGATGCTTCAGTACACACAAAGGAAACAAACACCAGCATTTCTGCTCATCCACTTCAAATATTGTATGATATACGAAGCGAAACTGATTAAAAATCTGTCAGTGATTTATCTGGATACTGGTTCCTTTTATTTATCACCTCTGTCAGCTGATTAATAAAGGTGAGGCAACGAAAGCACGAGCATCTCGTTTGTCTTGCCGGATAATCAATAGGAACTTAAATAAAACATCAGCGTCGAGGCCGCTGGCTGCTAACGAGGCGAAACAGACGAAGATGGACGTATTTCATTTCTACAAAAAGCACAGTGAGGACTCAAAGTGCAAATCATCGCTGTCCTCAGAGCTTTAAATCTTTTTCTCTACGGCGCAGAGTTAATTTTACATGTTCGGATTCAAGAATATATTTAACTATAACAGGTGAAATTGGCTAAACAGACAGTTAATAGGTATGTGACATTGCATACACAAATAAATATACATTAAATTATATATAAAATAAATGTACATAGACAAATATGTATGTTTATGTATGTAAATAACACGTGCTGGCATAAATCACATATATAATCATGTAAACATATAAATATATACTTGTATAAATGTGTAATATCCACATTTTATTAAAAGTATTTCATATTTGTGATAAACTTGTATCTTTACATAACTGAACTACATTTATATTGTTAACTTAACAGCATAAAATACTGTATAAAAGTTCAACATGTAGATGTTTTACTTTGGGTATTTCATATACAGATTATAAACATATATTGCTGCACGATTTTTTGACAAGATTAGTGAGAAGAAACTGTTAATCAGACGTTTTCTTTGCGTCCGCAGAGGGAACGGATCCTCAATATCGAGAGAATCTGCAACCTTCTTCGCCGGGTGAGTAATTGTCGATGTTCACCTGCTGCTGCTGCTGCGGCTGGATGAGAGAACCTGAGGTGCTTCTGACAGAAACGACCGTCCGTCTCTCTTTCTCGGCATTGTGACGCACGCTGATTCACTTCACATGTAGCCCACCATCACAGCTCTGCAGCCGCACAGCGACCGAGGAACACTGTCGACACACTCGCCACGTAGTTTAAGGATGTCAGACAGAAACGAACGGACTGTTCCCATGAAATGTGACATTTACAGAGGCCATGTTTGAACATGTGTGTGTTGGAAAAGTACATTTACTCGAGTACTTCTTTGAGGTGTTTGTACTTAACTTGAGTATTCCCATTTTTTTGCTGCGTCATACTTCCACTCCGGCGCGTTTGATTGTATCAGATTACAACGAGGACGATGTATCAGAGCAGAAGTTGTGCATTTTCTAAACATCCGATCTGATGACGCATGTTTGTTTGCCATGATTTCCATACTGCAAAATATAGTTTCAATTAGTTTTAATTGCTGCAGAGGAAGATAAGGTGCAGAGAAGTCGCCCACAAACGCAGAGCAGGAAGCAAATAGAGAGGAAACGTTTTAAATCCAGAGGTGATCAGTCCCGTCCTGCAACCAGACTAAAGCTGCCATTTTGTTTCCACGACATTATTCAGTTTGACATTTTGTTCTCTGCCCAGAGGGTTTTATGTCCCCCGCCTGATAAGAGGTGACGCATCTGCTCCGTCGACGATATTGATAAAGATGTTTATTTTAAGTGGCTATAATCAACATTTCCACATTACGAATTCTGATCTATGAACATACAGAGAATTACGGAGGAGTATTAAGGCCAGGGATGAGGAACAAAATGTATCATTTTGAGAATGAAGTCGACTTTTCTGGTCCCTCAAATCCAGTTATGGGGGCGACTGACAGCTCTGCTCTGTTGTTACTACGTCGTCTCAATTTCAGCTTCCATTATTACGGCCACCTCTTCATGCTTACGTGGCTTTTCCTTCTGAACTGACAAAGTTTTCGGCACAATCGCTTCAAAGTCCTCAAACTGACAACTTCACTGTGTTTATGAGCAGAAGGAGAGATAATGTCTTTGTTTCTGAAGTGGACTCTGAAGTAGTTTCACCAGTTCATCTACACGAGGCATTTGAGCTTTGTGATGTCGTCTCACAAGGTCGACTTTAATCTTGACATTTAGACTTTTTTCTGGAAGTGCATGATGGAAATAAAAAGGACTTCCTCCAGCCTATTTTATTTTTTTCATCACCCCTGAACCTGACACTCTTCCGTAGAGAAGAGCACCCTCAGCTGATGGAGTTAGCAACTAGCTGCTGTTCAGAGTGGAGAATTTATCAGCTTAAATAAAGCACATTTCTCTCACAGGAGTTCTGTAGAAAGTGATTTTATCCCGTCTTTTTAAATTATAAAGCAGGGCATATAAAGCATTTTTGTAACTTCCACAGCATCTATAGCTGTGGAAGTTACAAAAATTCAATTCACGCAGATACTCGGAGACTCAAACGAGCTGCAGGACTGAAGGTTGTAAAGTCACAACTGAGCAGTGACTGTCAGAGTCAGAGCTCACGTGGAAACACAGTGGGCGGAGCATGCTTGGGCCTGTGAGAGCTGACCAATCACAGCAGACTTGACTTTTTAGGAGGGGTGCTTTATAGGAATTGTATTTGAATCATTCAAAAATGAACTGAAATAATCACATGAATGCAAAGATATAACAGTTATGACTTCTAAGATATGTACAGAAGCTAGCATGCTAACCAGCTAGCCCTGCTCCTGCCCAGACCACTAGATGCACGCCTAACCAAGCTAACTAGCTAACAGCAGCTACAGTTAGCGGTTGCTCTGGCGATATGCTGCTCCCTGAACTCTCGCATGTTGCACCTTTTAAAGAGACAGCCACTGAAATACAAGGTTTTTAACATTAAAGCATGCACACAAAAACCTGAAAATTAGCTTTCAACAGGTGATGATATGTCAGTGTTGTGTTCACAGCTCGTTGATTCAGAGGTCTGCAGGCAAGCAAGCGATCGGATCAACCTGAAGCATAAGTCTCAAACCACATCAGCTTCTGCTGACATCTAAAATCCTGTCTGAACGTGTTGGAAACTATATTTGTAGCGGCGGAGAGCCACGAGTAACATTCACACCTTCTCTGTGAAAGTAGTTACAGCACAGTGTTTTCCAGGAGTTGTTTGTTGCAGTGCGAATAAAAAAATCTGCTCAGTTTCTATAAGCCGACTGTCTGCGTCTGCTCTGTTTCAGCTGGTGGTACCGGAGTACTCCATCCACGGGCTCTTCTGCCTGATGTTCATGTGTGCCGGAGAGTGGGTCACACTTGGCCTAAATATCCCGCTGCTCTTCTACCATCTGTGGAGGTACGGTCCCATAACAGATGTCTGGTGAAGCAGCTTCCGTTGCGCCAGTGTGAGCTCGAGCCAAAGATCTGCTTCCTTTTTTTCTTTTTTTTTCAGGTTCTTTCACCGGCCGGCTGACGGGTCAGAGGTCATGTACGATCCCGTCAGCGTGATGAACGCCGACATCCTCAATTACTGCCAGAAGGAGTCCTGGTGCAAACTGGGCTTCTACCTGCTCTCTTTCTTCTATTATCTCTACAGGTAAGTGCAAATTCACAATCTTATCATTTTACCGCTGCTTGGTTGGGTTTCAGCGATGCAATTTACACGCGTTGTGACGTTGAAAGAACCTTTAAAAGACACAGAAAAGCAGTGGAATCAGTGTTTTCTCCCTGTTCTCCCCATCTGTTTTGCCTGATGAAGTATGGTCTACGCCTTGGTGAGCTTCTAACAGCAGACGGGAGACCTGGAGGAACAGAAAGGAAGGAAACTACAAGAAAGACTAATTAACAGAATAGATGGAGACGTCAGCTCTTCCTCACTCCACGTATCCTTCCTCCGATCACCGGCGCGGGTTTTTTCAAACGATCTACTAACTTTTGGGGCAAAAACCAGAAGACCAGTCTGAGTGATAATGTGAATGTAAAGGTCGCCTCCGCTCCATTAGATATCGCTTTATCCCAGATACTGCTGTCGGACGGCTGGACGCATCCTTATGGAAGGACTGAAATGAAAGTGGAAAAAAGGAAAGAGGAGAGACGCAGCAGGTGTTTGTGTTGCCTTTGACCCCCCCATTGTATGAAATAACAATATATATTCTGAAGGGCTGGAGTTTCCCCCATGCTGCTCTTAACCGATCCAGTCGCTCAACTCACTGTGAATCTCCGAAAACACTAAAGGGGCTGGAAAACAATACGTCTGTAATTCTCTGAAAACTCTTAAAAAGCAGGATTGTTATCTGATATCATTCCATGTATTTAAGACGAGCGTCACCTCTGATAGCAAAGTACGTGAAACTGTTACGACACAGGCTGAAATGTGAAATGTAGAGGAGAACTTTTTCCCGTACTGTAAGAAAAGCGGAGGGGAAATAATAAAACAGGGCGGTGGACTCGACGCCAGCCTCTGCAGAAAACTCAAATTTCACACCGTAACAAAACACGACAAGGGAATTCATCATGTAAGTTTGACTCGGAGGGTCAGTGCTTGTAGTGTGCATTCAGAATAAGTATGTCCGTAGCTGTAAGGACGTATTTTTGTGCTACATGCTAGGTTCATGCTTTCCAAAGAGCCTCACGCTCAAAACATACATATAAAAGCCAAAAGTTTATATCTGGAGAAACGTTGTGCCAAAATCAAGCAGCAGAAAAGAAAAAAGAAAAGAAAAGTGCTCGCTTCACCTCCGAGTTTCGTGAGGCCTTTTTCTTTCTTTTTGTTTTATTTTGGCACAATGTTTTTGTTCCTTGAGAAAATAGTTAGTTCTGTTGTATTCTTAGTGTGCAGGGAGCGCCTTATTTCCCGTGAAGTTTACTCTTACTCATCTGCATCTATACTCTAGTCGTTTTAGCACAGCAACTTTTTTCTCTGATCCGAGGTAGAATATAGAAATTATCATGTACAAAAAGCAATTAAAAAACAGCAAACTAGCAATGTGATATGATTCATGAGTCACGACGACGCGGCGGTGTTCAGTGTATGTAATAACAGCGAGTGGGAAGCGAGTGGCAGACGTAGACGATTAATGATTTATGACGATGTTTAAGTTATTCCCCCGAGTGTGAAGTCGTCTCAGTGCAATCATACGGTTTCACAGGAGGAACAGATTCATGTCGCCGACGATGACCGAGACGTGTAAACAGCAAAAGCCTTTTTTTTTTCCTGAGATGGTGCTGCCTTTGCTGTCATGTGTTCATTAGTTTGATCTATTTGTAGATAAGTGATGGTTCAAATGTGTGATTTTAACATCGGTAGACGGAGCTACGTACGTCGGCTCCGAAGTGTACTAAATGGTTGGTGATGACACGTTTGGTGAATCAACTGCGAGACTCACTGAGGAAAATATGTCTCGAATACTGCAGCCTATTGAAGTAGCTTCTGATAAGTCAACAACGACAAATACTCTGATGATCAGGTCTGATTTACATTTAATTTTAAAGGTGCAATAAGTAAGAATTAGCCACCTGGCTCAAAACAAACATCACCAACCACTGGGTGTAGCTGCCGTTAGCTCAGTTAGCTCAGTTAGCTGTGTGTCTAGTTAGCATGCTAGCTTCACAACACGTATACATCATAACATCAAAGCTATTATTTCTTTACATTCTTTTAATACTTTTAGATCATTATTTTAACGTTAAATAAAGTATGAGTAATATAAATGAAATTCTTACATGTTGCACCTTTATAAAACAGGAAAAATAACACCTGGAGATTTAAATAAACATCACAAAATACAGATACACACATAAATATAAATATTATCAATGTGAATCAAATAGCAGTTCTGTAGGATAATGAGACTATAACCAACCACGGCCTATATAAGTATTAAAAACTAATCACAAATATATTGATAGAGTTTTAAGATAGCCTAAATAATTTCCTTAAACAGCTGGACGTTGTAGTTTTTTAGCAAATTCTGTACAAACGAGAAAATGGTGTTTTTCTCTGGGACTATTTTCAGCGGCGGATGAATAAACGTTTGCTACACTAGTGAGTATCTACATTAGTTTCACAGGCTGCACTGGTTCTGCTGTTTTTCGCAGGTTTGTTGACAGTAAGAAAAAATTATAACGTATAAATCCGTCTCATCCTTTGAATAAATTCCCACTCTGAAACTGTTTTAAATGATTCATACGTCGCTTTCAAAAATTGCGCAGTGACCGATTAATGGCGGACGTTCTAGAAAACGCTCCCGGTTCCACCCGACCCGAGTATGTTACATTAAAACCTGGATAATTTCTGTTAAAGCTGCTCAGTGACACATGAAGCCAAACAAGTTAGATTACCACGATCTTGCATGTTGTGTGACTGGAGAATTATGCCGGCTAACTTCTGGTTTAGTGCCCGGCTAACTTGAATAGAGACAAAATTATTAAATAACGCTGCTCAAAAAGTGTCTCCACTGTTTTCCAGCAGCTTCTTTCACAAAGTAAGCTGCTGGACAAAGTATTTTTGAGCCCCAAAGCATCACGTGATGATGGAAGGACACAGTTATGAAAGTTGGCTTCATAGTTTCCTGGCGCTTCTTCCACCAGGTGTTTAACGTCACAGAAATCTGTCTGCAGCGACAAAAATACTCCCCGAGTCTATTTTTGACGAGAGCGAACGCGTCGATTTGCACAGAACCAGACAGGAAGTCTGACAACCTACCGAAGAGTATTTGGGCCACGGATGAGGGGAGAAAAAATGAGAGGGAGACGTTTTATTTTTTAATTTTTTTCATTATGTACTTCAGGAAAAAAGTTGAAATGTCGAGACAGCTTGCAGGAGTGTGGACACCTCTTCATGCTCGCGTGGTTTTTCGTTCCGAACAGACAAAGTTTTCGGCGCGATCTCTTTAAACTCCAATACTCCATAGTGTGAAACAGAAATAATTTACAGTTTCACCAGTTCATCTGCTCGAGGCTGTCAAATGTTTGATGTCGTCTCAGACGGTCGACCTCCAATCTTGAAATGTCGACTTTATTCTTGAAATGCAAAATGAAAAAATAAAACTCCTCCACTCAGTTTTTGTCCTTTTGTCCACATGGCCGCTCTGCCGTGGACAACCAGACAAAGAGCATCCTGTAAATTTTCAAAAAAAACAAAACCATTAGAAATATCGACACAGCTCAAACAAACAAACACATTTAACTACGTTGCGTAAAAAGCACAACACCAGTTAGTCAGAGATATCAGGCAAGGTCAACAGGTTATTCTGTTTAAAATGTCAGATTACAGCTTCAGTGCAGAAAATGTTCAAGTTTTAAAAAAAAACATTTTGTCCTCACTGCTGCACACACACACACACACACACACACACACACACACACACACACACACACTTTACGTCAATCACGGTCCTTTTCACGTCACTTTGATACTAACGAGAGTTTCAGAGCTCTGAATCTCAACCAGACTGCCGCGTTTTACTTTCGTCCGAGGCCACTTTTAATAGTCTGTCGGTGTAAGAGACACAGGACATGTTGTGCCAAAATCATGTTCCCAGTACAATAATCGCAGGACACTGAGACCTCAGAGCGCTGCCAACTAAAATGTGAGTGTGTCGAGTCGGGACAATCACTATTAAAGCACAGGAAACACGAGGAGGAAAACGCAGCTCGGTTGAATGTCATTATGTAGTCGTTCTAAACGAAGCATTTTAGAAAAAAAAAACTGTATTTAAGTATATCTATTTGTATCTGTCTTTTATACATTTATCATCAATGTACGCTACAGTAAAAACTTGGTGGATTTCTTTATATTTATTAGGTCACACACTCTGATGTACAGTTAATAAAAACAGCGATTCTCATGCCATATTCTAATAAAACAGTAATGCCAAAAAACAAACAAAAAAAAAAGATGAGTGCAAAGTGTTTTTCTTTGTTTCCTGTTTCTGCTGAGGGTCACTTCTTTTTCTACTTCTCCTTCTTCCCCCCATCTGTGAGGAGGAGGAGGAGGAGGAGGAGGAGGCATGCAGACGTGCCCAGAGGAGAGAAAAATACGACCCTGAGGGGCGACGAGAGGAATTTGAAAAGCAGGGGGCGACTGAGTGGTGCATTAGGAGGCGAAGTGCCACACGGAGAGAGAAAAAAAACAGCTGCATTTAGAAGTGGCTTCAGAGACGTTCAGGCAGAAATAACTGAACACCCTGAAAATGTCTCGCTGATGTGAGAAGAGCTGCTGCTGGAGAGGCAGCAAGTCGATGTACTGAAATTATAGAAGCCAGGGGACTAAAAAAAACAAAAGAAAGTTGAAGATGAAAATGCTGAAAAAGCTGCAACACATTCAACATGTTCTGTCATTTTTGATGTTGAGATTCAGTCGTTTCTTCTGTTTTCAAGCAGTGAGCAGAGACGTGCTGAGCGGGTCTCTGAGGCGGCTCGGCGGGACCCGTTTGTCGGTTCTGTGAGGTTTGCCAGGTTATCGCTTTGTCTAAATAATGATTCAGGCGGAGGAAAGCAGAAAAAGAGCCACAATGGATCTGGCGTCTTCCCCTCTTGTTTGGAAAAAAGAAAAAAAAAAAAGGACATATCGTTCCCCCGCTGTCACCATGGAAACTAAATTGTATTAGTGATTCCTGTTGACTCACTCTGAGGCTTCTCACTCAGAAAACACACACACACACACACACACACACGCACACACACACACACACACACCAACACACACATTTTATTTTTTTGAGTCGAGGCTTCACAGATGCCCGAGGCAAAAAAAAAAAAAAAAAGCACATCTACATTAACATCCAACAGTTTCTCGTGTTGTCGTGGCAACCCGGCGACCCCGGTGTTTCTAGGTAAGCGACACCTGCTTATCACACACACACACACACACCCACACACACACTCATCATCCCGGGCTCTTCCTTTTTTTTCCCAGCACCCCCTCCACCCCCATAATTGTCTCGGCTCCTCTCCCCTCCTCTCTCTCGCACTCTGAGGGGTTGCCATGGAAACTGGCTACAAACTGATGGGGCCCCAAACGTCTCACACACACACACACACACACACACACACACACACACACACACACACACACACACACACACACACACACTCATTGCTCATTCATTATTATGCAAGGCAGTCTGGGGATGTTGCATATTATTATTATTATTATTATTATTATTATTATTATTATTATTATTATTATTATTATTATGGCTGAGAAGATGCAGATACATGGAAACCATAAGGACGCACAGCAGGTTAGGATGGTGCACTTAAACATGTAGCTGACGATACTGACAGTGACAGTACAGGAAGGCTAAAGAGAGCTTAACTCAGGCGTTAATTATGTAATTAGAACATTTAATTAAAAAAGGTAATAGTTGCTGTGTTGGCCTGTAGCAGATTTCTTTAATCATCCTGTAAACAGACGTGAGAGAAGAGAATAACCGCCTCACTCACAACTTAACTCCACTCATTAAATCCATTTTTTCTAAAAAATTTTTTTTAAATATATAACAGCATCATCTCTGTTTTGTCATTACAAAATGAAGACGTCGTGTTTTGCTTTCTCTCCTCCTGAAGCTGAAGCAGATGTGTCGTCTTCACCGGTGGCTGTTTTGAGTCCAGGAACGAGTCAGAACCTGTTCACACTCGTGTTTTTATTTGGAGTCGTTGGATCGTCTGTCCAGACAGAGACTCGAGCGTGACTCACTCTGTCAGCTGCCGTCTACTCTTGTGAAAATATCCGCCGCATTCGTCCGCAACTAAAGTACCGAGTTCGCTTTCAATTAAACGCCTCTACTTCAAACAAATCGTGACATTTTGTGTTTGTCGATTATGTGCAAAGTGCTCTGAAAAAAAAAAAAAAATTAGGAGTGACCTTCAAAAATGTGCTTCTGCTAAAAAAAAACAAAGTGAATGCTGTTATTAATAAACCATGAATGTGTCTGGAGCCTTGCTGCTGTTTCTGGTCGAGGTTATTGATATGTGGTCAATTTCCTGAGACGCTTTTCAGGTTACTTTATCACATTTTAATGCTCTTTTGAATGAACAGCTCAGCTCACCACTAACTTTAAGATTAAAGTTTCAGGTCGGATCACAGTCTATGTTTTATGAATGAGGCCCTGAGGCTTTTATATGTGAAGTTTCTACTCTGCTCCTGATTGTAATGATCATGACGGTGTCTAATTTTACCCCTGATGACAGACTACTAAAATATTGATTATAACGGAGGTTAAATACTTAAAAGATCATTATAACTTGACATGAGGAGGAAAGGTAGCAGCAGCTTGTCTCACTGTCTGGATGTGACATCAGTATCAAACTGAGACACATTTAACTGCTTTGCATCATGACTTTTATCCAAATTTCTTAGCTATCAAGTAATAGTAGAGTATACCCAAGATATTAAGTAAAAGTACAGTAGTGTGTAAAAAAGTATAAGAGCAGCAAAAATTATCCCCTGAAGCTTTATTAAATATAACATTCTTAGATTAATACAAAAAATATGTGTTAATATACACTTTATAATAATTGCTACATTTAGAGTTTATTCAACTTTTGTTATTAGTTACTTTATTGTTATTTTATGTACAACAACTTTCTTGCCTACCATAAATAAGCAGCAGGAGATTATTGAGGGAAAACTCTTAATCAATAGTTGTAGAATAAGACATTAAAAAGTATTTTGAAATGACTAATAAATAGCCAATATGCTCAGAATATGCTAAGCTAATGAGCAATTAGTTATTGGTTCTTGTTCCTTTACCAAAACATTTATATTGTGCGGTCTTGTTTTTCCCTCTAATTTAGGATGAATTACAATTAAAGTTATTAAAGTTGTAGTCTGTAACTATCTTTTTGTTATATTTGCTGAAACTGTCTGTTATGATCTGCCAGTAGAATAACATACAGGTCAGCTGTCTGTAGCTCCGCCCCCACACTGCTCCCAGACCAACACAGCCAATCAGAGCCAAGGGGCGTGTCTGAGAAGCCCCCTCCCCTGCGCAGGCGCAGTGCCTGCTCTTACCTGGTCAGACACCTTCAAGCCCAAATTCAAACTGTAAACAATGGCTGAGAGGCAACAGCAGAGAAATGCTCCACCACTGCTCATGTTAAAGAGAAGAAATAAGAAGACTGACCAAGGAAAGCAGAGTAAAAACAAAGAATTGGACCGAGCCAGAGCGTCATCTCAGAGGTGGAGGAGCTGCTGGATTCGTGAGAACTGAGAGCGACGCAGAGTTAGCTGCTTTCCTGTTGGACAGGTAAGGACTCCTGCTTGATATGTTTAATCCCACATGTTAAACACAAGGCTAAGATGGCGGCGGTTACAGTAATACTCCCATGTTGCAGTCGAGCTACGTAGCTTGTTGCTAAATCTAGCTTGTATGCTAACTCTGGTGTTTAGCTCTGTTCTTATGGCTCCTGGTTAGCAGTAAGTGTCGGTCAAGTTCCGGGCAGTTATAATAAAGTTGGTTTGTGTTCAGGACGCTCTGAAGTGGTTGAATTGGTTTAGATAAAACACGTTACTCATGCTTCAGAAAGGCAGCATGGCAAAAAAGTTGCATTGCCATGTGAGGAATATTGTTTGTTAGCATTAAAGTAAATAAAAATAGTATTGAATATTTCATGATTTTCAGTGTAAAAATGAAATATTAGTGAATTGTCTTTATTTGCCGGTTGTCAAATAAAATGTGGGATGACATTTGAAGTGAAGTTAGATAGAAAACACGCCAATAATCAAATGACTAATCTTATATGAGAATAAAAGTATAACACTTCATCGTGCCCTTTTCTGAACAAAGTGACGGAGTTGTACAAGAGTAAATGATTGTAAACGTTCGTGCAGTACAAATACATAAACCCAAAAAGCTTTTATTAGTATAGCATAAATGCAGCCACTACGTACACAGCCATGCCATTATACAAGCACTTCCCCAATTTGCATATGAAAAACACCACAAAGTAGCTTGAGTGCTGTGTAGGCGAGACCCGAGGCCAGCTGTACTGTAAATGGGCTCCAAAGGTGAAAAATGAAGGTGTGCATCTGCAGAGTGCTGTCGTCTGCTGCACACCTCACTGAGCATGAGAGGAACGGTATTTGTGGCAGGGTGATTTATAATTGAAAAGGACAACGCTGATGCATGCACAGGTTTTTTTTTTTTTTTTTTACAAACTACATTAGCTGCTAACAGAGAAAGAGAATAGACCTTTTTCAAAATGTGGCATTAAAAAATAAAAAACACACAGTTTGGTAACAAAACAGCCACCTGTGACCTCCACAGTGAATCAACCTCCTCTGAATGATGCTCTAAGAAAGAACACTGCTTTCATGGTGATTGAGGCCATTTTTCAGGAGCCTCGGACTGCGTTCACTTAATACAACCCGTTTGTTCCCTCAGAGTAATTTGGAGCAGAGTGCATTCAGAGCTGAAGCCTGACAGACTTTAAAGAAGCCCACAGGATTGGTGAACGAGACAAATCCATCTCAACACGCTGATAACAGGCTGGAAAAGGTTATTATAAAACTGACAGCTATTAGCTCTCATCTTCACAGGCTTGAGAAGGTGGCAGCTAATAGCTATTAACTGTCTCCATCATGCTTGCAAAGTGTAGATTCAAAAGGAATAATTCAGTTTTCTGTAGCTCACATTTTTAATGGAATGTTATTTTGTTTTCTCCCACGCGGCCCGAAAAAGATTCAAACAACCGTTTGTCCAATAAATGCAGTCGAGCTTCATGACCGAGTGTCTGTTTTGTTTTTTATTTCAAATGTATTTACCAGATAATGACACATTTAAAAAAAAAACAATAAACAGGAGACATTGTAAAAACACAAACATGGTAAAAATGCTGTGAGTCAGTCACTTAATGAAAAAAAAGGCACTGGTGTGTAATAGAGCTGCAAATTGAAGATTACTTTCATTATTGATCAATCTGACAATTATCTTCGTGATTAATCTTATAGCCTATAAAAAGTTGTGATAAAAATTGTGACAGTGCTAAAAATCACAATTTCCCAGAGCCAGATGTGACAGAAAGACTGAAAGACTCATCATCTACTGTCATAAATGACAAATAAAAGCAGATAATTCTTAAGAAGCTGTAACCAGCAAATATTTGACTTTCAATGACTGAAACAATCAATTTACTGTTGAAATAGTTAGCAACTTATTTCCTTTCAATCAGCAAATCAATTAAACCACTAATCAAGTACTTTCCCAGTAAAATAAGATGTTTTTTGCCTCTTGTACTGGAATGTTTCAGCTTTACAAACAAGGAAACAGAAGACACATGTAATACAGACTGACTCCACTTACATCAGATTCCTTACAGCTTCTAAAACATTGAAGACTGATTTAATCGTGAGCTTCCTGCAAATGAGCACCAGATATTACTTGTGCGACTGAAAAAGGATTTCCATTATTGCTGAGTATGTGTGGAGAGTCAGGAGGATACTGTGTGACAGTTTTGGTCCCGTATATAAAACCGTCTGTTTCACCCCTTCAGTATACGTAAGGGAAGATCCTGTAGGGGACACGTCGGCAGTAGGTGTCCCACGCTAGTCCGTATTTGGCCCGGCACTGTCTCTCGTCGCGGTCCTCTCGGTGAATCAGCAAGATGGTGAAATATATGACGTAGAAGTAAGGCAGAAGATGTGAGAATCCTAAAGAGAAGAGACGCAGACTGTAAGCTGTAGTAACCATTATAAGTATAAACCATAAATATAATACTTTCTTCTCTTACTGATGTAAATATTCACAAGCTATAACCAAGAATCCATCCTCCTCTGCTAACAGCCGTATATTTCCTTCTCATATATATTCAATAAAAGCCCCTGCAGTGAATACCAGTCAGATTGAGCCTCTAATGTTGCCGCTGCTGATTCATCTCGGTGGTAATTTTTTGCGACCGCACTCTGTAGTGGTTCTGAACAAACAGCTTTTTGTCTCTCAGTCAGTGTGACTTCAGTAAAAGGCCTGGATGTGCCCACTGTTCCTCCGTCTCATCCGTCTCCAGTACGCCATCATGACTCTTTCTGAATGCATAATTTAGCGGTTTGTGACTTTTTGCAGCAGCAATTATAGCGGAAAACTACAGTACATCTCAATTACAAAGGCGAGCGACACAAGCTGAGTCACGAAAAAGCCTGAATAGCAATGAGCAGAATGTGTCATCTGTAACAAAAGTCTGACAGTCACCATTTTAGGAAGTGAGTTTTTCAGAGGAACATAAGGCAGCTTACAGAGGAACAAAGACGACAGACTGTTGCTGCCTTTATTGCTTCGGCATCAGTCACAAACACTGTATAATTATCCAAAACGGACAGGAATGAAAACCACAAAGAATCACAATACATCAAATATAATACTTCTGGAAGCAACAAAAATGTTTTGTTAGCACAGAGTTTTGGAATCTGTCAGTTATTGTAATTTCGGATTTAATGATAATTTAGCTCTGTAGGTAATTATGAAAGGACTCTATAGTTCCCCTCGGCTCTCCAGAGCTTTCTAGTCTTTCTGAGCTCCTTGTTTCGGTTTTCCAGCCTGAAGCTTTGTGTTTAGATTTCGTCTCACTGCTCCGATGATGTGTGATGTGAGTGTTTGCATCAGGCAGCTGGTGGTCATCGAAAAGCTCTAAAAAAAACACTTCGCTACCTTCTGAGCACCAAACAGCAGGCGGACAGTGTTAGTGATGAGTTTGGATGACATGTAACATCAGCGAACTTGAGCTCCTTTTTTGTTTAAGTTTAGTTTTGGTACTGATCCAAAAACTCAGGCACTGTATCAGAAAAAGATACCATAATGTATTAAAATGTATTTCACAATGCTACAAACTGAAAAGCTCTTTATAAATCTTAATGTCATTCGATCAACTACATCACCTTTAATACAAAGTTAACACTGGTTGAGATGTCTATATTCTGACAACTTAACAGACCTAATAATCAAGCTTGAAGAAATGATTTAGCTTTTTGTGTTAACATTAAGGTGATCTGGGGATTTTTACTTGTTAAAGTAAGCTAACTAAAACTTAAAGGTGTTGTTAAAGTAAGCTAAGGAGGCTAAACTCAACTAAAAACAACCATATAGAGTTCTACATGCTCATGATGGGATTCAGTGTCATGTTCTATGCGCACCCCTTTGATTAAAGTGTTAACCTTGAATCTGCCATTAATCAACACATCTGACAGAGTGACTGAAATATTGCTGGTATTTACTGCAGGGCTCAGGCTGGGATTGTACTTTGAGGTGTTTCTATTATTTTGTCCGCCCATTAATCACAGTAAGATTCTCACAGAGGTGAAAGTACATGTTTTAAACTGTGTCATACTTCAGATGGACTGTAGGTAGATGAAATATCCGTGTACAGCGCTGCTTTTGATTTGTGACTCGTATCATTTAAATCACCAACGCATCCATTAATTCTAACAATAAATATGCCCGAGTGTGATTAATACTCAGCATGACATGATTTCATAACTATGACTTCATCCACATTTTAAATGAAGACTAACTGTGACCTGCATGTACAACAAGCCTTTCCGTGGCTCTCAAGCTGTCTTACCACATGGCAGGGACCACGCCAGGGCCATGAGGAGGTCACCGAGGTAATTGGGATGACGAACGAGACCCCACCAGCCAGAGACCAGCAGCCTCTTCCCCGTTGCTGTGGCAATGGTCTCAAGTCCTGCAAGTAGTCGTCGATAAAAAAGTGCATGTCACTTCAGATCAAATCCCTCAAGTCTCCCACTTCATTCTGACAGAAAGAGGAAATGTAGTTTCCTCCTCTTCACATATTCAGCACAAGCTGAGACAGATCTCTAGAAATCAGATGTGAGAGACTGTAAGACAGAATATGTGTCTTCACTTAGAGAAGACATTAAAAACACTCATAAGAAAAGTTGAAAGATGACTGACTTGCAACACTTGGATGTGAAGGGTCTCGTCTGAACTGGTTCTTCTGTGAGTTGGATTTTCTGAAAATATAATATCCAACACCTGACGGGGAAGGGAAAAATATTAACATCGCCATCTTTAACCATAAGACACAACATATTACAGCCTAATGGGAAAGAGCTGACTCATAATTACCATTGAGTGCAATTATAGCGGCGGCTCCGAGGAAACTTAGTGCCTGTGGGTGCACAACCAGGAAGGCAGCCTGCAGGCTGTATGTGAAGGGGACCCAGGCCAGATCCCCAAAGACCAGCATGAAGCCAAAACCATCATGCACAATGTCCATAGTCGTCAGTACGGCCTCCTGTTGTAACACCACAGTGCACCAGATTAAGTCACAAAACAAAACATAATTAGCGTTAACACAAGGGGCCAATTGCAAAATTCTATGGGGCTGACATTTGAAACTAAAGTAATCTTTAACTGTGACTCTGTGGCCCACTCACCTCGTTCCACAGAGCATCTGCCACGTACAGCAGCTGGAAACAGTTGACCAGTATCATGGCGAGTGAGGGGGAACCACGAAGCTCCACCTCCTTCATCAGCATGCCGAGGTTTATGACCACCTGAGACGATAACAGGTGGAGTGAAGTGACTCACATCACGAATTTAGGCAACATGTTTTACCTGCACTTTCAAGATATTGGTAGATAAATTCAGTAGATGGTTTATTGGACACAAACACCAACTAACACTACATGTACGTCTATATAAACTGTATTTACATAACCAGGTTATTTTGTGTGAATTTTACCTCCTAATGTATTTAATACTTGAGTTTAGAAGTCAAGGTCAGTAAAGTTTGATTGTTCAGTGAGTATATAAAAGCAACATCCTGTTTACCTCACTGGATTAACCCTTAAAATGTTCATTATCTGGGACATCAGCAGCAACTGTAAGATGTTGACAGTAAAGGAAAATAGTTTGAACATTCAACAGGAAGCAAAAAGCTCCCACACACTGTCTGTAGCCAGTTGGTGGGAGCTTTTTCTGTCCTCTCCCACGCACCTCTCTTTAAAGCATTCAGATGTGCAAAAGGTTTTACTGTAAATAAAAAATAAAAAAAAATATACATACACCTGCAAAAAATAAAGAAAGAACTCATTACACTAACACTTTCCTCTATGTCTCTATCCTTTTTCTGTTTCTATGAGGATCTTAACAACCTTGTGTAATTTGGAGAACCTCATTTGTAGTTATTACTGGAAAATCTGTATTTCTGTCTCAGACACAGATAATGAAAACACCCCTGTCCTCCAACAAATGTCTCACTGGGTCATGTCAGGAGGGAGAAAAGTTTCTGACTCTCAGTGTGTCAAAGTAAGACAGCATATTATAAAGACCGATCAGGGGAGAGCAACATCGCCACCTGTTGGTCGTGTTGGGTTTTCCGACAAAGATCAACGTCGGTGTTGATTAATGTTCACAAGTAAATTGAATTATTCAGTGTTACAGACTGAAGATTAAAAAAGTAGATTGTCAAGCAGCACTCCACATGTAACAACAGTTTTAAGTTTTAATACACATTAATGATGTTACATATTTATTCCTTTAGCTTTCAAATTTAACTCTTTTCTTTTACTGCATTATTTCTTCTTTGTATGAGAAAAAGCCACAATACATGCATGCACCGGTCTATGCCTGCAGGTTCACTCACCCAGCCAATCAGACCCGGTCTGAGCTCACAGAAATATTTAAGGTCGAAGTTTCCGATCCGTGGGTTTAGCTCCCGCCCGATGAAGAAGTCATAGAGTGGGTTCCCTGGACGGGACAGAGAGATTAATGCATTAACAAGAAACTCCACAGGAAGATCGTAGCCATCGATAGTAGCCTATCAACACTAAAAATCTGAATCTCTTATAAGTAAAGTTATCAAATAAATGTAGAGGAGAGGAAGTATAAAGTAGCAAAAAGCAGATTCTTAAGTTCAGTATTTGGGTGAACTGTACTTTCTGTTACATTCAATATTGACAGAGATTTCAATTACTTTTTATTACAAATTACTGTAACTGCGCTTTACAGGTATTCAGTTTACTGTAGCTAAAAGTGAAAGTGAATTAAGATTGTGTTTACAGTTGATATTAGTCCGTCATATCATTGGCTTCATCAGTAACTGTGTTAATCCTTTAATATCTATCAACTAATCAGCATTTGTATTCCAAAGCTGTTTGTCTGTTAGCTTAATTAACGACTGCCTGGTTCTCACATAATCTCATACAACAGGCATCAGTTGTCAGTGTATTATACATGTGTGTCGTGGCTGTCTTACATGTTACCTTTATGAATTTAACTGAATCACTAGGTTACCGTTTTGCTGTTAAATTTTAGAGTGAGGTGCTGGAAACAACATGCTGTTGCAGCGTGCTCCTTTTATTTATTTTTTTTTCCTTTTCACAAACTAGGACGAACATATTCATCAGCGAGCAGGAGCTGAATCATAATGCTGGGCGCTCTCAGGTTTCTGTCTTTTTCGATGCAGCCGAGCGCATTGAAGCAGCCGAGCAGGGTCAGCTTACTTGAAAAGAGTGTTCCTGCTGCCTGCAGGCTCCAGAAGAGCGCTGCTGTTAGATAATTACCCACAGGAATACCAAAACCCTAAACCGAACATTAAAACAGGCCTACAAATGGACAATACGCCATGAACTCTGCTGAAAACTGTGTTTCAGGGTGGCATCTTCCTTTAATGATGAACCTCCAGTCTCACCTGTGTTGCCCCCCAAAGCAAGTGCATGAGAAGGAGCCCAGAAAGAGCGGATGTAGAGGTAGACGGAGAACAGGAATGACACTGCTATTGCACACACTGCCAGAGGCACCAGCAGCTCAAACAGATACCCCAGAGGAGCCCCGAGCCCCACTAACAGCAGCAGCAACACACCACTGATGCACAGGCTGTGAAAACCTGAGGGAGACAAACAAACAAAGGTAAATGCTGTTGCCTGGGGGACAGAGATAAGCAGGAAGACACGGGCTGCTATAAAAAGAGGTAAAAGTTAGAAGAGGTGGAACTTTAGATTGTGTAACTTAAGTAAACTTTAGATCAGGCAGAAGGTGTCGAGGTTAAACTAAAAATAAAAGAAGTCACGGCGGTGAATTTTACAACAGTGGGCAAATGTGAAAAAGGTGTTCGCACTCAAACGTAGTAGAGAGCTGAGAGTAAAACTCGAGAGCAGCTGTGAAATATTACCGCAACTATAGTTTTACTCAATAGTGCTACAGTACTATGAACACTACTGTCAATAAGCAGAATTATCCTCCATTACTCACAGCACAAACTAAGCAAGATGTTCATTAATGATAAAAAACAGAAGCCAACGATACCATTTATGGGATACTTGAGACGCGTTCCATCCCTCAGCACTAATCCTTCAGACACCTGCAGATGAAGAAACTCATTATGGATCTGAACACAGAACAACTTGTCCTGTGCATATATTCATAAAGAAATTAAATGTTCAATTCATTACACTCAGGATCTCTGCAGCCCCAGTCTCTTTTGGTCTGGAATATTAATTCTGACTTCTTGAAGTGTTTTTTTTTTCTCTTGTTTCCACTCGTACTCCTTTTACACCTCTTTTTAGCGTGTCACAGATAAACCTGACACATTGCATTTTGGGAAATACACTTATTTGCTTTCTTGCAGAGATCTGAGGTGATCGACACAACTTTCACAACAGAGAGAAACAGCTCGCCTGGCTTTGTCCTAAGGTGATAAATCCATCTGATGTTCACTAATTATCACATTACATCTTTTGTTGTAATGCTGCAAAAGAGTAACTCGCTGTAGTCTCCGGTTGCTGGTTACCTGGGTTCTGCTCCAAGTTTGGCACAGCACACCCAGCAAAACAGCAAAGCACCTAAGCTGTTGTACTAATTAAACAAACGAGATGTAATCTTAAATAATTCATGTAGCTTCAGAGATGTTGCTTAGGGGACTGTGCAACATTTGTGCAGCTAGACTAGCTGTTTCCCTTTCCAGTCTAGTTGACAAGCTAAGCTAGCTGGTATCAATCTTCTCCTCCAACACAAAAGCTAACAAGCACATTTCCAAAAAGTCAAACTATTCCTTTAAAGCAGCTGACTCAAGGCAGCTTCGGGAAATTAAGGCACATTTGTCATAAGTGTCATTATCTTGTTGTACACAGTAGATGCTCTTCAGCAAAAAAATATGCTTCAACAACTTAGTTTGTTTTTAATTAGAATATGCTCCCAGTCATTCATTCAAACAATCAGTGTTTACACAGTCTAATCATCGCATCACAATTCCACAGAAGGCTGCAAGATGATAATTATTATTATTTCATCAGAGTGTGTTCAAAATGCGCTCTCAGAAAACAGCATCTCTTTGGCGCAGTCGTCACCACAGCTGGTTTTGATGTCATTTTAACGTCTACCAGCCTGATGAACGTGTCTTACCTTTCCTAATGGCATCAAATAGAGGAGGGCATGCAGAGAGATCCAGCCCAGCAGAACCACGAGGGCCAGAGGGTCCCACAGATGGTCAGTGGAGGGGAGGGAAGGGGGCCACTTGAGCACACTGGCCTCAGGGCATCGACTCACAGATATCAGGAACAGCACCGTCAACGGAAGAAAAACAGGGATGCATATGGCACCTGAGAGACGAGTACAGGTAACAGCGAATGTTTAGACACTCAGAAGCAGCCAGAGCATTGCAAAATGTATGTTAACAGGGAAAATTAAGCATTTGACATAAACTGTGTAGCAGCGAAACAATTATGTTAACAGTCAGTATGGAAGCAACAACACTGGGGGTTCACTTAAGTATTGTCACATCTGCCGTCTGCTGAGAGTTCAGCTGTTGCGTTCAAAACATGATTTTACTTTTAAAACAAGTGGAGAACAAAGCAGGAGATGCTCTCAATCACACACACTAGCAGAAGAAGCTGTGAAGTATTTGTCGTCTCATTTTACGTCCTATCTACGATGACAAATCTCAGTTGGGATGATTCTCAATTAGGGCTGTAATGAAAAGTCCTGTGCTGGGAAATGAGGGATCTTTACTGCGGCAAGTGTTGCCATCGTATTACTCTTCTATTGTGGCAGAAGTTTAATCACACCAAAGCGGCCTGGAAAGAAATACCAGACTTGACCAAATGAATCTAACAACAACAACAACATGACAGTGATTTTTCGTGCCGAGAGGTGAGAACAAGAATCACCAGAGAGCAGTACGTGAAGAAATGAAGAGAAGGTCTTTGTGCTTGGGTGAATTTAGTAGCACTTTCTGCTATACAATGTGTAGTTCATGGTTACATAAAGGGCAAAGCATCTTACATAAAATGACAGTGGATGCACAGTGATGTAAAGTAAGGCTGGTCCGGCTCTGTGGCAACTCACCCAGGGTTCCTCCGAACTCCCTCTCTGTGTCATGTGAGGATTTGTGTTTGAGTCCTTGACTGTTGGGCCTCATTGTTGCTTTCCTGTTAAAGTATACACGTAGATACATGTGAGGAACAAACATGTAGCAGTAATTACATGGCCGTGGGTTAAAGCCAATGAGACGATGACAAACTTTTATTTGTAACACTTTCTGGAATGAATCCTATCCAACACTTAGAATAATCCTTGTGATAATCTGCAGTAAAACGTACCGCAATTAACCTCTGAATCTTACATATTAATACCAAGAGTCCCCTCTTAAAGGTTTAATTGTGACCTTTTATCTCAGCACAGTATGAGTCTCATTACAAATTAACACAAATCATTTTTAAGAGAAGTGGTAAAAAGTCACTACATTTACATTCATGTACTTACAGCAATGTTATATAATTTTATTACCTTAAAATAACAGCGTCTAAATCATTTTGATGGTACGGTCTCTTGTAAAAGGGTGAATGGTGTTGCCTGTCTTGATAATTACAGATCAACTTATCATGCATATCTTATCTTTTTGACTTATCAATATATGTACATGACCTTGATTAGTTTCACTGAACCTGATATAGCGCGCTGTGTTCCCACACGTTTGAAGGTTTTAGTCAATGTGATAATATAAGGCCAGAATAACTGCGGGGTTTCCCCTATCATGGCTTCATTTAAAAAAAATAATAATTTATTTAGGATATTTCAGTATTGTCCACATGCCTGATTATTAAGAATTACAATTTTCATTGCTCTTTGAAAGGGTGTACTTAAATTAATATTTGATTGTCATTATAACACTTGCATCAAAGGGTATTAAAATGATAATAGTCTCTTTATTGCAGTTATCTTTGGGACAATATATTGGCCAATAAAAATAGTTGATGCAGCAAGCTTATATACAACCATGAGGCATTTATACTTTGTCCTATATTCTCCAAATTTATGCTATGTTCTTTTCACTCCACTTGTTAGGATCCAAGTTTTTTCATTTCTCTTGTTCCCTGTTTTATTTTGACATGTTGCTCTCATGTGTCTTGTCTTGCTTTTCAGTTCCTCCTTCCAGTCCTTTTCCCTCCTCACCTGTACCTGATCCCCCCTTTAGTGTGTCTGTGTATTTAGCCTTTGTCACTCATCATGTCTTGGTCAGTTCGTTCCGCCTTCCTCCGTGATGCCACCCTGAATTTCCCACCAGCGTCTCCTCATGTCACGCCTTTTCAGTTTTTTGCTCCTTGAGTTTTGATTGATGTGCACTTTTCTTTAGCCCTTTTGGTTGTTACTTTGTCTTTTGGTTTATCTGGAACACTTGGTTTTTTGTATTAATTCAGCTTTGTTTAATTTAAGCTTACTTTGTTGTCCTCACCTTGACACCACTACATTTATTGAACAGCTACATCTTCCACCGGTGACTCTGTCTTTACATTAGTGACATGTAATCAGTTTTTAGAGTGTATAACATAATGCAGTATCATAGATTAAAGGGCCCTGCACCTCCACACAGGTGTTTCTAATGCTTATATCTGTTCCTCCTGAGTTTAGAGTTGTGCAGGGATTTACATGAAGAAACCAAACTGTCCTTTAAAAGAGGATTTTTTTTTAACAGGACAGTGAGACAGGTGGCAACTGGACAGGTTAGAAAATGGTTTGGAGAACAGTTACACAAGCCAATCTGCCACTTGTGATACTTTAGGTAGCCTACTTTTACTTTGGTGGAACTTTGAATGGAAAAGTCTACAGTACATCATAGTATTTCTTATTTTGAGTTTTTTTTTATCAGTGACCAGAAGAGACAAATATTCTGTCACAGGCCAAAAAATGACAAATATAACAATGAATGTTAAAGAATGGGATCGAACTGGCGATGTGACTGTTTCACTGTCGTCAGAAATGATGAAAAATATGTTTAAATCGTTTATTTAATCATTTTAAATGGCCTGTTAGTGTTGTAATATTAACCCTGCTGTCACAGATAAACCGAGACAAAGTTCAGCTCGAGCTGCTGTTAGCTAGTCTGGTTACCTGCCGGCGCGAAAATAAACTGAAAACAGGCTGAAATACAACAAAAATAAAACGCTTTTGTAATATAAATACGACGTATGTCATGAATAATTAACTGTTTGTCTTGTAACACAGTAAATACGGTGTCTTACCGGTGTTTAGCACGGAGGTGTTGACGGGACTGCTCAGATTACTGCGGTGCATCCATCCAGCAGCCTCGCTCGCGGATACGCCCCCCGATGGGACGTCTAACGGCTGGAAACGACCTCTCGGCCAATCAGATTCCTCCGCGGTCATCAGAAGAGGGTGGAGACAAGAGGGCTCAGCCAATCAGACGAGCTCATCAGGTGGCGACAGTCGCACGCATGCTGCACAGAGGGCTGGCTGGCAGATGTTGTGAAACACACCTGAATTTACTTATTAAAGTAATTAAAACTACATATTTATTTCGAATTAGACTGGTTTTATGAAGGAAGAACACACATTTTGATTCTCACATTCATACACTTTTATTGTAGATGTTTAAACCATTGCAAAACATAGTTTATCTGTGAAGACATGCACAGGAAACAAGAGAATCAGCAAACTAAGAAGGCAAAACACAGCTGCTGTAGTCACTGTTAGTGTTATAGATTACATAATCAGATTATGTTCAGATTGCAAATAATTCAGCAAAAAGACTCATCAAAGGACTTATTAATACACAAGATTTCGACAGGACACAACTTCTCTCCTTCAGATTCTGTATTCACATTAATAAAACAAATCCTTCAAGGGGGACAAATGTTTATCTTGAATCATGTCAATTTAAATTATGTCTCTCTTTGCAGATAAAGGAGATGAGAGGGGTTTCTCTACTCATATTTTAAGATCATGTGCACTTTGTAATGCAAATGCCTAGAATATCAAGAGATCTGTCCCAAATTCACATTCAAGTTGTACAATTTATTCATGTTTTTACAGTAACCAAAGTGCTCTTCCTCTTCCCCAACACAAGAAACATGACTTAATGCATTGTTTTGAGATCGCCACAGATATTTATAAGCATTTTACAGTTTGATTTGAATCTATATCAATAAATTCAACATTTAACAGTAATTATGAGACTGTTTTAATTTTGATACATGATTACAGTGTATCTGTATTTATGATATGGTGTTTGGAGCACACACTAGCTGACAGAGCTGCACTTTGAGCTTCAGCCTCGCTCACAGATGACCTCGATCACGCTCTGCTCCATCGGGGACGGATCCAGGCAGCGGTGGGCGGAGCTCCCCACTATCTCATCCAGCAGGAAGTGCACGAGGTTCTCGTCGGAGACGAAGCGCCACAGGTACATCTGCAGGTAGTGGCAGTCCACCTGGATCTGCTGCAGCCCATAACGACCGAAGGTGCGCAGGCGGACGCATTCCAGGAATGTCTTTAAACTGATTTTGATGATTCCGGTCATCACAGAGACCTGGGACAGTAGAGAGGTGAGTGAGTGAGTGTACTGTACGTAACAGATGACTTTCATCGAAGACTGACGAATACCTGCACTCACCTTGTTGAACTCCACTGAACTGAAGATGTCAATCCTCTCAGAAAACAACTTGTGTATGTTGCTCAGCAGATTAGTATCCATGGGAGCACTGCAGGCAGACAGAGGAGAAACCACTCCATTGAATCCGAAATTAAAAAACAACAACCTTATTGTTATAATTAAAGTCAACAACCGCCTCTCCTGTTGTGGAACCGAATGAGGTAATACAGATTAGCTGCATGTGTCTGGTTGTTTATGCTTGTCACACGCAGCAGGCATGTTTGAGATGAACTGTGCCTCGGCTGGAAAGCAGACAAGCAGCAGCGGGCAGCGATGAAAAACAGTTTTCCAGCAGACTTCTGTCTGTAGAGGACGTCACAGACACACTCACGTCCTGTCAGATCAGCTTCAGTGTATTCAAATGTTATCAGACCATGTTTTAGTTCGTTGTTTTAATCATGACACTAGAAAATGATATACAATCTATTATTTCTATTCAAGGATCAACATCCATTTTACATAAATTCTCATGTAAATCAGCTTCGTATTAGTTTGCTGCTGTATATAAATCTGCTGATAAATAAATTCAAACACATTAAAAGTCAAACGTGGAGAAAAGAAATACAAGACAGAAGCTTTAATGATCGATCTGTCAGATATTTAGACTGTCGGTGCTTCACTTTAACAGTTAAGTTTGTGTTGCTTAGTACTTCAATAATTAAATCACTCCAATGTTTGTGTACAATAGACAACTATTTTACATTGTATGCGGTTTATGAGAATGTATTGTGTCTCATTTTCAGCCTCACATGGTTTCTGTTAACAGAATAAAAATTTGAAGCCAAACTAATATGATTAAAATCACTCAAATTCAGTCCAAGACTTGTTTCTTCTATCCTTGACACAGTCTGATACGATGTAATTATAATAGAATGCCGTCATTAAACCAAACAAACACAATGCTGTGAGAGAGCCGCACTTTGTTTCATCACCTCTCTGTTCTATTTGTGTCTGAGTTACCTTGGAGTGTAGCTGGCAGCGTAGCGAGCTTGTTGCCTCGAGCTGCTGTAAACAGAAAAAGTCCTCTTGCTGGAGTCGCTGCTGTGCGCCTTCCTCACACCTTCCTCATATAGAAAACCGACCTACAGCGGAGCAAAGAGAGTTCATTAGGGCGGCTGAAGCTCAGGGGTGGAGCCAGTTATCAGAAGGTCGCTGGTTCGATTCCCCTGGTCTGCATGTTGAAGTGTCATGTCATGTCATTATCCGTAACCGCTTATCCCTTTCCATGGGGTCACGGGGTGTTGCTGCTGGAGCCAATCCCAGCCTTGTCTCAGGGCGAGGGCAGGGTACTCCCTGGGCAAGTCGCCAGCTCATCGCAGGGCCCTCACTAGTGAGCAATGGGGGGTTCAGTATCTTGCTCAAAGACACTTCGACAGCCGGGATTTGAACTAGCGACCTTTCGATCACTAGTCGACCTGCTCTACCCGCTGAGCTACAGCCGCCCCGCATGTTGAAGTGTTCTTGGGAAAGATACTAAACCTCAAAACTGATGTGCTGGTTGACACCTCACATGGCAGCCACCGCCAGTGTATGAATTACTATAAGTCTGCTAAATGCCCTAAAATGTAAAACACTGAAAAACGTGAGGACGAACTGTCACCTGCACATCAATGGAGGTTGTGTCCTCCACCACTCTCTTCATCACAGCACGGACGTTTCGCGGCTCGATGGTGTTCACCCAGTCTCGTGTCTCCACGCTCTTTCTCAACATTTGGGAGATTATCAGACCCTGAACCTGCAAAAACAGTAGCAGATTTTTCCTGCATTGATATCTCTGATTTCTCTCAGTAAAAAAAGTAAGTCAGTGTCTGTTGAAGGAGAAAACTTACTTTTACATAATGGTTCAGGAGTTTCTGTGCTGCCTCCCTGGCTTCAGCGCATAAAGTTGTGACGGGTGTTACTGGACTGTGATGCTGAGAAAGTACAAAAAGTTAGATATGCTCGGCAGTGAAATGTATTAAATACTGTATTTTTACAGCGATCTTAGGTGACGTGCCATTTACCTGCGCAAGGAACTGTTCGTCTGTGAGAGTGAGTATGTAAGAGATGGTTGAAGTTTCGTAGTCCAGGCAGAGGCGAGAAAGCAGCAGCAGAAGGGCCGGAGGAGTCGAGCCTCCCTTGTCTCCTGCGCTCTCGCAGAACTGGCGAGAAGACTGGCACACAAACTTTATGAAGCTCACCACCAGACTCTCACGCACACCCTGACTGCAGAATTCACCCTACAAAGAGAAACAGCACGCTGTCATGGTTCAGGATGTCATGAATTAAAGGAATCGTTCACACCATTATTTAAACACTTCCTGACTTTTGGGGGAAATCTGTTAATTTACTGCCAGGTACACAAAATCTATTCACCTTGAAGTACGGCTTGTTGGAGAATGTTATGTCCTTAGCTGTGAAAAGATGCACAGATGCGAGCACTGACTTAATCTGATTGAGAATCGAGGCGGACAGTGAGGAGAGCAGCTCCGGCAGGCTGGTCGGAGCATCTCTACCAGAGGCTGCCCCCCCTAGAAGAGATCCGCCTGCAGCCACTGAGGCGCTGGCCACAGAGAGCCGAGGTGTGGCCAGTGCCTGCCTCACATCCGTCAGGCTGTCCATGTAGAAGCTCTGCAGGGCAGCGAGGTACTGCTTGACTCGCTCTGTTGCCGCCCGGATCACAATCCCCGTCCCCTGGTTCGGCACGGCGGAGCCTGGCAGCAGCTTGGCCACAGCCTGAAGTCTGCGGTGGAAGCGGTCGAGTGCTCGGACCAGGAGCGAGTTATCTGCGACCCCTTTCTCCTCTTGTATCCTCCGCTCCACGAGCGAGAAATACCGAGCAGCCAGATCGTCCACAAAGGCGTGCAACTTCCCATTTGCCATCTGGGGAATATTTTTGGATGCCAGCTCGCCTTTCTGAGCATGGTTGATGAAAAGTTCCTGATAGGATGTGATGACTAAACATAAGCTGCTGACAAATTCATTGCAGCCTCTGTCAATGAATTCCAGGATGTCAGTGTTTGAGGAGGGAGATGGCACGGCGCTCGTTTTAGGGGAGGTACCAGTTGGAGATCCGGGGGCCGCAGCAGATGACGAGCTGCGTGCCGTGGCATCTTTCGGGGCTAAGGTGGACGGGTACGGTCTTATCTCTGCTTCCAGACCCTGGAGGTCCGACTCCAGTCGAGACCGCGCATGGCTCAGAAATTTATCACAGAGCTCTTCTGCCGGCTCATCCAGCTGTAGCAGCAGCTCCACACACTCGGATAAATCTTTGGCACTTGAGCCACCATCCCTGTAGGACAACAACAAAACAGGCAGAAATAAGAAAATAGTGAAAATCAGACCCAAACAAATCTCTCACTGTGTCTCCAATCTGATGTGAGGTTGAGCGATTCCCACCTGAACTTTTGTCGCAGCTCCTGCGCCAGCTTGTCCATGATGGCGTGGCAGTCGTCCTGAATTCCCTTGAAGGAGGGCAGGTGGCTGTACTGCTGCAGCACACAGCGGGCACGGCGGTGCGATCTCACCGCCTGAGCGTAGGCCTGCAGCTCCAGACACTTGTTTAATCTAGCAGGCAGCTCAAACAGAAACTGCAGCTTCCTTAACAGAGTGTGAACGCCTGAAATTAAACATGCAGAGATTAAAATGTCAAAAAAAACAAAAACAATAACCACCATGACAGTCCCACAACAACAAACTACCTGTTTAAGTCTCACCTGAGAGTTTCGTAATCTGTGCGTGCTGGTCTTGAAGCGTTCCACTGATGCTGGCGCTGAACTCAGTGATTGCTGCCATGTTGGCGGACAGGCAATCCATCTCGTCCTCCATCTTTTTGAAGTCGTTCTTCATCTTTCTTATAGTGTCTGGAAAAAAAAAAACATGGACAGATGGGTGAATAAATCCAGATACGCACAATTTCCACCAAACATGCACCGAGTGAGATGCTCGCTCACCTGTAGCAGATATGAACTTGTTGTAGTTCTCATACACCAGCGTCTGCATGTCACTGTCCAGAGAGCGGATCTGCTTCACCATGCAGGTCTCCTGGTCCATCAGCTCCGCGAGGGAGCACTCCCGTCTGAGCTGCAGCACGGCACAGAAAACATCATCGTCACACTTCACAAAGTCAAATTAAACACTGCTGGGTATAACTTTTCATAAAGCAGCTTTCTTCTAAGTTGATATTTTGTGAATAAAATCTGTAAAGTCAAAAATAATATGTTGCTCCATCCTGGGAGAGGGGTTAAATTTTTCCTTATTCTAATCTAATCGAAATTGTAAAGCCAATTGAGGCAATAAAATACAGTGGATTTGATCAATTTCCCCTCCAAAAACTGTTTTCATAATATAAGTTATTGTATGTTTAATGGTAATTTGTTGTAGATAAATGTGGATTAAATTCCATCGGCACTAGCTGAAGTAGTGCTGGTTGATGTTTCCACTGTTTAGTATTAAAAATGAATTATAATCCCATTCAATTTTGTGTTTTTATTCCAAAGTGATCTTCAGATGCATCTGTAATTGTACTACGATTCAAATATCATAATTGGTATTGACAGCAGTGTTAGCAGTATGTCTCACAGGACAGGGGTCGTTATGTGAGCTGTGTCGCTGTGGTGAACAGGTAACACAGGTGACATGTTGGTCACTGTTGGTCTCTCACCTTGTTGAGGAAATGCTCGGGGTCGAAATGCGGCCCGTTGATGTCGCAGGGATCCAGGGACTCCGGCTGCTCCTCGGCTTTTCCTTCCTCGTTCAGGCCGTAGTAGAGCTTCAGCATGCCGTGCACCCTCCGCCTCCTGCTGGGGTCGCCGTCCCCCGCCACCGCCACCGAGCCGCCGGCCTCATCGTCCATTCTGCACAGCGGCCGGCTGAGAAACGAACTGATGAAACGGCGATAAACAAAGATGACGAGCGTCCAATTGGCAGCAGAAAACTGGCAACTACTGCCTGGAAACGTAAATGTCTACCTCCAAAGTCACTGACAGGCTAATGTTTCAGCTGTCTACTTTTAATAAGAAGGGTTTTTACGATAGTTATGAGAAAAATGCTCCTTTTTTCCTCCCAACAACACAGCAGCTAGCAACGTAACTATTTCCGGGTTTGCAGCCTATTGGTGCTGCGTCACCAAAGAGTGTGTGTCGCCAAGAGAGATGACTACTCATACAAGTGAGGATTGCTGTAGGGCTTTCAGATAAGCCCGGAAGTGTGCCACTGCGCATGTCACTGTGCGATACAGCAACTAAATGAGCGCTTATCAAAGATGCGCGACAAAGATTTCATTGGCATTTAATTTGTGGCTAAACAAACTAAATATACGAACTCTTTGTTTTAATGGTTAAATAAACAAACTGACCTTAAAGGAAAATACAGTTTAAGACTGTTTTACTGTGTTTACATGTGCTATATGCATTTATGTACCTTCAAACAGTGTTCTCTGATCGTTATTTTTCTCTGAAAACAACTTCTTTAACCAGTTATGGAAAAAATAAATATTTCTGAGTTTGTATTATTACGTAATTCATAGTGTAAATATCAAAATTGCATAGTGCCCCTTTATATGAACGTTTGTATTGATGGCTGTAGATTGTCAGAACTGATACTGACCAATGAAATGAACTTGAACAACAGATGCATTGTCATCACAATGTCATCACAAGGTTAAATAAGCATTGTATGATGCTGGCTGGCTAAAGTGTGAGTATTATAGGTAAAAAGGTAAAAACCTACTGGCTCTATACCATCACACACAATGTACCAACAGTGACAATATGTATAACTTCAGTGTGGCTTCAGGTAGTGAAGTAGTAAACACATGTTGTCACATATGTTCAGAGAAATGGGCCCATTTGCATCCATTTATTTAAAAAAAAAAAAAAAAAGCATCAGACATGTCTTGATGAAGGCAGAAGGAACCACAATACACTGTTCAACAGCAGCCCAGTGTAGTTATCCAGTATATCAATACACTCACATCAGCTAGGAAAAGGTGAAATGCATGGTCTACTTAAAAATGTGTGAAATATATTACAAAAAACACAATTCAGTATTTTTTTTAAACCATAGATACAACAGAAAATGTCCATTCCTGGTTCATAAAACAGTCATTCAGATGACAACTTAGTACAAACAAAAAAAAAGGCACTTAATGCTTCTAAAAAGTGATTGCTTGATTGGAAAATGCTTAAAATGACCTACTTCTTCACTTCACTGTGTACAAACACTGACGAGTATATGAAAATGAAAGTAAAAATATCCTCTCGTAAAAGCTAACAAACGATACAAAAACATCTGCAGACGTACAAGATTTATAAACAGTGTCTTAATATTAATAGTGCAGTATCACATGGTGTGTAGTCTGTCGGAATGGCTATTCTACAATGTGACATGCATAGTGTAAGTTAGCAACAATATATTGGACTGCTGCTGCCGTGGTTAGGTTACAGACTGTAGCTGACGTATAAACAAGTCGAAGCATAGAAAGGTAAAAACAATCATGCTCAGGAGAAGTCAGGAAGAATATACATAATGCCACCACATCTCAGGTCGGGGACGTTAACGTTCAAGTGGAAGGCGGTATTAGAAAGATGTACACCTCCTCTCATGGCTATTAGTGAGGTGAGCTCGTTTGTTTAAATGTGCAGCAAAGACAAAAAACTGCCTTGTATCAGCATTAGGGTGACGTTCAGAGAGACGTCGCATGGCGGATACAGACGTCCGTCTCGGTTGTTAAGGTAGCAAACTGTGCTGCAGCATGATAGACAGGATTGCTTTGGTGTACAGGCTGAGATTCAAACAGCGGTTCTCCATCAGTTCGGCTTCAGCATCCACACAGAGCACATCGTCGCTAACCCGTGAAGACCATACATCTCAGAATTTGGTGGTTTTTGATTATGCAGATGAACTGAAGCATTGAAAGAACCAGTGTGTAGGTTTTAGAGGCATCTAGTGGGTAAAGTTTGCAGACGTAACTAGCTAAACACCCCTCTCTCAGCTTCTGATTTGTCCGTTCTGGGCTACTGTAGAAACAAGGTGGTGCAACAGAGGATCTGCTCCCTCTACAAGAAGACAAAAGGCTCATCCTAATGTAACAACAACACAAAGGTTCTTCATTTCAGGTGATTACACACAAATGAAGACATAATTGTGCGCATTATATTACATTTTTGCCAACAAATCCTTCACACTGGACCTCTAATGTTCCTTTACTTGAAATGTATAACGTGTTAAACTAAATAAACAAACTCTCTTTGTTTTCATGACTGAATAAACAAACTGACCTTAAAAAGGACAACAACAAAACTTCATACTGTTTTACTTTGTTTATATTTGGCGGACCCTGCCACCTTTTTTAGAGTCAATATTTTCCTCTGAGAACAGCTGGTTTATTCAGTAAACGAGTGTGAATTTCTTCTCCAAAAACGACATAGTGCTCCTTTAAAAAAAAAAACCCACAGGAGTATTTAACGATGACGGCGGTATAGTGTTACAATGAAAATAATAATGAGTGATTGTATTTGCAATCAAAACAATCATTTCACGTGGAAATACAGACATGTAGGCTGCAGTTTAGTCGAGTTGTTGATTCTGTCAGTTAAAGCAGAACCAATAAACAGGATATTTTTAGTCTCGTTCGTGTCAAAAGTTGCACAAGTGCAGAATTGCATCGGTTCAATCTTGAAATTCAGGTCTGACCGAGCAAATGATGAGTTATGTCAAGATCTGAACACGGATATCCACTTTGAAAGAGTTTTTATCAGATTAACTCTTCTACAACTTTGTTTATGGTTTGGCTGTTTATTTCCTTGAATCTGATTATTTTGATGGTGCAGATCGATTCACGCTCCCCAGCTGAGGATGTGTAACCAAAACGTCCTATTATTGTACACGTTTTTGACTACAGTAACACCATTTCACTTTTTACAAATAAAAAAAAGAAGCTATCCGTGACATCTGCACTTTCTTTCCACGATAACCAGCTGAACCTATTAATCATGTCGACATCTTAAAACGAGTGTACTTACAAGAAACTCCCACATCCCAGACAGTGTGCTCCCATATGGACTCCTGATGATCTGCAACACCACCCGCTAAACTATTCTAACTCTACTTTTCTAAAGTGTCTTCACCCTTTCACGAGAACAAGGCACTGGCAGTTTTGAGAAAGCAGAATAGTCGGGAACACGCCCTTTAGATCGGCCCCCTGAAACTGTTTGTCATGCTGACTGTAAAGAGTTTGTGGCAACTCGTATGTGTGTTATGAGGAGAAGTTACAAAAACGTCTAATGTCATATGGGGATATATATATATATATATCGAGGTGTTCTTGATGTTAAACCTCCAACAAACATGAAGTAAAAAGAGGTAATGCAGTGGTTATAGTCAAATGAGGTTTAACATATTTGAGTATTTGCAGTGTACACAGCTCCGGAGTGCTGGAGGAGGGTCAATAAGGTCATGATATGATATACAGTCAATGATGGAGTCACCGTCTGAGGATTCCTCTAAGGCTTGAATTACAAATCACCTAACGAATAGCCACTTCAGTTCAACCTTGGAAGCATCGCTGTTAATAGTTTTGTTTTTCACATTACTGTACTCTTCTTAATATACACAACTTCAAAAAGATAAATATTGTCACTCACACTTAGATCCCTCGCTTGGTCCTTTTCTTGTTCATATATTATCAGTTAAATGTCTCGAGTCTTTAAATCTCAGTGTAAAATGTTCAGGTTTGGTCTCTGAGAGGCGCGGGGGGCCGAGCTGAGCGGAGGGACTAACCCTGCTCCAGACTCTCCGTCACCTGCACGGCGGAGTACAAGGGCGCAGACGCCTGTCGGGTGAAGAAGGACGCAGCTCTTTTCGGCTTCAAGCGCTTGATTTCTTTTCCTAGAAGACAAATATTGTTAAATTACTCCAAGAAGCTCACTCCAGAAATGTTACAACGTAGGTGTTAATGTGACCTTTAAACTCACCATTGTCCACGTAGCTGATGGTGTTGAGTGAATGCACCCGATTGCACACGACACTGTTCTGCCTGCTCAGCATCCCGCGCCGTCCTCCACGCCCGTTCTTCTTGCTGCCCTCTTGTCCTGCCGGCTGCTGAGACTGACTCACCTCGCCGTCCATTCCAGCTGCAGCTCCAACCTCTGACGCAGACTTCAGCTCCACACAGAACTCGATGAACCCACTCATGAGCTCGGCCTGGTCGAGAGGAGAAAAAAAACAAACAAATGATTAAGTCTGATTAAGTCTGGTACACATAATGAAAAACTCGACTTTACTTTGTGATGGTGCATCAGGCTTGGATTAGGGCCTGGTGTGATTATCTATGACTGTCTCTATGTTACATAATAACATCTCTTCACCATCTGGCGGCTCATACCCTCATTTTCAACCTAACAATTATCGAGTCAGGATGATGCACACGTGAGCTAAAAAAACTGTTCGATTTCAACCTTAAATATCAAGTTTTAAGCTCCTTTGAGGACAAATGGGCTTATTTGCTCTCACAGACACCAGGTGCAGTGTGATCTCTAGAGATCGCTGCGTATCCTTATTTGAAGCGAGACACTCATAACAGGACTACACCTGGCACCAAACGCTCCAGCAGCAAGATGTTTCTTAAACTGATGTTCAAACAACAGTGGAGGTCAACCACGACAGGCATGACTCATCAACAGCCAATCGACACAATGAACTCAACAGGTCTGAGGCAATTCAAGTATGCTGGTTGATGACAACATACAGATGTTAAAGGGTACCTCCACAAATTAAAGTCTGTTTACAGGTCTTCAAAAAAGTCTTTTGTGGCTCCAAATGAAAGCTGCATATAACATGATGAACTGCTTCTGTGATGTCACTCAGTGGCTAAATTGGATTATGGGTAATGTTGGCACAAAGTTTTGCACTCAAAATAAGATTTCACCTCTTTTACTCCACACATTCTTCTTCCTTTTATTCAGGCGTAACCACCGGATGTTAACAACGCGTCAGAATTTAGCGTGTTCACCTCGGTCTTATGTTTAGATCAAAGTTGAGACAGCCTCTATTGAGTTTACACATTCCCATCTCACAAAAGCAGGATCTTAGACGGTTTAAGTTGACCAGTGGAAAAGGGGCATAATATATAAAATTGGTGGTTAAATTTGAAGTATAATCCTGTCATGCGATTTATGAATTTAACATGATCTCACAGACATTTACTTACTTGTTTTGAGTAGATTTTTAGTAACTTGTTCACAGGAGTGCCGTCTTCCTCTCCGTCGAACTCCAGCCACAGAATGTGTGAGTCCCCCTCCTCCTCTGGGTAGCTGTGGTCCCAGGAAAGCTCGCTGAAACGCAGGCCGAGCAACACGTGCTGCAAGGAAACGTGTTCAACAAGACGAAATCAGGATAGATATCATGAGGAGAAAAGACAACTGCCTCTAACATTTCTCCAGAGTGCACGATGATTATACAAGTAAGCACACGCATGAAGAGAGACACTTAGTGTTGTTGATTTAGAGAGCTGCTAACACAGCTGCTCACCTTCTCTTTGACATCCATCACATAAACGCCTTCCAGGCAGATGCCAACATTCACAGCTTTGCGTTTTCCCCTTTGAAGAATCCCTTGTGCTGGTTTGTCAATCTCCCCCAGGAAGAAAGCGCACCTGTATGTGTGGTTCAGGTAAGATAAAACCAAATAAACATAAAGTGATGGAAGATATGTGAATTAATTGAACCAAAACCTAACTTCGATGGAACAATATCAGAGTATAAAGGGCTTATTATTCAAGTCCTTACCCATAGTAAGGCAGAGTGTGACATGTGTTGAGGTACTGGTGTAGGAGCTGTGTGGGCTCCGGAGTGTCTCCAGCAGATGTGCTGATCTTCTTGTACGCCTCCAGGAGGCTCTGCTCCAGCCCCGCCTGGCGGCTCGACTTCCCTCTCAGAGTGGAGAACAAACCTCCGCTCCCCATCGCAACGTGAGCCGGCAGAAAAGAAGACAGCTTCTTTTCTCTGTGGAGATGAAATCAGGTTACGCTGTTTTGGATTTAGAGCATCTTATATCTGCCAATCTATCTTTGTCATATTCAGTTCATATTTGTTTTGTTAACATTTACGGTTTAATCCTTTGCTTTGTTTGCGCCTTCTTTATAATTAAGAGGACGCCGGCAGAAGTGCAATCTGCTTGTGTGTGCAACTATATTCTCTACATTTCTCCTTAAGGCATCCGTTTTCTTCAATCTTGCAGATTTTGCAAAAACTCTACACTGCAGATTATTTTCCTTTCCACAATCGCTTAATTGAAAGATGTTTATCTCCTCAATAACACCCACTCATGCCACAATATAAAAATATCCGTCTAAGTGGGACAATTCAGTCATAAATGACGTCAACTGATCATTACCTAGAGATCTGGCAATCTGCAGCTAGATACCAAGATTATCAAGTGCTATCTGTGTTGTTCTTCTCCTCAGTGATCCAATCACATCATATCCTGAGGATGTGATTCGACTGTATTCAGGACATGTCCATCATCATGTCATTTATGTGACTACTCGTGTACTTTAGGGATGAAGTCCTAATTCTGTTTGTTTTGATGAAGTGCAGACATTGAATAGTCTATTTTGGCTAAGCAACAAGTAAATGAGGAAGATTATATTTTCAGGATGATGTACAGCAGTTAAAGGGAAGTGGACACAACAGACAAACACTAAGACATTATGACAACACTGTCAGCAAACAAACACTTCCTCTTAAATATATAAATATCTATCTAGAAGTATGTTAATAACTATAGCAACCTGCAATGTGTGTCAAGAGTAACCTGAATAAGAAGAGTGTCTACACTCCTTTGTGCAGATGTAGGTCCTGTGAAGTATTCATAATTGTCAGCCCTTTAATTACAATCAAGTCTTTGTCAAGTCTCTTTGACGCGCTGCCGTGATCATCTCCCTCCAATCAAAAACGGTGTTTTCTGCATTCTTCCACATACCACTCACAAACTAACGAGCAATTGTAAAACACTGCCATGGCACAATGAGTGTTCTCATCACATCTAAAAGAAAAACAAAGCCCCATGGAACAAAAGGAGCACTGCTGACCTTTTTCACAATGTCTCTAGATTTTCATCAAATTACAACCTGTTGTCGCTGATTGTGCCGCAGCACTCGGAGCTCCTCAGTCTACCAGCTGCCCTTTAGAATATGTAGGTTGAGGGTTGTGAGTTTGGTCATGCGGTTTGTTTCTTTCGTACAATAAGTTGAAGCGAGGCGTCCTTTCACCATTTGACAAAATAATAGCCAGGGCCGTTACATCCTTCTTCATTTTCTAAAAAGGCGAACTGAAACCAAGACAACTGTGAACTTCACAAAAAGCTCTCCAAGCAAGAACAGAAGGTGAAGCAGGATCATGTGTTAATGATCAACCAGAATAATGGCACACAACTGTGTGAATGAACGAGAACAAGTTAATGTGGCTATAGATAAACCATAATTATATCTTAAAAAAAACATGTGCTTTTTTCAGTTTCTATTTCAATTATAGGTTTGAATACCAAAACCAACATGCAGACTTGTTTCTAACTCACCTTATAGTGGTAGTAAATTGTTGGCTGTCAAGATTAGGTCCCTCATCGAGAGCTAGAGACAAAGCTCCGAGAGCCGTCCAGTGTTCGGGGTCGGAGGGGTATCGACCTGTGAGAATGTGGCTTCTGGCCTCCTCGTACAGAAGCCTCAGCACCGCCTCGTCCTCTATCTGCTCAGGAGGGAGACAATGACAACAATTATCCAACAGTTAATGGGAAAATGTACTAAAAGCCCAATCTGAGTTAAGTGTGCGCCACCAGTTTGACTAAAACTCCCAAGTTCCCAATAATTCACTCGTATCTAACACTGATGAATGCTCTTGCAGAAAATTCGGGTTAATTGTACCTGCAGCTCTTTAGATTTGGGATAAAACACGTTCCGACGGAACTGGAGATATGGTTCATCTGGGGGGGAAAGCAGAGAGAGGACAAGGACATGTTAGGATCAGGCACCATATTATATTATATACAGTTATTGTATATTAAGTGTGTCCAGTCATCACTGGATGAGAGAGCTGTGGTAGCTCCCTCCAACCCACTCATCATCCTGTACTGTCAGTGGAAGCCCCGCCCACTCACAAAACATAACGACATGCGAGGGATTATGCAATACTGATGACAGACGGTGGTACCTTTCTTTCTTTTTTTTTCCCCATAATATTAAGCTCTCACTGTTGTGTTTTTTTTGGCAGCAGTGATGCCAGGACCCGACACACCACAAACAATCAAGTGTGGGCTGTTTTACTTTGACTGTCAGCGATGACAAACAACACCAGACTCTGAGTCAGAGCCTGACACCTCATTTACAACTCATCAAAACTGTGTTACATTTCACCAGCAGTCCTTTGTGGCGAACACTTCTGACAGAGCAACAGCCAACACTTCCACATACTTTTGTCTTCTCCCAATTAACAGGAAGTTGAATATTTCAACTTTTCTTACATCCAGTATTCCTTCATCAGTACTGAACTACATGGTGTTCTGTGTAACCCATGTCTAAATCACTGCATCATGACAGTTGCTGTAATCCTCGATAAGAACATCCTAAGCAGATGAAAATATCAATTGTTATTCCTCATGGTCATAAAATGTGATCACTGATGTTTACGATCATACTTGTAGAGCTTTATATCTGCTGCTATATGACACTGTAACATTATGAGTGTTTATAGCATCCCTATCAATACATTATGCATGAATAGATTACACATCTGCTACACTTTACAGATGGGAGATTCATGTTGCAGCACACTGAGGATATGTTCGTACATTTCTATTGTCTTTTTTCATACAAATTCTGCTTTGTGTGATTTTTAGTGGAGGGACACGACAAATATCATCTCTGAAAGGTCTGTAAGAGCTTCAGATGAACTTTTTCAGATGACACATTTTTTATACAGAATGAGGACTGTGGATTTTGTCACCTTCCAGTTCACATTAGAAAGGAAGCTTTTCACAGCCAGTGTGAACAGGAGGAACAATTACAACATCATAGTAAAAATAGTTTGATCACACACACACACACACACACACACACAAACACACACACACACACACACAGGCAGCGAGTTTAGTTTGGAGACAGACTTGAAAAACTGTGAAGCTTTGATTTAATCTTACATTGAGGCCTGTAAATGACCATTAGTTCCATTACCAATCAAATCTTCAGATGATTTTATTGATCAACTAACACTTTTATATAATGTCATAAAATGGTCACCATATTATTGACACAGCTACACGCTGCCTGGTCGAGTTCACTGAACATCCCTCATCCTGAATACTATCTGTATGAAGATCGAGGTGTTAAGAGCCAACAGATCTGTCCTTTACTTTAAAAAATCTGATGTGGTCTAAATAAATGTGGGAAGTGTCCAGTTATATCACTTCACATGCAGTGACGGCTTGTTCTCTCCAAGTGGTCTCTCCTCGTGTTGTTTGATTTTCAAGGTGTTTCATCCTTTTTACTTTACTTGTTCTGTTGTGGGAGTTTATTACTTACAATGCAAACTCCCTCCTTTAACTTTTATTTATTCCTCACAAACCTGACAGCATTTTAACCTTTATTTACCCCGAGTAAACCACTAAGCACCAGCAATTTATATGAAAGCTGTAAATCCACAGGGAACAGCTGCAGAGAACTGCCTGTGCTTGGCTTTAGACTCACATGCTGTTGAGAAACCAGGTTACTGGGAAGGGGAGAGCATCAGAGAATGCATTTCCTGTGTTCTCACTATGATAAACTGACATTTACACACAGCTTGGAGGTAATCATGGTTATCTCTTACACAACACTGTTTATCTTAACCAAAGCTGGCATTCAGTAGTGGATAAAGTTTATCATGGCGCAGACTGAAGAGGATGAAGACTTTGTTTCATTGTTTTTTGTTGGAGTTTTTCATATGAGGGACAGTAGTCATCGAGCCATACTTCATTTAACTGTATAATCGTTTGTACAAATAATCTACTGTTCAGCTGATAGAGACGTGTTGACACACAACTAACAATCTGTCTTTTTATTGCTTTGCACTGCTATTGCCGCCCACGTGTCTCTTCTGTCAGTGGATACATGGTCAACAATTTGTGATTCTCCAGCAGAAATCTTTCTGTATGAAACGACGAAATTGTACAATTTTTAGTGCTTGTCCACACATGGACACACAGACTGAACCCTCACCTTGTGATATGTCATCCTCTGAGGCCTCAGTGAAGCGATACAGCAGGTCCTGCCACTGCCGGCACAGTTTGTATGGCTGATGCCTTGCCTTCAACTGCAAATCTGGGGAATAACAAGAAGGCAAATGTTACAGAGTAACACATAGTACATAGTACATAGTGTTTACATAGTACAGTTATGTATTAAGGCTATATCACTTGTTCAAGCAACTGGACACATATCGTGCCAAAGATCAAGACTTGCAGCATTTACACAACATTTGTAAAAGTCTAGGGAAACGTTCTTACCGAGCAGAGGAGAACAGAGCCAGAGGGCGAAGGCATCCTGTACAGACTCGGGAATATTAAGAGCATCACGAACACTGCGGCTCAACTCCTGCACGTTGACAGTGCCAAGTCCTTCCACTGTTAGGTGTACTGCGCTGTCCCCAAACAGGTATATGAGCACATCTTGAGCTGTGAGAACACACAAATAGTAATATTACAAAGACGAGTAAGCCAATGGAAACAAAACCACTTCAAAGTGGAAAGTCAGTTTGCTACAAAAACAAACAATGCACATTTGGAAACACTGAGGAGTTATTTGGTCCTCCATGTTGTGTCTTTGTCATCATTTGCTGCACCGTACCGCGGGAAAGTGTCGCAGAGGAAGCAACACTTCCTCTTTGCGAGTGGTCGTCCGATGAATCTGGCTGGAAACTGCAGTCATCTCCTTCCATCTCTAATCTGAAACACAATGAACAAACACGAAATCAGCCACAATACACAATAACATAACACAAACTGTACCGTATATTTCAATGTGTTTTGACAGGCAGAATAAGTCTGTGCATCTGGACTGGAAAAGGAGACCAGGGAAAGATAAGTGTTATCAGATATTTCACATGGGAACTCTGAATATCATATGTTTAAGTCCCCGTATAGTTCAGGTGTTTAGGAGAACGCTGCAACGCTGTTTTGCTTTACAGCTCCAGAAATGATTTGTGGACATTAAAACTTAACCTGACTTTAGTTTGGGGGTGAATGCATCCTTATAATTATCAACCATCTAATCTATCCATGCAGAATACATCCTATATGCTTGATCTACATGTGTGATGGTATGGGACACCTACAGACATGTGCTATTTCTTCATTTAAAACTTTTTATAATCCAATCATCTACATTATGTACAACTCTCTCACCTGAGTGGCCTATGATGATGTGCATGTGTTTGTATGGTGCTCATAGTAACATTAGCCTAATATATCTTAAAATAAAGAGTCAATAACTGCTTCAGAGATGACTGGACAGTTACTACCAACATTAGGATCCTCACTGACATTATGCAACCTCATCCACATCCTTTAGTCATGGTTCTATAAACAGGTAATCAGGCTAATTTAGCCCCTGTCTCAGTGTGCACCAGCGCCACTAAGTGGTACCAAAGACCCTGAACGACCAGAACATCCCAGCCGACTCCTGCTGACCTCACCCTGCTGAACTACAGTTGTGATTTAGCCCCAGCATGTCACTGTTATTCAGCAAAATTTACATAACAACAGGGTTTGAATAATGATATCCCAACATTTTAGAGGCGGTAAATACAGAGACATAATAACCCGAGGCCCGTGGGACAAGGGCTAACCAGCTAGCTACCCAAGTTGTCCTACACATTCCCAAACAAACGGAAACAATGGTTGCTGCTAACATACCAGGGAACTATTCAACGACACTTAATTAGATATGGTTAGCTAAAAGGGCAAGACAAGCGACCGTGCTAGCTAGCTAACAGAGTGTCACTAACGGGTTACTGCGAAACTTTAAGACACAATAATACACATCCAGTCACCGGCTGACGACAAGTTTGTCCCTCGAAGTGGTTTGTCAGCTAACTTATTTTATCTTTCGGTGTTTACCCAACAGCCCAAAACACTGTTCATAACAAGTGAGGGAACACAATGTGTCCGGCGTCCACCTACCTGCCAGCTGTGGTAGATTTCCCTCCACTTGCAGCCGATTGTCTGGATGTTATCCTGCTAATTCTGTAAATACTGTAGCTAAATACATCAGCTAGTCAACGTTTCGCTGTTATTTCCCTGGCTACGGCTAGCCAGTTGTCTAAAACTAGCTTTCCGGGCAGCTGCAACAGTTAGAGTGTGCGACCCGCGGATGATTCGCTCACTTTGAACGACTCTTCACTGGGCGTGACAGCCACTCGGGAAAGATTCGAACCCCACTTTCTAAACCTTGTATTTATGGATAAAACGACATGTTCAACGGCTAAGAGCAAATAATCCAACGTGTTTGTTTCGAGATCGTTAGACATTACGATGACCGACAGGACTGTGTGCGTTCTGAACGATCCTTTTCCGGGACAGGTTCAAAATGGTCGGATCCCGAGAACGAGTCAGAGAAAGATTCGAATATGTGAGAGCGCGTCGTCTTCGCGCCACGTGATCACGTGACGTCATCGCATCTGTAAGTGCTCAGACAGCAGATTAATTTTATTCATCTGCTCTGGAGGCTGCTGCTGATAGTTTGCAGCTTAATTCAAACCACTTTTATTTGTTTTTTTGTTAGAATTTTAAAGTGTAGACAGAGAGACACTGACTCACAGCTGAATGACAAAATAAAAAAGAATAACCAAATAAACCACAATTTAATCAGCTGAGAATGTGGCAGTGTTCAAAGTCCCTCAACAAGGTGTTATTGTGCCATAATTACATCCTTGTTGTTATTATAATGCAGACAAGGTGAGTAGAAATACCTGTTAACTCTAATGCACTCAGTTAAAGCAATATGTAAAGGTTGTTGTCAGCTAAAGCCTCAAAAATGATCATTAACCAGCATGTCTTTGTGACACACTCAACAAAAACTACACACTAACCTTCCCAAAAGTTAAAGTTATTGCACAGTTGTGACCTACAGTAGGTCTGACATTGCTCAATTTGTATTACTAAATTATGTATCAGTTTAAGGGGTTTGTACCCTGACACTATATAGAAATATATAATGATCAAGTGTGTTATATATTTTCATACAGTTTAAACCTACAGTCCTGAATAACCCTCATTGTTATACAGTATATCCAACTGAAAATATGGAAATATTAGACATCTAGTGGTGAGATTAAACACCACACCTTCAAAATGAAAAGATATAGCATGAATAACAGCTGTTATAAACCTGGGAATCAAAATTATAACAAATACTGATTGTTAAACTCTCAATACGGAGATTTTTAATGAATCTAGAAATATAGAACAACATGATGTTTGTGAAGAGTCACAGTCATAATTCAAGCAAAATATCTTCTTGTTTTGTGTTAAACCGCTCAGTGAACTACACACGTCACCAACACCAACATGGCCACCAACTCTGCACAGAAAAGCTACTAGAAAAGGTTAAAAAAACGGACAATAAATCAGTTTTGTAAATTGAGAGTTTGTCAGTTCTGCAAACGAGATTATATCCAGGCGCAGTGCTGCAATTTTTGTTACAAGTTTTTGTGACATTATTTCTTTAGTTTTATGACAAACTGCAAGTTTCTCCTATCAAAAATCATCTTTCATATTGACAGACATCATATGTCTAATTCATGTCACAATACGACTGAATCAAAACATTATTTTTCTTTCTCCATTCACTATGATTTTCTGAAATAAGGTCCCGTGGAGAAAACTAGCGTGACTGATTCTTTTTATGTTTAATTCTGCGTCTACAATGAAGCGCTTCTGTTCCAAGAAAGTCACTCAAGACACAGCCGTGTTTTTAAAAGGACCTTTAATAAAACTATTCACATGGGTTGACATTACAAATGGATTTCAAAGATGAACCTATTTGTTTGTTTCTGGTGTAAAATAAAAGTCTTTTTTTTAATTTAATGAACTTATCAGGGACATAAATCCATCACTTTGTGTTTAGTACTTCAGTATTTATAGTTTTACAAGCGAACAAAGCCTCAGCATGGTGTCTCTGCATCTTACATCCACCTGACGCAGGTGTCTAACTGCGAGGCTCAGCAGGTCGAGTATTAACAAATTGGATTAAAAGCTTTCGCAAAGGTGTCAGAACAAAGGACACACTTGATGGCTTTCACGGCATTACCGACACAGATTAATCAATCTTCATAATCCCATTCCTTTCACTGGCAGGGAGAGGAGAGCTTCAGGGGAGGTTAGACACTCGGGGTGCCTGTTATGGAGGGTGACGCCTGACATGAGGAGTTCAGTGTTTAACGTCTGCATGTAAGAAGAAGCAATAAGTCACTCCACTCCAATTAGTAAACTCAAACTTTAATAAGTCAAATGTTATGTTGTGTCATAGTGCCGTTGTGCTTCACGTCTCTCTACAGTCAGCTTTACATTCATGCTTTTGTAAGACCAAACAAAAAAAAAAAAAAAGGAAAAATTGTGTACACCGCTTCACAAATTTCTGTTTCATTTGGTGATCGTGTTATTGCTTTTGACACAGGCTCATGAGAATGCAAGTAGCAACGCAAATGTTATGAATGGAGTCATTTTTTTGCAGAAACAAATATAACAAAAGGGTTTTAATTTGTGTAAATAACAGGGGAGATGAGACTGAGCGGTAATAAAAAATAAAGAACGTGCTCCGGGGTTTTGAGCATATTTATTTTGAGGAGTGTTGACGGATTTATAACTTCTGTGTGTGACCTGAGGATCACACAGCGTGACTTTGGCTAACAAATGTTTTACAATACATGGTTAAATCAGTTCAGCTTAGGGGATTTGAATGGGACAGAACAGTAATGTAGAATTCATTCATGTACGTTACTTTTGCGTCTGACAATAAAAAACATGAACCCTAAAATCTGTGAAATTCATAGAAATGTTCTGATTAATATTGTGTTTTAAAAATCAAATAATTTAATAGTTGCCCTCTCTCTGTAAAAAGTATTTACATGTGTGTACATCGTTGGTGGTTTAGGTGGTTGCCGGGGCAGCAGGTGCGTCTCCCTCCTCCACCTGGTTTTTAAGCAGGAAGAACGTGAGCACAGGGTCCAGGTACTCCATGATGGTCTCCTTCACGCCTTTCTCCAGCAGGTACCCTTCGGTCTCAATCTCCGTGTTCTCATTCCCTGCCACGGCGTCCATGGAGGTCTGCAGGAAGCGCAGGCTCACCAGCACAGAGCCCTGCGGAGGAGGACGGTGGAGAAGTTTAGATGTAAGTGGTGATTGGTGGAATTTGTAAACAATTGTGCCACATGAGACGCAATAAATGAACCAGGAAATGGTTGATGTATGCTCAGAATCTGGCCAGAATTCTCAATGATGAAATCGTTGAGCTACAAAAACTGCAAGAATTGAATTTTTCTTTTCACACAGTGGACATTTTCCTCCGTCAGGGTGGGAAGATCAAATTCTGGGATTGTGATAAACTTCTGTGTTCCAGATTGCAAGTTTTATAAAAGTAGGGAATTGTTATCTACTGATCAGCAACTGAAAGGATGACGGACTGGAAAAACCTGGAGGGTCATCGGGGCCATATTTCAAGGTAAAACAACATAACTGATTATCATTATCATCGTTAGCTAGCAAGTTCAGTTTGAGTCATAACATTAGCTGTTGTCTAACGGAAGCTAACATGTTGTCAGTATGTCTTTATTACCTTGAATTATGGCCCAGTGTCCCCTCGTATTTTCACTTTGTATTATCCTTTCAGTTGCTGATTAATCAGGTCGAGGTGAAATGAGACAATTTGCCAGATTCCTGACGATAATTTGACTTTGACAGTACGACATATGGGCTTCCCACCCTGGGCGTGACTCCAGAAGAAAATGGCTGCCATGTAAATATATGGTCTATTGTAAATTTAGCGTCTTTTCACAACATCGTGCCAGCTGTTCCATCCCTGAAACTCCTATAGTTCTCTGTATAAAAACTCACTGCCTGAAACCACCACAGTCCTTCTTATAATTTACCTGTAAGAGGAAGACTGACAGGACTCCAGCACCGATGGTGTTCATCAGGCCCATGTAGTAGTTGACCAGGGCCTCTCGGCAGCCTCGGAGGTAGATGTTGAGCTCCTCGGTCTGGTAGTCATAGTTATAGTGTGCCGAGTTGTTGGTGAGCTGGTACTGGATGCACGGGCGTGGAGAGCTCGGGTTGCAGCAGCTGAACGGGACTCCGTCGACCAAGTAACGGCCGTCCACGTTGCTCTTGATGCGGCTGAGGAAACAGACGGAATATAAGATCTCCAGCATGTTACTTTATGACGTTGTGTTGTAGTCAGACGTCAACTTACTTTTTCACTTCCGTCGAGCTGAAGTCAAGGTAGCGGTTGCTGATCCACTGGACCTCAAACCAGTCCCTGAAGTCGTTGTTTCCGCAGCACTGGAACTCCATCTGCAGCCGGTCGATGTTCTGTTTCTGGAAGCAGCGCCCGGGGGTGTCCGTGTCCTTGTAGAAGCGGATGCCGTTCCTCAGGCCGACCTTCAGAGACGACTCCAGAGTGCCCTTCATCGCATAGCTCATGATGATGGCCAGCAGCATGAGGACGGTGAAGAAACAAGAGACGGCAAAGTAGGGCTTCAAGAAGTTCTTCCAGCGGGGAAATCGCCCGGCATCCAGAGCATCCTGACAGATCTTTGACGCAAAGTAGTTGATACCCAAGGAGGCCAGACCAACAATCATGAGGGTGTTGGGCACAATGTGTATGTCGGAGTTATCCATCACCTGTAAGTAAATCACAGCAACAGAAGTCAGTATAACTTCTGTGTGTTGGCTGTAAGTACACGAGGCAGAATTTACCTGAATCTAAAGTTATTCTCATGAACAAAAAACATTTATTTGTAAACCTGAGGTCTGCAAAATGCACGTGTGATGTTTTTTTCATCATCAGCATTACAGTCACCCATGTAATAATTCAGAATTAAGAGCAACTCTGTTTAATCAGTAGCATAATGAGCGGCTCATTTCAAGCCGATGAGGCTCAGCTGTCCTGCTCAAGGACACCTTCTGCACAGTGCCTGCAGCTAAAATGGACCGGTAGAGCCAGAATTAAATGTTTGCATTGTATGTTCCTGCGAATCATGGATTCATTTATGTCTCAACACAGGCTGGGTGATGTAGTTCAGATGCAGTCTATGTTAGATGGTGGTGACAAGATGCCGAGATAGCTGTGAAGAGATAGTTGCACCCTGGTTGCCTGCAACTTCCGTACAAACAACATGATGTTAGACTTTCAGAACTATGAACATAAGCCGAAGCCAATCTTTCTAATAAGCTCTGAGGAAAATACCTTCATTCTAACACCATGTGCAGCAAGAGATGTCAGGTGACAATATTATAAGTATAAAAAGTGAAACCAAAAGTCAACACTGACTTGTTTTAACTGATGTCTGAAAGTTAACAGAATGATGTATTTAACTAACTTCATTTACCTTTTTTCTACTTAACCTAACCAAGTGGTTTAGTTGCATAACGTAACCAGACTGTTACGTGTTACGTAGTACGTATTTCTGTTACCATGATGACAAAAGACACCTGACTATGGACAAGTTGTCTGTAAGCAAAACTGGGCTTGGCCATGTTTGTACACTGAATGAAGAGATTGGGTTATTTAGCAAGACGTTGGGAAATTGCAGATGTTTTTGTTGTATTTTTTCACGGAACTGTGTTCAGTCATTTTTGAGGTGATTAAAACTGATATTTTAACTCAAACTTTGATCTCTTCCTCATGCTAACCAAGTGCTGTTTGTGCCTGAACCCAACCAGATAATAATCACAGCCTAACCCTAACCCTAACATTTCATTCACTTATTTAATCCAGATTTTCCCAGTAGAATTCCTACACAAACAGAGATTTGTGGTTGATTTTTAGCAAAAATGGAAATTTTAAAGACCAGACCAAGTATTTGTGGAAAAACTCTTTTTAGTGTCAGGATAACAACCAAAACATGCATTTCACTGAGTTTCCTTTAGTGCAAAATGGGATGAAAATCAGTGGTGTGAACTATAAAGTGATAAACATACAGAGAAATGTCAACATATTTTAAGCTTCAAATATCCGAAGCGATCAGGCTAATTAAGATTGACAGAGCCTGGTTATTAAAAGATGAGTCAGGGTCCAAACCGGGTCACCAGTTTATCAACCTCTTATTGGCCTCCAATTAATGAGGACATTTCTTTAACGGTACCAAGACACATTACAAGACACTTTGTTACATTTTCACGTTTTGTCCAAAAAGATTGTGCCAATATTTGACTGGTAACTACCAAAGAGGCCCGAGAGTAGATATTAACAGGATCTATGTATATAAGGATAATCAAGGTGAATAGGAGTATTGATTATCTTCCGACTGTATGTAGGTGTAGTGGAACAATGTGTAGCTGCACCTTGAAACAAAATCATTACATGTTACTCGCTTTTGCAATCAAACTGCAAGCAACTACAGCTTTAGTTGTAATTAGTTAGTTTGTAATTTATCGGTAACTTGCATGTAAAAAATTGTCAAAACCAGCAAAGTCAGAGAATTATGAGGTTCATAGACCTAACAGGTAAAACGTGAGCGATACCTCTGCCCTCCTTCGGAGCTCGGTCTTTAGGATGCATCCCAGGCTGAAGGTCAAAGCTCCGGCCACTGTGGCGCTCCAGGAGAGGAGCCACAGTCCCTGGGCTAGCTTCACCCTTTTCTCGAAGGGGAACTTCATCTTCATCACCACCATGGTTGCAGCGAGGGGAATCTGAGCCTTTTACCGGGGGAATAGGGGAAGGAGAACGACGAGGCGATGAGGGGTGATGCTGTGCTCTGTCTGTGAGGAAGAAGCAGAGGTGAGAGGCATGACTCTGAAGACTCAGAGAGGAAGAGGAGCAAAGTGAAATTCACCACAGAATCTGAAAATCAGTAGCAACAAAGCAAGCGCCATTAAAAAAATTTAAAAAACGCAATGATAATAGCTTTGTTTGAACTAATGTTAAATCCAACAACGGTTGTAGTCGGAGAGGTTTGGTGCCAAATCCCTTGAGAATAAAGTTTCAGAGCGTCACATCTCAAGTAGTGCGTCAAAGTTCACCTTATTTGTCGCCCCAAAAAGTGGTGAAAAAAAGTCCAGATATCTCCACCGACCACTGTGTACCATCCACTGTGCCACAGTGGATTTGGCACACTGGATTTGGCAAACCTGGATGCTGGGAGCGACTTACCTCTAATGCCTACCTATCCTATTAAACTGGTCTGTGAATCCAGGCCATTGTCTGCTCAGCACCCATCACTCACGCAGAGGGACACAGATGACAACACAAATTGAAGCTGACAGGGAGGCGGATACTGTTATGAGCCATTAACTTTCCCCTCACAACACAACTTAAATAGAGATATGTACTTAAGATGAGCCATTTATTCGACAGGAATACTTTATATTCAAACATCTTATTTAGTTTCCATTTTGCTTCTTGTAATATGTGTGAATTTAAAAAAATGATATTGTCTGTGATCAATTGTAATATATTCGCAGAGGTGTAATTCCTACAATATCCACGAGGAGCTCAGAGGGATGAAAACAGAATAATTCACCATTCAAAGCTCATGTGCCGAGCATGAGGTTGTTGTTTTAGCTCCTCATCAAGCTTCACCAAAGCCTGATAACGACCTGTTCATCTGAATCAGGTGTGTTGCAGCGGGAAAACATCTAAAACCTGCAGGACAGCACGAGGCCCCCGACACCTGTATTTAAAAAATGAGATTCAGGACCCATCACTTCCTTTTCCCTCTGCTTATTCAGGTCAGCTTCAGGGCAGCTTCCTTTAGTAGCCTGTTTGGGAGATGTAGTCCACGTCCTGTATCTGAAACTACATTGTAGGATTCTGTCCAATATTCATTACAGTCCACTCACAGAAAACAGAAAACGCAAGTCTTGTTATACTAGCAGCTCTGTGAGGCGGCACAGCTGAGCTCTGAACTAAATGCACTAATTAACATACTAACATTTACGCTAACTAGCACTAAGCCCTTGTGCAGCAGGGTATTAGCAGGTATCAGCTGGTATTATAGACAACAAATTTAAATTTAGAGAGTAAACCATATTAAAAAGCTGGTTTTAGCCGGCTAATGTTAGCTTACATTAGCTTGCTTGCTAACAGAGACGAACTGCTGACTAGCTAATGTAGCAAAATACTGTCTTGACTGGATAACACCAGCTAATTCATTTCATCATTCAGCTAACATGACAAAGCAACCAATGCCAGATACATGCAGGCTAATGAAGCTGAGGCTAATTGGCTAAAATTAGCTTGCTTCCTTGCTAATGTTATTGCTGGCATTTTTGGTGGGATACGTTCTAAATGTAGCTCACTGTTGCTTCTTTCTGCAGTCTTAACACAACACAAACTGTAAGAACATTAAAGAGATTATTAATCCTAGAACTCCTCCTTAGATCAATCTTTATCAATACATATCCCCTTTCAATAGAAGTTGATCAGAAATACAAGAAATGTTGTCAGTTTTCATTTTATTAGATGTTACATGAGTTACATGGATGACGGCTACTCAAGGTTGAGAAATTAGTTTAATTTCTTTCGGCAGGTGTAATTATTGGTATCAGAGGAAATTAAAGTTTCACACAAAGACGGGACAACGCTTTTGGAAAATATACATTTAAAAGCTACTTCATAACTGTTTTGTAAGTTTACATTATGTCATTTATTAAATGCTAACCAGACTAATTAACAGGAAAACGGTTGCTGATTTTAAGATTGTGCTTAACACAGTTATGTAGCATTAAACTAGCAATCACCGACACATAATTATGGCTACCTACACAAAGAAGTACACCTTATATGAATACATAATGTTTCATGCAATACAGCAAACAAATAAACAGAATAACTACTTTTTATATCTGTGGAAATGAAAGAACAGGAAAGGAAATACAGCTACATCTGCATTTATGCATCAAAATTACATTTACACTTTAATATTACATGACCAAATCTAAGCTGCAGAGTAAGTTTCAAGGTACACATAATGTTTAAATATATATATTATTTAATCTGCCTCCAATTTCCCCACTGTGGGACTAATAAAGGTTTATCTTGGCAAATGTTGATTGTATTGATTTTTAAGGTTAAGGTTATGTAATGCAATTAGGCTATTCATTTCAGATAACTTTTCTTTTTATCACGGAACAAATGAGGGAGCCAGCTATGCTTTCTGAAAAAAAAAAAAAAGTAAAAAGTTAATTGGAGACAGGCAATTAAAGTAAATCTTACAGTTTGAATTCAAAGGTCAGCTCTCCTCAAACCTCATGTTAATTGGAGAGGCTGAACCACCGAGCCACTGAAACAGAACGTCGTTGAACTTTTCCGAGTTCATTAAGATCAGAGTAAATTATGATGTCAGACACAGTGAACGGTGCACTTGTGTTTCTGTCAGAGCTGAGTTCGCTCTCCTTGCAGCACTTCTTCTGGGAGCCCTCCCATCCAGCCGTGCATCTCAGCCCTGCTCTGACCTTTGCCTTCACCCGGCTGCTGTTCGCATATGAAATGGTTGAGAATCCGCTCGGCTGTCTGCAGATTGGCGAAGCTGCCTTCTGCCTCGGACCTCATGCTCTCCATAGTCGTGTCCCTGCCGTTGCCTGCCCTCCAGTGGTGAATGATCTCGTTATCTAAATCCTCGATGCCTACGCCCCCTCGGTGGTGGAGGTCCATCATGGCCTCCGTGCCCCTGAGCTCCTTCTGCATGTGATGGCGTGCCAAAGGGATTTCCTCCAGGCTCGCTGACCGGATAAGGATGGCGTTGCCGTGGGTCGGACTTGTGGAGATCCTGCCATCACCTGTCATGCCATCGGACAGATTCTCATTATGGATGGTGAACTGGAGGTGAGGTATCTGCAGCGGGCGTGGAGAGTGTGGTCTGAATATTTCATCACCCCCTGACTCGCTGTCTTTGTCCATGTCTCCCACCCGGTTTCTCCACACTTGCCCTCTGTTTGACCCTGTCATTATGAATTGCGGGGTATCTTCTCCCATCTCAGACCAGTCCGATTCCTCCTCCTCTGGAACCGAGCCCAGAGATTGGTCTTGCCCACCGGCTGTGGCCTTTCCATAGTTGTGGTTGTCCATGAACTGAGCCGGAGGGGGAGCAATGGGGAGAACCACCTGATTAATGCCATCATCTGACTGAAAATGTAGATCGGTTTTGTGTAGCAGTGATGTTACCTACAGTAAGTAGAGGTTACAAACTGATTAGTTTATTGATTAAAAATGAAGAAGAGCTTTCATTTGTATTTTTTGGTCTTGTCTTTACATACCCACAGAAATCATAAGTAATACAATCCAGTCATTGTGGCACCACCCTTTCCTGTCCCCCCTCCCCTACTTATTAAAATGTTTAGAAAAGCCTCTGCTTGGAGTTTAAAATGGAGAATGGTGAAAGCTCTTACGGTGAACGCTTCCACGCTGTTGGCGAACTTCGCATCAGCGAGCTTCTCCGTCAACGCTGAGATACGATGGTTCAGCCTCTCACGTTCTCCTTCCATACTCTGAGTCTGACAGGAAGTACAGGGGGCACAGTTACCACAGATAAACCTTCAGTAAAGTGAAATATTAAATAAGATGTTCACCCCCAAGAGTTTTTACCGCTCAGCCTGCCTTAATAAATCTGTAGGAATATGCTCCTACATGTCCCATAACTTGTTTTTATAGCATTTTTTGTGTCATATTTATGGCTCGAAAATAAGAAGTGTAGAAAAAAGCCTCCAGTCTCACCACTGAATGAAGCTTTTGTTCGAGAAGACTGTTATTCTGTTGTGTGGAGGAGCAGTTGTCGTGTAGTCTGAAACAAGGCACAGACGGAGAGAAAGCTATAATAGTACCATACATTTAGTGACATTTTCATGACAGCCTAATTTTCTGAGTCAAGTGTCTGCAAAGTATGAGTGTGTATCATGTTACTGGAGGAGGTTGAAACAAGATGTTTTTATGGCGTCTTTACCTTTTAAACCTCTCCGTGAGGCTGCTCAGCTCCATACGTGTCCTCTGAAGTTCTGCCTCCAGAAGCTTCTGGCTGCTCATGAACTCCTCTCCCAAACACTCCATCCTCACCGCCGTCTTCAGCAGACTCTGATGCAGTCCTGCATTCTGCTCCTGAAGAATCCTGATCGAACAGTTACACACAAGATAAAGAATATTTTCCATGATATAACTGTGTAACCAATGAATCTAAGAACAATCATGGCGATGGTCTCTTGGATTTAGACTTTTACTATTAATCAAAACTGAAAAAATGGTCTGACACTTACATGATTGTACCAAGCTCATTCTTCTTCTCCTGTATGAAAGGGAACAAAATGATTTTTGATAAGACAAATGACATTCAGAAATAATATTATAAGTCAAAAAAGGGGTAATAATTATATTTAAGTCATGTTTAAGTGTTAGTAAATAGGTAATAAGGCCAGTATAAGTGCTTAAAGACTCTTCAGACATAATAAACTTAATAACAGAATCATAAATGTGTTTATTGTTAAATTGCAAGCCTGTTGTTTACACTACAATGTCTTATCAATGTTGATAAGTTAATGATCTCATGAAGACTTTTAATGGCCAACAGACTTGGACTTAAATACAAAGTGTTTCCAAAAAAAAGGATGAAAGAAGATCGAAGGACAACGATTCGGAATGTCAATTTGATCACCATTAAATATGTACAGGATTAGTAATCTATTGTTCTCCAGTAACTAATCTGATGCCAACACTGGTGCCCAAATCAATAGGAAGGCAAATTAGTTGGAACATCGTTACATAACCAGTTAATCAGCCGTGTATAACACTGGCAACTATTGACCTGCCAATAATTACTTTATGGACGTACAGTAATAAGAGAAGTTTCGTACTTTATGTAACGTCGGGCCACTGAAGCTCGTCTGCTCCTCGTCCTGACTGGAAGGGCTGCCAATAGTCCGGGGAGAATCCACCTTGCTGGAAAGAGACTCCAGTTTCCTGCGGGAATGTGGACTGACAGCAGTGTGAGCCTTTGAATTAGTACTATGGTAAGTGTCCTGGTGATGGTGATGGCCTGGACTGTGGTGGTCTCCATGTTGGTGATGACCTGGACTGTGGTGGTCTCCATGTTGGTGATGGCCTGGACTGTGGTGGTCTCCCTGTTGGTGATGGCCTGGACCGTGGTGGTCTTCGTGGTGGTGATGGCCTGGACTGTGGTGGTCTTCGTGGTTGTGATGGCCTGGACTGTGGTGGTCTTCATGATGGTGATGATGGCCTGGACTGTGGTGGTCTTCATGATGGTGATGATGGCCTGGACTGTGGTGGTCTTCATGATGGTGATGATGCGCTTCACTGTGGTGGTCTTCATGCTGATGATGACCTGGACTGTGGTGGTCTTCATGATGGTGATGATGGCCTGGACTGTGGTGGTCTTCATGATGGTGATGATGGCCTGGACTGTGGTGGTCTTCATGATGGTGATGATGGCCTGGACTGTGGTGGTCTCCATGCTGGTGATGATGCGGTTCACTGGGGTGGTCTTCATGTTGATGATGACCAGGACTGTGGTGGTCTTCATGATGGTGATGATGGCCTGGACTGTGGTCGTCTTCATGATGGTGATGATGACCTGGACTGTGGTGGTCCTCATGATGGTGATGATGGCCTGGACTGTGGCCATCTTCATGGTGATGCTGATGGCTCAAACTATGGTGGTCTTCGTGGTGATGATGATGGCCAGGATTGTGGTGGTCTCCATGCTGGTGATGACGAGATTCTCCGTGGTGGTCTTCATGATGATGATGGTGATGATGATGGTGGCCTGGATTGTGGTGCTCATGTTTATGATGATGGCCTGGACTGTTGTGGTGCTCATGATGGTGATGAATATGGTGATCTCCATGGTGATGAGCATGACCATGATGGTGTCCATGGGGATGGTGATAAGCATCACTATGACGTCCTCCATGGTGATGACCCTGACCATGGTGGTCTCCATGGCGGTGGTGATGAGCTGGGCTGTGGTGGTCTCTATGATGGTGGTCTCCATAGCGATGGTGATGGGATGTGTCGCTGTGGTCCCTATGGTGATGAGAGGGACTATGGTGATCTCCATGGTGAGAGGCGGAACTGTGGTGGCGTCTGTGGTGATGATGGTGACCAGAACTGTGATGGTCACCTTGGTGAGGCTGGTGGTGGTGTTGCTTGTAAGAAGAAGAACGAGAGCGACTATGATGACTTTGAGACCAGGAGTGACTTCTTTCCAAACAGCTAATGTCGCCGCAGCTTTTGGGCTTTCGGTGCATGTGATGGGCCGAGTCTGCAGAACGACGACTTTGATGGTGGTGGAAAGACCTCGAGTGAGAAATTCCAGACGAGTGCTTGCTGGTTTGGGAGCGCCTGCTGGAGCTTGTTGAGTCTGCGCTGGCAGGTCGACTTCTCTGCTGTCGGAGTTTCTCAATGCTGCTGCTCACCTTACGGGATCTGATGGAGGCCTGCCCCGGACTGCTGGGTCTTTTAACATCAGTAACCCCGAGAGTGGTGAGCCTGTTCGGGCTGAGCACCTGCCGAGTGATCTCATTCAGGAAGGCAGAGAACTTCATTTTTTCCTTCATTAAGCTCTTCACGGCTTCACCTTTTTTCTGCTCTGGTTCCTTTCCATCCTCATCTCCATGCCATTCTTTGTCTTTGGGTCTGGTGAGAGCCTCCATTGATTTGGCTTTACGGACATCATTTCCTGCGCCTCTTGTGATCCTCCGAGTGTTCTTCAGGGTGCCACTGTGAGAGGACTTGCCCTTCTCTCGTTCCTGTTTGGCGGGGAGCCTATTTGGACAACCGGTTTTATCTATCAAAGGGGCTGTGTCGTCTCCTTCAAAGTACTTCTGCTTCCTGGAAATGTCAGTGCAGGACTGTGAATGCTGGGACTTCTTGAGTGGTAATAAATTCTCACGGCTAGAGTCAGAAGACAGGCTAGAGGTAGACGTGGAAGCGGAAGAAGAAAAGGAAGAGGACGAGGAAGAAGAAGAAGAGGATGAGGAGGAGGACGAGGAGGAGGATGTTGATGAAGAGGATGAAGAGGAAGAAGAAGAAGAAGGAGAAGAGGAGGATGATGAAGAACCACTTGAGGAAATCAAGGCCGTTTCTGGAAGAGAATGATGGCGATGGTTTTGCTTGGGATGGTGATGGTGAGCGTGAGAATGATGAGTCTTGACTTCATCATACTCATGTCGATGGTCGAGGTGATGATCGCTGAAAATGCTGTCGTCTGCTGTTGACTGGGTGCTATTTTAAAAAGAAAACATGGGTGTTAATAACACACTGGTTGCTTCTCTGAGGCTCATGATAGCTAACGATAATTATCATTTTTCTCAAATCAATAATTAGTAATTCTCCTTACTTAAAAATTAAAGTAAGAAACATATAGAAAGTTTCAATATCTTGGACTATTTTGAAGTCATGCACAGATTCCATACATGATGACAGGCATTTCCAAACTTACTCATGACTGTCATCATCTGACTGATGTATGCTCTGCTGGTTGCGATGACGGTGATGGCCCTGGTTTTGGTGAAAGTGCTTAATTTCTGGAGTTTTTGAGTTAGCAGTCTTTCCACGCTTGTGGTCTTTTTCTTTATGGTCGCACATTTCAGACTTTCGACTTTTGACGCCTCTGCTGTCCTGAGGATGAACAGTTCGGAAATATTTCTCCATCAACTGGTGCTGCAGCTGAAAGTCGTCCTCAGAAACCAGCACGATGTTGATTCCTGGGAAAATATTTTCCTTCTTTAGGCATAATAACACATAGTTCAGTCTGTCATGTCTGTTTATTTATCCTAATTTTTAACCTGAACAAAAGTTAACAAAGGTTCCTTTAAAATAAGAACATTATAACATTTTTAAGTCATACATTGCTAATACGGAAAAATATTTTGATTAGACATCACAGATTTAATACCTCATCAAACTATACTGGACAACAGTAACAGTAATTCTGTGATTAATTCTATGTTTATGAACTGTGGAACAAAAGTGTGAATAGAAATAAACTATAGAACATACTGAAAGCAGCACTGCATGCAGTGAAAAGGCAAATAGAAAATAAATGAGCTCTGAAACTTGCAAACTTGTTTGTGCAAAATCGATCTTCGTAAGGTAAAAAGCAAATATAATAACACAAGTTAAGTTAATGTTAATTCAGAGAAGTTAATTCAGATATTTGTCTGTAATCTACCAGAGAGCCGACATCTGTACTTACCTTCTGACTGCCGCCACAGGAATGAAGTGGACAGTGGTGTTCATTGAAACACAATGACTCTCTCTCCCTCTGATGTGCCTTCTAATTGAACTGGGAGCACATGTGAATCCCAGTCACACATCAATATCATTCGCCCTTCAACAACATGAGGCCCAGCTGTTGCATGCAGCTACTTTGACCTTTATTAACACTCTACTGTATGCTGGTCTGTGTTAATGCATGAATTTTAGAGATAACAGCATGACTAATTAACACACTGTAATGTGATCAACATCAACCACAACTATACTGTACATTTATATTAAATGTGCACAGTTTTAAAATGGCATTTTCTGTGCAGCTCCTAGAAACTTCCCACATTAATAATATAAAAAAAACACAAGTATAAAAGAGCAAAGTGTTCATATATATAAAACCTAGACAAGAAAAAAGGCTACAAAAAATATGGAAACTATCCCAAATTAACATGAAATCTACTCATGACTATTTTCATTTTCACCTGCATATCACCAGAGCAACTGCTAACTGCTGCTAACTGCTGCTAACTGCAGCGGCTGTTAGCGAGTTAGCTCAATTAGCTGTGCAGCTAGCAGCCCTGACTGGGAGCTCGGAGCACTGAAGCGTTGGACCGGGACAGACTGAGGAGAGCAGGTTAGCAAGTTAGACATTTCTGCAACACAGTGTGACATAATGACAAATCTATCTATAACTTTTGTTCATTTTTGAATGTTTGCAACTAAGATTCTTACATATTGCACCTTCAGTAAACTACTCAAACTGCCAAACATTAATGAGCCAACACAGTTTGGTTTTCAGATGATCTCAGAACATCTCAGATATATTTTTCTGTCGACGATGCCTTGAGCACATGATGACACTGTAGATGGACATCTTAATACAAAAACACCAGCTTCCAGCATTCATTCCTCATCTTGCACAGGGGTTCATTCAGTGCAACACATCAAGAGTAGTTACAGCAGAGAAAGAAAATGTCAGAAGTCTCGCTGCAGCTGTCAGCCTGTTTAACTTCAGGCGTGATTGTTGGCGGATGTCAGATGTCACCCACTATCTTCTTATTCATATGGTCTCAAATCAAGAAAAAATGTAGTTTTGGGGAATCTTGAAACTGTGTAACTGTATCTGCCGGCTGTAGTTTTATATTTCAAGGGGGGCTCTTGACCTTGTCATGAGAACTGCCTGCGTTCCCATCAACACATCTGTTGGTCTTCAAAGTGTCACCGGGGGGAATCTTGGCGTGATCATATGGTGCGCGTAACGAACAGACGTCATAGGGTGCACCTGCAAAGAGCGAAAACACCTGCAATGTCACAAAATAACCTCAGAATAAACTGAATGTCAAACCCGTCAATTACCAGCTAACCAACATAGATCAAATGAGGGGTAAGACTGTAAAAGTATTGGAGCTGCGACCTCTGTTGCTGCGTTTACATGGACGACTGATCAGAAGAAAAATGTTACTACCTCGGAGAAGGAGCGACTAAATTAATGTTTAACCTTTTTTTGTTGAAGACCTCAAAATATTTTAGGTTTGACCAAGAGGTCATTGATCTGGTCTTTCATTCTATAGTTCTGTTTTATTGGTTAAATCTAAATCAATTCTTAATAGTTATATTTAAGTAGTTAAGAGGTTTTTCTCCCCCAATATAGTCATAATGAGCAGTAACTGATGGTTGTAATGGTTTATTTCATAAACCCCTGTTATGTTTTTATATCTTAGGTAAAATAGAACCTGATTTTACATGATAGAAGATATTTTTTAATGCACATCGAATTCAGAATCTGGTGTAGACACTTGTTATGAGAGAGCTCTAAGGTCAAAACTGATCTGTTAAGGTTTAGAATATGAAACATTTGTCAGGATAAATCAGCCTAAATGTCAACAGATCGGGAGGATAATTCTCTAACCACGACTGTCGACACGAGTGCGGCGCAGCGACAGAACAACAAATGCTGCTCACAGTATCCATGTTAACTACAAAGTGTGAAGCTATTGACCAGGATGTCCCTATTATGTCAGTGCGATGGGCACTCTAATAACTCAGACCTACTGAGAAATGCATTGAACTCCAATAGAGTGACAGAAGCAATTACACATCCCAAGACATCCTGATGTTATATTAAACCCCCTCACGACTAAAAACCATTTTCATAAGTCAGGGAATATATCCGACAACACAGAACACGACTCTGCAGTGAACACAAGCGCCCGATCTGTTGTCCTCGCTGTCATTTTGCAGCGTGTATCTTTATTGCCGTCGGCAGCTTTTCCCCGAATCAATCTAATATGGCTCAGATCCACTGACAATCAATGGCGAACCCCCCACTGCTGTGACAGTTTGGCAAACGTAATGGAAAGTCAGAGGAGGCAACCAACACTCACATGCCAACGTTTGAATGCAGAAGTTAGAGTTTATAACAGCGTTATCTGCTCTCTAAGAGGGTTATTACAAGATTTTCTAAGCACAATTAATTATATTCTAAGTTGTTAATATCAACCGTCTTTGAGTGAGAGAAGGCAGAAAACACAAAGCAGTACAAATCTTGTTTCATGTGAAGAGCTGACTATTAATATGCTACAAAGGTTCATATTTCTAATAGAATGAAGGTGACAATGTAGTATGAAGCATTAACTTTTGAACTAATTGTTGTACGTGAGTATATACAGCCAGTGTAAGTTCACGTAGACAATTGATGAAGTTAATGTCAATCAATGAACAAACCTGATGGTCACTGAGCTCACTTACTCTTTACAGGATGTTAGCAGGGAGCTAGCAGCACCACCAGAGGGAGCAGCGTTCAGGATATCTGTAGGATTGCTTCATGGCTGAACATCACAGTGAATCCATTCATCAGGTTTGATCTAAGAGACACGACTGCCTCTTTTCCAGTCTGACGAAAAACTACTTCATGTTCTGTTTGTCTACAGTCCAAGTTTTCTTGATTCAGAGTCCATTCCTCACCCTTTGAGTAAATGAGATAACGACATAACGCACAAAATATTCAATTAAGCTCCATATTTGTCCAAATAAATGCAACCGGACCAGTTAGAAGAACTTCAAGTGCAGGCTGGGCTGACCTTTCCCCAAACTAACAAGATCTTAACAACAAGTGAGTCATTATGAAACCTGTTATTCACGTTAACAGAGAGATCCATGTCACAGCAATGACTCACATGCTGTATAAACACCTGAAGCTTCAAGATTTAAGATTCAGAGGTGGTCTGAGCTTAACGCATTGGACTGAAACCATTTTACAGTGGTGCAAACTGAATTATTGTTCAGAATAAACTACATGTACGTAGCATCTTGTCACAGTTACACGATGAAAAAGAGTCAAAAGTACTCATTAAAAAATTAACTCAGTACTTTATAGACTAATTGCATGCATAATATGAAGTACTTTTCGAGTAATACCTCATCAAAATCCTCACCAGAGAACAAAAATAATTATTTTCGCCCAACTTTGATGTGGAATAAAAAATTTACTTTCCATTAGTAGTAAAAAATAATTATTATTGTTCTCCTGTAAGGATTGTGGTAAAATATTATTTGAAAAGTAGACAGTAAAAGTAATTCATATTATGCATGCAAGTAGTCTAGAAAGTACTGAGTTCAGCAGGATATGAATCTTGGACTACTTCTGGAGACAATGTTTTTTTTTTGTTTTGTTTTTCTCAAGTCTTGCTTTACTTTTAAATCCAGAAGGAAACCTATGCGATACCTTCAGTTTATTACCAGGAATAATTACTGTAAAAGTTTCGTATGTTTCATGGTTCTGATTGTGAGACTGCAGTCCGACCCACAGTCACTACCAGCAGCTCTTCAGAGCGTTATCGATCATTACGATTACCGTAAACGTTAGAGCATTTGCAAAAAAAAAGGTGCTGCTGATTTGACCAAGCAAACACAAACTAAACTTCCCCTGACTTTTCCATCCTCACAAGGGTGAACTGATAATGACTGAATCTTCATTTATGGGTGAAACTATCCTTTCAGTGATTGGTCACATGCAGACACCCCTGCAGTTCTTATCTTCTCATATTTATTCTTATTGAAGATGATATTTCAGAAAGTGACTTTGATTTTAGAATAAATGATGGCGGTCATGATAGATGTTTAAAAACATAATACTGAAGTTCTGTAATATTCCTGTTTAATGGACAGTCAAAAAACATGAAGAAAATGTACACGGAGCTCGTATGGCAAATCTAAAAGCAATACACTCAATTTCAGAAGTAATGCAAACACCCATAAATAGTTATGTATTAGTTATGTGTGGGCTGTATTTGATTCCAGTTCTGGCCACCTCAAATCTGAAAGGACAAACACACACGGCCTCAAATCAAATCAGAGAGTGGATTCAGTTTAGAAAGACGCTACTGAATGTTTTCGTTGCCAATTATTTACATTCTGACTAATCTGCCAGCAAAAGATGTTTTCTTCCAACATCGACAGTGTTTGTTTAGTTTCTACTGAACTTAAAAAAAAAAAAGAAAAACTTGGACAACTTCAAAAGATCACTGATAATGTTAGCTGGAATTGTAAATATAAATACTACCTCTCTCTCCATCATTAGCTTTTCAAAGCAACAATAAAAGAATTCACCAGGCGTTGGTCACCCTCGGAGTTTGTGGGTTGCTCCTGAATGTTATGAAATTTTTAGTGTCTGTGTCTGTGGAGAGCCGGAGATGGAGCGTCTCTTTCTCTATTCCATTCAAGCTGGGTAAACAGCTCCCTCTGCTGGGCTAACCCTGCGGTGGACAGTCCCATTTCAGCTCCATCTACACAGCTTTATACATTGTGTAACACAGGGGGGAAGAAGGAATCGATGCTTGTCATCAGTTTTTGCCCACACGGATGTGGGGGTTAAGAAGAGGATCTAAATTTGGGTCCGAGCCAGCAGAGGCACGTCCAAGTTTAGCCATGATGATTATCAATGTAAAGAATCCCAGAACTCCGACCAGAAGAAGCATGAAGACGCGCTGCTTCCAGGAGAAAGACGTCCGCTTTCCACCTGTGCGATTTCTAAAAACAAGAGAAAATAAAAAGGCGTTATGAAGAGAGATCAAAATGTTAAGTGATTTATGACTTGTGACAAAACAGTAAAAGAGTCCCCAGCTCCACAGTGGATCACAATACTAACTTGAGAATTTGAGCAAACCAGCTCAACGCTGGTCGTCTTCGGTACTTGTCATCGTCAAAGTCGATCTGTGTGACAGAGCTGTGACTGATGTCCCGAGTGTCGTAGATCTTCCTCGGTGACGATGCTAGAGAATAACAAAAAAAGATTGTGTTAATCTTAATTAATTAAGCAATCTTTCAACAAACAGGTTACACTTTTCCATTGGTCAAATTCAAACACTTTTCAAATATTTTCAGCACTTGGGTTGAAAATAAGCATTTTTAATTCAACTAGCTATCCTGCACATGTCTGGCTCCCACCAAAGACTCAATGATTCAAATACATTCATAATTTACGCTCTGACATATTTCCTTATCTAAAAAGGGAACTGTTAATTCAGATAGTAATTTAATATGAATCTTATGCAGTCATGAATTCAAGCAGTTTCAAGGACTGTAAAATAATAAATCAATGCACTATTAAAACCTTGAAAACACCATTGAAATTCAAGTGTTTTCAGGGACATCCAGTCAGTGTGAACCCTGAACACAGTTTGTCAGATATTCAGTATGTGCACAAAGCTGACCTAAGAACGCAGAAAGTGTTACCTGTGTGTATTGTAATTGTGTCGCGGGTGTTAGCAGCAGTAAAGTTGACCACGGCATGCTCCTGCGTATTTGGATCCCCATTTTTACGAGGACCTCCGATGTCTTCCTGTGCTGGAGGGGGCACAGAGCTCGGTGGTGGGCTGAAGCTGGTGTTGTAAGACTGACTGGGGTAAACGTTACTTTGTTCTTGTGCTGTCGACGGAGGAAAAGAGATGATTAAACCACTTCAGTACAAGTTCTCTTAAATATGTTCATGTTGGAAACATCAGCGCTCACCATCAAATGTTGACCAGTCTGTATAATCGGTGACATCAGCAGCTGAGGTCTCCTCAAGAACCCCGACGGGCTCTTCAATCTGTCAGGACAAGATGACATTTTGTTCCATTACATTTGTAAACATTTGCATAATTAGCCTTTTAAACACAACCAGAAAACACAGTTCTGAATGTGAACTGTTTTCAGGAAGGCTGTCTAATGGTTGTCATGAATGGAGATCACCAATTAGGGATTTATCTGTAACAGGCCCTTACCAGCGGCAGCCCCAAACCAGCTCTCGCCCAGTTAACAGATGACAGCTGCTCTTTCAGCACATCAGCAATTGGGCTGGCCAGGTTGGAAGGGGGAAACAGTGGACCCTGGCAGGCGGGACATTGGTATCCCGCTGGAGCCGTATGGAGGGGCAGCCGAGATGCCAAGTTATTAAGACAGGACCAGTGAAATACATCTGTGGAAGCAGAAAAAATATTTAAATCCACAGCAACAGGGATGAGAGCAAACAAAATTACATTAATCTCAATTGTCGTGCGTTTCCAGATACAGCTGGTGGAAAATGTTTTTTGTCATTGAGCTGAACTGTCCCCTTTAAAGTTTGAAGGATCTGCTTGACAGAAGTGATGATTTATTCCAGACGAGTGTATAATAAACAGAACCTCAGGAATCTTACCATAGCAGACGAGCCTGACAGTGTCATGAGAAGTCAGTGGAGTATTACACAGAGTGCAGTTGGGGTTGTAATCGCTGTCCTGAAGCCATTGCAGATATGACTGCACGATACACTGAAGGGCAGAAAGTGGAAAAACAGATTTTTAATGCAGTGCTCAAGTTACGTACAAAATCGTGTGATACTTTTTCACCCACTGACCTTGTTGTGGTTGGAGACGAGGCAATGCTCGCACACATTTACACGATGCTCGAAGCAGAATAAGTTGGTCACCTTTCTCTTGGGACACTTGCAGAGACCCATAGTCACCTGCGCTGTGTTGACAACAAACAATCACATGTTGGGTTTCTGTAAATTATAGACCATCCACCTGTTTATGAGCAGGAGCAAGAGGAATGTGTCTTCATTTACTGGATCGATGAATCATTATGTTCTCTCATACACAGACAAGAACAGAAGAATACAGATGAAGACTTTCTCAATTTCCTTTGTCCAGACACACTGTAGGCTGTAGGCACATGTTCTGCTTGTGAACACTGAGTGTAATAAGCTTCCTCCCTTTTAAGTGTTGAACAATGATAGCAATATTATCAATAAAATCAAAGAATCTTAAATAAGTACTCCCCCAGTACAGATAAAGGTAGATGAATAGTACCTTGAAAAATATAGAAAGAAAGATTGACAACATTGAGGGCAAACATTTTTAGATTTTTAATAAAATACAAATATAACAAGGTTTCGAAATTGTGTACTAAACACAACAGTATTTAAGACAAATGATTTCTAAACATAGTCAGGGGGTGTGAAGAGGTTTGCCTTCATGGGCACTGTGGTGGTGTGTGTCGATTTGCTGTCACAAACAAAAGAGATTGAGACAGTACAGCACTGATGATATGGAAAAGGGGTATTGAAACAGTATATTAATAATACTCATATATATATATTGTTTCGATATTTCAATTATTTTTGACAACACTATTACAGACATCCAATTTATCTTGTTTTAGTGGGGGATACTATGTGTAACCCTTCAGCTGTGGCGATAGGCTTAGGCAATTAAAAATGAGGCAGGAGACATTTATAGGACTGTATGTCCATGATAGACAACTTTTTTCCCCAAGTCATTAATGTGAGGATTTGTGAGGACTATTATCTCGATTCAACATCATCCTGATGATGAAAATTCAGCACAAACAAATCACTGTGAGTGTCTTTCATCATCATGGTGTCGGCCCATCTCTACAATGTATTCTGTATGCATGTCCTGACATCTCTGACTGTATTTGGCCATTGTGGGCAATGTTGCAAATATATTTGTCAGGTATTTAATTCTCTAGTTCAGCCACATACAGGCCTTCTTTTGCGCTTTTACTGTTTACAGTTTCTCAGTTTATTCTCCCAAAGAACTGACCTCAACCAGATTTACTGCAATAGTTACATACAGCATTTTAGCCATATTATCTTCAAATTGTCCAAATCATGATATAGTATGTTACCTTTACCTGAAATTATGGTATTATTATGGTTATATGCCTATGTTATTATGAATACAAGATATTTTCTGAAGTTTTTAGTTCCATCTTGGTGAAAGTAATTATGAAATGTTTTTTTTAAAGGCATCTTGTACACTTGATAACTGTTTCACTACTGTCAGTCTCAATGAATGGGTGTGACTGTCCCAAACAAGGCTAACAGCTAGTAGGTTCAAGCAAAATGCTACTCACACTACCTGATGACGTGATGAACACTTCTGTAGCTGAATGCTGTTGTTACAGCAAACTTGACACAATTTATCGTACATGTTTATGCGTCTGTTTATCCGGTATAAAAATCATGTTTACATACCAACTAACTCGCCCAGCTGTCACCTTTTTTTAACAGCCAACACTCATCTGAGCTAACATTAGCTGCTACCTTAGCTATGGAAGTTATCAGGTTGAGGTGACGTTAGCAAGCTAATCTAGCTAGCTGCTGGAGTTGAGGAAGTTTCCGACGCAAACATGACGAATAAACCCACGTTACCTGACACACGGACTTTAATCGGGTCCCGTTCGTTTCAGGTTGAGTTGTTCGATTGTCATTTATGCGTCCCTGTCAGATACCCATGGAAAGCGGCTCCAGGAGCTGTCATAGGCAAAACTTGGGAATGCTGCTAGCTGGTTTCCTTCCTCTATGTTTATATGTGCCACGTCTCTTCCGCTTCTGCGTCTTCTTCGTGTGTTTTTTTTTTTTTTTTTTTTTTGTAACCAACCGTCGGATCCATGGCGCCATCTTCTGTTCCGGGGTGCCGCTCCCTTCAGATCCCCTTTCTCAAAATGGGCGTTTTCTTTCTGTTTGGTAAGTCACATGTAATAATGCACATAAGGGAAAGATATTAATCAAAGATATTAGACATATGATACATGGTTAATCTTCGTATAGGAGGTATTTTAGCTGTTTTAATCAATAACCGCCGCCATTTTGTTTTTCTTCTTCTTCTCTTTTTTAAATTGTACATCCTAAATCAGTGAGGAGGGAGCTTCATCCTGCAGAAGAGGCTCCTTGTTCCAGTCTGTCTGCACCACACTGACATGTGAATTGCATGAATTATGTGTTACCTGTGTGACATTTTGTGGCACAGAAAGATTTATGATCACTTATGAAGGGAGGCGGGAATTCTTCTTTATCCACCACAGCACATGTCTCTCTCGTATCAGGATCCCGTTAATGATGCACGCTGCCGTGTGATTTATACACCTTTAACTGGTCATTACTCTTCGTAACACATCCCATCACCCCGTCCTTTTTTATTTAGCCTTGAAGCACAGTTCACAAAACTGTGTGTGTCACAGCAGTCAAAGGACAGTTCATTATAACAATAAACAATAATAACAGTAAAAAATAAATAAATAAACAACATAAGAAGAAGAAGAGCTAGAGCAGAAATAGAAATAGGATTGTAACTACTATTCCTATATTAGAATTATAGTCCAGCACATGAATTAAAACTGTAATAAAACCGTCCAACTTCTGTTATGTTGCTTTGTATATCTAAAATTACAAAAATGTTTTGCTGTGGAGTTTTTTGGCAAAGGTTTTTAATACTGTTACCCTGAAAATGAACTGAATTCAAGTGGAAACAGACAACTCCTTTCTCCCCCCATGGGCGATTCCAAGTGGTTTTATTGTTGGCTGGTGTTTTCCTCGGAGAAACAACAGCCAACAGGACAAAACACGAGTTTATTAATTCATTTCGTCTGTAATTCGTTCTCCCGGGAGATTTCGTGCCCTGGTGGTAAACAGAAAAGCACAGTGAGACTGAAGCTTATAGGGAAGTAAACAGAGATGTTATGGTTATTGTACAACCATGACATTGTACAAATGCAAGTATAGATTAATAAAGTCACACATTTTTCATGTAGTGTCTGAAACAAATTCACCTTTTTTTCTCCTCCATGCAAGACAGCAGAAAAAGATTTTTTTTTTAAAAAGAAAGGCTCCTTGTTTTTGCTGGGCGTCTGCCTTTTTGTACTTGGCAGGATGTTGTCAGATTGCAGTGAGCATGTTTTGTCAGCAGATGGTGTACAAGCTGATCGAGCCAATAAAGTATTAGCTTTTTTTTTTAGTTTTTTTTTTTTACTCAAAGTACACAGAATGCTGGGTTCAATCACTCACCAGCCGGCACTGTCTGTGCTGATGAAGATATTAACCTTTCATCGGGAGAACAGACCCTGAAATGCAGTTATATCAGATCGTCTGTTTGTATGTGTAGATCTTTTTAAATAGATGATCAATGATTGCACGTAAGCTTTTTGAATTACTGCATTGAGACGACTGAAGTACTAAAAGACGGAGAACAACAGATGTTATAAAAGTCTATTGTAGTTTTTTCTCTCTTGCGCTTGATTAAGATATCAGTGGGATGATTTGATTGATCATTTGTGTTCTTAATGAGCAACAATTGAGTGTGTCTGGCAAAGAATGACATTAATGTGGATGTAGAAAGATGTAAAGATAATCAGAGACTGCAAATGTTGGCAGTCACTGTCATAAAAACCTCATCGACAGTGTTACACTAACTCAGCAGAGTTGCTGCATTAAAAAGCACGTGGCAGCCGCGATAACTCACAATCCAGCCATGACAAGCAGTTTGTTACATATATAAATTCATGACTACAGCATCGATGCTGCCCGCTCATGTATAATAATGACTTTTTGTCTTCACAGTATGCATGTATGCTTGTGTATGTAAATGGCCATGCATACATTTGAGAGTGAAGGTAGAAATTATTATTTTTTTTCGTTCACAGTTTGCTGCACATGGGAATTGCCTGTAGAGGGAAAGCGACAAGAGTCAAATGAGAAAATGAAAAAGCAAAAAAAAAAAAAAAAAGACAGAACAGCAGCAGTCCGAGATGTGCGAAGGAAAAGGACGGAGGGAGGCTCTGCGCATCTGAGACGGCCTGAAGAGCTCAATCACATTATCATGCATGAAATAAGAAGTTGTTTAATGTGGCGTTGAGTGTAAAAGCCTTGAGTTTTTAAAGTGGAATTAAATGCACATTTGCAATTGAATTTAGCCGCTCTTATTCTTTTATTAAAGTTAAATGTAACAAATGAGTGGACCGTATCATTTCAGCAGCAGAGCCGTCTCTCTCTCTCTCTCTCTCTCTCTCTCTGTTACAAGACATTTTATGTTTTTATGGGCACTTTTTAAAAAAAAAACAGCACACTTAAAACAACTCCAGATTAAATGCTGCATCATTTCACCCTCATTGGTAAATTGTTTAATGTCTTACAAAATGAATATGCCACTAAATTACTTTGTGCAAATGAGCGTGAACTTGCAGCGTCCTCTGTGATGAGCAGGGACGCGTATAAATCACTGACAGGGGGCGAGGACATGTGCAAAGGGCATTTGAAAAGCGTCGCGCTATCAGATGGAAGGGAAATCTAAAGACAAACGACAGAGACGCTGGAGGACAAATCAGCCCTGGAGCCGAGGCAGCCGGGCTGGGGAGTGACCGGAGAGGTTGTCGGGCTGGGGCAGAGGGGAGTGGGGGGGGTGGGTCACTGATTGATTGAGTCTGGCAACTATTGATCAGCTATCAGCTCCATCTGTGAGGGAAAGCGTTAAGATTCAGTTCAGCTGTGGCTTGTTTAATGAATCGGCTCCCTGATGTTACTGTAAAGGGATTGGCCCTAAATCAGACAGGGCGCTGAAGAGACCTGCTTCATCTACTGTGCTGCGAAAAGAAGACGGTGTCTACAACATGGAGTTTAATTCAGTCGGTCGGTTTGTTTTAGTGTGCCAGGGATGAATCAGGTCGGTCACGTGGGCGAGACGTCACCGTCTACAACTTGGGAGGATGAATCTCCACATGTCATGTCATGTTTACAAGTCTCAGCTTCATTACAAGCCTTGCACATTTGGTGACGACTTTCACACTAATTCACACGTTCACACTAACACATAAACGCACCGCACGCTCTTGATTCACTTCATTTATCAACCCTTTCTTTTCATCCGTGGTCATGAAACCGAAAGGCTTGGTTGTCCAGTCTGTCAGATGTAAAGACATTTCTGAAGGTTCTGAAGATTTGAGCTGATGTGAATGTGTTTTTTCTAAGTATTTGAGGAAACACATGGATTTTAGTGTTCGGTCCTCATAAAGTCCTGCAGTGAAAACCGTGTTAAGAGTTTGCATCTAAATTTGCAATTATCTGTTGGAAGAATATGATGAAAACACAAAATGTAGCCTAAAGTCCTTGTCCCATAGTCATCTCAAGAACCTGAAACAATCACAAACCCATGGGGCGAATATATTGTTTCACTGTTGGGAGCGACAACAGACAAACACAGATGGTGCTGCCAGAAAGTACTGCTGAATGAGGAGAAGCTGAATAAACGGTTATACCAGCAAAAGATTCAACCTTGAGCTGAAATGCAGTCCGGTTAAAACTGTAAATGTTCTATTGAACTGTAGGATTAAATGTCAGACGTATCCTGTGTTTAAGTTAGCGAACACGATCGGGACGCCAACGTATGTGGGAGTCCAGGGTTGGGAGGCAGTGGACCAAATCCCTGTGAGGCTTCTGAAGGGGTGACCCAGTCTGTCAGAACTATTTTCTCTCAGCTGTATTGATATGACAGTATTAGAGTGACAGCAAAGGTCCACAGGTCGGATTGGAAGCCTGGCGAGGACACGGCCTCTGTACATGCTACACCAACTTAGCTGCCAATTTTTTTTTTTATACGGACGCATGCGGACAGTTGCAGACGTCCGTATGTGTTTTCTTGTTCCCCTTGTACTTTTTTGTGTGTGTGATAACTGAAAACGGAGCAGAATCAAATCCACGGTCATAACCACATCATCTAATTTGGAATGTAATTACAGCGCAGATACTGTTACTTTGTCAGGACGGCGGCTCAGGAGCGAATCCATCGGGCTTCGGTCTGAATGAAATTGGATTGACTGATTGATTTATGTATGTCAAGTGAAGGGCAAAGAGTTGGACACAAAGAGAGAGAGAGAGAGAAAAAAACACAGAGTGGGAGAGCGGGTCGGGCGGGGGAGATAGTCGGAGATGTATGGATGAAGCATGGCCTCCTGCTGAGGGAAGCAGAGTATTGAATCAGACAGAGATAAATGTGTGAGAGACAGAGAGAAAGAAATTCAGACGTATGCCTGCTGACCTCAACCCTTTTTATATCCAACTAATCAATACGGGGAAATGCACGTGTGTGTGTGTGTGTGTGTGTGTGTGTGTGTGAGGGAGGGAGGGAGGTTGTGTTTGTGTCGCTTCCAATAAGGATCAGAAACACAGTGACATTACCTCGGCCCTGTCTGACTTCCCTCCCTGGCCTCCCAACCTTTGCACATGCCTCTATTTAATTTTGGAGCCCGTAACCCAATAAAAGCCTGAGAGGTCTGGAGCACTTAGACTGAGACCGTCCTCGCCACTGAGCTCGGCGAGGAAAGTACGAGATGGAACATCACCGCGGCGGCTGCACGAGTGACACACGCGTCCTCAGGTTCGAGAGTATAACGTGCATATAAAGCGTAACTGGGCACAAGCTTTTCCTTGTGCTAACAAATGAGAGCACCTCTGCATAAAATAACTATAACAATAAAAATGAATGGCTCACTCAGTCGCTCTCTCCCACTCGCTCGCTGTGAGCGCACACGAACACACATCCGCGGACAAAGAAAAGACACCAGCATCTTCTAAACGAATCATTTCTTTGACAGATGCCCGCTCTCTACTGTATATTGCTTCGAGAAACGCGTTTTTTCCCAGCAGAGAATCCTCCAAAGTTTCTATTAATCATCTAAAATGTGTTATATTCCACCTGGGATTCACCCTCCCCTCCCCCGGGCAGTCTTATTATTGGTTCTTCCTGCCGTTTAAGATTGAAAACATTTCCATACACATCTTCTGCCAATTAGAAAGAAAACCACCCCCCCCCCCCCCAGCATGGCTTGATTCAGATCCGAAGTGCATACATTACAACCACATCAGTCCAAAGTTCAATTATCCAGGGAGAGGAAGTGAAGATGCAAGCTCTGCAGGTAATAATAAATGTAATTTTTTGGCCCCTGTCCTTCCTGTGAAATGAAGAGAAGGGGACATCACAATAGCAGCCCGGATCAGACGAAGTGGAGCTTCAACCGTGAAGACAGAGAGAGAATGCAGCTCAAGGATCAAGCGGCTGAAAGGGAGTGAAGCTGTGCAGAGGATGAAGGTACCCTCCCCATCTCAGCACTCAGCTGTTATTGGTCCTCGGGATGGCCTGCAATCACCATTAAAATCTCACAGGGCCCCGCTTTATGAGACAGTAAATTAAACTGACACTCCCCCAATGTGAGATCCTCGGGTGAGTACGAGATAAAGCTCCCCTGAAGATCTAATGATGGACCAGGAAATGTTGGAAACCTTGTGGAAGGTGTCACGGCGAGGGCTCCACCCGCCCCTCCGACTGTGATTGATTGTTAACGGAACAGAAGGGGAATAAAACACAATAACAACTGGTTGCTGAGACACTTTGACGGTGCAGCAGGGCGTCATCAGTAAATGTCTGACCACCATCATCTGGTCACGATTCAAGATGAAATTAATTGTCACTTTGCAACACAGGTCATAAAAATACACTACTCGTGGTGAAGTGTTGAGTCTCACAGCCTGAGAAGAGAAGCTGCTCTGCTGGCTTCTCGTTCCTTCGCGATATCACCGATGCTCGTTAAAAGAAAGCCCACCAATAATCAGTTGATTGAGGTTATAATAACACGACTAAGGCCCCGTCAATGTGTAAATAGACATCCTCTGAAACATGCTTTTTAACCAGAAACAACATCCGCCCAGACCAGCGATTCAGCAACATTTCAGGAATAATCTCATACTAACACACCTGAAAACACATATTTCATGGCCCCTGCCGAGCACCAAGCATGTGCATGACGATGTGAACAGGAAATAGACTGTATACTCATCAGCTGGTGGCTAAGCTAACGTCGATTTATCCATCCGTCCAGACATAAACACTGAAAACGTCATTGACATGGTCACTAAAGGCCAAAACATCAACCTGAGTAATCCGGATTCATCCTCTGGAGACCATGAATGACAGTAAAAACCTTCATGGTGTTAATTCGGCCGGATGAATCACGTTTTGTCTCTCTGTGTCCAGCAGCTGGCCGTTAACCTTCAGCACCTCTTATCTTCCAAGTGTACCAGCAGAGAAGCCAGTCGCTGCTTCCAAAGAACGACTTCTGTATCCCAAAAACACCAAATTAAAAGCCCATTTCCCTTTAAAATTGGCTTCAAAATGTTTGAGTCTCACTTTCCACTGAGGCAGGCAGATGGTCAACATTTTTTCAGAGATGTCTTATTTAGCCGTGGCTCATGACGAGTACTGACTCACCCTCTGGAAACCAGCGTGCTTGATAAAATCAGATCTGCTATCAGCCCACTGCTGGCTGTTTCTGCCTCTGAAACATTGCTGACTAACAGTTTGAGCCCATTTTTAGCAGATCCGTCACCGTTTCTCATGACTGAAGAGGAAAGAAGAGTGATGGATGCTATTGATCCACTGCTGTTAAAACCTCTGTGGACGGAGACTGAATGCAGATCTTTGATGGCTGTGATCTGTGAACTCTCGGGGGCCGTCGTAACGTCCAGCAGCTGTCTGAGAGCCACAGAGCCATCTGTGGTATCTGATTCAACTGCACTTAGATTGCACTCGACCTTTCAATGTCAGAGCCAAGTCAACAAACACTAAAGACTGTCATAATAAAACCGTGTACACTTGCTTGGATGTTAAATGTCCTCGGCTCCTTCACGACTGTGGAGTCAACGCCAAACTGTTTAGCGCAGTCGATGACAATGTTCTGATCCGTGTAATGGATACGTTCAGTCAGTGTGAAGGGAGATGAACCGTTAAAGTGATGTGTCAGTACCACCTACCTTTGAGGTGTTTGATCAGAATGGCTTTGTCAACAATATCAGAGCGCCGCTCAGAGTCTCGAATGATTAAACGCGAGCACTGCACCGGATCTGTCGTGGAGAGAGAATAACTCTTGATGTTAAGATGAGCAGTCGCTGTGAATTTGTCATAACAATTTCTGTGACTCGTGGCCTGGTAACAGCTCATCCACTGAGATTTCTCAAAGATGAAACTGCCGAAAGACAAACCAACCTGAGACGGAGCAGATTTAGATCCCACTGAACAGGACGGGTTTTCAAAAAGTGGGCCAGTGGCTCAAGAGTTGTTCTTAATTTATTAATTCAAGTAAAGGACTTGAAAATGCAGAGTGTTGCCTTCTTTTAGATATCCAGTTGGGTGTTGGGTGTTATTCCGCCCAGGACCAGAATTAAATAGCTTACAAACTCAGCTTCATCTTATGAGGGTGTTATTCTATCGCAAACACCCACTCCTTTCATTGTTGTCCTCCTTCTTCTTCTTCTGCAAAGCACTTGTTCTGGACAAAAACTGTTTTGGTAAACTGGGTCAGCAGCGAGCAGGTATTATAGGAAGCAATTTGTTAGATACGACCAGAATTTTATGTTGTCCAGCCAGCCCCAAGTCTCAGAATACAACTCTGTACCCTCGCTTCAGCCATCAGATACGTACGAGATGTTAGCGTGATACATTCATAAAATAAGACCACAAAATTTCCATGCTAAAATTAATAATACAGACATACACCAGCTTAGTTTCCTCGTTAACTCATCGCCAAACACACTGGACATGAATTAAAAGCTCACATAAACAGTCCTTGTTTCATCATCGTGGTCAGAGCCGCTGTAAATCACCTCTGTAACCTCCTCAAGGACCTCCTCCTCCTCAGAGACCACTGGAGGTTAGTTAGCACATTATATGTGAGCTCAAGGGCTAAAATGTTTACAGTCGTCGCTCTGGGATGTTCTCATTGGCAGATATATATCATTTGTATCAGATACTCTGTCAGTGCAAATTGCAAATTGTCATGACGTGGCTCTTCGTGAGGTTTCTTCCATCTTTTACTTCTTCCCTGTTAAAAGGTTTAGTTTTTATTTTCCCTCACTCTAATCGAGGGTTCAGTGTACAAATTGTAAAACCCACTGAGGCAATGTGATTGTGATTTTGGGCTATATAAATAAATATAGAGTTGATTGGTTGTTGTGGTCCGTCTCGGAAAGTACTGATGTAACCATCCAGATTTAAATTTGTTTTATTGTTTCATTTTAATGAGGGTGATGTGTTCTGCCTGCCAACCACGAAAGCTGGCGATCAGACTCGATGCATGAATGACTAAAACCACAGCGTGTAAAGTAATGAGGCGTGTGTACTCGCATCCCCAGAGCAATGCTGCTAGCACGGCTACAAACCAGCAGCTTTAAAGAGTTTTATCGGCGCTGAACTTTGAATTTCGAGTAATTTTTTATAATAAAAACTGTGTTCTGAACAAAACGAGCGCATCCTGTCGAGGGAGCAAAATTTACTTTTCCTTTCCGTCCCACAGCGCATATTTTAATCACATAGCAACGAGACGTCCTTCTCTAGGAAACATTTATTTTTCCCTTCAGCAGGCTGTCCAACAAAGGAAGGGTGTGATCACTCAGAGGCAGCCATTTACAACTACACCGAATGAAATACGATTAAATGATTCCTTCCTGATAACAGCCGAGTAGGCAAGCTATTTCTAATTTTATTCATTTATTTTTTTACTCAAAATTCTTTTTTTTTTTTTTTAAAAAAACCTGTCTGACTGAAAACTGAAATTAAAATCACATGCTGGATTGGCAGCGAGGAAGATTTGATGATAACACTGATGAGCACAATCTGCCCAGAATCACATTCCAGCACCGTCGTTTATTTCATATCCCGACCAAGTTTGAGCACGAAACACACACACACACACACACACACACACACACACCACCTGTCCACAAAGAGGGTCCAAGCTGCTCAAACACAGCCAGCATGCACATAAGCTTTTTTTTCTTAATGGTATTAGTTTTTATTAAATGACTCCTGTGGAATGTATTTACTATCCGAGCCCATCCAGAACCACCGCGTCAGTAATACCCCCCCGCCTGATCTAATTGTAAAACAGCAAGACTAAATTGGTTTACAAAACGTAATTTTATTCCAGTCTGGAGCAGCACCTCAGTAATTTGAGCCACATCACGGTGATTACTACCACTTCAGAATAAATAGCGCACTTCATACAGATGTCAGGGAGCGTACAGTAGATTTGTGCTGCACAGATTCTTCCTTTGGTAACACTCTGCTTCAAACCGCTGTCTGAGAGAAGCGCTCCCGCCCACACAAACACCGTCTCCATTATTTCTCTCCTACTTTAACTCGTCAGAAAGAAAAAGAAAAAAAAGAACACAAGCTAATATTAGCAAATCAAGAGAAGACGACTAGCACGAAGGTTAAAGCTGAGTCCTCGAAACAGGCAGATGGTTTGAAGGACTCAGCAGTTGTTCAGTAATAACATCTTAAATCTGCTTGCGCGTCCTTTTCCTTCTGTAATTGTACAGTGTTCGTCCACAGTGCTTTTTCATCCCTAACATAGTTAAAATACTTCATTTTAACAGTTCACATTGTATTTATTGTTAATAGTTTACGGTGCATTTTTGTAAAAGAGTTTTTAGCACTTTTAATCCTCTAGAAAGATTAATAAACATTAGCTGGCTAGACACATGCTAAGAGCTGCAAAGAATTTAAAAAAGTGACATAAAGGAGGTTGACTGGTTCTACCACTATGTCATTGTTATGTGTATATGCAGAGCTTTTAGGTAATCAGCTAGGCTAGCTGACGGGCTAGCCTTCCTAGCTGAAAAATCCCACATGACAATCTAAATGATCAAAAGCTTTGGCAAACAGTGTCTGTGTCGGTGTATCTTAAGGATCAAACATGTTCAGAACATGATAAACTAAACTATTATCAATGCAAAGTTAAGTATTTGAACTAAGTTACAGAGGAAAAAACACTGAGAAAGGGGAAATACGTCACTACATTGTTCGAGTGGATTAAAGCATCAATGACTGTGGTTTTAATTTTTAAACAAGGAGCAGCTCTGTGTTGTTCCAGTATCACACCACAGTCAGACCAGTGAGCTCCAGCACCGTCTCTCGGGGACGAGGATTACGTCTGGCTCCAGATCTGCAGTTGTGGCCTTTCCCTTGTTTGTACATCGCAGAGATGTTAGCCCACGGTCTGTGTCGAGGGTGAAACGGCGAGTTCCAAGAGAGAAACGATTCAGGCTTTTCTTGCGTCGGCATCATGACAGGCGTTTACTTCTGTACCACAACACAATCAGCTTGATGCAAGGTGTGCAGCATGTTCTCTGGCTTTGTATCTTTTATGTTACCTCTCTGTGCACAATCACCTACAGAGGTACAGATGGTATTTTTGCCACCGTGGACTGTTTCTCTGTGTTTGTACCGCAGGGCTCTGAGCTATTCGATTGGATTTCGTGACGACAGATGAAACAACGAGAGGAAAGAAAAGGTCTTAACTGATATTCGGTAATGAGTTGCAGCTACTTCTTTGAGGTCTGGGATAAGTCCGTTGTGACTGCTCAGAAAAGAAAACTTAATAACGTCTTTGGGATTTTCCCTGCAGGGTGCCACCAATACAGTTTGTCTCTACTTTTAGCAATTGTGTTGTGAATGTGGCCGTTGCAGGCTCCTCGGGATCTTCGGGGATCAGACAAGGCGTTCCTTCCAAAAATTCATGCATAACATTACGCTTATCCAAGATGATCAGTCTGCCAGCTTATCAACCCTTAACTGTTGAAATCTTGGAAAAACATTATCAAACCATCTGCGTTAGAAAACCATGCAAGCCCATCTGCTGTGAGACTCTGAAACAACTCACGCTGCCAACATCTTCCCGATCTGTTTCTCTGCAATATCCGTCCTTTGGCTTCATTTCCAATATTGTATTTCACATATTTCATTCTTTACTTTCTGCACAATGAGATTTACAGGGGGGGTGGTATTAAATCATCCTCGATGCGAGGCAAGGAATAGGTTACTGCCCACCATCCAGGCCACGGTTATTTGAGTTGTGATCCGACTGACCATGACAATAGGATATACTCTTTCATCCCTGTTTGCACAAAAGGTGCTTGAGACGAAGACTTTAATGTCAAGCACTATCAGAGACATATGTACTGCTGGCAGGGAGGCTTTCCTTCAGTCAAAGGATGCATTTGGCAATGATTGATCTTTCTTGACCATCTACCAGTTCAGGTGCTCCACTTCTTCCCAATTTTTTACCCCTGCGCCTCAGTTTGTGCCCTCTTGTCCACCAGAACAGAGTTACAAGGGTTGGTGGTTGAAATCTCCCCCGTATAAAATGGGATAACTGTTCAAGACCCTTATAAGTTATCAGTCGTGACTGGCCAATCTCTCCAGCTGTGTTGACTTTTCTTACATTAATGTGGCCATCCCCTCTATCCCAACAAGAAGCTGGACACTATAACCCTCGTCTTGAAGCAAAGTGCTAAAGGAGTGACGATTTGAGATTGAGATTTTCCAGCCTAATAGCTGGATGTAACGCTGCTGATTTCTGAAAATAGATGCAGGAAAACCAGAGATAACGTCCTTTGAGATCCATGTGTTCTTGTTTCTTTAACACCTTTGGCGCCTTCTTTACTGACCAAATGGATTCATGTGCTTTTTCATCTTTTTTTTTCCTTCAACCATAACTAGCCAAAAGCCAAAAGGAGTTGCTGGAGGAAGTAAAGATTTAATGAGGCGCTGGCTGGACTCAGCAGCTCCGGTATGTCGAGGTGAAGATAATCCTGTCGACTTCTGCAAGGGAAGATCAGCTGCTCACAGTACTTTACAACACCACACTCTAATGAGCATAGACAGAAAAAGAATAGCGTGTCAGTTTCACCTCTGTGGTCATCAAATGTGTGGTGACAAGTTGCGTTAAAGAAGGAAAACGAGACAAAACTAAACAACGGTAGCATGGTAACAAACGGAGGCTGTCTTCCTTCTGGACTTTCTTCATTTTGTACCTCAAGTTAACAGTTGGTGGTTGTCTTGAATGCGTAATCAGTCCAACACCCGGTATAATACCACTGTTCAGACCGCAGACGTTGGGAGTAAGCTCTCCTCTGACGCAGCCAAACACAACAGCCCTGTGGAAACACAAAAGGCTGCCAGTTGGATTCTGAATCACTACACAATCAATTTTCACTGTTTACAAGCAAAGGAGATAAATGTGAGGCGTTGCTTCTGTGTCCACAGCTTGTAATAATGTAATCAACAAATTCAACTGTTTTTTGGGGGTGAGCTCGAGGGTACCACGTTCAAAACAAGCTAGTGGGCATACTTCTTAATCCATTGTACATCTGCAAGGATTTGTGTCTTAGTTTAATGAAAAAGTAACTTAACGCCTGAGAGAAAAGTCCTGGTTTGCGGACCAGTCGTTTAAACTCACTGCAGAGATGTAGATGTATGCTCAGGCGTATGTCAGTACAAAATATGCCATCAGTCCACTTAGTGAGGCTGAACGTGGTTAGAAGTGACACAGAATTGAAACTGCCATCCTACAAATTGACCCTTTAAATTCCAGCATTAGCGATGTATAGTACCAAGTAAAAAACCGAGCTGGTAACAGTGATACCAATACGGTACTGATACTTTGTACAAAAGCTTAATAAAATGGCATTTCACAAGAGATCTATTATGCCTTTTCTTTTTATAAAAGCTCTTGTGCATATAAAACACCATGAACGTTAAAAAGGTCAAAGTCAACATTCTTATTAAGAAACTCCTCTCTCCCACAGAAAACACTGCTCCTCAAACTGCCTCTTCACTAGCCCCACCTTTAAGTCCGTGACTTTGTGACATCACACTATGTCATCATGTCACATATTTGCATAATATGTTGCTAGTTTGGCAGGTAAGAATTGATTTTGAACGCTCTTTTTGACGCTCTGTTGTTGTTAGCAGTGCAGGGTCAGGCATGTGTGAGACAACCAATCAGAGCAGACGGTGTTTTTCGGGAGGGCGGTCCTTAGACAGAGGGGAGATACAGAGCTTCAACACTGGACAGTACGTTAATATTATTATCATGTGTGTCTTTTTAGACTTTTATTTGATAGAACAGCGATTTGGACTTGAACCAAGGCCACACCCTCGCTTCTCTGTACCTGGAAAAAGCTTTCCACTGCCAAAAGACTCAGCGAATAAAGTCTGTGCAGCCCGAGCAGCACTTTTCTTCTCCTCTTCCTCAGACTGCTCCTGAATTACCTCATCATATTCTTTGCTGTGATTAAATCTCAAGATGCTAAAGAAGGTTTGTGTTGCTGCCACAGAACATCATAGATCCACCACACATCATAAACAGCTGTTGTTGTTCTGAGAACTGAAAAAAGCTCCACACACGTCTGCGTCAGCCATCGACATCGTCAACTATCCTGACAGTGGCACTGTACTACATAGAGCCATAGTTTGCATATGTTTATGACACAGCGGAAGGAAAAGTACTCCCTATCAAGTGGGCACTATTCAGACTAGATCCTGGTGATAGCATAATTACTTTCTTCTGTGTCCCTGTTGATGAGAGAAACAAATTAACCCAAATGATTGAGTTTAGATATCAATCTTTTAATGTGAAAAGCAATACTAGAACAGAAATGTTTTGATTTGTAAGTATCAATATTTCCACATCGATCTGCACACCATCAGCGAGCATCGCTCAGTCTCTCAAGTGGCTCTGTCAGAAGTGTATCCAGCTGTCGCTCAGGCACAGACGTCAACTTGGCTGACTTTTCAACCCAGCACAGGCAGATTACTCTATTTCATCTTAAGTGTCTTGATGAAGATGTTCATTTGGAAGCCTGAGCTCCATCTGACCTAGTATCCAAGTGTCTGGCCTCAGGAAGTAGTCTGCACCGTTTATTCCAGTGCTACTCAGGATGTCCGTCAGATGAAAACACTATATAGGTCTTTTCTTTGAACGCTGGTTTCTTAGGGACGGATTTTATCCCCCATACTAAAACTTCTCTTATGAGATATAAAAAAGAAAAACTCTCCTCCAGCATGAGGTGAAATGAGAGGTTGCAGTAATAACAAGATTATAAAACTTTTTATTGATCCCCTCTGAAGATGAATTCATAAAGCAAATTCCACACATATCTCAGGTTCACATTTTTTTTTTTTTTTTTTTTACGCAAAGTTATGGCACCATTACTTTCTATAATTTCACCAGAAAAAAATATTCATGTGGCTGTGGCCATGGTTTTATTTATACAAATGATGAGGAAGTACGTGTCTTGAATCGACCCACTGTAAAACAGTAATTACACTATATCAACATTCCCCAAAAAACAGAATTAACCAGGCCAGTAGGATGTTGTTTGTCTAAGCCAGTGATTTCGGGTGCAAGATAAAATATACATTCCACTGACTTATTGTCTGCAGCCAGTGTAAAATTCTAGCGGGCAGAACAGTCAAGGAAGCACGATTGGTTTCCCCTTTGGAAGCAACACAGTGGTAAACAACTGATGGACAATAATAAACCCAAGGGGAGAAGCTGAGTATGACAAACAGATTTATGCATGGGTGAACTCCACCGTGCCAGAGCCATCAATTCTGTATCCTTCTCGGTGCCTGGAGATGTTTCTCTACCCTCCGTCCCCCCGCCTGTCATTACATTTATCCCTGCTCTCTGCTAAGTGCTAATACATTTACACTTTTAGTGCTGCTCAGTAATAAAAGAGGTGGAATGAGTTGAGGCCCTTTACCATTTCTAAAACAAACATCAATGAACTCACCTCACTGAGTAGTCACACCACCCCCCACCCCCAAACTCCCTCACAAGTCCATCCACCCTCCCACAGCTTGGCTGCTGCTCCACAGTGCAGGTCAACAGTGTTGCGGTTTGAGTCTCCTCGGTTTCATTCACAGTTCTCGCCCCCAACTTCGGGGTTCACTAACAAGAGTCTGCCTCACTCAGGAGGTTCCACATTGGTATTTTTGTCCAGTCTGGATTCTCTGTGAACGCCGTCGTCACTTTTAGATCGTGGAGGAAACACAAAAACTGAAGTCACAAGTTTAGCACACAAATGGGAGACGAGGGATTGAGGTTGGTCTCTTCTGTCTCAGTTGACTGACATGCTAGTCTTTGGGTGGGGTCTAATTTTTCCAGATGACATTTTATAAAAAGTCTCACTCGAGAATTCACTCTGCTGTGTTTAAGAAAACATGAACCTCGAGACAGCCATCGGGATGTTTATCTTGGCGTCTCGTATTTTCGTCGTTTAGATGAAACAAATCCTTCACCAAAGCTGGGATTCATCAGTAGTGACAAAAATGAGGGTGAAAATAAGACAAAAAGCAATTTTAGCAGAGACAGAAAACATCACATAAGGAACAAAATAAATAAATAAAGAGAGCTGTGCAGGATTTGATCACTAAACAAACCACTGATAAAAATAGCAAAGCATTTTTCAAACACAGCCCAGTCGGTATCGGAGGAAATTATCTACACACTCGTGCTGCATCTCATCTGATGCAGCACTACAATACTGCTCTCAGGTGAACGATCTCCAGAGGTATAACCAAGGCCGACCTGCCCTGATAAGATCTTCACCCTGCCGACTACTGAATAAGGTAATAACAAGCCTACTTTAAGACATGTGGTTATTGGGTCGTTTGAAATAGAACAATTCACAGCTTTACAAAGCCCTTTCCTTGGATAGCTGGTAGGGCACATCAATATAGTTGAGGCATTTGGAACAATGAGTTGAAAAGACTACATACTGTGTATGAACGGTGAGCAGGAATACAAAAAAAATAAAATAAAATAAATGTCAGTTTCTTATTATTTCTTAATCCATTTTGAATTGACTGCTGTGGCTCCTGTGTGTGAAAGAGAAACTCTACCTGCACCTACGCTAAGTCTGACCTTTCTGCAGTGTATACATTCTTTGCTTACATGTCACAGGGAAAGAGCAGAAAAGAAAACATACACAGGCCATTACTAAGATGGTGAAGAAACAGTCAGCTGTGCATTTACACCTGGGGCACTGGCTGCTGCTTTCTGCAGTGAACTGTTCCCACACGGTTTCAGTTCCACTTAATCACATACAGTTCTCTCAGTGCAGTGAACAGCAGGTCATTTGGAATGGGAGACCAGAAGAAGAAGGCACAGAGGGGTGCTCCAGAAGTGTCCATGCGAAGGGAAATTGTGCATCTATACAGTTTACCAACAACACTGTGAACAGGATCTGGTACAGTACATCATGTGTAACAGTAGTCTATATCTGGGATTCCTCCTTCTCTATAACCACGGTTGGTGCCATGTCCTGCATTGGAAACATGGTCGGCACCTTTGTACAGGCCAGTGCCATTAGAGGGGAATATGGTATGAATGATGTAATCCTCTCGTAGGGGTTTAGGCTGCATTGGCTGGCAAGCCGCCATAGGCGTCATCTGGAAGCCCGGTCCGCGGATCTCCAAGATAGTATTGTCCTTCTTGGTGCCTGACTCGATATAATCATCGTAGGTCTTGCTTTTTCGGGAGCTGCTGCGGGTATAGTGGTCGCGGGGACACAAATGCCCAGTCCTATGTCCATACCAACAGAAGACGCAAAAAATGAGAGCCAAAGATACAATGGCAGAAGCCCCACCAATAATTCCTGCCAAGGGCAACACTGTCATCTGCTGTGAGTCTTCCTTCTCCTCCTCCTCCAATGGGCTGAGGTCTGTCGTTTCAGCTTTTGCACACACCAGAGCTTCATCAGAGTCAACATCCCCAGAAATTGGTCCTTTGCTTTCTGAACTGGTAGGGAGGGGCACCATGCAGATGATGTAGCTGGAGCGTGGTTGCAGGGAGGTAAGCAAGTATTCCCGGCGGTCACCCCGGACCAGAGTCTCTGTGATTGATCCCATGGCGTTCCCTGTCCCCAGTCGCAGCCAGCTCAGCCTGAAGGAGGAGCTGGGCTGGGCCACGCTCCAGGTAACACGGACACTGTTGTGAGAGAGGGGCTTCACGTTGAGGGCCAGGCTCTTCCCCACACCACTGCTGCTCAGAGTGTAGTCTAAACCGGAGTCAGGAAGCCCCAGGCCAGGTCGTTTTGAGCGGAGGGTGAAGAGAGAGCCCTGTGGAGGGGTTTGAGTGGTAGAGCTATCGACACCACCTCCACCTATTTTGTCTCTGGTCCCCGCTGTCCTCACCACCTCGCATTCCTCCATCTCGCTTGTGAGGTCCGTCAAAGGCATGTCTCGCACCCTGTCAGGCCCATGGCAGGTTAGACCTCTCACAGTGATGGAGTTACCACGGGCCTGCAGCCAGTCGTACAGCCAGCGCATATTGCAGCCACAGTGCCAAGGATTGCCTCGCACCAGCAGCTGACCGAGGCTATCCAGGTCTTTGAACAGTCCCCTCGGCAGGGTGGTCAGGTTGTTCCCTGACAGGTCCAGCCTCTGCAGCCGACGCATGCCATCCAAGGAACCACGTGGCATATGAGTCAGGGCATTGTCCTGTAGAGACAGGCGCTGCAGATGGGCGCTGGGCAGGTTGACAGGTGGGGTCTGGAGAGAGTTGCGGACTAGGGACAACTCGGTCAAGTTGGAAAGGCGGGAAAATGTGTCATCAGCAATGCGCTGGTTTGCCAGAAGGTTCCCATCCAGGACAAGACATCTAAGTGAGGCGAGGCCTCGGAAGGCATGGGTCGGGATTGTGGAGATTCTGTTGTCATCCAAACGTAGTTCTTCCAGCGAGGCAGGCAGTCCTGAGGGGATACTAGACAGGTGATTGCGTGAAAGGAAAAGTAGGCGCAACCGTGGATTGTCAGCAAAGGCCTGGTCCTCAATACTGACAGTGGAAATAGAATTGTCATCCAAGTGGAGCTTCTCTAACAAGGGCATCCGCGCCAGTGCACTACGAGGAATAGTGCGTATGTTGTTGTCTTGCAAATGCAGTTCACGAACGGAAGGTGGCAGGTGCAGGGGGAATTCATCCAATTCATTGTCATAGAGGTAGACCACACGGACGGCGAGGTGGTGCTCTAAGGAGGTGGGCAAACCCGGGTTGTTTATCTGGTTATTCTGAAGGTAGAGGACAGACGCCGTAGGAGGCAGTGAAGGGATGGAGCTCAGGCCGCGATCGTTACAGTAGATAAAGTCCTCGTCGCACCTGCATACAGATGGGCATATCATGTCCCTGTCTCCGATGTACCCTTGTATCGTGGCTGCAGCAAACTGAAGCATGCCCGCACGTAGTGTCAGGCAAAGAAACAGCAGAAAGAGCCGAGCCCGCAGTTTAGCCACACCTACAGGTGCCATTATGGTGAACATTAGCACTGTCTCTCTTTTCCAGGTCTGTGTGTAATCCTCAAACTGCTGCGGTGGGCTGCAATCCTGTGACCTCCACCCTGAGCAAGAAAGAGAAAATCACAGTCAGCGCTGATGCACAGATGACTTAGTTAATGGTCACGTGATATGAGACAACCCAGGTGGTTTCAGTGAGATTTAAATGAGCTCAGTTTCACACTTTTACACTGTGTTGTCTTGTGTCTATACTGCAGTGTTCTAGTTATCATCAGGAAGAAGAGCACGCAGGGATTCATCTGTGAGAATCCCAATCACAGCTTCTTAAATTCTCCATCAATTCCAAGCCAAAGAGACACAAAGAGGCAGAGGTGATTACAGTCATCCAAGATTGGAGACAGTTATAAGACTGAACTTCAGTGTGTCCTGTACTGAATGTTCAAAGCAGAGTGAATATTTAGTCTTAAAGCCACGCTGGAATTGACAAATCCAATCCTACACTTAGAATTAAGCCTTGTGAAGTCATGAGAATATTCTCCACCTATAAATTATTTAAGAGATCTTGAGAGGCTCCGTAACTCCTTCAGGAGTTGCCGGCAGATGGCTGCATTAGCCAGACAGCGCTGAAGATACTTTTCATTATCAAGACGGAACATTGTTTACAAAGAACATGTTTCAGCTCAGAGAAATCGTCTCCGAGAGCTAAATTTTCATCAGGCAGCCAAGATGGCACTGGACACTATAACACTTCATTAAAATTTCTATTTCATGTCTTGTTAAGGTTTAACCAAATGCAAATTAATGGAAAGACGTCATCTGCAGCAGGATTAACTATTTGTAGTCACCACAGTTGTGCTGCAGGAAGCACAAACTTGATTGGCATCGCAATTAGCTGTTTTTACTGATTAAGCATCGGGTGTCATAACAGCAGGTTCATAATTGACTGCAGGGATTTGGAAACTGGTTAATTGCGACACAGTGACAACTTGAGCCCATCACAGTCTTCGGTAACCAGGGCCATTAGTCAAACTGTTAAGGCCCACACAGCAGCGAGCGCAGTCAGACTGTAGTATTGATTTTCTCACAAATCCGAGGTGATCTGCCAGAGCCAGTCGGCTCTCATGCAGATTACAGGACTCCCAGGAGTGAAAGTTAGACAGCAGGATAATTAACCAAATAAATGACAACTCTGCCGGGAGTTCAGTTTGCTGGATATATATTTCCAAACATTAATCGTTCGGCCTGTGTGCACATTCATTACCGGGATATTGAAAGTTTTGTTGACAAACTTTGTTGACATTTCACTCATTACCTCTGTAAAGGTTTGTTTATCAGTAGGATTACTTATATTTCTTCAATATGCAAATTTAAATTTGACTTGAGTAAACATTTCTTCCCTGTGACAACTGCTTTTGATAAAAAGCTGCCATGTCGATGATATTATTTCAGTCTAAGCATTTGATTTGTACATCGGTATGATTCTCATAAATCATAAATACATGAAGTATGTGAAATATGTATAATTTAGAGGAACATAATAAATGCACAGCCGAGATGAGATGAAAAGGCTTCAGATTGTCACGAGCATATGTTCACATAATAGTTTTGGAAAAACATCTGGACACAAACTGTGGTTTTGCTTCCAGATTTGAATATCATGGAGGAGTGGACGATTAGCTCTGGCTGAAGTCTGCCCTCTCCGAGGACCCTTCTGGTTTTCAAGTATGATAAATCACCATTTGAAGGACTAATTGACACCGGAGAAATGGAGGATTTATTACCACTTGTTGGCACAAATTCCTCATCTTGTGTTGATGCGATCATGATTTTATCTCGATCCTTTTCACCATTATTAGATCGGACTTCCGGAGCATACGATCCAACTTATCTGGACACTATTATATTGTCCGTATACGTCGGCTACAAAAGCCGTTGTTGTGACGACTCCCATCGACTCTCGTTAACGTCTCAACCATGCCAGTTTGTTTGACTTCCTGCCGTTGTTCCGTTTCCTGCCAGTTGCATTCATCACCTTCAATCAGCCCTTTCAGGACTTGTTCAGCACCTGTTCGGTGGATTGTCTTAGTTTCTCTTTGTAGGTTAACATTCCTGCCATACAGTATTTGTTTCCCGGTGTATGACCTCAGCCTCTCTGGACTCCGATCACTGCCACATCCACTGTTAGTCTGTTGGTTCAGACAGTTTTCTGGTCCTTGTTTCTGTGGATTATTTCGAGGTACTGAGTAAACAGTTTTATTGCACTTGCATTTGTTTTTTTTCTCTTAGCTGTCTGCAGTTGTTTCCATATACAGTATATACACGCAATTATCATGTTATCACCCAATATTAAAACTTTATGGCTGTTAGTCATGACCATCAGGTACTTGCACTAAAAAACAATGTGTGCAGACTTCATTTATCTCAAATTAAAGGCTATAAAATATCAAATAAAAGAGCATTTTGTCGTTCTTTCCCTCTATCCACTGTTCATTTGCTTCTACATTTAAAACCCTGATAAGGTTATTATTATTACAGAACTCTACATGTAAGATTTGTATTAAACATGCTGATGATCTGTTCTCCACGATTAATATATATGTCTTCCTGGGATATCATCATCAGATTAATAGCTTCAGTAGAGGACAAATGCATCATGGCTCCATTATTAAGAACGTCACCATTTGTCACTGCATTATTTTCAAGTTCACGCCTCATTTCAGATTGATGGTTTCAACTAAAACATCCGGTTCGTGTGTCTGTTTCTACCGACGACCTCTCGACACAGTGAAGTGGTGTCAGAGCACTTCAGCTGAAGCCACAGAGTGAAAAAAGAAATTTAAAAAATCAATCCTGAAATTGAAAAGCTGATATTGTTTAAACGCTTTGCAATTTGACATGAATTCATCTCGCGAGTGAGAAGAACTGGCTCCGTGTCGCGCCGCAGACGAGGAGGTTTTTCAGTGCTGGTTGGTTGTGTGAGGCTGAGCAGCGCTAAAGAATGGATGACTTCTGAATCCCAGGAGCATCGGCGGAGTGTCTGAACACTGGGGTATTTGGGTCAGCCCTTTAAAAAAAAAAAAAAACAAGATAGATGTGGTGTGAGATTGAAGTGGTGCACAGAGCCAGAGGGATTAATGGAGCATATTGAGCTGTGATTCTCTGGATTAAGCAGGTGCTACAAAGAATGGTGGACGGTCATTTCAGGGGTTTTTTTTTCCGCCTCATGGATGCTCATTTTATTCTTTTTCTTCTAGTAGATAATGATGCAAAAGCACAAAGAGCTGCTCCTTTTGTGTCTGTGCCTGTGAATGTTTCTGCTCCAGACATACCGGAGTGTGTTTGTCTACTCATGCACGATCCAACCGCAAAAAAACATTAACCCATATGGGGACAATCTATATGGTCGCAGTCTACATTTCAGCTATCTGTGGAGGGGTGAGGAGGAGGAGGAGGAGGAGGAGGAGGAGGAGGAGGGATGTGGGGTAATGTGTTCACCAGACAGCCGGCCGCCTCGGGCACAGAACTGTACACAAAACAACCCCCAATCTAATACTGGAACCCAAGACTGGATCGATTTACATACAAAACAGAGAGTGACAGAAAGCAGCTGTGAGCGAGACCTCTGACTCCCAGCTCCCCCATTAAGACCCCCGCAGAGGGACGGGACTGGGAAATCTGGAAAAACGGATTTTGCGATGACCGAAGGGGTTTGCTGATCTATCAGGAAATCCACTTTACTGATGGCAGGGAAAAGATAATAGTGGGCCACAGCTTATCTTACATGCCGTGTCCATGAGTCGCGTTTTAGATGTAACGATTGGAGAAAAAAAAAGGGGGGTGAAAGGATGACAGGAAACATGATGATGTGGCGATGACAGGAACAAATTGAGGGATCTGAGATAAAAAAAAAAAGAAAAATAAATAAAATAAGAGAGGCCGTAAAAGCATGGACTATTTATTTGTTTAATCGCAGAGGTTGCTGGGAGACCATGTTCTTTGCAATAATGTACCGTAATCTTCAAGAGATCAAAAAAATATAAGACTTTAATCCGCAAAAAGAAACAAACAAGACACGAATACGCACGCTGAAATATTCCGCTCTCCACACTTTGCTTCTTCTTTCACAGACGAAAATCATCTTCATTGTCACTCGTGCGCAGATATAAACAAGACGCGTCCCTCTCACATGATGTTCAAGTGATCTGAATGAAGCCATCTACGTATATTCATCGCCGCACATTGTCTCCCACTCGATGTCTCCCTGCGTACGTGGCTCATGATGAATTGTAATTACAAATTATTTGATGTGCAGAAGCACAACCGTCCTTTAAAAAAAACATCTTCTCTTCCCCGAAATCATGCCATGTAGATATCCTATAGAGCCGCGCCGTATAAAATGTGAAAAAGCTTTAATGAGTGATGGATTCTTCCCTCGATTTTTTTCTTGGTTTATGCACCAATTCGCTGGCATGAAGGAGTGATTGGATTTGCACTCAGGAGTTTTTCATCCGAGCTGCTGACACAAGACCCGCGGCGTTATGCGATACATATAAAGATTTATGTTTCCTGATGAAAATGAAGTTCTTGCTGTTTGTCATATAGTCTATATCAGCGTTCGCATGACAAGAGATGCGTATTTTCTGTTGTTGTAAAACAAATTATGAAAGCAAACGAACCGTCCACCGAGCCTGAATTCTTCAATGACACGAACAAACACACCGGAGAATTAAATTAAATTCCTTTTTAAATGAATTAAACTGACTGTAAAACACTGAACTTAAACTGGGCCAATGGGGTAAAACATTCCATGAAGCTATAAATGGATTAAAACACATTCAGAACATACTTATAATGCACCTGTAGTGCTGCTTAATCATAGTTAAGGGTACTCATTAATACTGATGATGCTGTAAAACAATCAGACGTCACAACGACAGTTACTATATATAATATGTTTATCTTGTTATTTTTTCTCTACAATATCTCTCAGTCTTGTCTCTTTTTTAGACTTTCTCCCAGGTGTGATCAATAAATGAACATCTTATCTTATTATAACACTGTTTTCTATACATACACATACTTATAATGTCTTACAGTGTATCTATAATTAAAGACATTCACATATTCAGATTGATTTATAACAGGAACATTAAAAGCATTTTATCACGACTTACAAGCTTAAGTATCAATACTCCTTTTCTCATTAATATAATCACTATTATAATGCAATATAATGTGATTATAAGTTATTGCAGGTGGCCGTTGGATGCTATAAATCAAGTAATAAAAATCCCTGAGATGTGATAAAGTAAAAGCTGGTTATTAATCACTGTAATTGATCATTGTTTGCTTCAGATTGAGCGAAAAAGAATAACATTACAGCGCATAAAATGCTGTAAAATGTATTTATTAACAGGTGTTATCATACAACCCACTGTACTGCAGGTTATAATGCGTTATAGACATTATAAATATCCATGAGTGCTCGTAACTATGGTTATAACACATCAGACGACATTAATAATGTGTTATAGACACGGGCTTCATAGAAAAACCTACCAAGTTGTTTAAAAAACATAAATATGGAAAGAAAAAGTGTCCGTGAAACAAAATAAAGCACCTAACAGAAATGCTGGACCCTGAAATTACCGCTTCATATCGTGCTATGTTGTAGCTTTTAAAGTGAGCCGTAATAGAGACGGTGCAGCAGCTATAGAGTGCTTGACATAACTCACGGTTGGGGATGTACCGTTATCCTGAGGGTTTTTGTTTGCCGGTGGGTTTGCAGCTCACCGGGCCCTGAAGTGACTTGATATACGGCTCTACAGCAGCCTGACATGTTTTATTTTTACAGCGCTATAATACGTTCTGTCGTGCCACCGGTCTAATTCCCCCCGTCCTCTCCTCTCTCCACTGCAGCTGCTGCGGCCCTCTGCATCCTCTTCAGCTGCTCTGTGTGTGTGTTTTTGTTTTTTTTTTTTTGTTCTGCAGACAGCGAGATTACAGGTAAATCCTTTCAGCGTTAACAAAGAGGGGCCGCAGCTCCCTCTCAGCAGTACGCTCCGAGCACTGTGTGTGTGCGAGAGGGTAAAAACAAATCTCACATGATGCAGGGGAGGGTTATGTTCCAAATGTACTGCATGCTCAACCCCCGCGATCAATACTGTAATCCAGCAGGTAGCTCAAGGAAAACATCTTGATTGAATCGAACTGCATAATTTCACCATTAAGTTTTGAGGCAATATGTTTTTGCTGGAAAATCATCAAATTTCTAAAGTATTAACCCGAGTAACAGATTTTTGAAGCCACGTAAGCAGCTGAAGGAAACAGATGAAAATTAATGCTTTATTCACACGGCGGCCATTTTCCTCCAACATCACAGGAAACAGGACAGGAAACATGATGTAATGCAGCTGCGTTACAGGTTGTTTAAGTCGTTAAAACGTAGATAATCTATGAAATGCTACGCTAACGCAAGTCGCTCTCACCGGACTGAATGGACACCGTGTAGTTTGTATTTTAAATCTATGCAACTATCAGGTTACAGTTTGAATTTGTCCAATATATTCATCAATAATCAAACACTCGCTAATTTGCCACACATGCTAACGTGCTGCTAAACATCTAGTCTGTCTGCTTTATCATTGTGAGCATGTTAGCTTGCTCTTGTTAGCATGAAGCTGCTAGCACGGCTGGAGTTTTAAAATGTCGCCTCTCGATCAGCGGACTCAAAAACTTTCCCTGCCTCTGTTTGTGAATTAACAGCACGACGTCCGACCTCGCCGACGTGCCTCTGGATGTTATCTGTGGAGCCGTGTAAAATAAAGGTCTTGATATGAAATGGGAGGTTTGCCGTGCTGCCACATTGGTGCATGATGCGGTGAGATAGCGCGGGCCTGGCAGACTCGCTGGAAATAAACTTCAGATGTGTCAGTCTGTGTCGGCGGTCATAATCCAGTCTTTGATCAGCTTCTCGCTGGCTTCTGAAATCACTTTCACTGCCTTTAATGTTGCTGTTTTTTCCAGTAATGTTGGTGCTACATAAAATAGAGGAAGCAGTTTATTCTCCGGAAGAGTCTCGCCTCTCTCCGTTCTGAGAAAAAAAAACACACTTGATCATTTTAAACGGGGACTCATAAAGGCAAATTTATCTTCTGCCTTTAAGTCGAGGAGTCAGGCCTGTGGTAGTCACGCCTCAGCTGGGACTCTGATTGGATTTTTTTTTTTTTTTTTTTGCGAGAGAAAACGAGAGACAGAGAGAAAAGAGGAGGTTGGTTAGCTTAATTGGTTAAACTTGAATTCAAGGTTGACGAGTTGCAGTAACAGACGCGGGGCTGTGGGCGGCTGAGTCAGACGACAGCACTGTGCTGTCAGGGTGAAAATTAACCTTCGCATCAGGAAAAGCAAAAACAGAAAAGATAACATCAATGAAAAACCTCCCCGACACCTTCACCGGGGGCTGTCATGTTGCGTCTGGCAGCCGTACCGCAGGTCCGACAGCCAGACAAACTGAGAACGCCGACCGTCTCTCCGTCGCCGTAATGATGTGAAAAATATATACGTGCGTTTTGAGTGTAAAGCGATCCGTTCACTTCACATCGTCAGCGTCAGCAGCAGCTGCTCGTCGAGGCGTAGTCACACTGCAAACGACATCTTCCATCGTCTCCTTTGTTTGAGACGCGTTCGTATTCAACGATATTCTGTAGGCAGAAGTTGCGCCAGAGCCTCTTATAAAGAAAAAGAGGTTTAATGTTTCGATCGTGTCCGTATTTCTGTCCTCTGCATCTTGATGAAAGTGTCGGACACGTTGGCGTTAAAAGGAACGTTTTTCCATTTGTGAACCCAGACAGTTGTTATTTTGTGTGACCTGGCTGGCGGCTGTCACAAGGACAAGAAATTGCTTTTGGTTCTAACATCATAACGGTAATTTGTCCAGGAAAGCAGGACTATAATAAGGCTTTTCATATACAGATTTTCAAAACAGAAAAAAAACACTTAATTTATGGTTACGGAGGTTCGATTTGAGCTGGAGCGAGATATCAGCCGACATTAGCTTACTGCAGATATCGTAAACAGAAAAGTGCTTCTTGCTGTCGTCGCTTTTCATCACCAGCCTGACAGATTCTGGACGATCTGTTAAACTTAACTTGGTTATCCGAGTTACTTCCCCTGACTTTTATAATATACTCCGTCTCTCTTTCTGTCTTTCTTTCTTGTACTACAGACTGGACATAAACATGTTACGATATAGAATGAATAGAAGTGCAGCAGGATTGGACTGTATGAGCAAACAATGTCTTTGTTAAGCATCAAAACACAAAAACAGTGTCTAGAAGACGCCCAAAATAAAAGTATGGACCTGGAAACGAGCATAACATGGAACCTTTAACAGTTCTGAGGGATACGTATCAATAACCTTCACCTGAGAATGTTCATGTTGAATGTTATCGATCTTCAAATTTCAAAATATCAGCTGCACCATGTGGAGACGACAACAGCTGTGATTGGCTTGAGTTCTGTTGTGTGGTTTGATTCAGCTTCACCGGACTGGAACCAGTTTTAACACCAGGATACTTTTTTTCTAATTTGAGGTGACACCAGATTCGCAACCCGCAACTTTTTTAGCTGACGGAAAAACCAAAAAAATAAAAGCAAGTCGGAGTCGAGTAGCGGTGGAAATTGAAAGTGATCTGTTGAGTAATCGGCCGCCGTTCATCGACACGCGGAGCCGTTTTCCACCATGAACCTATCGAATGAATGAACAAGCGTGGGACGATTATTACGCAGCGGTCGTCTCCGTTCGGTAACGAGACCGTTACGACCACCATTACAGGGAATTACAGCAGGAAGTGAAGCCGGCAGTGTGGCGGGCGTGATGAGAGTCTGACACGACTCCATCACGTGATATACGTCGCGTAACGCTGATCTCAAGAGAACTACAGACTCTAGATCAGGACAAGATCCAGCTTAAAAGGTGCAGTACGTAGTTTTTGGGGAAAGAAATTCAAATCAGGAGAGGAAAAAATCTTCACGGACTGATTTTTTTGTCCTCTCTCTATGTTTTCACATCTGAGTAAACTTAATAAACAAACTGACCTTAAAGAACAACACAATTTCACACTGTTGTTACTTTGTTTATACATGGCGGACCCTGCCACCTCTCTGGCTTCAAACGGTCTTCTGGGGATCCTTATTTTTCTTCTGAGAAACAGCTTGTTTATGCAGTCTCGGAAAAAGTGAAATGGGAACAAGCTGAAAATCTGCTGACAATATTTGCATTTAGGGCAGTTTGGCTGATTTTATTTTGGGCTGATCTGAGATCAGTTTCCGTCACACGCTCGTTTGTCTCTCTACCTTCAGCATCGCTCGTCTCGCCTGTCTGCGATCTTCACGCCCTCCACGCCGCGGTTCACACGTCAGATCACGATCACGCGCTTTCCACGATCAAAAACACGTTTGTGCACGTCGTCGTAACGCTCAGCCTCGATTTCATTCTGCACTGATTTTACCAAAAAGCGGTTCTGTTTTTCTTCCCCCTTCTTCGCTCTCCCTGTCAGAGCGTCTCTGGTGCTGCTGAATGAGACTGAGACCCAGTTTCTCTTCCTGCTTCATCATCACACCTCCCTCTGCAATCACGTCTAGCTTCCGCTCGTGTCTGGCCGGTCGCTTGTTTGTGTTACGTCTGCAAAATGTGCCAAATCGTCAGCGCCGACTGAATTTCATTGCGATTTTTTTTTTGTTCTTTTCTATCTATTTCTTCTATTCCCTGGCATACAATCACTGACATTTGCTTAATCCCATTTTAAACAGTCTTTACATCCAAACAGAATTCAAAATGCCAAAATAAATACTTGTCTTTCCTTTGGCTGATTGAAACTGCATTTGTTTGGCAACCGTTAAAATCCCCTTTTGTCCCCTTTTTACCGCCGTGATGCAACTTAGGAAACTAATAACAGAGCCGTGGAATAAATCTAATTTAAAGGTTTTCATGTGAGATAAACATGTAGTCGTGCTTTGAGAAGGCTTTTGTTAATAATGAAGCAGATATGGTCTTGTGTCATCGCTCCTGCAGCCACGTACATTTTGCTCTTTCACCATATGAGAAATCAGGGTGGATAAATAGATGCAGGCCGCCTCCGGGGGCTCAGAAAAGATCCTGTGCATTGAACACACTTGAGTGTGTGGGTTTTTTTTTTTCTTTCCTCCCGCATGAAATATCAGCTGTAGGAGTTGTTAGATCTCAAATAAAAAGTGTCACGTTGGGGTAAAAGGGAAAACTATGGAAGGGAATGGTAGACCCAACGCAGTGAACTCAGGAGGCAAAGATAAGGGAACAAACAAAGGGCGAGCTTTATTAAAAAGCTGAATACAAAAACAAATGGCAGACAAAAAAGAGCAAAGGCAAAGTAGCAAACAAAAATCAGACCAAGTAACAAACAAGCATCAGACAAAGTAGCAAAAGAAAACAGCGAGACAAAGTACAAACCAAAGATTCAAAGTTCAACTTAAACATGGCAAATTCAAAATCAAAACATACCAAAACGGGACTGAAGACTGGAGCATGGAGCATGGAGCATGGAGCATGGAGCATGGAGCATGGAGCAAAACACACAAGACAGAATCCAAAAAAGCACAAGACAAAATCCACAAGACAGAATCCAACAAACAGAATACAATGACTGGGCGAGGAGTGAAGGAAACACAGAGACTAAATACACACACACTAACGACATGACGAGGCACAGGTGAGGAGAGAGGAGGAAGGAAACCAGGTGTGATAATGAGGGGGAGGAGCACAGAGGAACAGACCAGGAGGGAACAAGACAACAGACAGAGGGAGCCAGAGGGGAGAACTTAAAGGACACATGAGGGCATGGAAGATCAAAACAAGAGACACAAGACATGGAGAAGGCAAAACGAGACACAAGACATGGAGAAAGCAAAACATAACACAAGACAAGATACAAGGATGAAAATCAAATACAAGAAACCAAAAACCAGAAACAAGAACAAAAACAGGAGACATGACAGAACCCCCCCCTTAAGGGACAGCTCCCAGATGTCCCTCAATACTAGAGTTCAAAGTCCAAATGAAGCCGGGAGGGTGGAGGGGGTCAGGAGGAGGGTCAGAGTCAAACAAACATGAGGGTGGAGGCGAGGACTGGAGCCCACTGGAGTCCAGGGACCAAGGCAAAGGCGCAGGCTTGAACCTGCTGGAGGGCGACGACGAAGACGTAGGCGTGGTCTTGAACTCGCCGGAGGGCGACGACGAAGGCGTAGGCGCGGCCTGGAACTCGCCGGAGGGCGGCGACGAAGGCGTAGGCGCGGCCTGGAACTCGCCGGAGGGCGGCGACGAAGACGTAGGCGCGGCCTTGAACTGGCCGGAGGGCGACGACGAAGGCGTAGGCACGGCCTGGAACTCGCCGGAGGACGGCGACGAAGGCGTAGGCGCGGCCTGGAACTCACTGGAATCCGGCGACGACGGCGAAGGCGAAGGTGCAGGCTGGAACCCCCTGGAGGCTGGTAACGAAGGCGAAGATGCGGGCTGGGACCCCCTGGAGGCTGGTAACGAAGGCGAAGATGCGGGCTGGGACCCCCTGGAGGCTGGCGACGAAGGCGTGGGCTGAGACCCACTGAAAGCTGGTGGCGAAGGTGTGGGTGCTGCCTGGAACTCGCTGGAGGCTGATGGCGAGGACGTAAGCGCTGGAGGCTGGTGACTGGGGACCACAGGCGTAGGCGAGGGCTGGAACCCGCTGGAGGCTGGCGGCAAAAGCGTGGGCTGAGACCCACAGGTGACCAGACCACTGGCTGGGAAACCCTCCAGGGCCTGGGCCAGACCACCGACGGAGTTTTGCCGGGAGCTGGTGGCCTGGGAGCCGATGAAGGGTCTCTGGCAATAAATGACCTCGGCCGGACCCCTGACCGAGGTGCAGGCACTGGACTTGACGTAGGACTCGGCCAGGCCTCCGACCGAGGTGCAGACACAAGACTTGGCATGGGACTCGGCCGGGCCTCCGACCGAGGTGCAGGAGCAGGCGCAGGACTTGGCGTGGGACTCGGCCGGGCCTCCGACCGAGGTGCAGGAGCAGGCGCAGGACCTGGCGTGGGACTCGGCCGGGCCTCCGACCGAGGTGCAGGAGCAGGCGCTGGACCTGGCGTGGGACTCGGCCGGGCCTCCGACCGAGGTGCAGGAGCAGGCGCTGGACCTGGCGTGGGCCTCGGCCGGTCCTCCGACCGAGGAGCAGGAACAGGCGCTGGACCTGGCGTGGGCCTCGGCCGGTCCTCCGACCGAGGAGCAGGAACAGGCGCTGGACCTGACGTGGGCCTCGGCCGGTCCTCCGACCGAGGTGCAGGAACAGGCGCTGGACCTGGCGTGGGCCTCGGCCGGTCCTCCGACCGAGGAGCAGGAACAGGCGCTGGACCTGACGTGGGCCTCGGCCGGTCCTCCGACCGAGGTGCAGGAACAGGCGCTGGACCTGGCGTGGACCTCGGCCGGTCCTCCGACCGAGGTGCAGGTTCAGGCCTCGGCCGGTCCTCCGACCGAGGTGCAGGAACAAGACGTGGCGTGGGCCTCGGCCGGTCCTCCGACCGAGGTGCATGAACAAGACGTGGCGTGGGCCTCGGCCGGTCCTCCGACCGAGGTGCATGAACAAGACGTGGCGTGGGCCTCGGCCGGTCCTCCGACCGAGGTGCAGGAACAAGACATGGCGTGGGCCTCGGCCGGTCCTCCGACCGAGGTGCATGAACAAGACGTGGCGTGGGCCTCGGCCGGTCCTCCGACCGAGGTGCATGAACAAGACGTGGCGTGGGCCTCGGCCGGTCCTCCGACCGAGGTGCATGAACTGGCCTCGGCCGGTCCTCCGACCGAGGTGCAGGAACTGGCCTCGGCCGGTCCTCCGACCGAGGTGCAGGAACTGGCCTCGGCCGGTCCTCCGACCGAGGTGCAGGTACAGGCCTCGGCCGGTCCTCCGACCGAGGTGCAGGTACAGGCCTCATCTGGACCGCCGACTGAAAACCACTGGCTGGTGTCGACCGGACCGCCGACTGGGGGCCACTGGCTGGTGTCGACCGGACCGCCGACTGGGGGCCACTGGCTGGTGTCGACCGGACCGCCGACTGGGGGCCACTGGCTCGTGACGCGGGGTCAGCGGACTGGGGGCCACTGGCTGGTGTCGACGGGGTTGAGACTGAGGCCTGGACTGGGAGCTCGGCTGTGGCTGAGGCTGAGGCCTGGGCTGAGAGCTCGGCTGTGGCTGAGGCTGCGGCCTGGGCAGGAAGCTCGGCTGTGGCTGAAGCTGCGGCCTGGGCAGGAAGCTCGGCTGTGGCTGCGACCTGGGCTGGAAGCTCGGCTGTGGCTGTGGCCTGGACTGGAAGCTCGGCTGTGGCTGCGGCCTGGGCTGGAAGCTCGGCTGTGGCCTGGGCTGGAAGCTCGGCTGTGGCTACGGCTGGGACTGCGGCCTGGGCTGGGTGCTTAGCTGTGGCTGTGGCTGCGGCCTGGGCTGTGAGCTTAGCTGAGGCTGAGGCCTGGGCTGGAAGCTCGGCTGTGGCTGCGGCTGTGGCTGCGGCTGTGGCTTGGGCTGTGGCTTGGGCTGTGGCTTGGGCTGTGGCTGCGGCTGCGGCCTGTGCTGGGAGCTTTGCTGTGGCTGAGGCCCCTGAGCCTGACTTCAGGGAGCCAGGACGTGGACGGGTTCGTCGCTTTCTCGGTGGGGGCACTTTGAAGGCAAGCCGGGTTCCCCAAAAAGGAGATACTTCGGCTGTGGCATGGACTGAGGCTGGAGCTGTGGCATGGGCTGAGGCTGGAGCTGAGGCATGGGCTGAGTCGTAGGCTTGAAAGAAAAGTTTGCTAGCCGCTATCTGCCGAGCCCTGCTGGTGGGGTTATTAACAAAGTCCTGGTACCAACGGATTATCTCAATGCCATTAACTGCTGGGTCCATTTTATGGGGCCCAGTCATTCTGTCACGTTGGGGTAAAAGGGAAAACTATGGAAGGGAATGGTAGACCCAACGCAGTGAACTCAGGAGGCAAAGATAAGGGAACAAACAAAGGGCGAGCTTTATTAAAAAGCTGAATACAAAAACAAATGGCAGACAAAAAAGAGCAAAGGCAAAGTAGCAAACAAAAATCAGACCAAGTAACAAACAAGCATCAGACAAAGTAGCAAAAGAAAACAGCGAGACAAAGTACAAACCAAAGATTCAAAGTTCAACTTAAACATGGCAAATTCAAAATCAAAACATACCAAAACGGGACTGAAGACTGGAGCATGGAGCATGGAGCATGGAGCATGGAGCATGGAGCATGGAGCAAAACACACAAGACAGAATCCAAAAAAGCACAAGACAAAATCCACAAGACAGAATCCAACAAACAGAATACAATGACTGGGCGAGGAGTGAAGGAAACACAGAGACTAAATACACACACACTAACGACATGACGAGGCACAGGTGAGGAGAGAGGAGGAAGGAAACCAGGTGTGATAATGAGGGGGAGGAGCACAGAGGAACAGACCAGGAGGGAACAAGACAACAGACAGAGGGAGCCAGAGGGGAGAACTTAAAGGACACATGAGGGCATGGAAGATCAAAACAAGAGACACAAGACATGGAGAAGGCAAAACGAGACACAAGACATGGAGAAAGCAAAACATAACACAAGACAAGATACAAGGATGAAAATCAAATACAAGAAACCAAAAACCAGAAACAAGAACAAAAACAGGAGACATGACAAAAAGTTCGCTCTGAATCCCAAAATGATTCACTCGCCGACTTGAAGCTCGGCAGGATGCTCGCTCTCACCCTGAGATCTGCTCGGACCGGCTCCAAATAAGATAAAATCCTGCCCCTCTTCACCAAAACGAGGCCGACATTGTTGCTGCTGAAAGAACTGACCGATAGCAGCTAGTTAGCGTGCTTCATTAACGTCCGCTGCCTTTTTAGTGTAACCTTTAGCGATTGCTTTGTTTGGCCTCCTGCCCACAAGGAGAAAATGAGGGGGGATAATCAAGCTTTACTGCTCACTATTTAACTACTGATAGGTGTTAGTTTGTTTAATGGCATCATTTATCTCGTAATTTAATTACTGCCCCCCATCAAGGTGCCTCTCTGGCCGGGTTTCTATCCGCCGGAGCTTCAAGGTCTCCTAACTTTGTTTGTTTGTTTAGTTTGTTCATATATTAAAAACTGCATGTGTTGGTCACATTTACACAGACATAAAGTCATTTTTAAACACGGATTATAATGTAGAGAAGGATGTTTGAGTGATTCATTATTATTAAATCCCTAAAGGAGTTTGTTTGTCACTTTCAGGCCCGTACACACTGTGTCCAGAACCGCCGGGTCGAGGCTTTTTTGACCAGTTCAGTTTGTAGATTCGTCTCGTCTGTGAGAGAAATCGCTCCGATTGGCTGCTGCGGGGCTGAAAGCGGATCAGTGCAGAAACAGGAAATCCTTTTCAGCCCGTCACTGAGGCTTCCATGATTTCACCCATTCGGTGCAGTTTCTCCTTCTTTTCTCTCCGCCGCCTCAACCATGCTGCAACCTTTATAATCAGAAGTATTCTTAATTAGCAGCAGCTATATTAGCGAGAGTGGGGTCACAAAATGGATGCCAGCTGTCGTCTTTGCGAGTGCAGCTTTTTTTTGCCCGAGATAAAGGAGACATTACAACACGCAGACCAAGGGAACCGAACCAGCAACCTCCCGATAACAAAACGCTGTGTCTACCCCTGAACCACTGTCGCCCTCACGGCAGCCGTCGTCAAGCTCTTTGTTGAGGAACGAGATGTGTGACCTCGCTCAAACAAAGGACAAATAATTGGAGGCCATCTTACCTTTCCGGTATTCTGTAGTCTGGAATCCAAACTATCTACAAACATCCTATTTCACTTTTTTTCTTTTTTCTTTTTGCGGGGGAGCCGAAGCTTCAGCCACTCCGATCAAAACGGAGCTGTACCACAGATTTTTCAAGGATAACCGCGAATTCCTCAACAGTGGAAATTTAAACAGAATCAGGCAATACTCACTTTACTGACGCTTGTATATAATTTCACATTTTTGCCTCCTGTATATGATGCACACAGTGTATAGTCCTTTCTATATCGTTTCTTTTCTCTCTTATCTAAATCTTTTTTAGTATTTTTAAGTCCTGTACTTATTGTATGTGTCTACCTGCTACTGTCACAAGTGAATTTCCCCGATGTGGGATGAATAAAAGTCTAAAGATTTTCCAAAATAAAAGTAATCAACTGTTTTTCTCAGAGGAGAGGATGCTTCGCCCTGTGACTCACATGTGATGGTGATATGTGGGAGAACAGGGTTAAAATAGAATAATGTAGACAGAGAAAATACTTTGATTTAACAACGGTTAACTAAGCAAAAAGCAACGGACTGCTCGGATATTTCAAATGCTTCAACTACATGACGAATACATACTCACTTTTTGAAGTGGGGCTTCCAGGGAAGGACGTGCCGCAGCACCATTTGCTCTTTTCTTTTCCCAACACGACTCCCTCAACGTCTGCAGACTGGATCCACTCCGGCTTTTGTCTAGATGTGGTCCGTAAAAACTCTGATGCAGTAGGCGGTGCGTCGGGAGGGATGTGTTCGCACTTTATTCTTCACGAACGACTCTGTCCTCCGTGTTTTTATGCTCGGCTTTGATGTCGATTAGTCGTCATCAGCGGTTTCAGATCCGTCCTCTGTGGAGAGAGAGAGTGACAGACAGAAATCAGGAGGGAACGCAGCAGACCATCGACGCCAATCAAATGTCACATTCTCTGATGAAACCGTAATGGCATTAGAGATCTTCGTGCACGGCTCTGAACTGTCGCGTGTTGTTAATGTATGTCATCATGAATGCTGTTTTTTTTTTTTCTGCCTCTATTTTCATTACTTTTTTTTTTTTCTTTAATCTACCCTGGTTAGAGGATTAAGTGATTTATTCTTCATTTAAGTTTTATTGCGCGTATTTTCCCGAATAAATCAGATCTGGTCCTCCATTTAATCAAAAAAATGAGACTAAACATGCTGTTGAAGGGGTTTTAATACCAATTATGAAAGTATAAAGTCAGCAAACTTGAAAAATCTCTTCCCTTCCCCTTTGATTTTCCGTCAGATTTAACGCTGGGCTCTTTTCTGCTCGGTTGACGATCGTATCACCGCGACAGTCGTTTGGGTTGTTAAATCAAACTAAGCTCACAGAATGGTATCAATCTCCCCTTTGAGGACTTTGTCACATACTTGGAAAAGAAAAATGGTTAATGAGATACGACTCTCCCCAGCTTCCAACCCCCAGCAAACATCTCTCTTGTTTTCCCAGACGAGGCCTCGACTCTCTGCCGGCGGCCTCCTCCGCTCTCATCTCGCCGTCTCTCCTCCACATCGACGCCGATCAGGTCTCGTTCCTCGCAGCGAACAGCGGCTGCTCTGTGACACGAGACAGCAGCACGCCATCTTCCTCCCAGTCAGTTTGACTTAACGCCGCTTGTCATGGAAGCGAAACTCATCTGATCAGACGTCTAAAAAAACTACAGAGGAGTTTTTGCTCCTTTAACATTTATCCTTTAATCTTTTTGCGCACGCTGCCTCCAAATGAGCTCTCTACAAATATTCTCCACAACAAACAAACTCACACTTGCAATCGTTTCATGCCACATTTTCTGAAAACCTTGACTCAAAATACACAGATTAATAGCCCCAGCAAGACAAACTCAAGATGGATGCGTTGCTGTTCAATTCAGCATCATTAAACATACGCTGAAGCAGTTATTAGCACTTCCTGTTTGCAGTATACGCACAAATGTACGAACAGCTACCACAGGATGACTTTGATACTAAAGAACATTAAAAATGCAATAATTCTAAGGCAAGTTCTTATAAGGAGGGTCTTATTTTCTCTCTTGTTGTTAAGCACATTTACAGACAGTTATTCTGGATGGAAGTCAGAGAGAATGAGATCAACAGAAAGTGTCAGACTGCATCTAAATATTTTTTGCAGCAATTGGACTCTAAGGTTTGTCAAGTACCTTATTTGTTATGTGTGTCACATCCATCACTGCTGCCTCAACTGTGTTTTGCGACTGCATCCCCCCAAATCAGCTTCATTACCTAACTTTACATTATGTTTACCTGTATGCACCTGTCCCATTCACCTCCTCACAGTCTGAACACCTCTGATGCAGATAAATACTCAACACAGATGTGGATGAAAACCTGCACTGAACCGGAGATGAAAAATGTGAAACGGCTGCCAAATAACTACTGTAGGTGTTGGGCAGAGAGCACTGCTCGTCTAAGATTTAATTCCAGCATACCTTCGGTCGTACGGTTGGGTTGTGATTAAACAATCTTGCGCGCCAGATGTCGGTGCAGCAAAGGTCTACTGAGTCAGATCACACCGACACACAGGGGCAACATGAAGATCCGGTTAGTATTTACGTTCCACTTATGTATCCAGGCCAGTTGCTTCAATCTGTATCCTAACAGCACGACTTTAGACTTTCCAGGTCCAGGTGCGTGTGCAGGTGATACACCCCTTCACATTAACTTCTTTGGAAAAACAGATGTGTCCAAATATCACACACAAGAATGATCAGATCAGAAGAGGACGGTGTTTGTGTCTCCTGTGAAACCAAAGGTCAGCATTGACGTGTCTAAAGGAGGCAGCCCCACCTTTATTTCCTCGACTTTGTGACATCACACCATGTCATCACGTCACATTTGCATAATTTAAAGCGTAGCAGCTAGTTTGGCACATGGATGTTGATTCAGCACAGCTGCTGTGTTGCTCGTAGCGCTGCTGGGTCAGGCGTGTTTGAGCTGACCAATCAGAGCAGACTGGGTATTCAGTAGGAGGCGTGTCTTAAAGCGACAGGAGCTAAAACAGAGCGTCTCGTGTTCATATTGAGCACTAAAGCATGTAAACCTGTTCAAGCAGAAACCCAAAATAAAATGATGAACCTGAAAGTGATCATGATATGTCTCCTTTCGTCTGCAAATTTATGAATATAACATCAACTTTTATAACCGAGTAGTTTTGCAGCCTAAACCGAACCAATCTGCAGTCATTGCACTAGATTTTGTTACCATGACAACAAAGGTCAGCCTAATATGGATCTGCACAGTACAGAATCTAACAGAAAAGACTGGTGAATCTCCTGCATGCATAATTGGCCCTTGGCGTACGTACTGCACGCAATTTGAAAGCGTATAGTCGAGTTATTTGTTGCAGATTGATGAGACGGTGTTGATGTATCAGAGAAAGGAACCCAAACACACACCTGTGACGGAGCCAAACAAACACACACACACACACACAAATACACTTTTTCATCATAACACACTCTAACAGAATCTCTAACAAAGCAACAAGACATGAAACACAGTTCAACTTATTTCCCTGCACTTCCCCACAGTGCACATTTTTTGTTGAAGTTGGAAATGATTCTCTCGCAAGAAGAACAGGGACAGGTTCTGTCTGACTGGTGACTACAAGGCCTGTGACATTAATAAATCACTCGATCCAAGAAAACTGATTTATTGCTGGAAGAGTTGCCGCCTGTGGTGTCGGCCACCATCCATCCAGCCGGTGGTCGGTGCTTTCAGAAGACATCGTGGCGTTACAGCCATCGTTAAAGAGAGTCTTCCTCTCCAACGGGGTTCCAGCAACAACCATCATCTTTCACCACACTAAACCTCTTGGCTCTGTCACCGCATCCCATAATTCCTCCTATCATAGCGATGACACTTAACTGACCTTTTGATTCCCAGCTCTGACACACAGGTTGGGTTGCATATCTCCAATTTTCTAGCTGAAATCTCCAATTGGATTCCTGCCAAACACCTCCCGATTGACCTTGACAAGGCTGAGCCGCTGTTCTCCTCTCAGGAATCCTGCCCTTAACAAGAGCCGTCAATCACCGTGACACCCGCACCGCCGCTCCCGCCCGGACCGACGCTTAGTTTGATCTCAGACAACCAACTGCTTCGGCCGCTATTGCAGATTTGCTGTGTGTAAAATCTGCTGACTCAGACGCAGTTGCTTGAGCAAACACTCTTTTGTCTCCCATCTGGACTGCTGCAGCTTCGATATGGCTGAGCAACCTGAAAATAACTGCCACCAGACAGTTGTCAAACCAAACTCCACTGTGTACTTGGCCTTGTTTCCTATTACTAAGACAAAAGAGTGGTTATACACTGAATGCAGGTCTTACATGTGGTACTTTTCCATGAACTGATTGTGTTTACATCAATATATATTTACACGATATTACCAGTATTTTACATTTACAGACTAAAATCAAGAATCAAACAGCAAATTATTTGTGAATTCAACAAAAATGATTATTTCCTGATATTCCTATTCCTATTATTTCCCAGTCAGTTTATTGTCTCTTTTGTACTTTGACTCATAGAACTTTATAATTGGGCTTTCAAAAATACATGAATAAAACTCAACATGCTGTGAAATTTATTATTTTGTGAAGTTTATTTGCTTTCTCGCTGACAGCAACATGAAAAGATTGAAGAACAGGGAAACGTATTTTTGACTTCAAAGCCTTCTGGTGATTTGCCCTGTTTTCAGTCTTTGTGCTAAGCTAAGCTAACTGTCTCCTGGCTGTAGCTTAGTGGGCAGCACATAAGAGGGATGAATCTTTTCCTCTAAATCCCAGCAAGATGTTAAAGCTAATTAGGTAAAGATTTTCATGAAACACATGCTGTCCTCCCAAGAGTTAGTTAATATTGATGTGACTCCTATGTCACAGTTTGCATTCAGAGGGCTCACTGAACCCTCTAGAGGCTGTAGCCAAAATTACACCTTGGAATTTTAAATGTCATCAATCATATTTTAAAATAACACAGAACTAATATGATGTAATGCCAGAAGAATATCCAGAGGAAAGAGAATTTTCAGACTTCTGATAAATATTTTAAGACGGCTCTGATGGAGCTCAGGATTTACCAGGAGGACAGCTGCTTTACTCCAAACATCACGAAACCTGGACTGTGTGTGTGATCATTTGGATGTGTCAAAAAAAAAAAAGCTTTCTGACAAACACTAGTTTATGATAGTTACATGTCTTATAGTAAGTCACTGGATATATTTAATTATTTAATGCTATGTTATTTAACAGTAATGTTCGCACAAACTAAGCTTCTGTTTTGCATATATTCTAGCTATTTTTTTGTGAACCCCCCCAACCTTAAAGTTTAAATACAAACCAACACCAACACCTCTAAAAACGTACTTATTTAATTTGCTAATTCTTCCAGGATGACAGAATATGTTCCAGTTGTTTGTACACTTTCTAGCCCATCTATACAATCTGAACAAACACAACAATTAGCAGAGGGAAACAGCTAGCCTTGCTCAGTCTCTTAGTTAATTACAAACACCAGCACCTCTAAAGCGTACTTATTTATTTAATGTCTCATATTTATTTTAACTTATACATGAACAGAAATATTAAAAGGACTATATTTAAGAGTGGGCTTTCAAGCCATTTCCTGCAGGATGACAAAATACATCTAGAATTTGTACAAACCGAACAAACACAACAATGTTTTAACCAGTGAAATGCAAAATAAAGCGAGTGAGAGAAGACACCACCACATCTCCGGTACAGTACGCTGTAGCGAGCTCAGGGACACAGACTCCTCTATGTTACGTCAGCGGACCAATGAGGGGAAAGAAAAGAGGCTTTTTCTAAGGGCACTGCACATTTCGTCCTCCGTAATTCTGTCCTTAGATCTTGTAAATCACAAAACACAAAGCTGCACAGTGCAAATGATGGTTTGCATGAAACCCACAGTAAAGATTCTTTCAGGAATTTAACGCACGGCATAAAATTTATATCAATCCTCTCAGCTTACTTCCATTACGAGAGCAATATATGTGTATTTACCAAATCATTAACTATTCATTAAAGCCTGTGTGACTTCATGCTGTGGGAACAATTATACAGTGATACATTCAGCCTATAAAACATCAGGTGTCCACGCCGAGGTTCAGTCTCCGTTCTGTCTGCGCTGCTGCAGCTCTACTATCGACACTGTTTCCGTTTGAGTGTAAATAAAAGATTCAAATGAGTGTGTGTGTGTGTGTGCGCGCTGTAAATTGTTTATACCTCAGTGTGATTTAGCGGTGATCGACAGCCAAGGTGCAGAACCTGAAGCTGAAGTGATTCGACACACATTCACACAACTCGACGCTCACACACACAGATACCCTGCGATGTGATCGGACTCTCAACGCAGCTGCACATAATGTCTATTCACTGGCAGGGCGGTGGTGGAGGGCGGCGTGGACCGGGGAGATGACAAAGATGACAGATAATTGAGACAAAGCGCGCAAAAGTGAGATGATTACACACGAACAGTTAGCTCGGACTTTTTTCTTTATCATTGTCCCCCGAGTTGTTTCTCGCCATTTTCCTATTCAGTGCGTCGCTGTTTCACTTCTTCTTCCTCGGAGGCCCGTCTCAATGACAACTGAAAGAGCATTCTCTCTTCCCTCGTTAGCCGAGGAGTGCATCAGTCCTAATAAGAAAGCTTTTACACGGCTAATTAAGAGACACTGTAATGCAGTATGTAATGCTCAATTTACTCATCTCATTCTCCCCCTCGTCCTCTTTAATTTCATTCAGAATCAATCTGTCCGACTCTCTTTTCTTCTCCCTTTCATGTGGACTTTTCTACGTCTTCCGCCGTGCTCATGTCTGTCCAATTTGCTGGTGCCGGCTCCATTTTGAGCCTTTCCAATGGTCTCCTCTTCCACGGCGCTCCTCTGATCGGCCATTTCTTTTAATTCTCGGCCTTGATGTTGCTAATTCTGGGGCAGAGGAGAGCGGAGCGATAGGAGAGGAGAGGATATAAAGGATGTAAAGAAATAAATGAGCTGTTTGGAGGGGGGGGGGGGAGATATTAAGATGATAAAACGCTGGAAATAGGGGGCAGCATCCACCACAACACAAATATTGGCAGCGACTGAGCCGCAAGGATTCGCCAGTGAAACTAATGTAAACACGGAGGGAATATAGAGTGGAGAGAGGGGGAAGAGGAGCTGAGAAAATAGAGTGGGGCAGCGCTGAAGTGGAAGCGGATGAGTAAATAGACCAAACACACTTTGAGGACGAGGAGGAGAAAGACGAAGGTGGACGCTGAGGAGACGAAGCAAACAGAGCGGACACTCGAGCTGAGGTTGGCGTTTTTAAAAGGTCTGCACGTTTGAACATTAATTAAAAGTTATCCACTGATGAATTGCCCCCGTGATGAATTGTTTGCCTTACCATAAAAACTGTGTATGCATCCCAGAGGGACGGAGGCGGGCCACTAAATCTGTCACCCGTGTTTTTCATGCTCTCTGCCTCTGACAGTAATGAGCCGGGCCAGTATGATTGGCTGCTCAGCGGCTGATTAAAAGTAGTTTCCTCTAATACACGGATTTACTTTGACATTTCTTCGGCAGGAGAACCAAATGGCTTCATAACAGCGATGGAAGTAATTATTTTTCATTGGCAATTCGTCTCTGGGTTGATCTTTTGATTAATGCACGGATTGTTTCAGCTTTAAAATGTTAAATGTGGGGAAAATGCCATCACGGATTCTGGAGGCCGAGGTGACGCATCGAAGCGCCTATCGACAATATTTCTATATTAACAATATTTTTTGAAAACAAAGTGACAGTGTGAGAGAATTATCTTCCTGAATTCATGAGACGACGTACGATCATGTTCGTAAGTTAGATAAGAAAGGCTAGATTGTACAAAATAAGAGTAATGGGCTGTAACACTTGATCTTGAGCTAATTAAACTTTATTCATTTTAATTCAGCGAGACTTTAAAGTTACTTGTTTGTTCCTATCACCGTTAATAATCCCCCAAAATATACAGCATGCAACACTTGATAGTAAAACATTGACCTTTGTTACAAGACATTACATTAGTAAATGTTTAAGCTAAAAAACTCAGATGTCAAATGTCAGAATTTCACGCTTTTCATTATTTTAGACTAAAGCTGCAACAATTAATCGATTAATTTGATTAGATGTCCACTATTAAATCTATTGCCAATGTTTTTGTTCATCGATTTCAGTAACTTTTACGTAAAATTCATTCTAAATTAATATTTTTTCGGTGTCTTGACTCCTTAACCATTTTCAGACATTTTATGGACCGAACAACTGATGAAAATAATTTTACAACATAATATCTTACACAGTAGAAAAGGGAATACATTTGCAAGATTACTTGGACGCCTGAAGACACCTCGGACTGTGAGAAATCAGTAACAGGCTTTTAATTTCCTTACAACGTGGAGACAATATACTACCTATTGGGATGTAATCGGCAGGTTTTGATCAATAATGAGAATTATCGTTAGTTGCAGCTCTACATCTGACTAATTGATTAATCGACTGTTCTGTGTCAGCACTTCTTCAGTGGTCAGTTTTTTAAAGACGCAGATCTCCTGAGAAAGTCTTTGAACGCAACACACGTTCGAATCAAAGTCACGGACGGACTGAAGGAAGTGATTCTGTTCATACAAACGCCTCGTCGTGCAAACATCAGAGCCAGAAACGAATGTCGCAAAAACCGCATCCAGGCCGTTACGTGACGCCAAGTGTGGGAGACAAATTGCAGAGTTGCAGGCAGGAATGCTTCACGGCCTCGGCTGAGTCTGATAAATTCTGTCCGCTGTGCTCCACGAATCACTGCAGCCTGTCACGGACACGCCCTCACCCCCCCCCCGGGAGAGAGAGGGGGAGGGAGGCGGCCATCACACTCCTGATCGCCAGCCGACCCCACGTCACACACACACACACACACTCACACTATGCATTCACTGATTGTCGGACGGATCACAATCAAAGAATACAGTGTGAGTTCTCTCTGCCTCGCTCTCCCTGGTAACAAGACAAAAAACACTTCCCTTGTGTGTGTGTGTGTTTTTTTTCTGTGACTTGCAGGAAACCAGAAAAAACGCACACCGCAGCACAAAACATTTCCATATCTATCATTCTCTATCGTTTTTCTATACCGCCCCCATCACACACACACACACACACACGCAGTGCATTCATTTGTAAGCCGTATCAGTGTAATTGATGCAATGACTGGAAATAAACAGGCAATTTAAGTGCTGGACACCTCACTGCTCTCTCTCCCTCTCTCTCTGTGTTTCCTCTTTGTTCGCTCACACACACACACACACACACACACACACACACCGTCGTGGGCTATCTCACAATCGAACGAGGTGGAATAAGGGACAAGGTCAACATGCAGGGGTAAAAAAGAAAACGTGTGAGACGGAGAGGAAATTAGGCGAGGATAAGAATAGAGAGGGACAGAGGGCACGCGGAAAATAAAGACTAATCTCACAGATGGTTCTCGTCTGGATGGCCTGTTTAACGACAAATTTACAGCTGCATGAACGACGGAGACACAGATCGTTTCATCACGGAGCAAACTGCATTTATTTATGGTTTTTTTCTATGTTTTGAGCGCTGTGTCTGTTGTTCATCCGTGTCATTCAGAGGCCTGCGGCTCTCAGGAGGCGCAGTTCACCTTCCAAAAATGTTTTCCTCTGAAAAGTCTTCCCCGGCTGCGTGACGGGTCGCCCTCACTCGACCACTCAGCCGAGCGGACAGTGTTCCAACCTCTCCTGCCCGCAGCGAGCTTGGACCCAAAAAAAAAAAAAAAACAGAAAGAAAAGACAGAAATAGCCCGAGCTGATCCGACTGGCCGCGTCAATCTGAGCAGGCTGCAGCACAGAAACAACAGACTTTATCTGCCGGTCGAATCTGAAGATCGTGTGTGCGCATTCGTTCACATGTTTAAGGAACATCGTGACCCGTGGCAGCGCTAATTATTAAAGCGCTACGTGTCGCACATGTTGTAGTTGCATGCCTCGCTCTGCATGCGGATGTGACAGCATTAATCTGTTAGCATCAGCTGGGAACGGTCATGCTGCATGAATATTAAAAAGGCGGCAGCCAGTTCTGTATGCCACACAGTTCATAATAAACAGGGTCTAATAATTTAATGGCTCCGCATGCTGACATACCCCCCAGTGGGCTGTTGTACACTCCGTACATGAAGTAGCAGGAAAAGAAAGTCAAGAATGAAATGATACGGCAGGACCTGACAAATGGAGAACGGCAGAACACAGGGAAAAGAACAGAGGAGGTGAGGTTTACGTTGCTTTTTAGCAAGGTTTCCTCTATTCTTGGTGGGAAAAAAAAGCCTCTGGAGTATCCTCACATGGCCCCTGGGACCCACACTGAGCTGCATGATACTGAAGAAAACTGACATTGCGGTATTTTGGGTTTTTCCGTGATATGAAGATGCATAAATTCGCCTGGAGTGCACGTCACTCACGACAACAAGCTCCCGTGTATCTGAGAATCCTTAAATCGAACAAAATCACATTATATAAGACAGACTTGTTGTAGATTAGAGTCCTGAAAAATGAAAACAGTGTGAGTTCTTCTATTGTACCGAGCAGGAAAAAAAAAAAAAACAGCTGCAGCACGGCACAATTTAGTTAATTTGCCTTACTTGACATCGCACGTCCTGCCGTGTACGGTTGGGTAGGTTTCCGGTTTTTTGCCAGAGCTTTTTTTTTTTTTTGATTTGTGCCGACCGACTGAGCCGGCGTTTGTCAGGTGAAGCAAGAAGTGAACAGAGAAGAGAGAACTAGCAGCATGTGGCTCATTAGCAAGAGTCCCAGGATAGCCAATCAGATCAGCTCCAGAGGCACTGTGGTGCATCTGACTTGGTTAAGTCGGATCACAGTTGACATGATGGACTGTAATTCTGCCTCTGTTCATCAGCTCTCGTTACGTTCCTCTTAGTTAGTAGTATTTATATACATATTTTATATTGAATTCTTTATTACCAGTCAGGTCAGGTGTTAAAGCCTCATATTAAACTGGTGTGAACATATTTAAATCAGCCCAACGCTTCTGTGATGTGACTACTGCACTCGCTCATGTTGCAGCGTCGGTTCAGAAACTATATATTGTGCAGCCACGCAACTCAGTTTAATCTAATCTAATTTAATGTTTAATGCCCAACACACAGCACAATGAATACTGATTTTATTTCAATCCAACATCCAATACAACTTTATTTATATTGTACCGTTCCTGCGGCACATGGTGCTCAGATTTTGATGGCATTGTACTGAAATGAGAAATTCAAGAATCGTGACAACACAACTACCAACCACTCAAAATGCTCTTTTACAACACTTCACCACATTCACCTATTCACACACACACACACACACACACACACACACACACATTCATACATTGATGGGCTGCCATGCAAAAAGCTAACCCACTCATCAGAAGTGACAACAATAAAAGCAGCCCAACGATATTTCAATGCTCGGCCGATCACACATCCACTCCTACGCTGATGGAAAAAGCCTTCAGGAGTGATCCGTGGACCCTCAAGAGCCGCAGTCGCCCGACGTGAATCCATCTAAAGAGGAGAGGACGTCAATCATCTACAGCCGCGGCGACTGAACAAGAAGGATTCTATATATTTTGTCCCAGGTGCTCTGTTGGGTCAGCCAGGTGTTTATCACAATCACCTCAAACGGTTGGTCTTCACACAACCATCATTTAGTTTCTGGGGGGTTAAAAATCTCTGCGGACACCGTCTCTGTGACCTCTGACCTCAGACCTGCTGCTCGGCTATATTTCCAGGACCGATGACAGGAGCTCTCCCGCTGAGAAAAATACAGTTGTCATCTCTCAAACTGTGTCCTTGACTCCACAGAGCCGACTGAGCAACTCTCCACCTTGACTCGTGTCCCGACATCACACTGCAAAGATGTCACTGAATTAAACATACGGTCGAGGGATTAATGGCGGACTTCAGCGCGGACGCATGCAGCATCCGCTAACTGTAGCTAGCGTTAGCTTATTAGTTCAGTTAGCCGTGCAGGTGGCGGTGCAGACTGGTTGTTGTCGTTTACACTGCTAGCTAAGACGCTTTGACAGCTTGCTAACTTCTGTAAACAAATACAAATTCTTACCTCGAGCCACTTTAAGATTAAATATACAGTCAATAAATAATAAGTTATACTTAATATCTTAGTGGCATGTACTTACCAGCATAGACCAGCACCCAAACACAACACATGCTGGTCTTGCTGGTGAACACCAGCAAGACCAGCATGTGTTGTGTTTGGGTGCTGGTGTTCACCAGCAAGACCAGCATGTGTTGTGTTTGGGTGCTGGTCTATGCTGGTTTTTCCCAGCAGGGTTCAGTTTCAAGAGACTCTATTTTGTAAACAAGTCACATCAGTTTAACGTTAACGACTGCTGCCTGTTTTGTGAACCCAAACAACACATTCAAGCCGACGTGGCAAACAGAGGTTTGTTTACACGTCCGGCACTTACTGAGCGACATCAGAATCATTTGGAGTCGTGTTTTCTCTCCACTTGATGAATCCAAATCCAATATTCACTCTCCTTTTTTTTTCCAGCTCTGTCTTAATCTCCACCACTGCTTCGAGTGAAAGATCTGGATCTTTAGACGGCCAAATGTTCCTCAGTGTTCCCCAGCCGATACTTAACTGTGCCGGTCTGCCATGTGGCGCCGAGCAGGTAGCGTACAGCCGGTTTTAAGAGATTAATCTCTGAAACGAGCAGCCTGCTGTGGCTCAAAACCACAACTGAAGTGAACTATAAAAGGTTTCTGGCTGAAGAACCAAAACTGTGTCCTTGTAGATCTCCACAGACCACATTCACACAGCAGACATGTTCCCCTGACATCACACTTAAAGTATCCTTCTGTTTTCCAGGTTGTAAGTTGTTTAAATGTAGAGACTCGTTGTTAGCATCAGCAACTGAATAGATATGGGACTGTGAAAACCTGGAGGGACGTCAAACGTATTTCAAGGTAAAACAACATTGTTTAAAAACCCATCTGCTACTATAAATGCGTCCATAAGTATATGTGCATCAATATTTTCCAATTCATTTACATTTAACACCATCAAGCAGTAAGTTAACTAGGAAGTAGCTGAATGCTAAAGTTAGCCAACAGGTTATCAAATGACGTTTTAATCTGAAATATGGTCTGACGTCCCTCCAGAATCGTAACTTTCCATCGTCTTTTCAATTCCAGATCGATCAGGAACTTGTGAAATTATTACATTTTGTCCGATTCCCTTCATTTATATGCGACTTGCATCCTGCAACACAGCAGTATGACATGCAGCCGCCATGAGAATAGGGTCAATGGACGATGTGATCAACGATCGCCACTCTAATTACCAAAATATCGCGATATTTCATCTTTAGGTACATTATCGAGCCACTGTGCAGTATACACTTTGTTTTACTTGGCTGTCATTCATGTTAAATTGATTGACAATGTTTTGTAATTCCCGTGAAATGGATTCAGTGTTGTCAATAAATTCTGAATTTCTTCGGCGACACAGATATCGTGATGTATAGAGGATGAAAATTCTTGCAATACATCGATTATCACAGAATCGCTGTATCGTGATATTATCGTTATCATGGGCAAAATATCGTGATAGTATCGTATCGCGAGGTACCTGGTGATACCCAACCTTAACTCTGATGATGCACTGACTGTCATCAGGCAAACATTTTAGATTTGTCCGATCCTTTGGTTTGGTTCTGGCCACAGCTGGACTTCGTCTACATGAGTATGTGAGCACAAAGCTACAGTGGTTCAGATGTTGAACATCAGCATGTTGAAGCTACTCAGCTCGAGGCGCTCGATAGACCGCCATTAGAAACGAAAGTTCAATTGTCTCTGCAGCTCACATGGTGGAATTCTTCTCTTTCTCACCATCTTTCTGTTTCTTATTCCTGGTCTCACATTTTTCCTCCCTGAGCTCGTTCTGTTGCGCTGATGTCTCACCTCTCTGCCGCTTTTCTGTCCTGACGTGCGAATGTTCATTCTCCCTTGAAAGACTTCACTTCTTGATGGCGGCATTATCACCGCAGTCCTCCCCCCCCCCCCGACAAACAAACCTCCACTCTGCACACTGAAGCACACACACTTGCTGCACACACACACACACTGCATAGGCTATCTGCAGTGCCTCCACCTCATTGACCACAGTATAATACTTCATTAGCTATATAGCAGATTTTACCGTTCTAAGTGAGATTAGCTTCCTTTGTCTCCTTTTAGCCTCTGAGGAGCTTTGCTGCCATAAACCTTCTCTGCAGTCACAAAGCCAATAACCTCAATGTCAAGAAATTTTATGTTTTCCTGGCATTTTAGGTTTTTTTTTATTTTTTATGATCAATTCATTCCTTTATTCTCTGGGAGTGTGTGTTCTGGAAGAGGTCCATTGCCATATGACTGATTGTGACCGTGACACTGTAGAAATACGCATGAAGGACTCCCGGCGGGTCAGAAGCTTCTGCTGATTACTCAGAAAATAGAGGAACCTGATATCTATAAAAAAAAAAAAAAGGGGGGGGGTTTGATGCAAAAAAAGAAAAAAAGCTCATAAATCATAAAAATGCACCGTAGCGTGTTTATATATTTAACAACTCTCTTCTGTAATATTAAACACCCACAGTATTAACAATCACACTGCTTAAGGCTGTTCCACAAAGGGCAGCCATTTGTCTTTCTGCGCAAGAGGAAAGTTAAAAAATTCAGGAGGCAGACCGGGGCCACCGAGCTCCATTTTAAACCCTTCTGAGAAATTTTCAGCGCAATTGATCATCGCACTTCATTTCACAAAAGCACGGAGGCCTGAAGCGCGGGGAGAGGACTGGGACTGGTGGCGGGAGGAGGGGAAGGAAACCAGAAGCGGTAAACCTGTCCATCTGCGGCCCGTCTGTGTGGGCCGCCGGTCGCTGCACCCTGACAGGGCGTCCGCACGGCGAGAGGCTGATGTGTCGCCGCGAGCTGGCCGAGCGTGGGCGGTGCAACAGATTGCTCTGATTGCTTTTATGTTCCGGTCTTGTGCAGCTACAAAAAAAGTTTTAAAACGGGGCAAATAATTCATGTTTTTTGCTGCTTTACCGTCGCAAATCGAGGTGAATGTTTGGCATCAAGAAAAATTAAGCTGCAGGAAGTTATTATGTGAGGCTGAATGGTCCTGAGACAAAGATTGTACCGCTTATGATGCACAACAGGTATTAAATATACATACAGTTTGACTTTGAGACCACATTTATTAATATCATAATATACTTATGTATATTTTAGGGCGTTTATCAGACGCTTCTGTCCAAAGCAACTTACAGTAATTCATACACTGATGGCCGACAAGCACACGAGGAGCGGTTTGGGGTTTCATTATCTTGGCCAAGGACACTTCAACATGCAGACCAGGGGAATTGAACCAGCGACCTTCCCGAAAACAAGACGCTGAGGCACAAGCATCAACCGATTTACAGTCATTTTCATCTCCACCTTTCTCTTATTCTCCTGTTCTAACTTTGCATTCTGTACAACGTTAAATGCTTGAAAAATCAAAGGAAAAAAAACACGTTTGTGTGGGTGATGGAGCTGACTGACAGCACAGAACCAGAATCTGTGGCGCTAAGTCCTGATTGGTGCACAGAAATATTTTGTGTCACCTTCTGAAAAACCTGCGAGAGGAAAAAAAACTGAAGAACTGAAAACTGTCCAGACGTCCGTGTGAGGAACCCATCGATCGCAGTCGAACAGTGAAACTTTCTGGACCTTTTGATATTTCTGCTCTTCTGATGACAGTCGGAGAGAACTGCAACCTGTTCGCTGTGCAGACGACAACAGAGCCGAGAAGCTTTGAGTTTTTATTTTTTGATAGTGGACAGAAGAGAGCTGAGTGGAGAGAGAAGACGGACGGTAAACCAGCACATCTCGTCCCCGACTGGACCAGAACCGGACTCAGTAATGTTGTCTGCACACGTGACTGTGTCACATCTGCAGGATTGTGTTTATATTTGTACATATTATGTATATAAGATCATATTTCTATTTCTGCTCGAGCTCTTCTTCTTACCTTTTTATTAAACTGTTTATTTTTGACCATTATTATTGTTTATTGTTATACTGAACCGTCTTTTTGGCTGCTGTAACGCACAAGTTTCCCCGTTTGTGGGACTAATAAAGTATTTTCTGATGTCTGATTTCAGATTCACATGTTAATAAAACCTTTCCTCTTCCCACGTTTCCTAACTTTTCAATATTCAGTGTGATGTTGTGACTTTGTCTTAAAAAAACACTTGGTGAGGGTTCAGAAAAGATCATGCTTAAGCTTCAAATATTTGGTTTTTGTCCACAAATACAGATGATAGGAGGATATCTAGTTGTCATCTTTCCCTCCCAACTTGTATCCATGTCATCTGAAGTGCATCGCTTTAGAAATGTGAATGAAACATTTTATTCTGGCGACTCGAACTGAGCGACAGTGGAGTTAAATGTTCAGCGTCTTCTCCTCCGTCGTCACCAGGACACATTTTATTTCTGTGATCGGCGTCTCGGACATGTTAAATCGATCGGAGTCAAAACAAAATTCAGATCCGTGTCGACCAGTTTGCTTCCAGTTGCTCACATTTCTGGTCACATGTGGATCGTGTTGCTCGCTCACACACACGCTCAGTTTCATTTCATACATTTTTTTAAAAAACGTGTCCAGTTTTTATTTCAGGGCTGATTCCATTCGGCTCTGCTCGCGGTGTAAAGAACAGCGAGCCATTTCTCCCTCAGCTCCCTGTGACGGTTTGTGAATTATTCATTCGAGCGTGATTGACCGAGGGATTGAATTACGGGACTGATTGATCATTGGGCTCGAGAAAAAAAAAAAAAAGGAATCCCAATGACCACAGAAACCTAAGTGTGACTTAAATGACTGAGGGCGGGCGGAGCGTGCTCGACTGGTGCAGGCTGGAAACGCATCACGACATCCATCACCCTCGCTACTTTGTGTTCGTGGTATAAGACACAAGCTGAGGGGCTGAATAACAAGAAATAAGAAAGGGAGAGGGATGATGAATCTGTCACTTCACTGAAGAGGCAGCAGATTAGTAACTCAGCAACCAACACATGATTAATGCCCAAAGACATTTACTGTACCATCACTGAAGACCAATAAATGACTTAAAGGAGCTTTTTCATTTGTCCTTTCCTTCATTTTTTCAAATATGTTCTCGTCCAGAGTGCGCAACAACCCGAAGCTCCCCTCTCTCACAGAAAACACTGCTCCTTAAACGCCTCATCAGTCGTCCCGGCTTCACACAACATCACCGTGTCACACATTCAGAAAAATACAAAAATCTGCTTGTTTGGCACGTACAAATTTGGTCAGCTTAGCTGCTCTGGTGTTGTTAGCGATGCTGGCTCAGGCGTGTGTCAGCTGACCAATCAGGAGGAGCCTGTGTGGGAGTCCTTAAAGAGACAGGAAGTAAAACAGACAGCATGAACGTCTCGTCTGTCATGGTATAAAAGGTAGTAATCATCGTTCAGTGGCTGGATGTTAACACGTCTAACTGGTGCCAACATTCACGCAGATCTCAGATTTATACAGAAATGTCTCTGACGTCTCCTGCAGATTGTTGCTGCTTGTGTTTCTGTGTCAGCCATCGAAGCAAAACAACAAATCTCCGGATCCCTGATTTTTTTCATTAATGCCTATCCTGCGTTATCCCTGAAGGTTAAAGTCTGAGCCCCTGTGTGTTCTCTATTTCTTTTTATTTTGTCTATTTGTCTTGTATTTCCACGCTGCTGGACATCCCTCTGTGCCAGAATAATCCCAGATTACAAGCAGATATTGAGTGCGTGGACGCTTGTATATATATTTTGTCTTCGTTTGCTCTCTCTGTACATTTGATCTAATCTCGTGCCTTGTAATTTTCCCTCTTTTGCAATCGCTGACCTCTGCACCTCCACCACAAAACTGTCGTTAAATTCTACAATCCAGCTCCCAGAAACAAACAACAGAAAAAAACACTAATCAGATCTTGGATTTTACAGAGAAACTGACCCAAATGTCACTTCCCATTTACAGTGAAGGAAAGAAGGAAGGAAGGAAGGAAGAGGGGTGAAATAGCTGTCTGCCACTGGGGAAATCTTAAAAATAACAAATTGTGGAAAATTATGGAAGACTATCGCGGTGACTGCTGCCCCTCCCGTCTTCAGTGTCACACATTCAGGCTCGCTATCAGCTGAACATCCATATGTGAGTGTTTTCCGCTCAGCAGGGTGCAGGACCGCACTCGCTGTTTGCATAATAAAAGGGCTGTTTGCATATTGCAGAGTCATTACAGGAGATGTCTTCCCTTTATTTTGTGCTCGGTGCTCTGAAGCTCCTGGATTTAAAGGTGAACTGCGGCCTCTTATTCTTCTTCTTTTAGGAGAATGAAAGAAAAAAAAAAAAGCCACACGAGCAACAAAGCAGAACTTAATTATTGCTGTAGACAGAATAATCGCAGTGAGCCTTTCCTGGGCCAGCGAACACAAACATCTTCATCATAAAACATTCGCGTATAGGTAAATGATTTTTTAAGATTAATGAATCACTGTGAATATAGAATCAGTCCACGTGAAATTGTTTCCTTCCCGATCAATTCCTCCTCTTTGTGCTGCTGCTTTTTTTTTTTTTTCTTTTACGCGTGGCCTCTGCCTCCGAGCCGGTCCCACCGGATCCATTTCCAGGCCGTCTGTGAACGACGTACTGTTGCATGTTTTAATGGCCACAAAGCTGCGTGGGCAGCGGGGAGTGTAATGTGTGTTGCATGTTTGCACGAGCCGTCCAGAGAAAGAAAGAAAGAAAAAAAAAAAAAAAGAGCAGCGATAGGAGACGCACGCATGAGTCAGTCACGTTCAAAATGTGTATTTTCTCAAGTCAGTTGGCAAATATCTGCACTTGGGTTGGCATGCCCACTGTACCCTACTGGCTGCCAGCTGTCACTCAGGAAGACAGAAAGATGGAGGATAAAAAATGAGATGGAGGGAGGGAGGGGGTGGCGATGATGTGAGGACACGGGCCCCGAGGCTTTCTTCCTCTCTTGTTTCTCATTTGTCTCTCTGATGATAACAAAAAACATGGCAGCTCGAGAGACGAGAGGTCGACATCAGAGGGGAAAAAAGAGGAGGATCAGCAGAGACGCTTAAGGAGAAGAAAAGCGAGGGAGGAGAGGAGCGTCGAACCATTTTTCATGTTCATGGCAAAAACATTACGAAGTGTGCAGGCAACAACACGAAGGATTGTTAATGCAGCGGTCCAAGCGAACGCACCCTGAGGCTCGCCGTGATGCTAACCGTGTGCAACAATGTGGCGTTTTATGCATACGGTGCGCGAGAATAAAAATCTAACATGCTGAGCGGAAAATGTAACGAGAGAGGTTTTAGTGCTGATGCCACATGTTGGTTTGTGAGAGAGTAAATACTCATTCAGATTTTTTTTAGGATTAAAAGCAGAAAAACACAATCTGCTGATCATTTTGTTTAGTTTTTTCAGTATTGTTCTTGTTCAGACGCTCCTCTCTCCCACAGAAAACACTGCTCCTCAAACGCCTTGTCAGCAGTGACATCACACGACATCATCGTGTCACATATCTGCATGATTAATGGCATGTTGGGACGTGAGAATTAAATTAGCGCAGCCTCTCTGTTGTTGTTGTTAACACCGCTGAGTCGGGCGTGTGTGAGCCGACCAATCAGAGGAGGCTGAGTATTCAGGGGGCGGGGCCTTAAAGAGACAGGAGCTTAAACAGAGAGTACAGAGCTGCAGTGTTTTGTGCCACAACTCCCCAAAAATTCCCAGGATCAGGGAGTCTTCACTCAAAAATGACTCAAACCGATAATCGATTCGGGATACGTGACATCTAATCGATCAGTCGTCGCCGCTGTGAAGAAAAAAGCTTGTTTTCTTCTCCCTGTGATGATGAATGAAGACCGTCGTGAGCCTCTAATAGAACCGGCCGGACTCACAACAACAACACAATGCACTGTTCAGAATGTGATGTCACGACTTCTCTCTCCGACTTCGTGAGCATCGATCACACCGGCGGTCACGTGACGCCGACACACACAGAGAGAGTTTCAGCGGTTGATCTAAAAAGAAGGATTCGGCAGCGTCGGGCTCAAAGTACCGTCCATCGGCCCGTCCTGAACATTGGATCTGACATGCGGTTACTTGATGTTCTCCTCGCTGCCGCAGCAGATTTGCAGATTAATAGATTTCTCGAAGCCTTTCATGTTACACAACTTGGGCGAGACACATGCAGATACAACTCGCTCATATTTCTCCTCGTGGGAGACGTTAATATTTAATACCTCCAACCCGAACACCAGTTTACAGCCGCGCAGCGATCTGCAGCCCGCCTGATTCTGACAGAATCTGAATTTGCGTGTATGTTTTTGTCCACAAACGTCAGATACGGCTCTATTACCAACACACCACACCCCCCAGCATGCATTGCTTCGGCTCGTGTTCTGTGATTTACAGCGTACGAGTGGAAAACTGTCCGTGTTTACCGACGTCGACACTTCTGGACCTCAGAGCGTCTCGTTTGGATCCTCGACCAACATCAGCTGCTCTCGTTTTGCCATTTTTAGCTTTTTTGAATCTTGCAGCTTTTTCTACATTTTCAGAAAATCACTCGTGCAAATAGTTAATTATGAGCCGCTTAGACCTCCAACCGTTGCTTATACGACACGACTTGTTTTATTAATCAACAACTTCTTTTTTTTAATTAACTGACATGAACGATATGCCACGAATCCACCCAGCGTGTGTGTGTGTGTGTGTGTGTGTGTGTGTGTGTGTGTGTGTGTGTGTGTGTAGAAGTTTAAAGGTGCACTACGCAGTTTCGGGGAAGACATTTGAAACGTGTATTTTCATGCCGAAGCAAACCGAATAAACAAACCCTCTTTGTTTCCATAACTGCATAAACAAACTGACCTTTAAAAGGACGACACACAGTTTCATACTGTTGTGCTTTGCTTACGTGTGGCGGACCCTGCCACCTTTCTAGCCTCTAACAGTGTTCTGTGGACCTTCATTTTCCTCTGAGAACAGCCTGATGATGCTCAGTTTGTTTTATTACCTCAGTGTTGTAAATATTAAAATTCTGACTTCAAATTTCTTCTCCAAAATGACATACTCCACAAAAATATGTATTTCTAATTCAGATGAACTTAAAGATGGTGATATTAAAAGCACTTACGAGCTATATATTGTTTAAAACTTGTTGGTTTGGGTCTCATTCAGTGTTTTCTCGGTACCTTTCCAACAGGAGGTTTGATTTTTTTTTTCCATTTCTGCATTGAACATAATCAACGTATCTGTGGACCGAGAGCCAGAGTTCATAAAATGAAGGACAAATGAAAATCGAGTGAGAACATCATTCGCTCTCTCAACATGGCAGCATAATATATGAAGGGGGGGGATGATATTGTGCCTGTGGAAGAACAACACAGGCTCTTTCGAGACAGAAGAATTGTGATTTCATTCCAGCTCGGCAGACTCTCACGAGCCGCTTCCAGCTATTGATGTCTGTTCCAACCAGCATTGTTATTCGACATCCAATTCAGGGACTCGAGGATGCCAGCTTTTAAAAAAAAAAAAAAAAAACAACAGTAAAAGACACATATTGGATGATTCGATGGTGACCCGCACATCCTCACACAGCTTATTTTCTACGAATGAACCGGTCAGTCCGAGTGCAGCGACCCGGTAACTCGCAACGCTAACACAGCTTTCTGTTTTTCAAGGCGACGGCATTGAGAGAGATTTTTTTTCTTCTGTTAAAAAAAAAAACAAAAAACTCAGACATTCAAATGTTCAAACAGACTAAATGAATGCAGGAAGTCGTATTTCTTCAGCCTGGAACCAAAGCTAATGGTTGTATCAGCACCACAGCTGATGTAATCAGGGGAGGAGACGCTCTGCACACACAGCAGGACTGAAGCGTAGCAGAGGAGGGGAGTTGCTTCCTGTCTTGTCTCTCTGCTGCTGTTATGAAATCGTCAAGTCTCTCGTCTTTGCACCTGCACTGGCGTAAAAATTCAATTTTACAATGCGAGGCGAGACCTCACAAACTCAGTTTCATATTCGCCACAGCCTGCGATTTGATTGGTCGGATCTATACGAGCGCACTTCATATTATTAAGTATATAAAAGTGAAATGTGTCATGAGAATATAACCAATGTATTCATTATAGCTAGCTAAGTATTTCAACCATTTAGCCGACCGATTACTTTAACATTTAGCTTAGCTCACTATTTCAGATACTTATCCTTCAATTTAAGCTAACTAGCCTATTTAAAACATGTATCCATTACTTTAAGCTAACTATTTAAACCATTGATCTATTACTTTTATTATTACAACCATTCATCTATTACTTTGAGGCTAATTGTTTCAGCTAATCATTCACTCTAAGCTAACGTTTATTAAGCTAACTAGAGTTTAATCATTAAGCTAGGCCTCCTTTTAGCTAACATTCTAGCCTATTACTTTAAGCCAACTTCCTCAACCATTGAGCCTATTACTTTTATTTGTATAACCACGTATCTTTTCTTTAAGCTAACTTATCCATCAGTTTCTAGTTAGTTAGCTTACCTTTGAGTTAGCTTTTAATCTAACTAGCCTATTTAAAAAATGTAACCTTTCGGCTTGGCCTCCTTTTAGCTATTTCACCATTTTAGCCAACAACTTGTAGCTAACTGTTTCATGTATTTATGCATTGCACCTAGCTAATTATTGGCTAGCTAGCCTAACTGTCTCAAACATATATTCATCACTTTTTAAACTAGACTACTTTAAGCTAATATTCTAGCCTATTACTTTAAGCTAACTATTTCATGCATTTATACATACACAGCTTATTATTTTAACCATTAAAACATCACATTCAGTCAACTTTTCACACCATTTAGCCTACTTAGTCGAATACTTTTAGCTAACTCTTTCAGCTATTTAGCTACCGACTCACTATTAGACGACTATTTCAACGTCTCTCTTCTTGTGTGTTTTCTGAGTAGTTTCATGCGCTCGACGGCATTATCAAATCAACATGTTTGTTATTTTTAACACAGAGCTACAATCTTTCTGAAAAACACCCGATGCTCTCATGTCAAAACAGATGGCGGGACTCAAAGGAGCACCGGCGCCGGTGAAAAGCGAGCGTTGTGTAACAGGTAATCACTAACGATCATTACGGGTCTCTTTGTATGCTTTCAGCGCTCGACTTCATTACCGGACGTGTAATGTGAGATGACATGTTTGAATGCCCATTTCACGCATCGCAGCACCTGAAGACACTTGTTGTTCTGTGAGGTGGCTGTTAGATTACCTGCTCGACTGCAGAGAGAAACGATAATATAGAGAAAAAAGCTGACTTAGATTGATTAAAGTGATTGTGTAATATTTTTAGACAAACCTTTAATCATATGGATTTCCATCTCACACTGAAGACTGCGCTCTGTTTAAAGGTATAATAACTTCCAGGAGGATAATACTAATTGATTGATTTGTTGGTGTATAATATTTCATGCTAATTCTGCAATCAGCATTACAACAATCAGAGGCAATTAGGCAACAATTGGAAATGTTTACATGTCCATTTGTGTTTTATTTGCCTTGGAAGGACTCCGTTTTGGAGCGCATGTGCTGATATCGCCGCTCTCCCACCCTGCCAAATAAATAGCACTCGTAAAACTCGGGCGTCTGCTGCGCAGGACGGGCAGGAAGTTTACAATAAATGTCCGGATAAATCCACAAAAGACACCGTTGCCAATTCGTCTCCAATGAAATACGCTAATGGCTGCTCAAAAAAAAAAAAGGGAGGGTTGGGGGCGACATGGGGAAGATGATGCGACGCCTTCATTTGCATGTAATTTGGGTTAATGAGCGTGTAGCGTCAGAATTAAAAGACTTTACGACGCGGGGAAGTGGAGAGACGGGTGTTGCAGTTGCTCCGTTAGCTTAAAAAGGCAAAGAGACGCATCCTGACACGAGCTGCTCCCCTCAGCCGGGCCCGACCAACACCGATCCAGTGACCCCCTCGGTTCTGTCAGCGGCAGTTCAACGTGCTGTTTATCCTGCAAATGTTCGACTAATTAATTGGTGGTCATGGCCAACGATGAAGGCAGTCCGGCTCGGCGCGGGGCCGGTGGCGAGGGCACAACACCAAAGAAAAGCCCTCCTTCTCCTTCTCCTTCTCCGTTTCCCTTCCTCCCCTCTAAAGCTTTTCACCGGAGAAGAGAAGGACTGTGTTTGTGTTCCTGCTGCAGAAAAAAAAAGAAAAAAAAAAAAGGCAAGTCGGCAAGTAAAACTGTTGCAAAAACCCCTTTTTAATACATGACAAACTCCTTAAAAAGCTCTAACGTACGTCGGCCCGAGGAGAGTCTAAACAACATAAATCATCTGCCTCTTCTTTAAAGGGGCAGTCTGTAGTTTTGGAGCAGAAATTACAATATCAGTGAGGTAAAGTCAACTTGTGGGAAGGTGGCAGGGTCCGCCACGTGCCAACAAAGTCAACAACATGACATTTTGTTGTCCTTTAAAAGGTCAGTTTATATATTCAGTTTTTTAAAGTTGTGAAAACAAAGAGAAAAATACATATCGCACCTTTAAAGCCAAAGCTGTCGGTCAGTTTCCTCCTTGACGATTTATTTTCTAGTCTTAGTTTTACACCTATCGTTGTTACGCACGCATCATTTGTAGTCGGCGCTAATTGCCGCTCACGCGTCTCCTCAATCAGTGTTGTTTTAACACTTTGGCACCGAAAATAACACGTTTGGGATTCTTGGAACGACTTACCTTGTAATTAACGAGCTCACTCAATAGACTCCCTTAAAAAAAAAAAAAAAAAAAAAAGGTGCTTTCTGTCAGAATCAACCCGAACTTATTCTTTCCTACGTGCGAGTTTTGTCTTCTGGATAATCCACCTTCAGTCTGTTCTGACACGTTCTCACCTGCTGCCCGGAGCAGACGCTGCAAGAACCATCAATTTTTTTCAGATGTAATGGCAACAATGGGGCTGTCGTTCCTGTAATGACCGTGCTGTCATGAATATAATGGCTGTGCTGTTATGTTTTATAGACAGGAAGTTCCCATATTCCCAGTGTAGCTTGGCACAGACGGGGGAGCGACTGAGGTAGAAAGACGAGAGAGGAAGCAGGTCTGAACGTGTCGCGCCACGCTGACGTCACGTGACGCGTTGAAGCTAATCTGTCAGGAATCAGGACCAAAAGATTCAGGACATCAGTCGGAACGTCGATAACGTCGATGAGTCAAACGTCCGTCAGTGAAGCTACCTTTCAGCTTCCAGTTTGAAGCGAGCGGTAATGATTCAACAACAACAACTACGCCAGCCGTCTGATTCGCTACAGGTTGCCAAGTAAAGCACACTTACAGAGAGCTGGTCATTACGGAGAGTAAAGCCTCGAGGGGGAAACGCAATCATGAATGGCTCCCCTATACATTATTCTGTTTATTACACAGCTGCTCGCCGCCGCCGACATCAATCATCCGACACAGCGAACCGATTTTAAATGTTTGTTTTTTTTCTTTTAATGCAACCAAGTAATTAACGAAGCCGCGCAGGACTGCAGCTGGAGAGAACGTCGGCGACCGGCTCGAACAAAAAGCCAACAAAAAAAAAAAGGACAGCGCTCTGAGAATCACTCAGCATTCAAGGACAACTTCAAATCAAACAAACACGCCGAAAGAAGAGCAAAGCTCATCAATAACCACGCCGACGATCGAGCGTCTTGAAAGACTAAAGGCTCCATTGTGCCCCGAGCTCGACGTCGCCCGACGGCACAATCTCTGGACGCGTGTCGTCGAAGCTCCTGCAGATCAATCCGGCGGCGCTCTGCAGCATCAGCAGCAGAGATACAGCGTGCCACGACAGAGAGATCTCTTCTCTCGCACGGGTAGAAAGTCATAAGACCCAACGGCGTATAATCAGCGAAGGCCATTCACCACCACTGCCATCATTACTGCCAGACGAGAGGCCTCGGTGCCAGCGAGTCACACACACACACACACACACACACACTGAGGGGAAGGGGGGGGAAGTCGCTCCAAGAATATCTCATCCAACTTTCAGCAAGATGAATTTCCTCGGGAGGTGCCATCTGTTTGTCTATCGCGAAGGAATCGAGTTATTGCAAAGCAAGACGTGTCTTTTTATTGCTCCTGGATTCACGTGTGGTCCTCGGCACTCGAGCAGGCCGGGACAAAGAATCGGACCCTGAAAGCTTTCAATCGTTGGGCTGCAAAAAGTCTCCACATCTACATCGTTTCCTCCCGTCTCACGTGTTGAGATTTACAGCACGTTGCGTTTGATTTCTGCTTTATTACATCCAGCTGTTTGAGCAACTTAATGGCAATTTAATGGGCATACATGGAGGGAGGGGAGGCAGAGCTGCTGCTGCTGCTGCTGCTGCAGGAGTAATATATGCAGTAATTCAGTCCACAAGTCAGATAAGTCAATGGGAACCTGGTGAGTGGAGGAGGAGGAGGAGGAGGAGGAGGAGGAGGAGGAGCTGCCAGGTTATCCACAGCTCACCTTAACTTTACAGTCTGTCAGTCAGATCTGGAGCAGCATGTAAAGCCTTTAAATCAATAAACAATAAGACGGATTGTGACTAAACTGCAGCTGTGAAGCCTGTTAAACAGGCTGTATCATATTTTATCTTTTAATTATTTATTAATTGATTAATTTCTGTGTCTTTGGGTGAACCCTCTGCGCCACACAGCCCGTGAATCTCTCTGTCTTGTGTTTTTGTCTTCTCCCTTTGTTTGATTTGACACCCAGAGGAAACAGAACTGGGCCCCTCCGACACCAGAACCGCTGCTGCTGCTCACACAGTCTGACAGAGAACACACGCAGCCTCCATCAGAGTCTCCGCGGGATCCAATTTTTGGGGTTTTTTGTTTTTTGGGGGGGGGTTTTCTTTACGCACAGAGAGGTCGTAAATCGTCTTTATCATCAGCCTCGAACACAACACGAACCAGTCCGGTACTTGTTGGACTAAACAGCGCAGTGGAACACAGATGAGTGCTCCCTCTCTCCTCCTCTCCTCCTCCTCTTCTCCTCCTCTCCTTTATTTATTTATATATGTATTTATCATGTGGCTCATGTCGGATGATGGAGAGCATATCGTCAATCAAAGCTTCACCTACCGGATGGTGCTTCGACGCGCGGTCTCCTCCTCGGTTCTGGCCGCCTTTCCTCCTCCTCCTCCTCCTCCTCCTCCACCACCACCACCTCCTCCACCTCCTCCACCTCCTCCCGGCTCGGGTCCTCCGGTGTCCTCCACGAGCAGGTGTGACCACAGATCTCGCCTTGTTGTATTCCCATATGTTGTCGCCAGCGCGATTATGAGCGCTCCGGTTGATGGCTGACTGGAGAGCCTGGTGCGATCCGCTCCTCTCTCCTCCTCTCTCCTCCTCCTCCTCCTCTCTCCTCTCTGTAACTGCTCCCTCCGCCCGATTATCTCCCCGCTGCGGCACTGGCTACATGGTAATACGGAGGAATAAAACGTGCCTGGCTCTCCAGCGAACTTGTGCGCCTTATTATGGCAATTAGTCGCCGGACCGGTCCGCGGCCGCGCATCCGTGCGTCCTCTCAGAGAGACGGTTTATCCTCTGAACGAGAGGAAGAGAGAAAGAGAGAGAGAGAGAGAGGAGGGAGGGAGGAGGGAGGAGGGAGGGAATGTGTCCGGTCTGTCTGTCTGAGGCGGGAGAGAGGGAGCAGAGGAGGAGGAGGAGAGAGAGACTGAGGCGTAGGAGAGGATGGAGAGGATTAAAAGAGGAGGAGGAGGAGGAGGGAGCACAGTTGTGGAGCCTTTTCTCTGTTTGTCATTTGAATATCAGCGAGACATGAAGCTGAACTGTCTCTCAGCTGTTTCCTGTTCATCTGTCTGTCTCTCTGCCTGTCTGTCTCTCTGTCCATCCATCTGTCTGTCTCTCTGCCTGTCTGTCTCTCTGTCCATCCATCTGTCTGTCTCTCTGCCTGTCTGTCTCTCTGTCCATCCATCTGTCTGTCTCTCTGCCTGTCTGTCTCTCTGTCCATCCATCCATCTGTCTGTCTCCACACACAGACACCTGTCTCACTGTCCCCTCCTCTCTGTCTCACTGATGGATGATGTTACTCTCTTCATCTCTCTCTCTGTCTGTCTGTCTGTCTGTCTCTCTGTCTGTCTCACCTCCCTCCTCCATGTTGTCCTGTGTGTTTCTGTGTGTGTGTGTGTTTATAACGACAGCTCCTCTCTGATCCGGTCCTCGCCACGTGTCGCTCTGGTTTACGTTTCTGTCCAATCACGGTCGTCGTTAGTCCGAGCCCTGACAAGTGTCGAGTGTTTTTCAAAGTGCTCCTCAAATTGGTTGGACATCTGTTCCGGTCCCCAGAGTGGGCGCGGACGGCGGCCCGCCGTGGGAGGAACCGGGCCTGCTTGAGCGCTGTGAATCCCACCGGTGGGGCCGAGACTCCGACCAGCTGCTTCCATCTCAGCCGTGAATCAGAAAACCGACACTTGTCAAGCTGGAGAGCTCGCCACGAATCAGCCGGTGTGATTAGGTGTGGCCCCTCGTCTCCACGTCTTTATCTGCACATGTCGGTGTGAGAAACGCCGTCTCCACACTTCTGATATTGTCTTTACGCCCGGCGATCGTGTTCCGTAACGTGCCGGGCGTCTGAATTGTGTGGAAAAAGCAGAAATTTCTACATAGGAGGCAGAAATGGCGAGCAGAGATCAGTGGCTCCTGTAATTGCGATGCAGAGCGTCAGCGTATAACATTAATGATTCAGGAGGACCTTGAAAAATGAAAAATGCAGCTACTCACTGCTCCGTGTGCCATCGTGCACTCCGGCGCTTCGCAGTGCATTTGATGTAATTTTTTTTTTCAAATATATGTCAGTGTTTCTCTGGGAGACGATTACTGTAACATCTGAGAGCATTACAGTGCCGAGAAACTGATCTGAGAGCAGAGAGCGCAGAGTCCTGGAGTGATGCTCAGGTGAGGCAGACACCTGTAACAGCAGCAGGTTTTATCAGCCGGTGGTTCCCTCGTCTCTAAGTCAGCAGGTTTTTGGGTGAATGTCTTGAATCGGTGGTGGAGTCTGGATGTTCGAGGGGCACCAGCGTACAGAAGAGTCCCTCCATCATGTTTTATCCACCAAACGGGCATCGAAGAGTAAATACCTCACTCTTTAAAAAGGCGGCGAGGGACGGCAGCATCGTCTCACTGGTCCGACTTTGGTTGCAAACGATTCTTAACTCTGATCAGTTCTTAGTAAAGTGTCATCAGATGCTTCGGGCGGTTTTCGTTTAGGCCTCAAGAATCACAAACGTAATGTTCATCTGCGCCTGAACAGTGTGTGTCAAACGGCGTCAACAATCAAAGATCAAATGGAAAAATCCTGCAGGCTTCATGTGGAGGGAGCGAGGCCAAATACGTCGTCCCTGCAGCACTCGGTTACCGTTAAAGGAGTAAAACAAACACTTTATTAGTATTTCACAAAGTATTTTGACTAAAAGACGCCCTCGGCTCTCTGGCTGTACACAGAACCTGCAGCTGATTGTTTTATTCAGGCTGTTTCTCATCACGGTTGTGTGTGCGTGTCAGAGATGATGATGATGATGATGATGATGATGATGATGATGGTGGATATCTTTAACGAGAGCCGTGTTTGCATCGACCACAACAGCTATCTGAAGCGAACTCTTCCTCAATCTAACCTCGTGGTTTTTGTACCCAAAGCTAACCGGAGCACGAGCGCTGCGTCGTGACAAAAGTAAAGCTTGCATGTTTTTTTTTGTTTTTTTTTGCAGAAACAACATTTATTCGGACGTCTGGGTCGACTGAGCTTGGCTTCCTTTGTTGAGCTGCACGGTGGAGCACAGAGGAACTATCACGGCAGCTGTGTTGAAGGCCACCAGTTTAATGTCAACGACCGCGTGTGAGTGCGTGACTCGCTGTCAGCGGCTCGTGTGGGCGTAACAGAAGTGTTCGCATTTTCAAAAAAAACAGCGCTGATTGAATTTACCTGCCGGCCGTAGCGCAGGTTAACTCTGTGGTTTGCTGCGTGTCCGGCTCTTGTTTATGGCCAGCTGCTAAAGATCCTATTGTGATAAAGTGGCTCTTAGTCCATCCACTGAACTATTGTGCCGCTAAATGTGATATGCCGTTAACGGGGGCCATGTTGTAATTAGACTTGCAGGATTGAGTGAGAGGCCAACCGCTCGAAGAGGAAGCTGCTGCAGTTTGCGGCAGTTCGGAGGATTATTCAGAGGTAACTGTGCAGCTTTATATCATGCGGACGGAACGACCAGTGTGATGATTGAGATCATGAATGTCAAAGTCACCTTTTCCCCCCACCTTTCTTCTGTCGGAGCGCCCGGCCAGCAATCGAGACTCAGCGAGGGAGTGGATCTAATTCGTGACCCCCCTCGTGACATTTCATTCATGTTTTTCTCTCTCCCGCCGCCGCTGCACTCCGTCTCTGCCGCATTTTCTTTCCTTATCCTCCCTCTCCGCGGCGTCTCAGTGGGAGTGGGAGTGTAATTACGCAGTCAGACGGTGTTTACAGACGCAAAAGCGCCTTAATTTATTCCAACAGTTAGCAGTAATTCCCCACTTTAATTTATAGCTCCTCCGCCCTGTGGGAAAACGAAGGAGAAGCAGATAGAGAGAGACGGAGCATATGGACGCTACATCACTGAATACAGTCGGCTACAACTTCTACAAGGCGCGCGGACGTGTAAGAGGCCGTCAGCGGTGAACGCAGAGGTTTAACGGAGAGGACGCAGAACGATGTTCGTAGCTGCGTTCAGCGGACTGTCGTCACCGTCGTTTAATCAGCGCTGTGATCAGAGAGTAATTCTCACTTACCGACGTGTTTCACTCCTTGTAAAACAGGTTTCCCAGCCGGGTTTTAGCCACAAACCACAAACAGGCCAAAAGTGCATTCACGCCTCTGTTTTCTTAACTTATCGGCCTCGTTTTTTTTTCTCTAAAAGCTGTGAACAACCGGTGAGAGTGCTGGCATTGATTACACTCACGCCGCCGCCTCGCAGCAGCTACAATGGTTCTTATTGACTTTTCGGGGGGGTGTCAGGCAAGGTACAAAACCTTAATGACCGCAACAAAAGAATTATGTCAAGACGACCGGGAAAAACTGCTCGCTGAACTGCAGCAGCAGCAGCCGCCGCAGACAACACGCCTCTCCGTCCCCGACGTGAAAGCGCAGTATCGATGCAGCAGTTTGAAACAAGGAGCGAGCGAAGATGGAAGAGGAGGATCAGATGTCGCCGTCGAGGCCCGTCTGCAAAATATGTGTTGAAGACAGCGAGTGAGTCGGCTTTTAAAGGGGATCTGTGGGGCTTTGGAGAAGAAAGTCAAGGAAATTCAATCAACAAGCTGTTCTCAGAGGTAAGGTCCCCAGGTGGCAGGGTCCGCCACATATAAACAAAGTGAAACAGTATGAAAGTGTGTCGTCCTCCTGGACTCTGTTTGCCTTCGTCATGATGGTAAAACCTTGAAGGCCTCCGCAAACTGGACGATCCTGATTTACGTTCGCTCATTTAGCCTCTCAGAAGACAAACTGCGTCTCGTTTTTAAGCTAAAATGAGCTTAAATTTCCTCGATAGTCGACATTAGAGTCTAAAGCATTAACGGGACCATTAGTGTGGCGGTGCAGGAGTCAAAGTCACCGGGGCAGACGAAGAGTGTGAGGACTCGTCCTGTGTGGAAACAAAGATCATTTACAGCAGACGCTAATTAAAGATAAAAGGAAGTCTGAGTGCAAAGCGAGAGGAGGAAGATCTACGATGAAGAGGGGAGGAAGAGCGCGCGGAGCGACGGCGGCTGGAGTCGCCATCGAAATGAACATGTGCACTTCAGCAAATAGGCCGCATCTGTCGCCGGTCACACATGTCAGCGGTCAAACCACACAAAAATTGGCAGCGCGTCGGCTCATCTGGCAAGTCTCCGCAGTAATTAGGGCAGACTAAACGATATCACCGGGTTGTTCTGGTGCGCTAATAGTCAACACACGACCACGAGACTGTGACTCGCTCTGAGTCTGGACGGAATAACTTGTTGGATGTCATCTTGTTTTTAAAACAGAGCAGAAAGCAAAGTAAGGGACAAACAGGATGATGTCAAACTAAAACAACAAAGCCCGGAGAATTTCAGATATTCAACATTATTGGGCGTTACACTCCTACAGAACCAGTACAGAAGCAGAATGTTTGTTTAGTGGAACTTTTGGGTCGAAAACCAGGACGTCACACAGTTTAATCATCTTCATTCATGATGTTATTTCCAAGAGAATCAATCTATTCATTTAAAATGCGTGTTTGAACACTTCCCAGATGTACCAGACACACTCATGTGGCCCAGAGTCCACGTGGAGCGACGGCACTCGGGCGGTCCGTTCCCGTTTGCCAGATCTGGGCCAGAGCTCGGCCACGTGGCCGCCAAATCTGGGCCACAGTTGATTTCTGTTGCCGGTCCTCGCGGTATGTAGAGCGGATGACTAAATATGCAACAGAAAGAAATCGTCAGATTCTGATTCTTGTGTCGCTAAAATCTGTCTAGAGTCCAAACAAAGTCCTTCAAGGGAAGTCTTGCAACTCGGCGGCCATCTTGGCAGCTACTTCATGCTGAGAAATGTCTGATTTTCCCTGAAATAAGGTTTAAAACACTTTCCCCCCCTCACAGGTTCGACTTTGTTCAGTTCTGTTCCTTCTGGTGCACGATGTCTTGCTCTCTTACAGAAGCTCCACACAGCCTTCAGTGTTTCGAACCAGAACATTACGTTTGACCATTTAACACACTGTTTCCCACATGAATAGGAAATTAAACCAAGTGGGAACAAACGCTGCAGAGATTACCTCGAGGACGCTTCATGTCGGGCGTCAGCTGGTTCTGAGTGTGATGTCCCCGTCGAACTGGAGCATTAGATCCCTGTAGAGAGGGAGATGGATCAATCTTCTGTCTGGATCGGAAACAAGCATGTAGTTTTTTAAAGGGGGGGGGGGCTGTTTCTTGATATTTTTCACAGTAAAAAAAGAAGAAGTTATAAATCATCACAGGAGGAAGTTCCCACAAAAAAAAAAACCCCTCAAGACCCGATATGAGAACTTCATAAAACCCAATCACAGAACCGTTTGTGGATAATAAATTTAGTTTGCGGCGCGTGATCTCGCCACAGCCTCCCCGTTTTACTACAAACGCCTCACAGCCTCCTTCGTCTTAAACACATTTACATACGGAGAATTGTGACCGCGCAAAGATTAAAGCACTGAAGTTGAAACTGCTCCACCTGTCACATCACGTGATTGTAAACGAGCAAGACAAAACAGGGAAAATTACGCAACGTTGAAAGGACGCTGGAAATTTCACATTCGCGTGACGGTAAGTGGGTTTTTGTTTCTTGTTTTTTTCTTTTTGTCGGAACCATAACGATGTGCTTCCCGACCGTGTCACCTCTCTGAGAGACTATAAACACAATCACATCCCGTCTCTGTCATTCACACAGACGTCTCATTCTGCCTTTAAAACTATTCATCCAGCTGCATTTCCTTCATCTGAAACTGAAACTAAGAAATAACATAAAAAACAGGCAGTAGTCGGGTACACGGCGTCAATCTGCACCTGAAGAGGAGGGAAAGGAAATACGTTTTAATGCTGGATAATAAAACTGGATATAAAGAGGCGTGGAAATACCCGAGGGAAGAGTTAAAATGTTCATTTCAGACTTTAATACCCCCCTTTTTTTCTTTTTTCTATTCATGCAATCAACAGAGCGTCTAACCGCGCTGCAAAGGGTACTGATCCATTACAGCCTGATAACAGTCATTCTGACAAAATGAACTGACTCAGACCGCTCGACTAAAAACCCCAAAGCAGCTGTCGGATTCAACTTAAATGACACGACCTGCTAACTAATAAACCCCAAACTGCTGGATTTATTGGCTCCGTCCTTGTGGGTAATTTGATTATATTTTTATACGAGCGGTGTTGCTCTCGTCTCTCTTTTCGTCTGTCCTTGTTGCTCCTGCTTCGCTAAATGCTCCGGGGATCCTCTTCCTGCCGGAGGGGGGAGAGGAAGAAGAATTACTGTCAGGCTGGACTCCTTCAGATTACAGTGGAGAGAGAGAGAGAGAGAGAGAGAGAGAGAGAGAGAGAGTCGGGCCTCCTGTTATTTTTTCGCCATACCAAGTGGCATTCTCCCCGCGGGACTCGCCGAGACACAGCCAAATATTTACAGAAGCACACGTTGCTTAAATCCACATGGCCAGCCATCATTTGCACCCCTGCAGAGGCAGATGTGAAGCGTTCTTGGCATCGAGCAGGCCTGGCACAGCGGGGCGAGCGAGGTAGGGAGGAAGCCGAGAGGTGAAGAGAGAGAGAGGGGGGGCTCGGGGTTAAGTAGGCGTCTGGGCACAGCATCGCCGCACGACGGAGGGACGACGGCGGCGGGAACGCGGCTTGTTGATATTCCGTGTTTTTTCTTATCTTCAGCAAATCCAGCGAAAAGACTAAAGCCAACAATGAACTGATGACATTAACAAGCGCTGTTTGTGGAGCTGGAGCCCGATTCATCTCCGCAGAGCTGCAGCGTTTAAAAAGGGAAACACTGCTGAAAATCCATTAATGAGCCACACGGCTGCACCGGGTGCCAGGAACACGGGCGCTGTGGTTCTGAGTCGATCCAAACTGCTGCTGTAAATACTCACTAGTGCACCAAGTGTGTATTCATCCACATATATAAATAGTCCCTTAACAAATGCAAGGCCTACTCCTGTTTGACATCTAGAAGTTTTAGGTTATTAGTTAGGCACAATGTTGCACGTGCATGTCTGGGATGACGTGGGATGATTTTACATCAGGAGCAGTTTTGGGTTCAACATCGAGCCCAATGACACTACGACATGCAGACCAAGCGGAATCGAACCAGAGACCTTTCCGGTAACAAGACGCTGTCTCCCTACTGACTTTCTATGGAAACAAGCAGGACCAGTTTGTTGAAGTCTCAGTAGCTAACTAGCTAGCTCGCTAAGGTGGATAACAGCTCGAATGTTGCGTTCCCCCCGTTTGGAGCGAAGGTGCTGCACTTGGCGCCCAGGTTGCTAACGTTAGCGGTTGATAGCATGAAGTTGTGAACGATGTGCGACTTCACATCTCTTTTCTCCGTCTCCATCAGATAAACATCAGGTGGCACTGCAAAAGCCAGCTACAGCCAGAAGAAGGAAACTGCTTCGTCGGTTTGGTCCTTACACGGAATTTATTGACAATAACAAAATATAAATTATGGGCGGCCTCATCCTTTAATAGACCGCGGAGGGTGAGTTATTCTCAGCATAAAGCTCGTCCCCCACAACCGCTGAAGACTCGCTAAATTACTTATCAAAGATTCCTCATTGGTGATTCCCAATTAATGATCTAATTTTCCACACCGCTGAGCTGACTTACTCCGTCCCACAACATACGGGACAGAAATATTGGAGGCAGGGAAGTGAGACAAAATCACCACAGATGCATATTGTTGAGGGGGATGTTAACAGGAAGTCTCCTCATACATCACCTGGACTGCACCTTCCTCACGTGGACAACATGTACAGCTTCACCACGATGTGTCTCATTAAAACAGAGAGATTGTAATCATTCGTTTTGATTTTATTTTTTTTTGTTGTTTATTTGGTTGTTTGCTCCCCTGCAGGCTCGACGGTTCGTTAACTCGCAATTACAGTTAGAGCTCCTTCCAATTTGGAATTAAACCCAGTGATTCCGGTTCTCATTAAGTCTCTACATCGGCGGCTCACAAAGCGGGTGCACCCTGGGACGCCTTAAGGACGAGCCGGCAGGACCACGAAACCTCATTTTTTCATTTATCTTTTTTTTTTGTTTGTTTTTATGACATTTGGCAACCTTTTAAAAAAAAAAAATTAAAATTAGCTACACTAACGATGTTATACCCTCACAGACTGTGAGGAGCCACACGTCATAATCAGCATGTTGAAAAACTCTGGTTGCCATAGTAACACAACACGCTTTATGGCTCCAGAGGTTTTTTTTTGTTTGTTTTGTTTTTTTTTTTTTTAAAGGTGGTGTCAGCAGTCGGAATAAATAGACGTCAGGAGCCGAGCTGGACGGACACGCCACAGTAAACAGAGCTCAAAGACAACATGATACATCTCAGCCCTCAGTGTAGTCTGACAGGACTGACACATCACAGCCCTCAACACAGTCTGACAGGACTGAGTGTGATACCACCTGTCAGTACAGTCAGACCTGCAGGTTGTGATCTCTCTCTCTCTCTCTGCAGGAGCAGCAGCCTCACGTGTCACCTCAGTAAAAAATACCTGCAACCGCGTGCACCTCAAATACGTGTAACATGTTTATATTAAAGGAGGCCTGTTGTGCTTTTTGATTTTTTTCTCCTCTCCATCAGTATTTAATGTTCTTGTGCATGTAAAAGATCTTGAAAGTTAAAAAGGTCAAAGTCCACACCAGCAGATGCTCCTCTCTCCCATAGAAAACACTGCTCCTTAAACGCCTCGTCAGTCGTTATGTATTTGCATAATTTATGTCTAATGGCTAGCTTAGCACGTAAGAGTTAAATTAGCACAGCTGCTCTGTTGTTGTTAGCAGTGCTGGCTCAGGCGTGTATGGACCGACCAATCAGAGCAGACTGGGTATTCAGGAGGGCGGGGCCTTAAAGAGACAGGCGCTGAAACACGATACGGACTGAGGGGAAGTACAGAGCTGCTAAACCTGTTCTAATAGTGACCCAAAAATAAATGATGAACCTGAAACTTTAAATTAAATATTTCTCCTTAAACTGCAGAGCTCCTGTTTGTATTGATGTGATATGAAAAAACATGATAGCAATGTTATTAAATCCACTGTTGTAACACATCTGAGCAGGTTAATCTGCCAAGATGTGGCTGAAAACTCTGGAAAACGTAAAACAACAAAACATAAAAATAAAACATAAATAAATAGATTAGCTAATGATTAATGATGCTCTGTTGCATATAATAATCTCATGTGTCTGGCTGTTTATTTCTAAAAAATAAGAATTGATGTTTGGGCCGAGAAATCGTGAGATAGCTTTGTGCAGTCTGAAGCAAAGTGGTCGGTAATAACTGAACAAATACATATTTAATGAGTTGACCTGGAAAGAGACGAGAGGGTAAAGTGTGAGGCAGGAAGCCGATCTGTAATTGAACAGTGAAACGGTTCTCGGGGCTGCAGGAGATAGAAATGTTCGGTGCCTTTAAACGGTGTTATTTAAGGGAGCAGCTTCAGTGGCGCTGACAGGCCTCGCTTCCCCGGGAGGAGCCCTCTGGGAGGGAGACTGAGGGCAGCTATCGATCCCCTGATCTGCTCTGCATGTGGGCAGGGAGTCACAAGTGCAGCACAGTCCTTTATATCCCACTAACCTGCATGAAATGGCTTTATGGCAGGAGGAGGCTGAAAACCTTTTTTCTCGAGTCTGCGAGGAGGTCAGAGCTGCGTCCGGCTCCCTGGTGCAGTAAATGGCTCGGTGCCAGGCGGAGCAGAGCAGCGCTGGATGCTGCCGTCGTTTGATTTTCCGTCACACCTTTCTCATCTGTCCGGTCCGCAGCAACATCTGCCAGAATCTCCACGGGATCACAAAGGTCACGCGGGACAGATGTTGTCTCTCTGACACCTGAAGTTTACAGTAAATGACCCTTTTTTGCTGTAATCAAGCGACTGCTGGCTTTGCTAAACTGGCATATTAATATGATTAAGGACGATTTCATCAAAGTCAGAGTTGGAGATCATTTCAAGAGCTTTTGAAAGAGACGGCTGCTGTTGGTTTATAGATTTTACACATTGTCAACCAACTCTCATTATTATACCTGACTTTCTTCTGCTGTTTTGTTATCATCAGAAGGCTGCTGGTTCAATTCCCATGTAGAAGTTTCCTGGAGTAAGATACCCAGAATCCCCCAAACTGCTCCTGCAGCCACCGCCATCAGCGTATGACTGTATGAATCACTGTAAGTCGCTAAATGTACTGTTACTATGATTTGTGGGACTATTTTCAGCTGCGGATGAATTCACATTTAGTGCCATATAAGTATTTTAGGGATCTGCTCAAACTGAACTTCAGCGCCTGTGTTGATCATAATAAAGTAACAAGTCCTCGACTGCGACAGCGCGGTTGATTAATGTGTTTTTAATAGTTTTTGGGGAACAACAGAGCTCTACGCCGCGGAGGAATGAGACACGTCAAGGCCTTTCACGGAATTTGTCGTCAATTAGGACAACGGCAGGTCAGGAACAGAGGAAACTGAAGGTACTGAATACTAAACGTACGTCCTCGTCTGCCTCACAGAGGAAAGTTTGCCTCTCACGAGAAGATGTTTGCACTATCAGATGCAACCGAGGCCGGAAACAATACATGAGAGTGTCCGCGAGGCAACCGAGGAGGAGGAGGAACTAAATAAGTGATGAAGCGACCACAACACAGATTTCTTCCATCATTGTGCGTTATCAAACTGCCTCACCACACACACACACACACACACACACACACACACACACACACACACACACACACACACACACACACACAACTCCTGCTGCATCCAGCCTCTGAATCAGGAAAGCTTTTCATGTCTTGTGTTTCAGCACGTGTGTCCTGTGAATACGTCGTCGCTGTCGGCGCTCAGCTGTTCACATTAAAACATCAGCTCGGAGCGATTTAGCGTCCGTTAAAAAGAGCAGCGCCGGCTCCACAATAGAGCCGATTGTGTTTCCTCTGGATCGGTGATCCTCTGCGCTGCATGTCGGCCTGGTGTGTGCGCCTGTAAAGGCACTCATGCATTACAAGGGCTTGACCCAGATCACAGATAGACATGATAATGCATGACAGGTTGTCCTTTTGAAAGGCGGCCCCCGTGTCCCGAAAGGCAGACTGGCCATTCACGGCATCCATGTCTGATACCCTGACGGACAAAAGAAGGGTCTGCTCCTGCTGTAATGTGGGTTTCTCTTTATATTTCACTGCATGTTGATTCAATCCCACCCTACACCAGATCATCACGTCTGTATATTCATGTGAGCAAATCACTCCAATCTGAAGCATCAGGAAGTTTTCAGTGTCTCATTTTATTCCTATAACACGATGATTCAGAATATATTTGGCATATATTTGGCATCGTTAGAAACTTTTAAGATCCCAACGTAGTTTAAACTTCTGATCACAGCAGAGTTCAAGAGGTCGTTTAGAGAAATGTCCTCCGAATGTCTTTTTTAAACTTTGGACGATGTGAAGATTAGATCCACAGAAAGCCGCGCAGACAGTTTTATCGGAGTTACGAGCTAAAAATACTCGGATGATGTGCTCACATAACGGGACGTGAACTTAGGCACAGTTTCCATGGCTTCTGTGAGCACATCCAGATTACATTTATCCATTATACATGGGGACGTGTGAGCACGACATTAAAGATGAATACGAATAGCTTAGCCCTTTACTTTAAAGGCACTCCTCGCAAAACAAACAAAGACGATGTTTTATTCAGATAATCTCATGTCGTCAAGCCGAACCACAAATTCCTCTGCTTTGAGTTATTCAGAGTTAATGAGGCTGAATTTATCCTCTGAGTGGAGTCATCGGGGGGACACGTAGTCCACGTGGAGCGGAAGTGACAGTTCATCCCGGTAGAACATTTTGCATTTTGTACTTCGGGTCCGTTAACTCTGTTTGACCTGTTTGAACGTTAATCCTACAGTTTGTCTGATCCGATGATCTGACGGGATTCTACTTGTTTCTGTTTCGTGCACTAATAAATAAAGAGTTCAAAACAGCAGCGGTGAGCACTGATACTTCAGGCCGGACCGCACCTTGATTTCTTTGGAGGTACAGTGAGCATGCTGAGGAGGAGAAGAAGAAGAAGAAGAAGAAGAAGAAGAAGAAGAAGAAGAAGAAGAAGAAGAAGAAGAAGAAGAAGAAGAAGAAGTGCAGCTCAGTTGAAATGCTGAGCGGTACGGTGGCCCTGAGAGCGCAACACACCGCAACTCGAGGAGACACATGCAAATAGACGAAACACAAGTAAATGAATAAAACATCTTCATCAATTTGACAACCCATGCACAGCGTTCAGGGAAAACAAAAAGCACTGCAAAGTCAGGAAAATACAGAAAATACAACCAAAACCAAACAAACGCTGTCGGACAGACACACAGAACCAAGATGAGTCACGATTCTGAACGAATATCTGCGATAATATCTGGATCAATCAGGCAATCAATCAATCCTGTCTGACTTCGTGAGCCACAAACCATGTCAACAAATGACACGTCCCAGATTTATTTACTGCACCTGCCTGTGTTTTATATATTTGGTTATATTTCCTGTTATGTGCTTGTGTTTCACGTCTGTAGTGTTTCTCTGCATTTGCTTGTTTTTTTTTCGTTATAGAGCGACTTTTTCTGTAAATCTCAGTGAGATTTCGCGTCTGCTAATCTGGTTTTAACATTGAGGCATGGAGACGGAATCGATAACGTGAAGGCGACAGTTTGAGCTCGGCATGTTCTGCAGCTGATCGTATCTCCTGCTGCATGTAAACACACTCGGCTCGTCTGCATCTCGGTTCTGGTTGGCATTCATCTCTCTTTATAATCTAGTCTGTTAACGTTTCTCGCCGTCTCCTCCAGCATTTAACCTTGTCAGAGATAGGCTGGGATCCATTAAGATTTCCTGAAAGGGTTGAGCATTACAGGCTCATTTAGAATGACTTCCATTTTTAATAAACTGCTCACAGCCCCCTGCAGATCAGATACCGAGGAGGTGCACTTAACAATGCCAGGGAGATAGATATGCCTCATAATTTATACTAAGCAAAAAGCTTCGGAAATCACACCGCTGCACTCGCCGTGGTTTTCTGTTTTGCTCTTGCTCCTTCCTTCCTCTCTGTGAGCTTCCTCTTCCTCGCGCTCTTCAGTTTGACGTATTCAACATGTTTAAAAGCTGCCTCGTCATCCGTTCAGGACCGCCCTGGTGTCAGTTTTTACAGGCTGTAATGAGGTTTACCTTTTTCTTTAACAGACTTGGATTATTTTGTTTGTGGCATGGCATCGGCCGCTGCCAGCTGAGCCCATAACAGTCTGAACGGGCTTGTTAAAGCAGATCACTGGCAGAGACGCTGTCCTGTAGATGTAGATATCCTGTTTTTTTATTTTTTACACAACACACTCGGAGATGACGCTGATATTCACCACACAATCGCGCCTAAAGACAGACGTGTGCGGAAAGGCAATGATCGCACCTCAGCTGAACCAGAAATGATGGGATGAGAATAAAGCGACCGGGGTTAACAGACAGCGAGAGGGGTGATGGGTGCCAGAGGGGAGGGTGAGGTTAATGGGATTGGTGGAGTAAAAAAAAAAAAAAGAAAAAGAAAAGTGTCGGGGAAGGCTGCTTAAATGGAATGTGAATTGAAAATGCCTTTTTAGCTGCTGAATCAATACGCACTCTCTCTGTTTCGGAGCATGTGGCGGGAGAGGTGAGAGGGTGGCGGGCGAGGAGGAGAAGACCCCAACGCATCGATTTAAACACACAACATCTCAGACACACTCTCTTTTCTTCATTCACAAGCAAAGTACGTCAGCTACCTTGCCATCCTCCCCGTTCAATTTGAAAAAGAAAAATTCACAGCTGAAGAAAACACGTCCTTATCCTTCCAATATCTGTTGGGTTGACCTGCGTGATCAAGTGAAAGCAGCTCACTGTGCACGGCATTAAATCATTTTTTTTTTTTTTTTTCCTGCAGATTTCCATTCACAGATGAAAGCTGCTGCGAAATTAAAGTTACATGTGTAAATGCCACTGAGTCAGCGGAGGACAAAAGGCAGGCGGGAGGAAGAAGACAGAACGACAGAAAAAAAAAAAAGATGATTCTCACCCGTCCGCTAACACAAGGTCGTTGGCCGGCGATGCGCGCAAAACAACCTGCAGAGCTGAAAACGTTTTCATTCGGAGCCCTCAGTCGTCGCCGGTGGAAAAAAGCTCTTCAGTGGTTATTTTTCAGTTCCTCACTTCAATTAAAAAGGAAGCTGTAAGCTATGAAAATGTGTTGACCCGTCGGTTAATGAAACCTCTCAGCGCAGTGAAATAAACTCGAACAGGAAAATGTCGCCCGGTTCAAAACTTTAGTCCCTGACATTTGGCAGCTCGACCGACGGCAGGGAGAGTGAACAATGTCTGTTTCTTTCTGAGGCGCTCGAAGCAACTCAAGGTAACAGAGACGCATTCGTTTTGACTGTGCGCCGTCTTGTAACGGGTGAATAACGTCTATGTCACAGTGTCTACGTCTCCACAGACGGGCCTCACATCTAAACTCCCTCTAAAGACTGTCAGAGTTGTAATTTAGATATTTAACAAACGCTGAACACACTAAAAAAAAACAAGGAATCCAGAAAATACAAGAGCATACAAATCGATGAAAAGTCAAGGAGCAAAAAATCAGAAACATACCAACAAGGAGACACAGGAGGGAGACACAGGGTGGCATCACAGAGGGAGACAGCACGACCTGACAAACACAAAGACTACACACAGACACACTAACGAGGCGATCAGGTACAGGTGGTGGAGTGAGGCGGGAAAAAGGACAGGTGAGAGGAAGGAACAGGAAGAACACCGGAAGGAGGAAGTGAAAAGCAAGACGCAACACATGAGGGCAACACTTTCAAAATAAAACAGGAAACAAGAGAATATAAAACACTGGGATCATGACAGTAGAAGCAGCTGTTTTTATTTGGAATGCTAACTTTAGCTAATTAGTTACCAAATATGTTGTTTAACCTCGAAATATGGCTCCAGATTTTCATCATTCATCACTTTTTCATTTGTTTGTCCATCAGGAAATGATGAAATGATGACAATATGTCAGATTCCCAACATTTATAGGACTTGAAACCCAGTTTGGTGTTTATTTTATAAAATATGGTGCCACCAAGAGTGAAACAGACAATAAATAAACATATCTACCCCAGTTCAACCCCCTCGAGTTATGGTCACTTCTGGCTCCATGAAAAACAAGCTGGCAATGTCTTGTGATGCCGAAACAAGACTCCACAAGCCAATTCCAAGAACGCAACGCAATAGTTTCCTCATCAGAACTTACCTGCTAGTTAATTTTGTCATTTGCTGTGTCTCGATTCAAGGTCTGCATCCTTTGAAAGCGAGTCCTTCAGAGAGACCTTGGACGGTCTCGCCTTTGGAGCATTTCCTGGTTGCGTCACCAGATGTTTTACCTTTACATCAGGATTTCTGCCACCCAGGCTCCCGAAAGTGACGATCTACGCCACGCGATGTCGTCATCCTCTCTCTTTTTTTCTTCTTTTTTGGGTGGGAAAAGAAGAGGGAAAAGAAGGAGCATCTGGAGGAGCTTTGTGTGTCGTAGTGACGTATTTGGCCTTCAGATGCTCCTCTGAAGGATGCAGACCCTGAACTGAGACCCAGCAGTTGTCTCCCATCTATAACGCAGGTTTTCAATCCCGACTCAAGATCACCCCGTTGACACCAGCGTGACGTCATCACAGTTATTTTTCCAGAGTCACAGAAGTAACAGTGATGCTCCTTAGAATTCACTCGTCACACAAACCTCGTTCTCTGACCATTTCTCCTGCAGCACGAGTCAACACAGCGTCTTGAAGCTCTCAGACATCCCAACCGAACTGTCCAGCAGAGGAACAGCTCGACCTGCATCTGCTCCGAAGACTCATCAACAAGTGAGTTATTCCTACAGCCTGATTGTGCGACTGCTAAATGCTTCCCCCCCCTTCTTCTCGTGTGCTGCTGACTGAAGGAAGTGCACTCTGTTTCTTGGGTCACGTCCAACCTGCGCCGGCTGTAATTGATGATTTTGAGCGAGTGTTCCATCCAGCTCCGTCTTTGTCGTGCTCAATATATTACATTTTTATTCCGTGCAAATCATCCACCCGGGGATTGATTTGATTAATGGCTCAATGACACATTATATTCATGTTACCCATCGCTTCTCGATTGCTCACTCTGGCTCTCCGGCGCTCTCGTCGGTGCCAAACCCCCCTACTGACCCCCGGTGGCGTGGGATTTATGGTGCAGTGCTCAGGTCCACGGACAGCGTCAGAGTTCATGAAACTTATCAGTGAACTAATAGAGCGTCGTGGATTCTATTATCACATACCACATATTTTAATAGTGCATTAATATTTCATTAAGCGCCCTCATTAGTTAAAACACTTAGTGTACAGTTTTTTAACATCAGAGGCAGCCGCGCTCTCGTACTCAGCTCAGATCTGCAGAGCTGGTTTTTTAGCGCGACATTACATTTCATTGCTTCGTTAAAGCAGCAAGGTCTCACGCTACGAGGTAATGTTACTCATTACAAAATATTGTTGTCCACGTTCTCATGGGAGCTTCTATACTTTAGTGCACCGCAGATCTAATAACAGCTTTTTATGGTGTCTGCAGGACTGTTAATACGCCTAAGATGACATTTTAACTCTAACCTCTGATTAATATTTAATCCCTAACGATATCTATAACTGTTCACCGGCTTTGTGTGAGTTTATCAGCAAACATTTGCCTCTTCCAGCAGAGACAAAAGTCTTGCCCTTCAGAAGAGTGCAGCTGTTTGTGAGCGATGCGGTGCCAATAACTGCTGCAGCACACAGTCGGTGGAATATGTGAAGCGAAGAGTTTGATTAGCCCAGAGGCTCTGCAGGGGATTCATCTGCTGCCAACAATCAATGAGCGGGCTACAAAGCATGCCAATCACTTTTATTGGTTTCTCCTTGCTATTGTGTTATCACATGCATCATCGCCACCAGTGTGATATCACCTTATGTGGCTCTATTGTCGTGCCGATCTGCAGGGTCCGCAACTTTGGTCCGGTGAAATATCTCAGTGACTATTTGATGGTTTGTGTTGAAACCTTGTTCAGGTGTTCACGGTGCTCAGAGGACGAACGCTAAAGACTTTTCTTCTAATGCTCCATGAGGTTAACATTTGTGGTTTTGGGTCAAAGGTCACAACAGCTACTGGACTGACTGCCATGATATCAGCACGCAGAAAGTTTTGATATATATAAAGTGAAGAGACGGCACTTTAAAACTTTGTGTCAGCTCGTTCTATCATTTTTCTTGGGTTGATTTTACGCATTATGATGATAATTCAGGTCCAGTTTGAGCAGCAGTTCTTGGGCCAGTTCTGAGGTGTGTTGGTGAGAGAATCACGACCGGATCTGTGCCGAGTTATTCCTTCTGGCCTGTGAGATTTGGACTATTATGGGTCAAAACTGTTCTGGCTTCCTGAACAGCGACTGGTGATCCTCTAACACTCCCAGCTTCAGGTGACTTTACGTTGAGTCCTAATATCAGTAACTGCATCCATCAGAGCCGGTCGAGGTGTTTCTCTCCGCTGGTACGTGAGAACAAGTGTCATTTTGTGAGAACGTGTGACTCTGTCTGGTCCTGTGTAATGGATCTCTTGTATCATTAGGATGGGCACCGCGTCCTCTCATGTCCTGCCCTGTGTCAGCCCTGTCCTGCTCCTCGTGTCCTGCGCTGTTAATTGCCGCCTCGTCCTGAGCGATGGTTCACGCGCTGATGTGGACTAATGAGGTAAATGTAGCATGTGACAGTATTAAATCCAGTGCGACTGACCGTTGTAAATCACATCAAGTCAGGAAAAATATTATTAGGCGTTTTTAAACCACGATACTCTGGACACATTTCATAATCTTTCACAATGAAGGGAAAGACGGAGCAGGAGACAAAGGACACAGGACAGCACGCAGCAGCCACCTAATGGTGGATACGGGATATTGTAGCGCTGCAAACAACTCAGACGTGAGCCAAGAATCAGAGCTGACGGGTCATCAGGCCACGTGGACATAGAGTATGAGCATCAGCATGTGTGATGTGAACCTTTTTACATAAGGACAGATAGAAGATCATCTTAATCTTTAAAAAATAATAACAACGGCTCAAAATACGCATTAACATCAGCAGCACAGACAAATGTTACACTGCCTCTGCAGCAGGCTGTGGATGAACAGCAGGGGAGTGAAAACTAACACACAATGTTGGCAGAGGGCTGAAATCACTCGTTCCATCCAACATCATGTTGCTGTTTTAAATAAATCCAGTGAAAGATTTCAACATGAGGAAACTCCAAGGACATGAAGATCAAGCAGATATAAAACAGAGATTAAAGTTCGACAGCGTGCAGCCCACCTGCTCGTGACCCTCCTGCCAAGACAGAAATCATCTGCACCGTATTTGTGATTAATTCATCGTTTTATACAATATGAGACAAGACCTCAGCATGTCAGCTGCCAAATACACTTGTGAATGCTGGAGACAATTTAAGACTTCAGACGAGGCGCTCTGATGTTAGAGGGTTACCAATTAACATCAGATTTTAGAAATTAAAGTGTGTTTACAGGTACTGGAGCATATGTGAAAAAGTAGTATAAAGCCTCGTGTGGCTCCACAGGAAAGCTGCATGTTGTCTGATAAACTGCCTCCAGTAATTTCCCAGTTGAATTGTGGGTAATGTAGGAGCCAAGTATTTTCAGAGCAGTCCACTGCTCCTGTAGCACATTCTTCTTCTTCCTTTTTTAAACTTGTTGCCAACATTACCAACAAAATCACTCTGTGGCATTACTTAATTACTTTTAAACACACTTTAAAGGCGCCATATGAGAGAAATTTGGCTTAAAAAAATAAACAAAGTATCAACTGAATGGGATTAAATAGATGTTTCGCCATCCTGCGTTGTGTTGAAGAGACCAACTAGTTCCTGCCCGTCTTATTTCATAACACCAATCTAAGCTTGCAGTCTGGACCGCTAGCTGCACGGCTTACCGAGCTAACTGAGCTAACTAGCTAACAACAGCGGTTATTCTATTGTTATGCTGCCCCCTATTTGTTTGAAGTGACCTCTAAGAGGTAGCAAATTGTTTACGTATTGCACCTTTAATGTGTAACATTGGTGGAGTTACTCTTTAAGTCTCAACCACGATCTGTCTCCGGTTAGCAAAGTTAAGATGGCGCACTAATTGCTGTTTAAAGCAGCGGCTCTTAAGATAAAAGACATTCACATCCACAGGGGAACTTTGTAAAAACCTGGCCGAGCATCAGATAACGATTCTCAGAAGTCCACGCAAGCCCCGATTTGTCCCGTCTTTTTTGTGGAGTTGGCTCAGACTGTGCTATTGTAGACAGACGCTAACAAATGATGGGGGATTTAGATATAGTTTAATAACAGATGAGATTTTGGGGTTTATGAATGGCATCACAATTTAGGAGATGATCTTACTCTGTGGTTTAAGGGCTCATCCTGGCAGCAGGAGCATCGTTTAAGGAGGAGCTGACAGAATGGCCTCTGTCACATGGAAAGGTTATTAAACTCCCTCTACTATTTGTATCTGCAGTACCAACAATTCAAAGTCAGCAACATCTGTACGAACACATCTCGGCGTTGTTAAGTGCCGACGACACTCAAACGAACGAGCATTCACAGAACAATTACAACACCCAAAAGACCAAACACACGACGATCTATTTAAAAGTAATGTTTATTTTGCACCGACCAAAAAAAAATCTTAGGTGCAAAAAAAAAAAAGATAAATTCCCAGTTACGACATCAGTGACAGTGCATCTCAGCAAAATAGTAATGCTCAAAAAAACAAATGAAAGAGAAGAAAATGTCATTTACTACAACAACAAAGAATATCAACACCAATAAAAGCACAGTTTCTTAAGTAAAAATTGCAAATGTTCAAACACAAACAACCATTTACCTTCAAAAAGACAAAGGCGGCAAACGACAAGTAAATAATACAGTAACTTGCAAAAAACAAAACAAAAAAAAATGCTTCATCTGGTACAGAAACATCTAAAACCAACCTCCCAGTGCTTCTCACGCTCTCTCACACACACACACGCTCACACACACACACAATGTTGGTACACAACAAGCGCCAATGTTATCATCAATCCCATTACCACAGCATTAAAATCAATCACATGTAATAAATATCAGTGAAAGCACCTTTAAAGCTGAAATGTGTTTAATTGATCAACTGACTGTGCAACATGTAAAAAAAAAAGAAAAAAAAAAGAGAGAAAGTCCAATAAAAACATGATCAGGAGACTAATATACCGATAAAACAGTTGTCAGATCTTTAAATCATTACATCGTTTTTTGCTCTGAATCAAGGATGAGTATTTACACACCAGGTCTCTCAGGTTGGTCTCACACAGAACTCATTAAGTGTCTCATTCTGGAACATAATTTGAACTGCAAAAACCGTACAATATTTTTAAAACCACAGCTGTAAAAAGACCCTTTCACCCCAAGCTGAGGTCAACTGAGGGCCGACGATGTTTCACTGTATCAAATCAGATTGTATCTGCGTTAGCCGCGATGGCGCTGGTTTGACAGGGCACCAGAAAAAAGTAAATATAATACCCTTTTAGAAATTCACAAGCCAACAGCGATTCTCATGCTCAATCACCAAAAATGAGTTTTGATCTAATCTTAGTGCAAGGCTGCACTTTGTGTAGCGTAGAAACATTCTGGGTGACCTTTCCTAATGAGCCCCAGATACCAAAATATAGAAAAAGTCCTTACAGTTAATCATCACAACAGATTAGCATGCTAGAGATTTTCAGACCGGCACAATAATGCGAGTAATTTACAGCAAGTATGACGAGGAAATCACACTCTTAACGACTGCGTCTTCATCGGTTTTATACAGGTGCTACTGTCGGACACTTGTACGTCAAGACGAGCTCGGATTGGATGACAAAAACACTCTATCGGAGCCGTCGATCAAGACATGCACTCCATGTTGTGTTCACTGGGAGCGGTGGAGTTGGTAGTGTAATGGAGGTGTGGCGCCCTTTGGAATGGCGGTTAAAACCGTCTGCATCCAACAGACTTTTAACAACAGCGTCACTCCTCCTCTGCAGCCTCAAAGCTTTTACGTATCACAAGCATTTTCTTCTGTGTTCAGTCCTTCCAGCAATTTGCTTTTTTTTTTTTTTACCATTCCATCATGTATATTTACATTCTCTGCAAATAGTGCAAACATTTCACAACTGAGAAAAACAAGACGTTTTAATTTTTTTGGGTGCCCACGTGTGTCACAGCACTTGTGGCCAATCGTTTGCTGTCTTTTTTTCCCCAAACAATCATAGCATGTGGCAAATAGCTCGTACAATCAATCTGTTAGGACTGCTAATTTCTGGAAGGACTATTCATTTGCTTTGTGCAGATTTGTGTGTTTTCGGCTCGATCGATGTATTAACTGCTGTGCTGTTTATATGGCTTCTGCTCATTTATGGCTCCTTTTTCCCTTTATCCCTATTTAGCCAGGCACTGTTTCTTACCCACAGTGAAAGTAGGTAAATATCTCATTTTAGTGTGTCGTATCACCGCAATATGGTGGGAGAATACTGAATAAGTACAAATGTTCCTCAAGGCCACAGATTTCTGTACATCTAGACCTTCTACTCTAAGAAAATACACGTTTGGTTCGGGGAGAATACGGCATGATGAACGAAGCTCTGTTAAAAAGCGGAATTCGATTTTGTATGTAAAACTAAACACTAACTTAAACCAGCCTTTCGGTTTGTCAGTATGGGGTTTTTTTTTGGATCTTGCTGACCCCATCATCACTGGAGAACATCATGTTGGCAGTATAAGCACATACCACTTCCGTCTGCTCTCTCTCTCCACTTCACTTCAGGCTAGCTCTTCTTCGGGGTCACAGTCTGCTTTGGCTGTGCTTTGGATGCTGTTGCAGAGGCAGAGGAGGAAGTGGAAGAAGAGGAGGAGGAAGAGGATGAGCTCCAGCGGGTCTCCACGCCTGTGCTTGTCATCTTCAGCTTTCGTCGCTTTGCGAGGGGAGCGTTGTCGACACTCTTCAGAAAGAAGCCCTCTCTTTTACCGCGGTTGAAAGCCTGATGAGGGAGGAAGGATGACACACATTAAGCACACTTTATATCTACTCAAAGAGCCTGTGCGATGATTGGTGCACTATTCTGTTATTACCTTGTAAGTGGCGTTAACATAGGTGCGAACAGTAGGCCCACTAGACTCGAGCACATCTGGTGTGCACAAAGGAGTGGTGGACATGGATGCTCCGCCCTGCAGCCAGCTGTTCTCTTTCAGATCAGAGAGTTTGAGACGCCTCTCAGGATCCACCGTCAGCAGGCCTGAAATCACAACAGATGAAACAAGTTATACAAAGACAAAACAAGCTCACTTGTTAAGAGATAGAGTTGAAAAAACATCACATCCATCACGTTCTCCAACGCCTCAGACACAAATGAAGCATTCATAACTTAACGTAACGTGGCCGGAAAGCAAACAGCAAATGTGTGACTAAAAACCTTTCACAAGCTCTTTGGCATCCTCCGATACGCCCTTCCATGCTTCCCCCTCCAATGAGAAATCACCCTCTTTAATCTTCTGCATGATGTCAGCGGCATATGATGAGGTCATCCCACGCTGCTCGCTCTGAAACGGCACCTGGCCTGACAGCATGGTGTACTGATGAAAGCACAGACAGAGGCATTAGTATCTCACTTAGACTCACTGATGGCTTAGATTAACGGTCTTAGGGTTAAAATTACCAGGATGACCCCGAGACTCCAGAGGTCGCAGGCTTTGTCGTATCCTGCACTTTCAAAGAGTTCAGGTGCAGCGTACTGCAGCGTGAAGCAGGGAGTCTGCAGGGGGGCGCTGCCTGCAGGGCAGAGGCGGGCGAATCCAAAGTCTATTACTTTCAGCACCGAGTCCTCCCCCTCGTCTGCAAACAGTACGTTCTGTAGAGGAAACACATAAAATCCACCATTTTACTCTCTTCTTTGTCTTCAGTTCTTACACTCAGGGCTCTGTTTACTGACAGCAGAAGGACCGCTAAATACTACAAGTTGATTTTTCTAACCTTGCTGTACGCTTTCCTTGTGTGCACATGTGGTGTAAATGTGGGAGTAGAGGTCAAACAGATGGCAGATTCATTCAAATGAGCCACTGCAAAATGTGTTGTTGACATTTTGGTGAGAACTGGATTAGATGCCAGAGGACGACACTTTTTTCCACATCACTCATCTCACTGTGATTCATCATTTTGAGATTCTGTCAATAAACTCCATACTTAAGATGAAATGCACAGGAGTTGTGGAGTTATGCAGATAAACAGTTTTAATCAAACACCATCCAACCCGCTAAATATGTTTAGATTGGCATCAAAAAATAAAAGTTTATGCAATTACGGCGACGTCTCAGTAAAACACTGTGCAGAACTGAAAGTTAATGGCCGATTCTTACCACTATCTGTCATTCACAGCTGCTTTATACTATATGAAAGCCTTTTCCTTCAGTTAATTAAATCCCACAGCCATCTGAAGACGGCAGGATATGTGTGTGATAAATCTGCAGCGTTCATTCTGAGAAGCACCACGCCACAGCAGAGAGGCATTGTGGACGTGCTGTCCACTGTTTACCTCCATTAAATCACGTTCAAATGATGCTGCAGAATAAGCGCGCTAACATCTACACACATCAAACTGGTTGGTTAAAACTCTGTATCTGGTGAGTTAAAATGAGCTTTCCTCGGGGCACACAGGACACATGCAGCTCACAGAGGAGAAACACTGAGACAATTAAAGCTTTGCTCTGCTCACATTCCTGCTGATTCCATTTCCCCACCACATTACTCAAGCCAGAAACATACAATGCCCTCCTAATTTCAACTTCCTAACTTCTCTCCGGCAAATTTTAATTATTGAAAGGCATTTTTTAATAAGATGTGATACAGTAGAATAATGGCTGTAATAATGTTGGACTGATTTATCATATTCACTTTTTTTATGACACACTGTATTCTTTCGGGAATAAATTAAGTCATCAAAGCGGAGCCCACCTCTGGCTTGAGGTCTCTGTGCACGACTCCTGCCTCGTGCATGAAGCTGACAGCTGAGACCAGGCTCTGTAACAGCTGACTGGCCTCCGCCTCGCCAAAGAGTTTCTTCCTTTTGATCCTCTCCAGCAACTCCCCGCCTCGAAGGAGCTCCATCACTAAATATGTGTGATACTGACAGAGACACACAAGTCAAGAGAGAAGCAATGGATGCAAAGTATATACAGTATATTCATTGTCTCTTGTGTTAATGTTACGTCTGTCTTTTTACACTTCCATTTTTACCTGATCTGTGTAGACTTCATGCAGCTTGACGATGTTTGGGTGAGCCTCACATTGCCTCAAAGCAGCGATCTCCCTCTGGGTGTTCGCCTCCATCCTAACAGCCAAAAGACACATTCAGCATCAACAATAAGCTTCTCAGACTTATGTCATCAGATGACGGTGATAAAGTGAGAACACGCAAACCAAAAGCAATGACACAGATGCCACTGCAGCATCACATCTCCACTGACCTGCGGCTGACGATCTTGACAGCGTACTCGTGGTTACTCTGCTTGTGTCGGCACTTCCTGCACACAGAGAAACTACCCTCACCCAGAGGTGGCCCGCTGAGGCACAGCTCATAGTGCTGAAAAAACTGGGACTCCTGAACAAAGAAGAGACGGTGTGAGTCACACTGAGCTGTGAAGGGATTTGTGCATTTGTTTGCTTTTTGCTGATGTAACAGGGCGTGACTTCCAGGTAGTGTAAAAAGTATCTGTATTAATATTCATGTCCCTTAGCAGGGTTTGCTATAAAAGAACTCGTTTAGATGCATGTAGATACGATCTATTATCATAAACAGGATGTTGATATCACAAGCTGTGACACACATTTTTGTTGTTACTAATACAAAGAAATCACTAAGATTTCTGAATTCCAGCTTGCAATACAGCTTTACACTGCAGCTTCAACAATAAGTCAGTTAATCAAAAGAAAATTAGTTGCCAACTATTTTGGTAATCTATTCATGGTCTGAGTAATCTTTCAAGCAAAGACTGTCAAACATCTGCTGGTTCCAGCTTGTTAAATGTGAGGATACACTGCTTTTCTTTGAGTGTGTTCCTTGTTTTCTTCACAGAGTATATGAAGACAAAAGAAGCAATATTAAAGTTGATGCTTGTGACACTGTTATTTTATCAGTATGTAGTCTACTGATAATTGTAACGTCAGTATTGACTAGCCATGGGAATCTATGACTATGGTGAACCAACTGTGATTAATAAACTAGTTTTTCTTCCTGTCTGTAACCATTATCACATACAGCTGTTTTCATCTGTCTAGATTACAGAAGGCTTCAAATAAAGATATGCTGCTTAAGCAAAACTGCCTCTGCGCCATGTTGTAAAGAAAGATAAATAACACTCAAATTATATATAAAATAAATGAAAAAATGGCTTAATCCAAAATCCGTACCTCTAACATTGCACTGCGTTGGACAGAGGCGGAACCTGGTCGATCAGCTCCGATCTGGGAATCTACAAAGTCTCCCATGACTGCGTTCTTATTGAACAGGATGGAGGGAGCAATGAAGGAGTAACCCTAAAATGACAGAGAAGTAATGTTACGTAGGTAGTAAACATTGAGTGATCTGCTTTAACAGAAAGAAAAGAGAAAAAGAGAGTGCAGATTACCCAAAATCAAACATGAGCCCTCATCATCTGTAATAATATTTTCAGATGGTGTATACAAGTATGTTATAATATTATCCAGCTCCAGGGCCATATTTGAGACGGCAATGACCAACCTTGAACAGACGTCCAGTGCTTGGGGGCGTGCTCGCCGGAGAGTATACGGGATCCATCCCGGTGAACTCTTCTGCAAAGTTCCCCACATCTAGTTCACCCCTCAGCTCAGGCTTGAATGGACTTGCCACCTTCTTCTGCGCTAGATCAGCCCAGTTCAGGCCCTGTGAGGAAACAAAGAAGCACAAAGATAAGGAGGGTTACATCGAGAGGGGGCAATGGGGAAGTGAGATATTTGAGTTATTGGCAGTTTAGGTGAGTGGGACCTTGAAGAAGGAATGTGCTTTGATGTCTTCAGATCCTCGTGGTCCAGAGCCCAGCCTCCTGTGGGGATCTTTTACTAACAACTTCCGCAGCAGGTCCTGAGCAGTGGGTCCAATCATAGAGGGGAACGGTGGATCGCAGCGCAAAATACGTCTGAAGGATCAGGTGAAAAACAATCGTCACGGAAATAAAAACAACCCCTCATAAGATTCTGAATAACAAAATCCAAGTGCAGCTTTAATATTTTCACTGTGTTAAGGACAATCACATGTAAAATTGTGGCACTGCAGTTTGTGCCACATGAATGATTAATAAAATGTACCCTCGACACACTGACTCAGATCATTGTTATGATCGGCAGCACTCACTTTGACACTTCGCTCTGGGAGTTCCTCTCTCCCTCCAGAGTAAAAGGAGATGCTCCTGTCAGAAGCTCAAACATCAAGATCCCGAGGCTCCACCAATCTACCGACTGAGGGAGAAAGCAAAGAGAACAAACCACGAGCAGATAAGACGCCGCATGTGTATTTATTTAGAGGCTGTTTGTTATGACACTGACTGCCTTCCATCAACGAATATCAGCCTAACATTTGATCTAATGCACGGTAAATCAGCATGTACAGTGTTCAGAGTAGATGTTATCCATTAAAACATTTATACGTGCTCTGCATCAGAACCACAGTCACCCAAAGTCATGAGACTTACAGCACTTTGCCTATAATTTTAGTCACAATGGATGTCTCTGTCATCCTGAATGTAAAAAGATGATGTTCATATGCAACCTCTGAACATTACCAAAATGATATGCCCTCTAAAGACCAGCGCGTGCTGCCTTACTGTCATGTATTTACCTTTCCATGCCCTGTTTTCCCCCGGATGATTTCAGGTGCCATGTACTCAATGGTGCCACAGAAAGAGTACGTTCGTTCCTTCTGGAATGAGGAGAAAGATGACGCCTTAAACCATGAAAGCAAATCTTACCTGAACAAAATATTGGGACGTGGGTACCACGTAAACGTACCTCCTCTTCCAGAAACTCCTTGCTGAGCCCGAAATCTGTCAGCACTATATGGCCTTCACTGTCTAGAAGAATGTTTTCCAATTTGATATCTCTGTACACGATCCCAAGCTGTGTAACAACACAGGGAAAAATTATCAGTTACATTAATTGTCTGTGTAGAAATCTGTAAACAAAGATGGCATGTCGTAAACACAGACGACTGTGGACTATTATCTATATTCCAATTGATTTAAGTCATCACAGTTGTTTCCCAACCTCATTCTGTAGTTCTAATCATTAAATCTTTCAATGTAAACAACTGCCAGACAACAACACACACTGAAGTGAAGCTCGTAATTGCAACAAGACGGTGGTAAATTAGAATAGGAGTTATTTGATGCTATTCAAAGGAAGTTACAGAGCACTGCTAATTAACAAAAACATCCAGAGAGTAAAAAACCTTGAAAATGCACGCAGTCTACCTTCCTTCCACACAGAGGCTTGTGCACATCCTTTAAAATAAATAAGGATCCTTCGGTGCCACTGTGGCTTTAGACACTCATGTTTTAGGGGGAATGTGCAGAAATGTTGTCAGGTAACTTTAGTGAGCAAGTGAGTATTTCAGGCAGCAAAGTAACTCAAAACTGAGGCTGTGGGGCGGCATTTAGCTAAGTGAGTACAGCAGGTGTCTTATGTACAGAGGCTTTGTCCTCGCTGCAGCGGCCCCGGGTTCGAGTCCCGGCCTAGGGGCCCTTTGCTGCGTGTCACTCCCCCTCTCTCTCTCAGCCTATTTCCTGTCAAGTCTTCAACTATCCTGTCAATAAAGCCAAAAGGCCTAAAAAAACAAAACAAAATATAACTGAGGCTGTCAAATGTCAGCCATGTAAATAAATAAGTCAATATGCTAGTGCCATGTCTCCTTATGTTGGCCTTGTCATTCTTCTGCATCCTATCATCCAAGGTCGCTTGAAGTTATAGAGTTTGAAGGAGTGAAACCCACCTTGTGCAGGTGCTCCAGAGCCAGGATTATTTCCCCGATATAAATCCGCACCGCTTCCTCAGGAAAGTGATCCCGCTGGTACAAATGAGTAAACATCTCCCCGCCGCTCACATAGTCTGCACTCACACACAGACAAATACACAGGGGGCTTGAATACACGCAATGCAAATATTACACAAATACACATTATGTACAAAATGCCAACAAACAGACAAACAGTAAGAGACACAAACAGGAGAACATCTATTCAGCGCTTCATGACGGAAGAGATGAGAGTTCGCCACGTTTAGCTGTCCTGTCCCATCACTCACCCAGGATGAGATGGAGTTTGCTCTGCGTCTGAAAGGCATAGTGGAGCGTGACCAGGAAGGGAGACTGGCGGATGTGTTCCAGCACCTGCCTCTCAGTGCGAGTATGTTCTGTTGTCTTTGCCTTTTGAACAATAGCTGCTTTCTTCAACACCTAGAGCAATAATCAAAATAAAGTTAGCTCAAGTTTTTGACTAATTGTTATTTTCCAAGACCAGGAAAATATTTAGAAAATAAATCCTGAACAGAATTATTTAATTGCATGTTTCAGGCTAAGAGTCTCACCTTCATGGCATACAGCTGGCCCACATCATGACCGCTGTTCTTCCTCACCAAAAACACTTTTCCATAAGCTAGAGAAAGAAAAACAAATATTTCACCCTGACATTCCATTTACTCCATACAAAAGTCAGATTTTTCTGTGAAAGAACATCCCTGCACACTAAATTTAATAAGGTGTTTTTGTTGATGTAAACAGCCTTGCAGATTTCTCACAGGTATTCATTATGGATGAGATCTAATAACAGACACAGACATCCACAACATATGGTCTCCCTTCTAAACATTCAGATAGTACTCGTGCTGCTGATTTGCAACTCCCCAATCAGGATATGAGCGTAAAGAAATACTTGGCTGCAGCATTCAAGTCCTCAGGGACACTTTCCCTAACAGGCTATGAAACTTAATTATGAACACGAAGCCCACGAGATATTCAGCCACGACAGGAAAATACTTCCTGCCTACTCAAGTTTTCCTTCAACTGTATCTGTATTTAACGTGTTTCATGCTTCAAGTAGAGACTTACCTCCAGTGCCCAAGACTTTGAGCAGCTCAAAGTTCTCCATGCCGACCCTCTCAGTGTGACCTGTGAGGTTAGCTGGTGGCAGAAGGAAAAAAACACAGTCATGACAAACGGTATTCTATGCACTTTTTCTGTACCCTGTAAACACATGTTTTTTGGTTTTAAGAGGATGGGCGGACACATTTAGATAAATAACACTCTAAAACAGCTGTCTAACAAGATCGCAGATGTTAACTGAGAGCGCACAAACTCAGCCAAACCAATAAACTGTGTTTATTCAAAAAACTGTAATGACAAAGTTATAATTTTAGACCTTTTTATGAGTAGATTTACAATAAACACCAAACATCTTATATAAATATGTATGAAATTATTCATGTCAATCTGTTGCAACTTATAACAAAGCTGCTTTCTGCGTCCACCATAGATTTAAATGCTGTTGCACTTCAATAAATGACAGGGTGAGTAGAGTAATACATTTCTCCTGCGACAGTATATGAACAACATGCAGTCACATCGCTGATTATGATTCTCTGAGGACAGTGCAGCAGTTCTCTGCTTTATCTAATCCTGTGTGAGTTTTAAATGTAGATTTACGCTGTGAATGACATTCTAAATTAGATACAGACTATAAGATAAACTATAAGGCAACAATGGCTCCTTAACTCTCCGGTCCAGAGTCCAGAACAAGTGAACACAGCACCACCTGAGTCAGTTTGTCTTCCTGTAGGTAAGTGCACCCTTAACAAGCTCCTCGCTGCCTGGCACACAGGTGGGTGAGATCTTTTCTAACACCTTCCTTGAAAAGCTACAGGACATTAAAGGCTCCCTATGTAACCTTTTGACCCCGTCCTAATAAGTACAACAGTCATAGAGGTTGTGAGTAAAAAGAAGCTTACGTCGACGCATGTTGTCGTTTTTTGAGTGTGTTGAACTTTTTCAATACAATATTGGAATACGGTGCTATAGTCTAGCACTGGAGGACTAATTCCAAGCCTTGTTTTGCTCCAGTGTGAACCAATGCAAACGTAAACAAATGTTTCAAGAGTACATCTGAAGCTCATGTTAGCTTTTGCATGATGCTATTCCACCTATCAAGAGCTCTTGTCTCTTGTAAAAATGTTGCACGGCCTGAATTCAAATCCACAACATACACCAGGTGACAGAAAATATAAAACACCTGCATATTTACATATCATCATGAATAAGACTGAGTGTTGATTGATCTTGGGGTCTTTCACAAATAATAATTACAGGAGCTATGCAGGGGTTATGCAGTGTTTACATCCTGTGTGATTACAAACAACACATCTGACTTACCATTGGTGATCTGATGCTTGACGGTACAGGCCTTTTCATTTGTTTTTGCATCGGAGTCATCGCTACTATCAGATGCGTCCCCAGGCATAACTTTAAATAAAACTGGACTATATCCTATAACTTCCTGACTGATGAATTGAGCAGCTAAATGCTTCAGTATCTACAATATGTTATGCTAAACGTTAAACAGACACAATTCTACCACAGCTGCATTATGACGGATGCAAGATTATCGGAATGACCGGACAGCTGTGTTTTCCAGACAATACTGCTGCCCTGACGTTAATCCCCATGCGTTTGACATCCTGGTGTTTCGCATTATTTATCTCATGTGATTGGCCGAAATCAATCACAAATCACAGACGTTGAGTCTATTCAGATTACAGCTGTGTAACGCGCCGCCGTCCGCTTAATTCACTATCAGCTGGCAACGGCAGAGATCATCAACTCGAAGTAACGGTTAATGTCAGTTATATCGAAGTTCAAGCGGCTAACGTTAGCATTAGCCGCTCAACAGTCATTATTCATAAGTTCGCTGGCGTTATTCAGTAATAACGATAACGCTAGTTTCACATACGCAGCTGCTCAAAACAACGCGTTATTAGACAGTGAATTATCACCTACAACGCTAATTACTGGGCGTAACTGCTACAATCACAAGACGTGTTACCTATCTTGCTGGAATGGCAGTAGTAAATTGGTAAACTAGCAGCTAGCTAGCGAATTACTGCAGCTGCCCGTCAAAGTTTGAACGTTAGCTGACGCTAATGTTTAGTTAGCTATGTTAACTGCCCTTACAGATGTCGGCTATCAGACCATGTTGAAGAGCCCAGTGTGGGTAGTCCCTTGTCTTCTTTCTGTCCACTACAGCCACGTTAATAATTCGCCCATTGTGAAAATATCCACACCTAACTTTGTGTTTTTTTTGTTAGCGGCAAGCTAACGGCTAGTTCCAGGATGCTTTCGACACAACCTGGGCGACGGTCAGTCACGTGAGCGCTCGGAGTGGGCGGGGCTAACAGTGCTGGCGCTCTCAGAGGGACCAGGCTGGTCCAGAGTCTGTTTCAATCACAGGGGTTCATTTAAAACAACTCTTTCTTCAAGTATTATATATTGTAGATTTCTTCAACATATACAGTTGTGTAATTTAAAAAAAATAAGAATGTCCAAATTAAAAACGTCGACTAGGGCAACACAACTATCAAGACTATCAGGGCATCAGAGACTTACACATTTATTAAGACTTGCAGCATTATGTGCCCGTATATTTACACTTGTTCAATCTAGAGATATATATTTTCCATAATATACTTCTAATGTTAAAGATGGTATTTTACTCTTCACATGTTCATTGATATTTACACATTTATATGCAGAATCTCTCAATTTTATTGATGCACTTTTAAAATCTTTCTGTAAGAATAATTTCTACTACTGCACTGAGTCTGTATTTTACATTGTTGGTCTTCTGGGACAAAAAGTCCCAACAGGCCCCTAAAATACATCAGATTTCTTCTTGTCACATGGGTATGTTGTCACACTGGCTGTAACTTTAACACTTTAAAAATTCTAACTTATTCTAAACTAAACTTCACTATTTATGTAACACATATGATACGTTTCTTTAATTCTATGTACAAAATAGAGAAGTAAGGGGATTTACTTTGATACCTAAATAAAAGTCCTGTACCAAAGCTAGCCTGAGTTAGAGCTACAAATAGCACACACACACACTTCACTACGGGGCCAGTCGGTGCTTTCAGGGCAAAACATTTTTTAGCTCCTCGACCTATAAAAGAAATGGACACACACCCCACCTGAGACATTTCTGCTCTCACAGGTTTGACATGTTTTTGTATCAGCTTCTTGAACCATTTTCTTATACAAATGCTTTTGAATGAGAAAAAAAACAATACCCAACATTGACAATTTGCCCCTGAATGGCTGGTAGATAGGACAGATCCAGCTTTCCACCTGAGGTGAGGGAGATGACCAAGAGAGAGGACGCACTGAGGAAAACAGACTAGACAGCTCAACTTTAAAGCACCATGTTTAGTCAAGCCTTAAAGAAGACAACATGTTGAACAAGGCTGACAATTTCAATTTCTGATCTACAGTACATTACAATCTTGACTTTTAGTGGAGAAATTCTATTTCATAGGAGACATATAGGTATGTGTGAATTGCTTTTGGTTAAATTCCCCCTTTAAAAACACTGAGCGTGCTCGTGCACTGAACTGTGCCGTTTATTTGAAGATGTATTTCAGCATCTGTACACATGAATCCAGTTTTTCAGATGACGTTTTCTGGAGTCCCAACATTGTGATGACACACTAGATGCTTTGTTGAATACAATGTAAAAGTTGTGAAACTGATTTTAAAAAAACAGAACATACACACAAAGTCTCGGTGAGACTAAGGACAATATTATTTTGAATTTGAAGGCAAGAAAAGAGAATGTAATATTTTGGAGGGAATTTGCACATTGTTCCACTGTTGTCTCCGAGTTTCCTCACACATCTGGATCTTGGTTGTTGTCAGCGAATGGCTATCAGTCCGACATCAATGAGTTTCTGAATCTTCTGAGCGATAACTGGATTCTTTAAGTGGCTGAGGATCAAACAGAAAAATAACCGTTAAGTATCGTTATCATTAAATACTTCTCGCAGAGAGAGAGAGTGACACTAAAGTGGGCCAACTTACTCGCTGAGCGCCTGAGGGTCCTTCTGCATTTGCTCCAGGATCATGCGCATGGCTGGGTCACTCATAATCTGCTGCACCTCGGGATCGGACATGGCTCTTTTCTTCACCTCCTCAGGAGTGTCATTCCTCGTGGCCTGGCTCACCATACAGCGCTGCAGGCCTTCTGTGGCTTCCTGAAGATGGAGGACAAATAATGAAAAGGAAAATTAAGTCATAAAACACCAACAACACCGACCGTTTTGCAGATTTTGGTGCTCAGTATTTTCAATATACAAATATTTCTTTAGACTTGCTTAATTTTATAACTGTTGTAGCACAAATATGGTCGTATGTGTATGAAGTTAGCCAGAAGGAACCATAGTTAATAAAGACGATCTACTTCATTGATAAAAATCTGTTTACACGGTGCCTCAGCAAAGTGTCAGCTCTGTGATGCAAACATTTCAGCTAAATTGTAAATACTTTCATTTCCCCAACAGTATGCCTATCATGCCATATGTGCTGTGTCCAGACCAACAGAGGAACAAGCACTGGAAAGATTTCCTTTATGGCTTTTTAAAAAGGAGCTCAGACTTGGATATAATTATCTCTAATATCTTTCATTTGTGGATGTTTGTTTGTTTTGAGGGTAACAGCAGCTTAAGTATCCAGTCAAATGCAGTCATTATAACCACTTCAAGTTATGCAAACAAAATGTGAGAAGAAGAATGCAAAAGAAATGTATCAAATCTAGAAAAGCACATCCGTAGTTGACAGTAAGGGTGGTCGATGTACCTGTTTCATCACCATCACCAGTGACACTACAACATGGAAGTGTTTTAGCAAGTTTAAAAATAATGTGTGAGGCAAACTAAGATTTGATCATTTACTAGATTAAATACTGAACCTGGAACAGTTGATTCTTACTGGAACTTGTAATATAATGTAAACACTAGCATTCTTCCACATCTTACTCATGTATTTCATGTATGAAGTTTTCAAGGCCTTGAAACGTCATGATATACCTGAACATTAACCTGTAAGTTACCTTTGAAGTAGAGTCGAGCTCCAGCGCCTTCTGGTACGCATCCATCGCTTTTGAAAAATCTTTCATGGCCTCCAGGGCAGCTCCTTTACGCGTGTAGCCTTTAACTGTGGACAGATTCATTTAAATTAGAAGTCAAATCAAGACAACTACTAAAGTTTGACAATAATGAATACATTTCAATTAAAAAAGTAAAAAATGCAAAGTTTCCAACTCACTGAAAGAGGGCTCAAGTGTGATGCACTCTTCACAGTCCTGTGAAGGAAAACACAAAGGAAAGATTCTGATTTTTAAAAAGGCAATACAATTAAATGAAAGAGTGACTTTTTTGGTCCAGTAAACTGACTCACAGAAATACTTAAAGGACATATTGTACCTTCAGAGCAAGCTGAAACTCCAACAGCTTTGTGTAGCAGGCAGCTCTGTTACTGAAGAGTTTAGCATCTTTGGGGTTTCTCTTGATGGCCTCGCTGTAATGTCTCATGGCTAAGGGGTAGTCTCCTGTGGGATGGAACAGACATCATCATCTTCATACAAATTCACAAAAGATGACTCCAAGGACAATTATCAAGCACTCAAGTTTTGTGCGTACCTTTCTGGAAGGCGTCGTTGCCCTTGTTCTTCTCTTCCAAGGCTAATTCAGGGTTGATGTATGCTATTTTCTCCTGCTCCTTCAATATCTTCTCTGCCTGAGGAATCAAGTAAAGTATCGAGCTGTAAGTGAAGAGGCCATTTGTGTTTTTAATAAGTGAAACTCATTAAGAAGAAAATCTTCTTGCACTCCACCTGTTGACACTTCTTCAGAACATCAGGAGTACGATGCTCTGTCAAACTCTTGTTGAAGTACTGAACCGCGTATTTGTAGTTCTCCTGCTTGAAGTACGAGTTGCCAATCCTTGCCAAGGCCCTGTGAAAAGAGAAGGACGAAGACGAACATGTCGTCACAACACAATGAAAAAGACAGACAGGGAATTTGGGGTTGTTATTCAACATCCCTGTCCCATCTTTGGGAAGTGATAGCGCAACACTGCCACCAGGTGGTTCTTGTATAACAAAATTTCTATTCTCAATGTGATTTTCAATCCAGAAAAAAAAATTCTGTGGCCTTAAAATACACAAAATACCAGTTCTATCCTCTAGAACGAGGAGAAGATTGTGAGTAGATTCCCTTGAGTAAAGACATGAATGAATGAATGAATGTAAATACTTCGTATCAAACTCACTTTGCTATTTGTCTGTAGTCTTCCCGGTTTTCTCTGCCAACATCGATGGCCTTCTCACACAGCTCTCGGCATTTCTCAAAATCTCCCTTCTCAAAGAACACAGCTGGAGGGACAACACAACGCAGTACATCTTTACATTTCCAAGTACTAATCATGTCAGTGTTCATCTCTAAATGAACCGAGTTGAACTGGAACTCAAACAAAAACTTTGGCTATACTGTACAAATCAACACAACGCATGCAGAGTGAATGTGCAGTGAGGTGTGTCTTTAAAGTGTTTTCACCTGCAGTGCATGTATAGTTCAGGACTGCATAGGTCAAAACTAGAGATCTGTTTTTGTGTGACTGTGTTGAAGCTACTTCACAATGATCCTTCTGATCACACATCCTTTTTCTTTCTCCATTTACTCCTTATCATTTCCTTGTCTGCTTTCCCAGTCTGCTATTTTAGTCTCTGTCAGCTATTTTCAAATGGTGCAAGTGAGAGGAAACAATAAATAATAGCCAAGTGGAACTCTCAAAACCAAACCAGCCACAGTAATTTACTGTATAGACACTTTATGATCTACTCTAACTAATCTCAACCATGACCAATTCTATATTGGAGAAATTCTGGATTATCGGTTTGTTTTAATCACTTTACGGGTAAATCAGATGAAATGTGTAAATCTGGAATCTGTTTTCCCAACATGTGACAATGCATACCTGCTTGATTAGATATATACGTCATGTTGGTGGGATCATGTTTGACTGCTTCTTCATAATGTTTCAGTGCTGTTTCAAAGTCCTTATTCTTATATGCAGAGTTTCCCAGTTCTTTTTCCTTCAAGGCCTGTTGGGGGGGAAAAAAAGGGTGAATAAGAGGATTAAAAAAAACTTAATCTGACCAAATGGCTGAGGACTCATTGAAAGTGGAACGCAGGATGAACTGACCTTTCTCTTGTTTTCTGGAAGGTCTTCCTCTTTGGGAGGAGGTGGCTGAGTCTCTTTGGGTTTGGGGGGAGGAGGGGGAGTGGGCTCCTCTTCTTCTTCCATCTCGGAGAGGTTCAGTCCCAGCAGCACAGACAGTGTTGTCATCACTCTGGGGTCCTGCAGCTTCCTGTAAGAACAGATAAACAAATGCATTTCTAACGCCACAGTACTCAACGCTACTGCACGCTTTCCAAATTAACTTTACAATTTTGGATCCGATTTATCTAAATGTTTTGGTTTTGGCCCCTTTTCACTATTATGCATGCAAAGTTATTATCTTTCATTATCAATCCTGCCAAAAGACAAATTCTTTGTCTTACATCAACATTTTTGAAAATATACATACGTGCCAAGCTCTGAGGGTTTGTTCCTGAGCTGCTCCAGCAGTTCTCTGTAGGTGGGATCTGACAACAGCTCACGGGTCCGAGAGTCACTCTCCAGCTTCTGATACAAGTTGGGCATGGCGAAGGGGTTCATCATTGATTTCTCTGATGAAACAAAAAAAATCATTTTTGTGGTCAACATTCAGGATGCCCACCCATCATGCGCTGTTCTAGGATTAAATTCACCAGCTCTTTCTCCTCTCTAACCTGAACTACTTGTGCATTGTCAAGATGAATCACAACACTCAAAACCCAAGTGGGCTGCCTACTCTCCTTTTGAAAACTTGAGCACTCACAATGCGAGTTTACTTTAGTGATCCTGTCAGCATCCATGTCTAAATCCTCTCCACTCGTGTGGGAGGGAAAAGTGACTCATACTATAGTCACATTATAATTCAACATCTTCTGTAGAATAAAAAGACATCATTATGTTCACAGTATGTACCTGCAAGTCGGGCTTCGATGTTCTGTAAGCCCTCCTTTAGCTGCTGATTACTGGGCTCTTGCCGGAGTCCCTCTTGGTAAGTTGTTTTAGCGTCCTCCAATCGGCCAAGAAACTCCAAAGCTGCAGCTTTGCGGGAGTAACCCTGATTGATCAGAATTGACAGCGTGTAAATGACCCTCTCAATCTGAATACCTATATATACATATATCTGGTCAACCGAATAACAGCACGACAAATGATATCTCACCTTGCCCCAGTCAGGCTTGATCTTGATGGTCTGACATGCATCCTGGAGGGCATTCTCATAGTTGCCTTTCTTGGCGTAGGCAGCAGAGCGGTTGCTGAACAGAACGTGGTTTGAAGGGTCAAGGGCCAAAGCTTCGGTGTAGCAGCGCACCGCCTCATCGATGTTCCCCGCACTCAGCGCCTTGTTACCCTGGTCTTTCAATGCTGAAACCTGTGAGCCAGGAAGACACGATCAAATTAAGCATTAAGAGAAACATTCCCAATACTGCAGCTCTCCTGCTCCAACTTCTATAACACAACCCCCAATATAGATCTGAGTACTGAACAGACATCTTACACAGCTGCCCCTGACAGAACTACTTAGCTCAACCACTCAGCTGTTCATGTCTGACAGGTGCAGCGGTGGAGCAGACACAGAGATGTGTTTATTTTGTTAAAGCACATTCACGGTCTTCCAGGAGGCAATCTATTCTGTAAGCCTGGCGGTTAGAGTACAGCCTCACAGGAAGAGGGTTCAGGCTTGCAAAGGGAAAGTATAATGACGATGCTACCAGGGCTGGATGAAAAAAGTGTGATCAGAGTGCACAGATTGTTTTCAAACACCACCTCTCCCCTTGTTGGTCAACTGTTGTGGTTTGAGAAGTTATCAGGCTGCATATTTACACTATGGGCTAGAATCAAGTCAACACTGAGCAGAGAGAAGTTCCACTCTGCTTTTAAACTCTATCCCTTCTGGCTTCATTTCAAAGCTAATGTGATGACACTAAACATGCACTAACAATCATCCCAGGCTAAGAACAAGATCTGCTGACCGGTGTAGCTTTCACTCCAGAGACCTTCAAACATCTAAAATGCAGAAAAAGAGCAATTCCCTGCAACACTGTACACTGGGATGTGTTTGACTAGTACAAGTACAATAAAAAGTTAACATTCCTCAAACAAGTCTCAGCTGCAACTCTGACATATTATAAATTAGTGACATTAGTCAAACAAAATGGTCCAGAGCCTTGTGATCAGCTTCCTACTTAGAAAACCAGGGTTGTAACTCAGTAACATTATTGAACACACACACACACAAAAAAATGTAATAGTTCTAACAACAACACTGATGAGCATTAATCTTAGTGGGGCGTGGTTGTTATTGGGGATGACGATCTGCTCTTTTGCATCAGGAAATACAATACACTTCTTTCAGCTATAAAGGAAACACATGACCACAAACCCACAGACACACTGTCAATAATTAAAATGAAGCCTGTCTTGACACTGAAGTGTCTGGGATGGAAACACTGCAGGTGTGTGACTCAAAAGTCTTTAAATTCTTTGTGTGACCAGAAATTGAAAATGTTAAAAAATAACCCAAGCGATGCACTGAGGCAGTGGAAGGTGTTTAATTGTTGTAATAATATTAATCGTTTATTGTCTTTGAGTGACTGAAAAGATAAAACACACTGTAAACATGTGGAACTCCTCCGACCAGGTGCACACACACACACACACACACACCAACTTTAACTTGGTAGGTTTAGTGGAGCTACCAGGTGAGTTATGTTGACTGTCCGGAGTAGATATGTAATTAATATTACTATTTTCTTTAATGCATCTCATCAAAACTATCACATCATCTGAAACATCCGAGTTGCAGCTCGGTGACGACACAGACTGCGGCTGTAGCCATGACAGCGGCACCGTGTGCATCTAGAATGATCCTCCGGTGTGAGAGCGCTGCTGAGGCCGATCCTAAAATACTCCTGCAGCATGTGCTACACGCCGACTGTCGCACTTCCAAGCATGCCTATCTCCTGATACAACAGTTTAGTGTCTACGAATCGATTTGCCGATTTACTACAGTTTTATTTTCTTCGTCCGTCGCCTTATAAATGACTGCGTTCACACTGTGAGCTAATGGTAACTTAGCGGTTGAACGGCGATATGCTAATTTAGGAGTTTCTTAACGGGCATCTTGCCGGTGATTTAGTGTGTTTACAAGCTGCCCGGATACTCTGATCCATTAACACAAACTGCAGTTATTACAAACCTTACTGTGGTATTTTTCAATGACAGAGCAACTGTGACATAATTAACGCCAAGTCATGAAATGTTACGTTAGCTTAACAGTTAGGTTAGCTAACCTTGTGGTGAGCCTCAACCCTGCACGAATGAACAACCAGTTAACCTTGCATAGTTTGCATTTTTCTTTAAATATTAATTAGCTAAACTCCACACCGGCTTTGTTAAAATATCTTGTGTTGGCTCACAGTCTGACAACAACAGCTACAACACATTACTACCGGATTGATGCTAAACTGACAAGCTAGCTAACGTTAGCTTTTAGCAAACAGTGAGGTCTCAGGGTAAAAACTAGCTTAACTACGCTATCCTCTAAATTATTATCACAAAGAGACTTTTAATTAGAGTAACTCAGAGATACACAGCGATATTCATTAATCACGTAAGTGTCAGGGTAATTATTTTGATGATAGTTGCAGGACACTCACTTTCTCCATGGTGCAAGCATGAGGTTCCTTCCAGAAACTACTGCGGACTAGCGCCTCCCACTGAACAACGCGCAGGTTGCCAGTTTGTGATGTAGAAATCCCGTAATTGGCGTGCAGATTTACGTGCTTGCAAGTGGAGGGTTGTTTCTGTGGGGGAGGAATTTATAGCCCCACGAACTGAAACTTCCAGAAGAGGACAGACAAACCCAGGAAGTGTTACTGGATGAGTCACACTGCCCAAACTGTGCAGAGCTGAATGAAAATAAGTCTAATTACCACATTTAGGTCAATCATCAAGTCTCTTACAATCAACCTGAGAGTGATAATTATTTAAACTAATTATTACTTATTAGGATATAACCATCAATAATCTCTTAAAGGGGCATTATGTTTGTTTTGGAGAAGAAATTCAAACTCAGAATTTCAATATTTACAATAATAATGAGGTAATAAGACACATTTAGGAGTACTTTTGAATAAACAAGCTGTTCTCAGAGGAAAATAAGGTCCCCAGAAAGGTGGCAGGGTCCACCAAGATGGATAGATAGATAGATAGATAGATAGATAGATAGATAGATAGATAGATAGATAGATAGATAGATAGATAGATAGATAGATAGATAGATAGATAGATAGCTTTATTAGGCCCATAATGAGTCCTACAGTGTAATAGGGGCGGAAAGCAAAGCAGTGGACTGCTCAGATAACCCAGGGCCTACATTACCCACAATGCAATCATAACTCAGTAACTGAATACTTGGTTTTGGATTCCAGAGCCTAGAAGAAAGATATTCAGAGGGTACTGAGGGGCCGTTGGAACTGCAAGTTTTGTTTCTCACCTTGAATAAAGTCAACAACACAAACTATTCGCTGAGCCGCACAGTTGTTCATCAGAAGCCGAGGCTGTCGTGGAGGACATCCTGAATAGTCCATTCATGTTGCTGTTGCCATGGACGCAAAGACCGAGGAAACGCAAGACAGAGAAGCCGTGTGTGTGTCAGGATCAAAGAGACTCTCGCCGAGGATGTGATGCAGACTCGCCGAGGCCGAGAGAAGCCGCAGGCTGAGTGCCAAGCGAAGGGCAGAGCCGCGAGGTGTGTGGCCTTTGCCCTCGTCTGTCTTCCGTCTCCATCTCCATCCCAGGAGGAGTCAAGTGGAACTGAAATCAAAAAGCCTGAAAGCCTTTATGGGTGTTGGCCTGCTCTCTGTCTCAATCTGTTCTCCCTTCTCCATTTCAAGAGAGCAGAGGTTAACACAGTGTGGTCACACTAATATATAAACACACTCTTTCACTTCCCCTCCTGTCTTTTTGTCAAACTCATCCATTGCATTGAGATGACAATTACAACTTTTACTTGTTTTTGCAGTCTTAGATTCATTATTATCCCTCCTTCACTGACATATTATGGTCTTGACAATATTTTTCTATGTGACAAATGTGACAAATGCAGCTTAAGTTTGATCCTTGGACAAACCACTAGGCATTACCATATTTTACCTTTATTTTCACATTAACAATCGCATTCAGAATGCGATATAATATGATTTTATTATTGCCAGTTCTGGTAAATAACCAGCTGGCTCCATGTGTTTTTTCTCCATGCAAGAATGGACATGAACAGCTGGTCTATGACTATACTTTCCAGTCTAAAATGTGACACATGAATAATTATCGATACAAGACCTGGATGGTTAAGCAGTCGATCAGAAACAGGATTCAAGTCCTGTAGTCATGTCAGATAAAATATGCTTATCTAATGTAAGTGTTAATGTGTTTTTATCCATAATAATGATGTCTAAAATTTATTCTACCGCCTAAATTGCATTTTTTTTCTCCACGTATCTCAAAACAAATGGTAAAAAGATCCAAATTTGAGTTGTAGGGATACACAAACTTTGGAGTTATGTCAACATGATGGAGGTGATCAGTAACAATTTTCTAAAAAAAAAAAAAACCCCTGATACTTACAAGCGCAGTAAGTCGCACATAAAAGAAACTAGCCTACTGTTGTCTTTTTTTATTTTATTTTATTTTATTTTTTACCTGAAGTATTTGAAGGTTGGACCTCCGAGCTCACCGGGGGGGTACCTGAAGGCAACATACGTCACCAATCAGATTTGGCGCGCGTCGCTTTCCGAGGTTCTGAACAGGAGAGGACGTTACTTCAGGTCAGGTTGTTCATTTTCTAACTGTTGGTAATTTTCACCAACAAAAAGCGACTTTGTGATGACTTAACATACAGTTTCAGTTCTAGTTCAGTTACAAGTTGTAACTATATTTCTCAGCTAGTATTACATACAGAGCTCGATGAGACCTCTGAATATTTAACCGTAGTTTTTAAGCTAACTTATTAATTTGCAGTTGACATATTGCTAAGCTAACAGTCAACAAACCAGTGTTAAGTGGTTTAACTTATCAGGACTTTACAGCTGAGTTAACCTACTTCTTTTCTTTTGTACTGAAATGAGAGGGCGACTAACACAAAGCTGAACATAAATTAATAAGTTAGGTAGACTTTTTTGTTTTTATTATTCACAACATTTCTTCGTGTGGCTAACAGGACTAGCTAGTTGGATGAGCTGCTTTTTCTAAACAACCACAATGAGGAGACAAGAAAACCAGCCACCCCGACCAACAGCAGGTCCGTACAAAATATTATTTATTATATATTATATTATGATATATTAATTATCTTATAGTAATCAGGTGCTTTGAGTTCTACCAGGTTCAGTGATTAAATTCATTACAATGGGGCTGTGCCTGTCCTACAATGCAATTGTTTGTGTATTTTAAAGACTGTAAAATGAGATTTGTTGGGAATATTTTAAATGTCATTATATACATGGATATTGACTATTGAGTCCTCAGTTACTTAATGTCACCCCCCTTCCGTATTCAGTCTTTATAAAGAGAAAGGAGTGGATATTTTTAAGTCCTTCATGGTGATTTTTTTGGCCACTTTATCTAGACTGTACAAACAATATGATGATAATTCAATTTAGATTATAATTATTGCTATTCCATGAAATAAACGTAATCAAACCAAAACAAATAACTTTTTTAACAGCTTATGTATTTTATAAATGTCTTATTCAACTTGAAATGTGAACTCTGACAATGTTGAACATTTTTAATATGTGTAATTTGTCTGATATTTAAACTGAAAACAAAATAATGAACACAGGAAGGTCATTTGAGTCATCATGTCTCAGGTCAAGTCAAATCACAAGTCTTTACCTTCCGGGTTTCGTTCAAGTCTGAGCTCTTTGACTCAACTTCACATCTCTGGTATGAATAGAATCATGAAGGGAGTGTTTTTTTGTAATGATGATGATATGTGTCCTCTTCTCTCTCCATCAGGCTGCCTGCCTGTGCTGCTGTTCAACCAGAAGAAAAGAACCAGAGTTCCCTTGACATCTGCTCCCAGTGAGAATGAATTCTTCTCCCACAGTGAATTCATGGCGAGCACCAGCTCAGCTCCATCTCACAGCTCCCCAGGTGAAACATGCAGTTAGGCCCTCTGACCTCGTGTTTTCTTTCAGTCACTAGGTGGCAGCACACCCAAAGAGAAAATATTTCATTTTTCCATGTGACAGTTTGTCTATGAAGAGTGTCATTGACATTTTTGAAGAGGACAATATTGTAAAAATGTCTCCCTATAAATTAAGATAACCATTCACTGCTGCAAACAGTAAAGGCTCCTCTAAGATTATCCTCAGAGAGTCTACCTCTCTTCAGGTGCGTATGGATGTGACCAGGCCTCTGGTACTTCCTCTGGTGCTCCACAAAGCCACCTGTGGAGCAGACAGTGCGTCCCATCATCTACTCCGCCCCAGCAGTATGGCAGCAACAGACCTGCTCCTGGACCTGCTCCTGCAATGAGACACTATGCACCTATAACACATCCATACAAAGCTGAAGGCACAAGGTATGTTTATTTCTGACCATTAATTTGATACCCAGCAATGTGAACCACTTCTAAAAGCCTTGCACAGATATTAAAAAAAAAAAAAAAAAAAACATAGACCAATGACAATAAAAGTTGTGTGCTGGGTTTCATTTTAGACAGTACAGCAACCCAGTGAGAAAACAACAGGTTTCCAGCCCCAGTTTGAACTCCAGACAGAGTGACTATCGGTCCAGCCACATCCGTGAGAGTGCACAGAGCAAGCCAAAACCCCACACTGCGTTCTCCCTGATGGGTCAGCAGCCAATTTACAAACCACCCAATCCCACACATCAGTATTCCCAGCAGTCCAGACCTCTGCCTGCTCCTGTCCCTCCACCCAGCAGGCCCTCTGTTCATCCGGTGCAGCCACAAAACAACTCGTGGAAGTTTACTGACAGCTTTGGGCCACAGAAACCCACAATTGAGGGAAACAAGAGCAGAAATCAACCTCAGACTGTGCGACAAACTCAGGTAGAGAAACACATATAAAGTATGTAATGATAAATACAGAGATTGATATTGGTAATATATTATTTGTGATAAGCGCAGCCTTTGTATTTGTACTCGGCAGGAAACATTTACAAAGAAGCCAGCTGTTGAGAACTCACTGAGGATCCTGACCGCAGTTATTGATGGCATGAGACACTGGAGCCAGTTCAAAGACAAAGTCCCAAACTTATTTGAGATATTTGGTCAGTTTTATTAGGAGCTGTACCATTTAGTGTTTCAACCACCAGTAAACTGACAGGCTGTGCTCCTCCTTCAGCTACTCTGGACTCGGCAGTGACGGTGGGTCGACACGGAGCCAAGAACTTCCTCATGAGAGATGGGAAGCAGGTTGTGCAGTGTGTCTTCTATGAAAATGTGAGTTCGGGAAAAAGTCTCCTCTTTAGAACTAAGCTGAATGAATGTGACTCAGTTTTATCAAAGAACAGCAACAGATTTCTCACATTAACTCACCTTGATGCTCCTCAGCTTCAATGTGTCAGTGTTATCCAAGAATGATGAGTATCATTATTATCTTAGTTTGAATTTAGAGGCTTTTACATTTGATCAAACTACAAAAATCTGGAGGGTTTAGTGAATACCTACCTCTTCTCCCTTTTCACAAGTCCCTGAACACCTGAGAAAATGTCATTATGTCTGGCAAAAACATTCATTTGGACTCAAAAATAAACTGGTTAGATCTTTTTGGTCACTATGACCCACAAAACACATTTTTAGCCATAAATGAAGACTGACAAAATGTCGCCAGGTGTTGGCAAAACATAAAATGGCACTGAAATCTAACTTGATTTGACTTTTGCCTCTTGTCCAACAGGAGCAGGTACTGCCCCGACTCATCCGTGGTCAAGTACATCGATGTGTTGGGAACTATGACCACAGCACAGATGTCCTGGTGTGTGTGTCCGTCAGACCCGGCCTCCCGTCAGAGCTGAGGAACGCTCAGGAGGCTGTGAAAGCCTGCGATGCTGAGATGAGGGTGCTGGTCAAATCACTCAGTGAAGTCTGAGTGTGAGCAGGTATCTTCGGCAGCACGAGACTCATGTCAAGATGGTATACCGATGTTTGATGAGGGAACATGAGAGCCAAGCCTCGTACTTGTATATAATAGATGATGTAATAGATGATCTGTGTTATGGTTTGAAGCCTCCATAGTTTTAGAAGCATATTTAAGACACTGCTAACGTTTTGGACCTGAAAGGAACTGTTGACTCTAGTTTTTTTCAGTTTTTTTATTGAATGTAACAGCTGAATTCACGTCCATGTTCTGGCGTAGACGTTCTTGTGTTAATCTGTGAAAGAAATCTATAAAAAGTAGTTTCATTTAACGGAAAGTGAGGCCTCTGTTTTTGTAAGTTCTGAAATATTTTTTTATTACAAAGAAAAATTCACAGAACAGCAAACATTGTTTAGAGGTTAATTCAGGTAAAGCAAACACGATGAGGTAATATCTCAAAATATATCTTTGAAAAACGGGGCAGTTAAGAATAACGTGATATCAAGTACAGTTAGTTTATTTACAGTCAAACATCACAATGGAAAAAAAAAAAAAAACAATAATTCTACTCTACCAAAACAGTTTCACCAGTGCCGAGACTTTACACACAATGGTTCAACAAATTGGGGAATAAGTCCAGTGCAGTCACGCTAGTCATTCCCACAGTCAAGCACAGTATGAGGTCCAATACAATACCAACATTTCTCTCCTGACTTTCTTTCAAATATGGCAACATAATCACAGTAATTTTTCTTAATGTCAGGACATGTCATTTGGGAACCCAAATTTGGGGAATATTTAAAGATTAACCCATTAGCAAACTCATTATTGAAACACTTATACGCACATAAACACCCACTAGAAAAGGGAGTCTAGCTTGATGAAATTGGCAGTGTACAGGGACAGTTAAGTGGAGAAGTAGACATTTTGTCCTTGGAACATGACAGGAATGGTGCCAGCGTTTTAAAAGGAGAAGTGGGTTTGACAGAAAACACAGCAACACATTAGCTTATTGGAGGAGCTCATTATTTTAAGCCTCGTCTTACTCATAATGTGAATAATGTGTCGGCTCAGCCCAGATAACCAAAGGCAAAGTTCAATTTGTACAGCTCCCTCCTCTGCCACTCAATTTCTAAATCACATAAGACAAGGATGCCAGGAATTAATCTGTTAGCTGCATGTCACAACCTTTTAATGTCGCAATTCAAGCTACCTCTTCTAGATAATTGGCAAAAATGTCTCAGGGCGTAATTGAACTCAAGAACACTGCTTTTTCTCTTTTTCATTCTCTCTGCTGTTACCACGGATTAGAGGACGACATCTTTCTTATCCCCCGGAAACATTTTCTCAAGTTAATGAGATCATACTGCATCGAGTACAGGAGAGACTCTTTACCTCTGAGAGGAGAAAATTATAAGAGAAGGAAAAACACGTCACACAACAGGATCCACAGTTTTTCAGCAGAAAAAGATGATAACCTGATAATCGTATTAAACACTTGTCTTTATGTTAAAAGGCACAAGTTGGTCTGATCACATTTAAAATCTAGATCAATTGTTCTACCATTAACAAAGCCCATCGTATCATGCATTTTTGACAAAATTCCTACGTCTCCCTGCCTTTTGCAATTATTTTTTTTTTTTCCTGAATCAGAGTGTTTAGTATTGTGTGTTGTAGACAGAAAACAACTGCTTATGTTCAACAAGCGAGTTACATTACACAAACAATTCTGGGGGAAAAAGGTTAACAAAACGATGCTGTATCCCAACGTAAAATCTTCAACAACCACGACTTATTATTAAGATTCACTTCCTTGTTAGGAGAAGAGACTTCCATGTGTCCTCTCGGCAGGTCTGATGCTGTGTCTACTGTTCTTTTTTCTTTGTGACAGTTACTAAACGTACTGTCATTGAAAGCTCTTCTCGACTCCCACTGGTTGGTTCTGGCTGGTCGGGCAGAAAAATGTCTGAAGAGCAAGAAATGTCTGAGTTGTCTTGTCATTGTTTTATTCTGAAACCTCAGACATCAGCTCCGGTGAGTCCAGACCATATGTACAGTCACAAAACATCGTCACGAGATACAACTCCATCCATCGATCCATCGATGTCCTCGGCCGTTTTGAGTACCGCTGTGGTTGAGCCGAATGTTCTTCAGAACCTCTTGATCGGACGAGTCGTACTGCCACGTAACCTCGTGCTTCCGCTCTCTTAATGCAGCCAATTACCAGTCTGTTTTGGAATGTAATACATGTTGACTTGTTACCCACAAAGGAAAAGAAGGAAAAAAAAAACACTTAAAAGTTTTAGCAAGTACTTGTTACGTTTGTTTTAATTTTTCTTTAATCTTAATCTGCATCATCTCCAGCTAACAAGACGAAAAACATTTATGTCGAACTGCAGAAAACTGTTAGATTTGAGGGTAAAATGATAACCACAGAGTAATATTTAAAACGCAAAACATTCCATTTAAATGAACTGAATTTTGAATTAATTACATAACAGATGCAGGAAGACAGTGTTTGTTGTTAAGTGTCGAGTGGGGCTTCCCAAACAGCATCGCCCTCAAAGACGGGATGCGGGTGTCTCTCCGTGACGTCGAGCCCACGTTAGAGAGAGTGGTCAGGAGGGGAGAAACATTTTTCACAACACTATAACAGCGTGGGTAAAGGGGTGGGGGACAGCTGCTCCTTTGGTGCGTATTTGGCAAAAAAGGGCAAGAAGACAGTGAGCATGACTCCAACGATAGCCAGCATGTAGCCCCATCCGATCTGACACTCGCCAGCGTAGTAGATGTCAGAGTCCCCGCAGAAGGACCTGACCAGTGAAGAGTTGAGGCCGAAGGGGTAGACCAGCAGTCCAGCAGCCATGATGAACACTGCAGAGCAGAGGGAACAGAGTGGGTCAGACGGCGAACAACCCATACATGCACGACATGACACCACCATGCATGTAGGACGTTTAAAGATAAAAAGGTCAAAGTCAGCACCAACAGAAGCTCCTCTCTCCCACAGAAAACACTGCCCCTGAAACGCCTCGTCAGTCGTCTCGCCTTCACACATCACACCGTGTCACACATTTATGCACGATTTATGCCGAGCGGTTGGATTGGCATTTAACACTTGATTTAGCAGAGCTGCTCTGCTGTTGTTAGCACTGCAGGGTCAGACGTGTGTGAGCTGGATTTATATACTGGACTGGTGTGTGGCAGCTGAAGGCCACTTGGGGGCAGTAGAGGTCTGGCTGAGAACAATCTGAGGGTTAAATGAGCAATTGAAATACTTCATCAGTGCTGAAGTAGCTCCTTTTGCACAAAGACTTATGATGGGTTGCTTTGTGTTATATATATATATATATATATATATATATATATATATATATATATATATATATATATATATATATATATATATATATATATATAAATAAATCATGACCTTGATTGTTTTATTAGTCAAACGGTGGCAGAACAGAGCTTTTAATGTACAGAACAACAAAAGCTCTGTTTACGTGTAATGGACAAAACCTTATAGTGCAAAAATGATCCACGTCTCCTTAAACCCATTTGCACTGCTCATTTTAAAACTCCTGGGCGTCATAAAGAAGCCCCCCCTCCTCCCTCTCTCTTCTGCTGCGATCAGCTTTCTCAGACGCTGTCCTCAGCGCCCATGCAGCCCGAGAGCGGCTTGCTTTTACAAATTGAGTCAAGTCACCCAGCCTCTGCTGCCAAGCAGTTATCGACTGCGCTACAGGCTATCATTGCTGCTCTTAGTCATTCTGAGTGCCGGCTGGATTTCCATTACAATGCCAGGTGTCATAGTTGTTTTAGCTTTGGAGAGCTGGGGTGAGTGGAAAAGCCTGGACTTGTGATAGTGAGTAGCCCTCTAGAAAATACAACAAACATATCTTTTATTGCGCTGTATTGATTTTCAGGAGATGTCTGTTTTCCTACTTTCGAGGGCAGCGGCTTCGTGGTCGGGGCGAAACAGCGCTCATGTGAGAGCTACAATGCAGCAGCTGTACGAGTATCAAATCGATGGATTGTGTGGGCCGTGAAGGGTTGTAAACAGGGATGAGGAGGTTGCACTGATGTTCTAGTTGCTCACTTGGGACTTTGGGAGTGAGTGTTAGGAAGAGAGCAGCTGAGTGATGGTCTGAATGGGTGAAGGAGAGGTATCTCTTGTGCTTGTCTAGCCTGCCGTAGTGACTCTCCATGGAGTTCGCTGAGCTTCTGCCTCCCAATCCTTTACCTCGCCCTCCCAGCTCTCAGAGTGGCTCCACGTTTTATCTGCACGGTTCCAGCGCCTCAAAGCTCACTGCCTAATGACACTTTAATGACCTTCTTTATCAAACTATCGCTGCCTTTTGTGATAGACGCACAAAGACGCAGGCATGCACTTACAAACCAAGGCCACTTCCCTCTGACTCTGAAGTGAAAGCATTTGAAACAGACTTGGACACAAAACTAGAGTGAATAAATTATGAGCAGCAACACAGCATAAGCTCCAAGTAATCAATACAGGAAAGAAATCCAGGCAGCAGTCTCTAACGAGTGTCAGGTAAGCAGAGCGAGGGCTGGATTTTATCAATCAGACCAGGACGGTATGCAGGCCCGGGTGTCTGGATCAGATAAGCTGACTGGATCTTGGCGAGCCTTTAATGAGAGGAGAACCACTGAAAAACTGTAAAATCAGCCTCATATCAGAGGCTTACTCCAAATGCATCGATTTTTATCCTTCTAATCTGAGAGGGATGAAACAAAACCGAAGTGCATTTACACACCTTAATGGGGAACGCCAATGATTTTACACATCAAAGTCTGTTCGCAGGTCTTGGATGTACGACTGGATGTGTGGAAAATGTTTTATAAAGCCTTTTGTGGCTCCAGGCGGAGCAGCATGAAGTCTGATAAAGGTCCTCGAGTTGTGTTGGCAAAAATATCAAAGTATCAACATTTCTTTACATATTGATTATTGTTATTTTAAACAGATTCAATACTCATTTATCCCGAGCTGCATTTTTTTCGCTCTCCTCTCTGAGAGTTGACACTTGTACTGCTGTCTCCTCCAGAGGTCCATGATCTTAGCTGAAAAATAAAACATTTCAAGCCCTTAATGCCCCAAATTGTACCAAATATCGATAAGTTTCAAGGTATCATCAAGTATCATGACAAGACTTTCCTCAGTGTCACTCGAGTCAGAGGTGGTTTAGCGCCGATGACTTCAAGTTATAGAAAATAAAAAATATATAAAATGAGGATGTGAAGAAAGGAACTCGGCCGACCTCTGAAGCCCAGTCCTCATTTCTGCTTAACTGGCAGCTAAAGACTACTTTAGCTAGCATTAGCATAACACACCGGAATCTCCAACCAAATTATTGGCAGTCACTTTGCATTGTGGGAAGTGTAGGCAACAGTGTCTGACATAAAAAAGACGACATCTCTGACACGTTAATGTTAATGCAGTACTCTATGGATGACTTAATGCCTGATATATATATATATATATATATATATATATATATTGCATTACTTCACGGGATACATAACACAGAGCATCAGGTCTGTGTGTTTATGCTTTGTGACAACCCTCATTTAAGAATTCTAGTTTCCACAGCGGGGTGGACGAGCTTAATTTCAACACGGCCCGGCAGTCTAATCCTATGAAGAACGGACGGCGTGATGAAAGAGGCCGACGTGACACCGAGATGTCACGCTGTGAGGCCAAAGCCTGAAAAGTGTTCATTACTGCAGCCAGGAGAGCAGCGTTCCCGTGGACTCCCACTTAACATGTCACACTAAATGCCCCTGTGTTGTTGACATCATCGGCTAAGATAATGACGGGGTGCAGGAGTTAGTCAGCAGGTGATGATTTCAGAGCGCTGAAGGCTGAGTAACCACAGCAACACGCTGGTTTGTTGTTCTGAATTAAAGATAGACTTAAATTTCTCTTTAAAATCCAGTTAGGGGCGATAACGTCGGAGGATTATGTCATTTATTTTACTTCTCTCTGGTGAGATTTATCCCAGAAAAAACAAAAAAAAACTGTAGTGAACAGTTACACCACAAGGATGGCTTTTGTTTTGACTCAGACATCGTGTAATTGATTTGAGGGATATCAGATATCTGATCTCAGCCTCATCTGATCTAATCCAAACGAAGTTCACTCGTTCTTTTTCCTAGCAGCCTCCCTTTGTGCAACAAGAGAGAGCAGCTGGAATATTCTGTCATGACCACACCCCAGTAATTATCATACAGTCCCACACACTGCCTTTAAAGAGCCGTCCACACAGCAGCCACCAGGCAGTAAAAACAAAAAAACAACCCACGATTGTTCCCATCACTTATCCTCCTAATAGAGTGAAGCAGCAGACAGTTTACTCACCTGCAAACCCTAATTAATGGTCTGCATTTGTAAGAACTCAAGTCTAACTTGGCCGGACCTTTTTTCCCACAGAGAAGAATAGAAGTAGAGAGTCTGTCAGCCCCGATCAGACGAGTGTCGCTGAGTAGACGAGGCTATCATAATGGCTCAGAGATGATGAGACAGTGAATAATGGAGAGACCTCTGCGTTGGCAGGGCACTAATGTGTCCCAGTTTCATTGCAAACTTTACACAAAGTGCCACAAGAGGGTCACGATCTTTCTCATTCACAGAGAAGATGGCGGAACAAACTCCGGCCACTCGGAGTATTCTGAGTTTCCCTAAATTACCTTTTTTTTTCCCCCCATTCACAACATCGTCATTTAACATACTTACAGTCCGTTAATCTTTAGAAAACGTCCCCGGATTACTCGCTCTATTTCTCGCTAATGGCAACTTATTTGAATGCACACGTCAGCAGCTTTTGAAGTGCACACAGACTTCACAGTGAGGGGAGTACAGTTATTGATTTGGAAATGCCAAACAGCCAGAAGCGTCCAGGAGCACTAGATTTCATTGTTCATCAACTTCGTCTTGCTTTTTTTTTTCTTTTTTTCGCAGATAGCTGCAAGGCTGTGGAGGCCTTTGTGTACGTTAATGAATAGCAAACACCTTTATGCGCTTTCCTCTCTCTTTTTGTGCAGAGGGGTTTTTTTTGTCTGTGTGCATCTTTGGCAAAGGCTGTCAGAGGAAGAGATGCAAATTTAAATAAAACAGAGCATTGTACTGCCACACAAAGACTCTGTGCAGCTTCTAACAACTAAATGAACTGAATTAACCTTGAATCTCTTTCTCAGCGGTGTAGCGGGAAATGGAAAGCTGCTCCCAGAGACGGTGAGACGGGTTCACAGCGGTGACGGTGATAGAAAGAGATTGAATGGGTCTGTGGGGCAGGAAGGTGTGTGATAACCTGGCATCCAAGCGTGACACTGAATCAATTCCATCGCAGAGCTCTCACACTGAAATCACTGGCTTAGACCAAGAAACACACAAAACATGGGATCACTCGTTTCATATTTCAGCGTGAGCGCCCGAGTTTAGTTGTAGAAAATCTGATAAGACTCAACTCTTGTCAGAAATGTCAGAAATCCAATATACTGTGGTCCCAGACATTCATACACCTTGTATATATTTTACAATTCTTCAATTTTATTCTTCCCAAGATATTAATAATAAAAAAATCAATTCTGTGAGCTTCAAGGCCACTTTCTTTATTACGATGCCAAGACCTCCGCTGTGGGATCAAACTCTATTTCCACCCTGTTGCTGACTGTCGTAACACGATCAGCGACGGGACGGGTTGAATTAAATTCAACAGGAAATGGGACGCTCCCCTGATGCAGATTCTAATTCTTGCTTTCGTCGTGGCGTCGTTTGTCTGTTTTCTCCCCTTTGGCAAACAGTTACACAAAGTATATTAGGTGATTATTGTCACATCCGCCCACACGGAGAGACGCATGTCGCATGGCGAAACCCGGCGTACGGCAGCCTCGTACTGACGCAGAGTGATTCACCGGCTGAACAGTGTGGCTCTGTTAAACCTTTACAGACAATTAACGGTTGAATATGCAGTCTGTGTGTGTTCTTCTGTAGAGGACAGACACTTTGAAAAAATAGAGAAGTCAGCAGGAGAGTGTGCACTGACACTGAGGAGAATAAGACAGGACAGGTTGTACAATATAAATTCAGGCCCTACAGCCAGCGAGAGGGAACTTGAATACATTAGAATAGAGTAATGCCCCGCTTATCTCCTCTGACCTACAAGCCAGGCAAGACAGTCAGGTGGAGACCGCCAGCTCCACCGGGAGGAGAGCAGTCGGATGTGTAAATACAAAGACATTAAAAGAAGCAGCGCAGCACCACAGCGGGGTTCTGGGTGTTATCCTCCACGTCGCCAGCACCCACCGCCTCCTCTCGTTCCTGTGAGAAACTTCTTATCTGGCCGCTGCCCAAACAGGAACATTATCTGCAGCTACTGTTCACTTCAAAGACACATGAGAGAGCGCACACATTAGACTGTGGCCTTACATTACCACAAGCCCGTTTGATGTCACATTACCTCGCGCAGCAACGACCATCAACACACAAGCCGGCGAGAAAAACATTTTTCGTCCCTGCCGAGGATAACGCCTGCTGTCTTTCCAGGTGGAAAGTTGGAGGGAAAAGAAAAACAACAACAACAAAACGCGGCTAATAAATCTTGATTTGCCGACACGGCGCTCATTTGTTTGTGTTGCCGGCCATGTTTGTCATTGATGAAACACGGCGACAGGAAACATATGCTGGAAAAAGCTGCAGAATGTGGCTTAATTACAGATGCAGGCCCAAAGCTATACATCAGAACGGCTGTTCTTCTGCGGTGTCGTACTCAGCGACATTTTTTATCAACCTGTCTCCCCTCGGTATGGAAACAGTGCTGCATGCAGATGAAGCAGCTGGTTGGTCCTTAAAAAACGTATTTTTTGGGGGCTTTATTGCTGAGACAGGAGCCTATAAAACATTTTGGATTAGGAGCAGTGGACAGAATCACCACCCACGTCGTCATTTGACCGTCTGACCCGACCAGCCGGACTGGGCAGAGATTCAGGATGGGAGCTAATCCACCTTGGATTTAAGGCTGCTTCCTGGGTAGATCCTGGTTGCAGGAAAATTAAATGGACAAATAGGATTTCAACAGGAAAGCAGCGTTGTGCAACACATCTTCACAGAGACCCGTCTCCACCACAACATCCTTGATGAAGCCTCTCTCGACGGACAGGTGATGCTCGGGGCAGACAGAGCTCAGGACCACAGCCAGGTGGACAAACACATTTCTTATTTTATCTATTTTAGTTTTCTCCACGGAACGATCAGGTGAGCTGATCTCTGTCGAGTCTCACGTAGATATTATTAACCCAGATGTCATCAGGCAAGCTGATGGAAATGAGGTGCTGATTGACTGCAGCAGCCCGGGGCGGTAAACACAGAGTGTGTGTGTGTGTGTGTGTGTGTGACCCACATACGCTTACGTATATTGTATAACACAAGAAAAACACAACATACGTGACTGTCTTTATAAAGAGCCTCTTCTACAACAATTGGGATTGAGTGCCTGGCTCAAGGGCAGTTTAATGAATACATTTGAAAGATTGCTGGAAGCCTGACTGTGTGTGTGTGTGTGTGTGTGTGTGTGTGTGTGTGTGTGTGTGTCTCTAATAAGGAAAGCATAACAATGGGCAGTGCGTAACAGTGGCGTGTCTCTAGGAAATTGCCTTTTCACTGGCCGAATACAAGGAGTATTTCCATTTCCTCCTCTATCTACAGGCGAGTGGAGACGGAGGCGGCGTGAAGAAGGACGTCCAAACACACGGATGCGACGGGGCATTCGGCGTAGATGAAGATAAAGGATTAAAGCCTGCGGAGTGTGTGAGCATCCCTGAGTAGCCACAGACGACAACAGATGGTGCGTCGGCGTCTTACGTATATAAATGTGCATCGAGGTCCCTCCATTACTCGGGGTTAGCCCCTCTACGTGCTCCAGGTGAAGAATCGTAGCGTGGAAGATGAAAGTTTTCCGAGTTGTGGGGAGTTGAACTGTGCCAGCAATGAATCTTCAGGTCGTCAGCCGGGACCTGGTGGAGCGTGAGCGAAAACAGCAGGGACTCCATCCTAATGTGATGAGCTGTGCTCCAGTCTGCACACAGCCATGTTGATAATTAAGCTCAGTGCGCCTCTGGGAAATTATGCTAATGACGCTCCGACTACCTACATTTCTCGAAAAAGAACGTTTGGGTTAAGGTGATCACGCACACAGCAGCAGCTACAACACAACTCTCCAACAAAAAGTTTCTGGAGACGATTAAGGAAAAGAAGAAAAAAAAAAAAGGAGGAGGAGAGAGAAGTTTTCAAAGATTCGGGGAAGCACTTTGTTCGACCTGTAATTGCTAATTTGATTTTATTTTCTTTAAAAGGGTGCAAAGAAGCATGACAGAGACTCAATGAGAGGGAGGAAATGAAAAGGCGCTGGTCCAATTTTAAAGCACATTTTCCAGCCGGACCTCCATTTTTAGTGAAAAACATTAGAGCAGGTAAAAGTTTCAGGTGCGTAAATGGGAGATTCACTTATCTGCCGTTTACTAAAATGATAAATAAGACATCTGAGAGGAAAATCAGTCTGTTGGTTCCAGCTTGATTTTTAGTAGGAGGTCCAAGTAATGGATTACATTTATTCTTGTTCCTGTACTTGTTCAGTTTGAATGAACTTTGTTTTATGACGAGTTAACGGGGCGATTAATCTTTTCTTAGCTCAGTAAGAGAGAGACTTGAATGCAGACGGTGTTCGGTTGTCTCCTTCTGTGTAATTAACATAGGTGTAAAATAACTGACATTTTGTTCATTTATTTGGTTTCTTATTAGACAAAGTAATGTAATTGCTGCACACATCTCTGGGGGACGATCACCACTTGCAGCACAAAGACGTAAACATTGTCGTTTTCTTGAGTGCCGCATCTTTAAAACTTTTACTTGACTTGTATTCTCGTGCTCTTTTGGTCCTCGCTTTTACGTTACCAGAAAGAAGCGAAACAAACCGAGGGTACGCACTCGGCCTGCCTGTAAATCCGGTCTGAAGCCACGTGGGGGGAATTACTTTGTCGAAGTCCATTTTCAGCGACTTGTTAAAGAGCATCAAACCATTTTCAGTGGAAAAGGTCCACTGCTGTCAAAAAGGCAAAAAAAAAAATAAAAACCTGTTGACCTTGAGCACTGCACAAAAAGAGATAAAGGCGAGAGAGAGAGAGAGCAAAAGAAGAGAGAGAGAAAGCAGATGAGGAAATAAAATACAGGGAGTTGGGAGAGATTAGCAAGGCAATAAAATAGCTTCTGCTATCTTTGGAGTTTGCAGGCCTGCCGGTGGACGGGTCAATCAGAGCCCAGTAATAGCTCTGTTTATCACCGAGTCATTCAGGCCGCTCTAAGCTCGAGCGCAGGACAGCATAGGTGGTTAAAGCCTCGAGTCCAGAGTGCATCAGAGCGCGTAAATGTTTTGTTTAGTCTCTCGGACTCTTAATGATTTTGACTTGTGCGAGTGCATCGCAGAGATCGTATCAGATGATGAAGTGAAGCTTTAATGTTTCCACTGCAGAGACAATGACACAGATAACAAGCAGCTACAGTCTGAGAACGTCTCTGACATAAAGATATAAAGATGTTGTTGTGAGGAGATTAAAGGTGAATTCAAAAGAATTATTCTACATTTGAAGCTTGATGGCTCCATCTTATGTAAAGTTAGCTTGCGTGTGTTATCCAAGATGTACTATTCCTTTTTTAAAGGACAACAGTGTGTAAAGATTGGTCACATTTTTAAATTCATTAACTGCTGCAAACTGTAGCTGCCTTCAGCTAGTTAGCTCAGGTAGCTGTGCAGCGCAGAGCAGTCGGGAGTTTGTTTGTGTTTAAACCGCTAGCACTGGAGCTTTGAACCCAGCTGGGCCGAGGCTAGCTGGTTAGCATGCTAGACATGGCAACACAATAACACAAACGTCACAGCAGCTTCTCCTCCACATTACATGATAATCTAAGTCTCGGAAGTTCATGTAGTTCACAAAAATTATATATTTTTAATTTGCTCCTCTAATATTTAATGTCCTCAGTAGCAGATAAGGACGGAGAGATATTAATAAATAATAAAATATATACAACACGATGCGTAGTGAGCGTAGCATGCAGCTAGGTGGACACTTACAGCTTTTGTCTCTCAGCTCGCAGCGTTGCTGAGGCGTCTGAGCTCACGCTTACGAGTGTGAAGACACATGAATCTCACACGCTGCATCCAATCTATCATCTTAATTACTTCCATTTCCATACCCCCATCTATTTTTTAATGTTGCAAATTAATTTACACCTCAGACAAATTGCTTGTCCTTGACTTCTCTCTTATCTCTTACGAGGCGACCCGCCGTGCACACGTGTCGGCGTACAAAACGAACCAAAGTTAATCTGTCGCTCCATCCATCCATCCGTCCCTCCACGCAGATTGGATTAGCGCGGGAGAGAAAAACTACCTGGCATGCATGAATGGGGAATATAAATAATAATAACACATGAGAGAAAGAGGCGATTAGATTGAAGACATCAATCACCGGCGAGAAGTTACGCTCATTGTGGTGTACGTCGTGTGAGGAGGCAGCCGATGAGGAAACAATGGTTTATCTGATGAAACCTGAAGGTCCGTCCCTGTGCTGCATGTGGAAGGTTGAAAAAGGTGATGTGTGTGTGTGTGTGTGTGTGTGTTGTACAGCCCTGTGTCTGACATTAACCCAGTGATTGTGTTGACAGTTTTTGGCCCCGAGGCTAAACCCTTAAACCAGACGTCTCCTGGGTTCAGTGGCTGCCTCGGGTACAACGGGGGAATGTCAGCCATGAAAGTCAGAACAACCCGGTGACACTGTGAGGTGTCATTGTGTATCCCGCTGTGCTGCGGCATCACAGATCACATATTGTGTGTTTTATGCAAAGATTAACAAATGAAAGTTACTAAATGAGAAACTGGTTCAACTGTTTGTAGCCACGAGGTTTCCCCCCATCAACCCCACGAGTCTGTAAGAGGACTGTTAGCATACGTTGTTGGAGGGTTAATCACACAAAGAGACACAACAAGGAGATGTGAAACAACCACAAAGAGACGCAAAAAGACTACAAAGAGACACAGTTTCTATTAAGATGAATAAATACATCAAATAAACACAAGTCGACTGCAAAGAGGCACATAAAGGAGACAAAGAGACACAATTGGACTACAAAGACACATAAAAGAGACATAGAGAAACCAATGGACTACAAAGAGACAAAGGAGACAAAGACACAAAACAATAACAATAGGCGCAAAATGATGACAGAGACACAAAGAAACTACAAAGAGACACAAATCAATGACATAGAGATGCATAAAGGAGACAAACACATACCAATGGACTACAAAGACACAAAAAAGTGACTACAAAGAGACACAAAACAAATGCAAAGGAATGTAAAACAGCTTTGGGTGCAAATAACCACAAAATCACAATCAAGTTACAAGACAGGCTGGCAGAACAACTACAGACCGAATAAGCAACGTAGCTATTAATAATACTTTCTTCTTTACCAGTTTAAATGTAAGTCCTGACACCTTCTTTCCGACTGAGCCTCAGTCTGACCACACACTCCTCGGCTAAAACATGCATTAAAAACAAAATCCGTGGTGGATCTCATTGAATAAATATACATGTATACATAAACACAGCACCCACACCGGCTATGTGATATTAGTATACTGTAGAAGCTCCCGCAGAACACCACAGGTATAATGAAAAGTGCAAAAAAAAAAAAAAAAAAAATACATAAATTCATGAGGTGGACTTAAAAACAAGGTGCTTATTTTCCAATCACCTGCTGCACATTCTTCAAACTGCAGAGCGCGTTCTGAACGGGTTCCCAGCGTCCCGCAGTTACAGAAGCTCATTCAGCACATAGAGGAGCCTGAAACTCGACGAGCCGCGCTGCTGGAATTCACCTGCGCTGTGTGAATTAATTTTGCATCCACTGATAGTTATAAAAGTGTCGTTGCTGTTTATGAGGAGGAGACGGAGCGCGAGGCTGCAGAGGACAAAAGACGATCCTGCACCTAAGCGCCCTGACTGTATACAAGCTCCCATTCATCTGTGTGAGTGTGTGTGAGTGTGTGTGTGTGTTTGTGTTGCTTGTGTAGTCTGAACATAATAGATGAATGTGCCTGTTCATGAGTCTTGATCTCAATCTGTGTGTTTGTGTTGGGGAGGAGAGGGAAGACGGTGCAAAGAGACATTTGATTTGTCAAAATAAACAATCTGAGAAAGGGCCAGATGTTTTTTAGGAAATGTGTTTTTTTCTGGACAATTTTGTAAAATATAAAGGGGAAAGAAGCTCTCTGTACATAGAACCATCTAAGCACAGAGATGGAAAATAAAACCCTTCTTCTGTCTTTGCCTGAGAGATTTCAGCAGGTACAGTGGAACACCTGCTGTGGAAATCAATCATGGCAGTTTTTTTTGTTTTTTTTTTACAGTGAACTGCACAATCCTGATATTGGCTCTGGACTCAGCGGTGTTCACAGATGTGCTGAGTGAAATATTCAGGCTTGGCAGTTTTGCAAAAAAGAAAGAAAGAAATGTGCTTCGTCACGATTTCCTGAGGAACGGTTACATTTCTCTCACAGCCCGAGCAAACGAAACTTCTCCTCGTGAAACAAAAGCGTGCAAACATGCAGCTGAGGAGTGAATGTTGTGGCCTCCTGCTGCGGAACAAAGCTGGAGGATCATTATCCGACAATATATAGGAGCCTTTATGATGAGTGTTGGGTGTAGCCAGGTTGTGTGTGTGTGTGTGTTGGCGGAGGGGAGGCAGCAACATAATGAATCCCTACAGGAGACGAGGGGCCCTGCTGGGCTGCTGTAATGAAGCTCTGCCCTGCCGTCGCTCTCTGACCCACTGGCATTAAAGACAAATGGAAACCATTACGTTCAGCCTTCACCTCCACAACCTGCCGGTGCTCGCAGAGGAGCGACGCTGAGGGAGAGACGGGAAGCAGCAGGAGGTCCAGACCAGACAGAACTCCTACTGTACACGAGGAATAGGTCCGTCACAGTATTGACAGGCTGTAGTCGAGCTCAGGTGTGTGTGTGTGTGTGTGTGTAATGTACAGTAAAGCCTGATGTACCTGAGAGAAGAACGACGTATCTGAACAACTATCTAAAGTGCAGAATAGACAAACTTCCAGGACGGAGGTTTGAAAGAAGATTGGATGTTCCCACTCAGACACATTTCCAGCAGAAGAAGTCTCGGAATAAGTGCCGAGGGATCATAAGAGCTTTGTGTGTGTGTGTGTGTGTTTGAGTGTGTGTGTGTGTGTGTGTGTGTGTGTGTGTGTGTGTGTGTTTGAGTGTGTGTCAGTGCCCCTCCAGATAATCTCATCCTTGGTTGAATGCATCTTATTAGGAACAGTGTCGTTGTTTGTTGTGGATTTCCAACAGAGTAAACAGACCGTGCTTTTATGTGTGTGTGTGTGATGTCCGCTGCACATTTCTCAGTCGCATCTAAGAACCGTTGTTCAGAAGTGCAGAACTCCGCGGGACCCCAGGGGAACGCAAAACAAAGGGGAGGCTTTTGTCTTAATTCCCTACAAATGATTTTTTTTTGTGGAGGGGATGAAGCGGCTGCATCCTCCTCCACCGCCCGCCTCTCTGACTGAAGAGCCACCAGCCGGAGATCATTTGATCAGCAGATCTCTGGGATCATGTTCATTACAAGAGATGGAGCACCACCGCAGTGTGTGCCACAGATGAACCTGAGAGATAAGAGCCTTCCTTCTGGCTCTGCTCCTCCTTCCTTTATCTTTTTATTACTCTTCCTTCTTGTTTCCTCCTCTCCTCTCCTGCTGAAGTTTTTAAGATACAGTTCAATACGTTCACTTCATCACAAACAAGAATCTATTTAGTGGGAATCTTACAATATGTATATATACGTTCCTTAAACGACCACATTCAGCAAATTAGCATTTGACAGACTTCTGAACACTGTGAGAGATGCTGCAGATGAAGGAGGCAGAAAACAAACAGAACGAGAGCTCGTGGAGGAAACTGATGTAAGACGTTGTGTTTGTGCCATAAAACTGAGCAAATCCCATAAAAGTAACGGGTGGAAAAGGTTCAGGCCGGGGAGGTAATCCTCCCCGTCGGCTCTGACTGCACAGTTAGCTTTAGCATCTAGCAAGAGGGCGGTTGTTTCTGCACAGACACTGATGGGGAGGAAGCTGAGCTAACAGGCTCTGAGTCCAAGTATGACCAGTTTGACACCAGTGACAGAGGTGCAGATCTCAAACTGTGGCTCATGAATAACATTTAGGACTGATGTTCTGCCTGTGTACATATGAAACACACATATCACAGCGTCTACGACTAACATAAGATCCTCCAACCTTCATCTTTGTAAAGTCTCTCTCAGCATCATCATCACGGCGCCGCTCGCTGCCGTCTCCTCAGTCGAGTTCCACGTGTCATGTCAGCCAGGTAGCTAATCAGAGTGGATGGATGTTTAACAAAGTGTGGCCTGTTCCTCCACATGTGCCATACAGTTCGACGTGATTAAATGAACGTCACCCTCTAACGGTGAAACGTAAATATGATATTTCCTTACAGGAGATACTCCACACACAAGGACCAATCATGGTAGATAATAAAATATCAATATTCCAGCTCACACCAGGATACGATTGACACTATCAACGGTTATATTAAAAACAAATTGGAGAGATTCACATGTGGCTTCATCACATTCACAACAGGTGTTTAATTAAAAGTCTGTTGTGAAGTGCCGATCAGCGCCTTCTTGATTTTAATGTAACTGTTAATAAAATACCTGGAACACTGATCTTATTTTGATCTGACGATATTTTATTTTGTTGATTTTATGTGCTCAATCGAGGAATTTCGTCTAATTTTCATCATTTCAAGGTTTTTTTTACGCACAAATTGAAGATCGAGGTAAAGAACAGAAACCCACCGATTGTGGCAAATCGTTATCGCCTCCCGCCTCCTCTGTTGTGTGTCAACAGGAAACCCATCTGTAAATCATTCACCGTATTTAATACTAGCTTCTGTGTTTTTTAGATGCTGCCGACCCTCCATCTTTATACACAGCGTGTGATCAGTAGTTAACGTAGTTGGAGCCGTGAGATGGTTTATCAGGATCATGCAGATGATTTCAGCTGTGCGATAAAGCAGCTGCACTCCTCTCAAACTCTTTGCTCGTACATCTCTTACATAATTAATGAGCTTCTCCCTTCCTCCCTCTGCCAGCCAGGAGTGTGACTCACAGTCGCACACACACACACACACACACACACACACACACACACACAAACAGATACACAAACAAACAAACAAACACGTCTCTTGAAGCTCTGGTGAAGTAATGAGGGGCTCTCAGGAGTTCACCGTGAGAGTTCCAGTTCGAGACTTCTTTTTAATCGCTCGCATCTTTTCTTTAATCCAAGGAGACAATTAGAAAAAAATAAATAAATCTACCGTTCAGCCCTCTCCAATGCTGATAAACGGCTTCCGTCTCGCCCCTTCAATCGATCACATGCTCTCAGATCTGTAAATGAAGGCTTAGGTAACGAGCTCGGCCAGCCGAGGTAATCAAGAAGACCACCGAGACGCTGAGGGAGGGGGAGCGCTAATGCAGTGAAAGCATTTCCCTGGTTACAGCAGCCGTCGTGAAAGCAGTCAGAGCACACACACACACACACACACACACACACACACACACACACACGCGCCTGTGTGTGTGTGTGTGTGTGTGTGTGTCAGTGTGTGTGTGACATTTGGCCTTTCTCGGGAACAGAGTCTCAGTAACAACAGTGCACCTCACTCTCCCTTTATTTAATGCTTCGTCCTCCGTCACACACACACACACACACACACACACACACACACACACACACACACACACACTCACAGGGTGTTGGTTGCGAGGGTCAAAGGGTGACCTCGGCTCGTCGTTGCGTGACTCGCGGGGGCTCAATCACACATACTTATTGTTTTGTCCTCGGAGCATCTATCACGGAGACGCTGACACGCCTGAAAGACACGAGGAGGGAAAAGTCTCTAGAAAACCGGTGACCAACTTCTGAGGAAAACGCTCATTCGGAAGTAAAGACGAAGATAAATGATTGATGATGAGTGATGTCGCGGTTATTACGATCATTTAGACGCCACATATTTAAGCCCCCCCCCCCGTCTGTGTCGTCATGAGGATTATGAAATCACCTTTTTTCCAGATTCGGTATCCTGATCTGCTCTTCTGCTGACAGCTGGCTTATTCTTCTCGAGTGTTTCAGAGACCTTAATGGCCTCATGAATTATTTATACAATTGCATGTCAACACACACACACACACACACACACACACATCTAGATTTGGAAAACACCATGCTTTTATGATCGACTACACCCGTCTGGTTCGCCCTGCGTGGTTTCAGATCTCTATTTGAACACCACACACTGATAGGTGGAGTGTAACTGTGACAATGCACCATTATAGTGTTAAAGGACCAATACGTAGGATAAAAGGACGACTTTAAAGCATTTACTGTAGAGGAGGGTGAGACGAGGAGTATTCAGTTGGTTGCAGTCTGGATCGCAAACACTGGACCTTTAATTTCTCAACCCAACTTGAATAACTTTAGACTCCAGTCGGGCCTCAGAGAGTTGCAGCCAAACGATACAGTCACTTTTCAATCTTGTCAAAAGCTCTTACGGTCGCAGTAAAGAGGCAAAAACAATAAATTGCACTAAACGGTCGGCGTGTTAAGTTCCTGCTCAATCTTTTTCATTTCGTACTTCTCTCTGGTCTTCATTGTCTTTCCGCCCAGCAAGAATAAAAATCTGGATTAAAACACTCACACAGTATTTCACCTCCACCACTGTGAAACACAAGCTCCGATGAATTTTTTTTCATCATGCATTTTTTTTTTTTTTTTTGCAGTTCACACCTCCTCGTGTTCGGGTCGGCCCACTGAGCAATTCGTCAAGAGGAGGGCAGGAACTCATCATCATCGCCCTGGGGTGTGTGGGTGTCTGGGAGGTGAACCAGGTGGGTGGGGGGCCTTAGTGGAAAAGGTCACTGGGTGCAACACGGAGGGATCAACCACATCAGTCCGACTGTAGATTGTCATATTCAGCCCTTCACTTCCAGCACTCAACGTGTCATACCTGAGTCCGGCTTATCTGCCAAGTCTGGGTTTGGTTTCAATCGGCCTCTGCTGGGATGCTCTTAGTATTTTTGCGCTCCAGTGCAGACGTCCGCTGCTCGCTGTTAGTGCTGACCATTCGACTGACGCTGTGAGGTGTTATCACGGGAGAGCTGTGAGGCGAGCGGGGCAGCGTAAATGGAGCTGTTATCTCCCCGAGAAGCTGGTAACAGTACGTGTTTGTATGAGCGTACACACACCGCAACAAAGCAAAGTGGCCCCGCTTGATTCCTTCTGCAAGCGACTCATGTATGCACTCTGTGGAATAACGTCAAACTGTGCGCGATAAGTAACGCGTTCAAAATGAAGTCTTACACGCACGTTTTCCAGGATTTCGACAATCTTGTAAACACAATCGTACGCAGCTTTATCTGCACTCCAACAGTCTCCTGAGCCTCCTGGCACTCGCGGCACAACAGGTACAATCTAAAGATAGATTTATTTATTTGGAAGCTTTTAAAGATTCTGCTTTATTCTGGCGCTGCAGCTGAAAGCTCAACCGAAGGGAGGAGCAGAGCCACCAGGTTGTCACACTTGTCTGCGGGACGATGAATAGGCGTGGGAGGCGAAGCCAGGTGCAGGACTGACTGGTCACGCTTTAATAACAAGGCGTAGTCCGTCTGTTTAAGGCCTTAAAATCAGCACTTAGTCCCTCTCTGTGTGTAACAACAGTCCCTCATCCCAAAAGCATCTCACGGTGTCTGGAAAACCCCCGGCATTTCAGGACGGTGACGCGACAAAACAAGAAAGACGCAGGACTTCTGTTATTATGGGCCCCTGTCACCTTCTACACACACACACACACACACACACACAGATATCCCCCAACTCATTTGGACACTGTGTCGGGTTCCCTCGTGTCAAATTATCATGATAACTGGGGCGTTCATCCCGCCGCACAAAAAAACTGGTTAACATCTTCAGTGGCTACTCTATTAACAGCTTTATCACTAAGCAACAGCACCCACCCCCCCAATCTCTTCTCCTGCACACACACAAACACCAAGGGACACACACACACAGACACACACACACACACTGTCAATTTAAATGTAATGGTGCTGTGTCTAATTTGGAGGGTGTTTGACAGACAGCATTTTAATGACCACGAGCCCGGGTGAGGAGTTAAGCTGACAGAAGCATCTAAAGGGCCTCTATCATGTCAGGGAGGACGACTCCGAACAGTCACACTGACGTCTGTGGACAGTGAAGCGGGGGCGTCGCTGCCATTAAACCCAGCAGCTATGAATTACAAATAAAGTTAGTGTGAAGGTTATAGAAAAATCCACAAAAAAGACTTTACAGTGAGAAAAAAAAGCGAAGGCAGGTCTTCTCCACGTCCTCGGCATAATGCTACAGCACAGTGGGAGTACTGAGTGGCATGTAATGAGAATAACCATGCAGCTTTAGCCATGAAATGCCTAATTAGCCATTAGCATGCACTAAAAAGCAGCTATGAGACCGTCAACGTCTCTCCTCGACAATCCCCCACTGAGCTGATACAGTGCAGCGCCGGCCCAGATGATCGTCACGGCGACGGGAGACGCTGTCAGCCTATCAGAACGTCTCCCTCCTCAGTCCAGGTCCCGGCAGTAAGACCACGATAAAATGCTTCTCTCTTTCCTCGCGCCAGGTCCAAGCACGCCCACGCAAACTGCAGCCTCCTGTTCCTCTTTGGGGTTTTTTTTTTTGTGGGTTAATTAGAAAAGAAGCTGTCTGCCGTTCACAAGGACGCAGCTGTATGTAGACGCGCCGGATAAACACACAGATTTATATTTGTGCGCATGCTCTGTTTTTCATTGCGGACCGTGTTCCCTGTCATTAGCAATTTTCTTCTCCCTCTGTTTTGGGCTAATTAAGCCGCTCAATTTGGTGCCCATCTTGGCTAATGAGAGGTGATGTGCTGAGACTGTGTATGTGCTGAAAAGGAATCCGCGTAATTAGAAAAGACAACACAAATCTACTGGTGAGTCGATATAATGCAGTTTAAATCCCCAACAGAGGAGTAAGTTCTCTTTGTTTTTTTTTGTTCGGGCCGCATCCACAGGGAGGTCAGAGGTCAAGCTTAACTGCAGGAAACCTCCGCGAAGCACCGTCTGCACTGGAGGACGGTCGCCATGTTGATCCAGTTGAGGGACGGCGCACGTTTCTCTTCCCTGCCCTCCGACACTTCAACTGGTGTGTGTGCAGGTTTACACTGAATACATTTACATTCATTAGCGCTGACATTTTGCGAGTGTGGTGCATTGACGTGCCGATTGTCTTCTACCCTGGTGTGTGATTAGTTTATCGATGTCTGAGTTTGGGAGCCCGGCGAGTGTGTGTTCGGTCGTAATAACAGTGTAATTTTGCCGGAGCAGACCCATGCGTCAGGGGGTGAGAGACCCCGTCAGTGGCGTCCAATGATTGGACAGGAAAGACAAACTGAATATGCAGACCTGCACCCGGAGATGTGGACAGCAGAGCGTGATGAATGTGTGAACTAAATATCACCATAACACCATCTGTAGAGCCGGTGACTGTGAGCGACCGGCCCAATGATCGCCTGACTAGATTCTTTCATTCAAACCTCACGGCTTAGCTGATATTGCTTAGATGTCGATGTTGGATGATCCAGCATCATAACTAATGTTGCTGCAGGACCGGACCATCACTGCAACTGATCTAAGTCTGGACAGTGAACAGGTCGTGGTGGTTAAACGGGTCGAGCATTAGACTTTCCCCGAAAAAAAATCAGGGCTCTTGTTCACTATACCATCGGTTTCTTTGCTGCAACACAAACTGCCTACGACTGAAATAAACTGATCAGTTTTGGAAAAGGAAGAGTTGTTTTTCAGATTAAGCGGTGGGCGTCAGAACAATCAATGCCCACAGCATCTTTTGAACATCCAACCCTGAACGGCTGGACCACCTCAGGGACGAGAGGACGGGGGTGGGAATGAGAGTCATGCTAATTCAGCTCGGATTTGTGTCTGGTCACAGGGAAATTAAATGGACAAATGGGACTCAGGCTGGCCTTCAACGGGCAATCACAGACTGTTGTGCGACACATTTTCCACCATGTCTCCACCACAACATCCCGGATCAAGCTGTCGAACCTGAGGGCCGATCCCTGTTCTAAGCCAGCAGACTGCAGGACTACAGCTGGACGAGGAGAGGTGGACTCAGTGTTTACCTAATTGATGCTTCGATCAAAATGCACTAGAGAATTGTGCATATGGGCACAAAAAACTGTATCTACAGTCTGTTGTATGGTTCTTTTTGTTACGCAACCGTGGGACGTTTAATGACGAACACAACACCTTGAACTCTGTCAGTCGCAAAGCTATGACATTACAAAAGTGTGATTGATCAGCTGCATTGTTTTGTCCTCGAGCAACATCAGTTGTGATGTTGGCAGTACAACGCCGACACGTCAGATCGATCCATAGCTCAGGTACAGGGTCACGTCAAATCGAGTTACTTTTAAAAGAACATCAGGCAGGGGAACAGTGAAAGAAAGATGTAATCTCTCAAAATAAGTCCTGACATCTCACCTTAATGTGACTCTTTAGAAAGAAGCGTCACTAATTGACTTGATGGTAATGAGGCTCAACAATCAACTATCGTTACGTATAATGTGACATTTAGACTAGAAATGAGACAAATATACTTCATAAGATTTTGAGTTTTTGCAGTGAATGAACACAGGCCTTATCACAGGATCACATGTCCACCACAGAGGATTAAAGGACTAATTGTTCCGGCCAGCACAGATTTTGTCATCTGTTGGATCAGGCTGATACTGTGCAGCCTGATCCCAGGTTTATGCAGAAAGTCTCTACACGCTACCAATTCTCAAAGCCTCCCCGTGTCCAGCCTTATCAACGCACCCGAAATGCACAACCACGAACGCTACATTACGCTCCATCACTAAGTAAATACGACCAGCGTGCCGAGCGCGAGCCAAAGCATGTCTGTGCGCTTCCATCACCCACATCACTGCCCATGCACATCTCACGCCCAGCCTGCATCCACCCAACGTACCATCTGCCTTGGCAGTCGACCCCACCAGACCAGGCCAGGCCGCTGCTCCAAAGAGACGTGGGTCGTTGATGGTGTGTGTGTGTGTGTGTGTGTGTGTGTGTTGGGGGTGGACGACGCTCCAGATGCTCCTCAATCCAGATGCATCCTGTTGGCAGTGTCATGGCATGCCCCTGGATTAATGAGCCCACCCCCCCCTCTGCTTGTTCCTTGGGCTGCTGTCCCAATATCTGTATGGTGCCTGCCAAGCCCATTATCCATGCACGGTTTAAGTCAAAATGCCACACGCTCACTAACTGATCGATGGGGTCTTAAACAGTGGGGAGCCATTTAAACAAGGAGTGGGGGGTTTGCTGTGTGTGTGTGTGTGTGTGTGTGTGTGTGTGTGAGACAGTTTTCTCGCAGCCTACATTCCCACTGTCGTCTCATCTTTCCCAGCCGTCTGTATGGATTTAGGTGGCTGGCCTGTGGGCCGGGCTCCATCGATTACAAGCAGCCGACCAATCATGCTGACAGACAGCTCGGTTGAGAGCACACCTTGGCTTTTAATAGCGCCGTCCGCGGTGCCCACGATCGTGTGGAAAGCCGAGAGCAGATAGTAAAACACCGCAACCAAGAAAACACCGACACCCAGCAGGCAGACGCTGTAACCTTGTGTATCCGCGTAATGGGACGGACACACACACGTAGACACGGACGACCTCAAGCAGCCGCAACACACACTCACGACTCAAAACAATGCTTTTTTAAAAATTTTTTTATTTAAGCCTCGGCTTTCGTTTGCTTCCCCTGCCCTGTGAGTGTCTCGGCCCCGCTGGTGGGCTGAGTAGCAGCTTAGAAAAATACTCAGGGAGGAAATGCAAATGACCTTGTCTCATCTCGAACCAAACACTGGGAAATTAAATTAAGGCTCCCTGCGACCCGGGAAGTGCTGTTTCTTCAGTCCTGTTGTTTATGTGGGTGCGTGTGTGTGTGTAGGCAGCCAGGCTGCGTCGGGTTGATGCATTACTTTAAATCTTGTTAGGTCTCACTTCACTACTTTAAACTTGTGAGAATAATAATCACATTTGGACCGAGCAAACGGAAGGTGTTGGAGTTTGTGTTTGAGTGTTTGTGTGGCCGGGTTTTTGTGTGCCGAGGACAAAGAGTTCAGTAACGTGGAGCAGTTTGTCTGTTGTCTGCCTCGTATGTGTGGGTGCAGTCTGTGAATGCGGCTCTTTGTCTGGCCCGCTCCATTGTCATAAGCACTAATAGGAATTCACAGCCGTTTAATAATTCACACTGAGGTAGGCGGCTACTGTAAACTGTCAACAACCCGAGCGCCTACTGAAATCCCATTAACTGCCAATGAATTATTCCCATATTACATCCGTCCGAGCCTTTGTGTACACAAAAGCACACACTAATACATCCAGTATGCACATGTATCACACTTAGTCACAATATTCCTAATGGCCAAACCCTAAGCAGGCTAAGCTTGGAGGTCTGGCGAGGCTCTGAGGCACTTTCCATTATTAGAGCGCTGAAATGGAGACCCCATTGGCCTTTGGGACAGGGTGCTAAGCCCGGGGACATTATGATAATGGCGGTTCTGTGGGGAGTGGATGCCATACTGGCTGATGTGAAGTCTGCTGCAGCGTGGCTACAGGTTCAGCTTGATCGAAACGTTTCCTCCGCTCTCATCCGACGTTAACGTCCTCTGCTGCATATTTGTTAACGGCGGTCTGCTTTCCCAATGATTTGTTATTGGACGTGAGGAGGTGGAGGGGCATCGGGTGCAGAGAAGAGATTAATGTCGGCTGATATTTGCATTATATGTATTTGAATTTATCATGCACATATTGAACTGCTGATTTAGGTCAAATGAAATGCTGAATAATTTAATGACTACATTTTATTTGACTATTGAAACTGGACGATATTATCATTCAATTTAATATTTATAAATCACTTTTCACCATAAATTTTTTTTCTCCAGTACAAGCGACGGTCCTACAAATAACCCCAGTAAGCAGTAGTTAGCATTGTAGAAGCTAACAGGCAGCTTTTGCTACCCTTGTTTTTAGTCTTGATGCTAGGCTAAGCTAACCACCTCGTTGCTGACTGTAGAGCTGTATAGCTCATCTGTGCAAGGACTTTACTACAACTCATTTTATGTTTATCGTGAAGTGGCACCCTCTAGTGGCCGTAGTGATTATGACGGGCGCAAACAAGGAAGCGGTCAAATAAAGAGCGACAGATGCCCCGTTTAGACAGAATCAGGGTTGCATTGCGGTGAGGTGGCGTCATTTCTTGGCCAGTAATGAACTTAAGATGACTGGGTTGTGATTAATAACCAGTAGACCTCCAGATTTTTACGTACCAACATATGTTTAGGTAAAATCAGGAGTTTTGTAGTTAATGTTCTTCAAACGGGGTGTGACGGTAACTGAAACCTTTATGATCACTCGTTCTGGGAAACATTCATCCATGTTAATTCAGACTATAAAAATTGTGTATCGCCGTTCCTGATATTAAAAAGATTCCCACGGTAGAAGACAAACAATCCAGTGTCATATATTACTCTACATCCCCTGTGCTGTGCAATATCATTTTATTATCGGAGACGCAGCCTTTTTTCCTTCCTCGTGTGTGTGTGTGTTTTCAACGTGACGAGGAGCATCTACACAACAACAGCCTTCAACAACCAGCAGGGAGTGGCTCTTTGTCTGACTGCCTGCCTTCAGCTCGCTGCACTACACACACACACACACACACACACACACACACACACACACACTGAAGTGCTCCTCCAGCCGACAGTCCTGATTTGTCAGTGACTGAGATTATACCTTTCATCAGCAGCCGAGCAAAAGCTGATGTGGATTTACGTTATCAAACGTGTAATGCTCTGGTTGCCCCCCCGGTTACTCAAGTGGAACACCAGAAATGTTTTAGGATCCTCCTCACTCACTTTTTTTTTTTTTTTTTTTGGATCTCTTGTAAAATACTTTGAAATAACAAACTGGCTGAACAGTGAAACGCTCGGGCAAAAACCTTTTGTCATTTCCAGTAACTGCTAATAGGAGGAACGAGCTATTAAGAAGCCGCGGCTCAGCAGTGAAATTGAAATGCGTTTTATAATGTAAGCACCTGCTTCAGGAGCCAAGAAGTGTCACGTTGATGCCGTCCATTTACAGGAACTAACTGCCTCAATCGAGGTAATGGAGCTGAGGTGGAGGGCAAACCAACGCCCACCATCACACACAGGCTCCCCGCAAAGACGGCAAACTTGTTTTCCAAAGCTGAGAGTAAACATTTTCAGTCCTAATGGCTTTTATTACAGTCGCTCCTCAAGGTCAATTACACAGGTTCCGTTATTTCTTTATATTTCAGCCAGTGCACGAGATCCTAATTCACTGAGCAGAGTCAGACTGGCTTCAGAAGTATCATCCTGTCCCCTTTTAATTACTAAAAGATGATAAGTGCACTCAACTTAAAAGATATAAGAACCTCCAACTTAATAGATATGTCTGCTTTACATAATTCAATTAAGTATTTGTGTTTTCAGTGGACTGAAGCCCTCAAAGCAGCGTTAAGGTTCAGAGTACTCAGAGAAACAAACACTCTCTGGTGATACGCTGCTTGAAGTGTGAGCGTCCTGCCAGCCGAGGCTGTCGGAGCTGTAAAGACGCCACAGTTAAACCAACACAGCACCGGACCTGCTGGAGGGTGTGCGGTGACCCGGTCACAGTGCAACCTTTCCGTTCCCGTTACAGTTCACAGATCTCTCTGCACTCGGCCCCGAGGCTGTGAGGCATTTGTCACCAACGCTGCCATGTTGTGGAAAAAAAACAACTAACGTGAAGAGCGAGCCGCTGCCCTGTCGGCAACCTCCACCCTCGGGTGGCTGCAGCGTAACATTAGCAGCCGTCTTTATTAGTGCTATTAGGACGCGAGGCGTGTTTTTCATATCCCGGCCGCGTTAATGTGAGGTTAGATTGATGATGATGATGCTCGGCGTGGAGATCTTGCATCTGATTTGCAGAGGTTGACAATGAGGGCTTCATTTCCATAATGAATCCTCAGCGCTTCTTTGATGAGCTGTTGACAGAGGAGAAAACAACAAGTGTGTGTGTTCCGCAGATAAATAATGGACGAGTGGAAAATGAGCCGGTCCTGTAAATTACTCCATCAGCACTTGGGTTCTGTGTTTTTTTTCCTTCCCGGGTCTCTAGTTTAACAAATTGTAACTAATCCAACAGAAGTTTTCAGGCTCCTGCTGCTTACGGCCACAACTATAAAGCCTGAAGCTTCCTGTCAGAGAAGACAAAGCTTCGCCTCTCTTCCTGCACATTTTCCCGACGCCGCCCTCCCCGGCTCCGGAGCAGCCTACCTCCTGGCTTTATTGCCAGAGAGCGACTCTGGCTAGATGAGATCCCCACACAGCTTAACATCTGGGCGCTTTGCCGCTGATGCCCTCATAAATAAAAGATAACTCCTGCCTACCGCGCACAGTCGCGCTGGTATAAATCATGTATATGGATTTTCACTTGGCTTTCACTCTCTCTTTCTCTTACAGTCTCTCAGCCCCCTTTTCCTTCAGTCGGCCCCCTTTTTCCATAATTCTTCCTCCCTCACCTCTCCGTCTCTCTGCCTCCACAGCCCAGCGTGAAGTCCAGGAGACAAAGGAAGATGGCAGGTAATTAGAAGCTCCGTGATGGCGGGAAGAGGAGCTGCCTCGTCCTCGTGCTCCTCTAATTCAAAATCATTACAGCTCACTCCGTGGCCGGGTTGTCTGAGGACTGCTACTCACACCTCAGTTAGCTGTAACCGATTTTACCTGCACTTCTAAAACAACACGAGGGCAGAAACAACAGCAGATCTAACTCTTAGTGAGATTAACTGCAAGAAAAAGACTGAACACTACTGACAAAGTTATAAATCTGATGCCCACATTCATTGCAAACAATCAAAAATGGGATATTAAAGGGATATTCCAACAGTTTTATTTTCATGATGGGTAATCCACATCAACATACGACTCTAAATCAGTGGCAATGTTGGGAAAGTAACATAATTGTACTGTGTTTCCCACACGTACAGTTTACATCGGGTATAAAAAAAAAAGCTTATGAAGAAAGAAATATCACTGCTGGGAGAGAGGAAACAGAAAGAAGACGTGGGCCAGTATGAGCTAAAGAAAGTTGATCTTTGAGTCTTATAATCAGGTCGCAGGTCACTTGGTAACCTTAAAACAAGCCTTTTCCATCTACAGAGGAAGTGTCAAGTGTGTTGCCCAGAAAGGACAAACCAAACACCGGCTCAGGTGAGGGGAGGATGAGATGATCTGGAGAGATCTCACCTTGAAATAAACACTAAATCCTGAACACTGGACCTTTAGAAAGTGATTAAAATGTCGTGTTCATGACAGAAAAATCAGCTGGAATAACAAAGAAACAATCATAGTAAGTAAGTAAAAGTATAACATCATTTACCTATAACAGTATAATAAAAATGGATATATTTCCTAAAAAGCATTGAATGACTTCTTCTTTCCGGGTGTGATACCTTCAGGGTTTTTGTGCTCGTTGTTTAACAGCAGCTCACATCAGGACACATTATATCAACATTTTTTAAAATGGATAAATGATATCTAATTATTAAGATGAGCTATTGTGAAAATGAGGTGTGAGCGATGTGGCCTTTGCCAATAATAACACAGATTTATTAGCGTTCATTGTGAGGCTTAATTGACGCCCGAGGGGAGATTCTTCTTCTTCTTCTTCCTCGCCGTCCCACCAACCCCCCCACGTCTTATTATCAGAGGCGTGAAGACGCATCGCAGACAGACAGACAGACAGACAGACAGACAGACAGGTGATCCATGGTGGATCTATAGACGGAGCCATGGACAACTTTCTGTCTCAGGTCTGTTTGGACTGTACGGCGGAACAGACAAATGATATGAAATGGCTGATATATTTAATCCCTGAGGACAGCAGGAAACCCAAATTGTCTTCAAACACAAAAAGAAAAAAAAAAGAAAAAACCTAATTACGTCAAGTCTCCTTTGGCTGATGATAAAGGATAATTACTTTTTTATTCCCCCCTCGCTAAGGCCGAATACGCTCCCTCAGACGTGGCAACGTAACCTTTAACGAATGACGCGTGATTGATGAGGCGCCTCATTTCTTCCCTTCCAAATGATTACCGATCACTGTTCCCCCCCTCCTTAGACACACACACACACACACACACACACACACACACACACACATGCACGCAAATAATCTATCCGACCTGGCAACCGGCTACAAAACAAGTTTGTGCGTTGACACTTGGAAAAAAAAAAGGGAAGCATCTCATTTCAGCACTTTCATTACTCATATCATCTGATACTTACATCTCCAGTGCATGCAGGCAGAATACAATTACAGAGGCAAGAGACAGAGAGAGAGAGAGAGAGAGAGAGACAGAGTGAGAGAGAGAGAGAGGGCTGGGTTTTATCTGTCCTGGGGAATGAGACGCACTCACATCCACAATGACCATTTGTGACAACAGTGTCAGCTGCAGACAATGCTCCGCCATATCTATCCGTCTCCGGTGCAGAGACACTCGGACAGTGGGAGCCCGTGATGAATGAGACATCGCCCCGCGTCTGAGAGATATTTCTCATTTCCAGAACAAACAATACAGACGTCTGAAATGAATATCGCCGGCAGAAGGAACACGAGCAACACGGCTCAGTTGGCAGGCAGGAGGAAACGGACGATTTGTACACGAGGAAAAAATAAAAAATAAATAAATACACCTGTTGGGATTCCTCACACTCTGGATGTCACCGGGTCAGTGTTGACAGTGTAGTGGGTTAACTTGAACCAAGACAACAGGTAGTTTGGCTGCAGTGTATAGCTCACTCAGTGTGTGTATAAAGGTCTGAGCCCTTCAACAAGGTGAAGGTGCATCACTTTTAAATCAGTTCACCCATCACAGCCTCACCTGTGGAGCATGGACTGGTTCTTGTTGTCCAAAGTGTGGTCCTAACATGGCAAAACATCGTTTCTGATGTCCTGGTTGAGTTCAGGGATATGAAATGAATCGACGTTAGGTTAAGGTGAAGGTTTGGAGCTTTGTTTTGCAGCTTCATCATTTCATTTGTGCATCATTTTGCGCAATTTACACTAAAATCTGTCTAGAATTCAGCCTGATAAGAAGCGGAGAGGTTGTGTTTTTATCTCTATCTGTCTGTTGGCTGGTTGGTTTATCAGCTGGATGACGCAAAACAACTGCAGAGATTCCCACAAAACACGGATGAGGAAGGACCTCGGCCAAGATTTGACCCCATAACCTTTTGGGTGTGAATCCATATAAAGAGACTGATCCAGGAAACACTGTGAGACGTTTTTCAACATTTTAGTTAATTTCTGGATCTCGATGAAAACACAGGAGTATTTAGGTGGCTGGAGTCTATAAGTGAGGACAAAAATCTGGATCTTGCAGATTTAAATGTTTATTTCTTCGCTGGATTAGGCTCGACTGAATCAAAGGAGACGGTTGGGCCTCGGCTGAGGTGTGCGCTCTACTGAGTTTAGTTAATCTGCAGGAAATTCTTTGGCAAATATTTCAACAATCTTTTCATTGTTTGAGTCATTTATTGCAAAAATATAGAACTTTCTTTGGTCTCAGCTTCTCAAATGTGAGAATCTGCAGCTTTTCCTCAAATAGAATTTTAAAAAATGACATAACATGACATTAAAACATTTGCTAGTTGCAGACTTGAACAATTGTCCTGTCTTGGTTTTGATCAACCCAGAGTTGAATTTTGTGCTGTACTGACCCGGACTGAGTCAAACATGATTGTCAGCGAGCGCTCATGAGCTTGTTACAGCTCTCACATCCTCTGAGAGGTTATCATCTCGACCCCTTTACGTTTGAAATCTTCATTTGGGCTTAAGGAAGCCCATTAACCCGCACGTCCAGCCTGACAGTAAATGAAATGAGACAGCTTCCCTCCTCATGCTAACAGCTTGTGTTAATTCCTCTGAGACTGGAGCAAGTGTACAGTTCATGTCCATATCTGGTGTTTGTGCCTCAGCCCTGACACTTGACAAATGTGGTGTTCCCCTCTAAACCTGGTTACTCGCAGGTCGTCCAATGACAGCAGCTATTTGCTGGTTTAAAGCCACCCAAATCCGATTATGTCTTTCGGGAGGTTGCACTCGCCGGCCGACAGAGATGGATGGCGATTATAAACCGAGGTATTGGCCCGGGTAGGAGCATTTTTAAAAGGTTAGGAAAGACATAAAAAAAAAAAAAAAATAGCGAGACTCAAGGATATCAGTGGTTAAATATCGCAGCATCCAAGGTCAGCAGAGTCAAGGTGGAGGAGATGATGCAGGGAGAGGGGCAGGATGTCGGTGCTCCATCCTGCAGCACCGCTAACCTGTCCAGGAGACACAGCGTCTTATATGATGGATGTAAATCTTCCCTTCGTTTCAGTATTTTCAGTTATTATAAATCATGAACACAAGGAGAAAGAAAGGAAAAAGGTCGGAGGAGGAGAGAGTCTGAGGATGTGGTGAGTCTGGTTTCCTCAGCTATGAAGGCACAGCAGTAAACACAGATTCCTATCAGCGATCAATACGAGGTAATCAAAAGCTAAGAGGAAGAAGCGTTCGCACCGAGGAGCGTTCAACACTTTCATTCTCCTGCCAGTTATTTAGTGCGAACGCTGCACCGCCGCACGCTCAGCCGAGACAGTATCTGTTTCTGAAAAGCACCGGTGAACTCTTTCAAACTGTGTGTTTGCCAACACGGTTTATTCTCTGGGAAATCCAATAATCACATTCCTCCTCCCGTTTTGTCTTTCAGCCATTCTCAGTTTCTGGAAGGGTCCATTCAGAGACAGGGGTCCATTCTACCTTCTCCTGAAAAGGGCTTTAAACCCGCGCCTCCGCTCCTCAATGGCTGAGAACAGGCCGGCCCGGGCTTTCTCTGGGTAACACAATTAGCCATGGAGCGTCCGGGCACGGCCTCCTTCACATTCAGCCTCTGTTTGATGGCCGGCCAGCCCCATGACTTCATGCATACACACTATCAGCCCATTGCCATGCAAAGCAGCGTCTTCTTCTTCTTCTCCAGCTCCACCATCTCGCACCGCAGCCTAGAAGAGGTCCCCCCCCCGTCTTTAGCCGGGGCTTTTGTCCCACAGCTACTAATGCGTGTAATTTTTGTGCGAATGAGGGACGAATACCGCGAAGCAAACACACCTCTTTCAGCTCCAGCTATTATAGGATTTGGCCCATATGGTGGGAGGAAGATTTGTAATTGTGGCCCACTGGGGGGAACAGTGGGAAAGACAAGGTTTTGGAGAGAGAGCGGTATGGGAGGGCTGAGGAGGTTGTGGCGTTGAGTTTCAAAATAGGAACCTAAAGAAAAAACAAGAATCTGCGGCAGTCGACTGAAGAAACAACTGCCAGACGTTGTTTTTAATGAAAATGTTTCCAAACTCGTGAAAGAGATTTGTTCCTGTATAGGGGAATAAATCAGAAATCCTCAAGAGAACTGCGTTTGGGTCTGAGTTCAGGAAGTCTGTCTGAATATGTATAATGTTTGAACGGCGTAGTTTTGAAGAAGAACTTTTAATCAGACCAGAAAAGCCTGAATAAACTAAATAAACTCTCCGACCCTTGACACCTTTCTAACTTCAAACACTGATCCTGGACCTTATTCTCCTCTGAGAACAGCTTTCTGAATTTTCATCATTACCTCATTAATATTGTAAGCATTTCTTCTCCTAAACGACACAGCGCCCCCTATAAAATCAAAGTATTTCTAACTGTCCTCTGTTCTCATAAAAACTTCCGCAAATGACTCGAGCCGCAGCAGAGTGAGGAGGAGTGTAATATAAAGCCGGCGTGCCTTCAGCGAGCGGCCGAGACAGCTTTATATGATTAAAATTGACTGGCACGCGGTACGGGCCTCCACACACACCCGTAACACATATTGAAGACCCCCCTGGGAGGGCGAGCGGCTAGAAGCTTCCCCTCGGTGAATGAGACAGGTTTGTAAAAAAAATAAATAAATAAAGAGGCGGCCGCCACAATCAATTCCTTCCATTGAACCTATAAATGCATGTGTGGATATCTGTGTGTGCGCTCTGTCCTTGTACCCGGGTACCAGTCACCCATTCCAATTCTGTTAGCTCCTTAAAAACCACTCAAGCTCTCCTCGCCATCCCTCCCTCCATCCCTCCTCCTCCTCAGAGTGGCGTGGAAATAAATATTTATCACATCAGAGGAAAGAGAGGAAGGCGGACAAATGGAGAGGCTGAGAGAGCGAAACAGAGAGAGAGAGAGAGGACGGAGACGCTGGTGGTTACGATGACAACAGCTTCCCACTTGGCAGAGGACAGAAACTGATGGAAAAGTGAAGTTACTTGAAGGAAAAAAAAAACAAAAAGAGTTGAGAGAGTGGTCCAGCATGAAAATAGCAGCTAGGAAAAAAAAAAAGCCTGTAAATGAACCTCGAGGTGGTGAGCGGCATCCTGGGATGGTCCGCTCCCCCCACTGAATTCTGGGAAGCAGAAGTGTGTTTCTATGTTTGGCTTTCACAGCGTTGCGTTCAGTGTCCCGTTCCACTCGTCTCCTTCTTCGCGTCCAGACGAGGAATCCAAAACCTTCCAAGGAGGTGAGCTGAACACCAAGCAGAGCGACATGTATACATAAGACTGGCTCGTTCACCGCAGCGATACTGAAGGTTTTTATCATCAGGGAGGAAGATACTCTGAAACACCGACCACGGAGGCTCCAGGAGACTTTGAACTGCCGTCACAGAGATTTCCCCGGATGGTTCGAACATCCTCCGACCTATCAGGAGGAGCACACATCGCCTCATTGACCTTTGACCCTGAAGTGACTGAGGGTCACGTGGGTGTGATGGACTCATGGGAAGTAAGGCCAAAGACTAACACTTAATAACCAACAAGCGGTCGGTCAATGGTTCAGTCAACAGCTTTAATAATTAAGTGACTGTTTTAGTACTTTATTGAGCTAAAATACCAAAAATGTCATTATCATTTGGTGCTTTTCATTGTGAATCTAATACGTTCAGATTTTGAGCTGCTGGACAAACAAAACAAGCAAGTTTAAGATAAATAAGAATGACATATTGAAGAAATGTTGTCCTTTTTTTTTGCACAACATGTAAAGGATCAATCTCGCGATTTAACAGATAAGTCAGTAAACTCTTCTTCATGAGAACTATTCACCTTGTGAAACAGTTGTGTGATGTTTATTGTCTCTTGTGTCAATTTCCAGCTGCTGTTTGTGGCGACAAAAACATGATATTTTTGAGGTCGGGCACAACTGCAGCTGTGTTGTTGTTTTGATCGAGACTCTTCCAGCTGTGTTTGAGCTGAGCACAACATCTATTTTCAGCCAAAACATGATATTTTTCCGAGCACCAACCAAGGATTTTTTTTGTCTGAACTTTTCCCGACAAAAAGAAAATGAAAGTCGACCCCTTAGAAACGTAAAGTTGGGTCGATGCCAAAGTGGAGGAGACGGTCCGTTAATTTATTCTGATAGCTGCAACATTAAAATCCTGCGTGGGGCGTCGCCTACCCTTCAGAGACTTCACCCCTACTGAGTTGCATGATGGGAAATGTAGGATCCAGCCATTTAAAATCAAGCGCTGCTCATACTTGTTGAAATCGTTCCCCTCGTGAGTCCGACATCTGTACTCGAGCCCAACGATAGATCACCGAGCTGCGACCTTCGTCCTGTTTTCACTCCCACTCACTAATTCATGCAAAGAGATACGAACCCACACACATCAATTCAATAATAAATGTCTGAATTCAGCGTTTTAGGTTGATGAATTCCGATCAGCATGTAAAGCCCGTCCCTCCAGGGCCTAAATCCACTTTAATGTTAATAGACACTCTTCCTTTTCCCGTCTTTAATAGGGGCTTTAATAATGCAAGAGTATTCCACACAATTCTGTTAAATTCAATTGTGCAAATCGCGGCCCGAGGCTTTTTTTTCCTCTTTCCCCTGCACACTTCTGTTCGCTCCAGGTAGCCGACCTGGAAAGGTCTTCGGCGGTCGCATCCATAATTCTGAAGTCGGCCATAGATAAAACCATTATCTCCCGCATTTGATCCACCTCAGTCCTCTCTCAATATTATATTTCCTAATTAAGGAAGGTGTTGGGGAGTGCAGAGTCTTCCCTCGAGTCTTTTCCCTCGACTCAATTTCTTCCTTTTTTCCCCTCCACCCTCCGCCTGCACGCCTCTCTGTTTCCTTCCACACACATCAGTCTCACTTTCCTCTCTACTTTGTTCCGCTATTTGTCCGTTTCCTGTTTCTTTATCACTCGGCCCAACAGTGATCCATCTTTTCGTTGTCTCCGTCTTCACTCCCGCTTCCTCTCTCGCTCCTTCTCTCTCGGTGTATAAGGAGCTCCAGCAGAACAAGATGGAAGATGATTTTCCAAGAAGATGTAAATCCCAGAGGGAGCAGCGGAGGAGGTGACACGGGGGGGAAGACAGAGTGATTCAGTGGGAGGAAAAACAGCAGAGAGAGGGAGAAAACCTCCAAAGTTCAATTTGCAGTAATTCTGTTATCTGAGGCAGGCAGGGCCGGGTCACGGCTGCAGATACAATAGGTCCCGTTAGTCCTGTATTCCCCATGTCCAACACTCAGCCTCAGTCTTATGGCTTGCTGCCGCTTATTCACAAGCATGTGTGTGTGTGTGTGTGTGTGTGCGTGTGTGTGTGTGCGAGCATATATATTTTTGTCTGTGTAACCCTGGCCAGCGCAGTAATCCTTCAGCGCTGAGATTCTGTCAACAGCGATGTGACAGAACTGGCAGCCATTATCAGCCAGGCGACCATATAGTCCTCTAGAAATAAGATGTCTATTCGTAGAGGAGAAGAAGAAGAAGAAGAAGCAGCAGCAGCAGCAGCAGAGGAATGTGCCAGACTTCACCTCCCACTCTCAAAATTTAGGACATTTTTTTGCCGTCATGATGTCATTAGCAGATCTCTTCAATCAAGACATACTTAGAGGGAATACTCCATGAAGCTGGGAGACACATGGGAGACAAGTTTTTATAGAAATGGTCAGGAAAGAAGCTGCCTGACAGTGTTTGCCCTCAGAAACACTAATTATGTTGCTAATGCTAGCAATTCTGGGAGCTAAATGCTAACTTCAGCACACTAATATCCTAAAGTTGTAATGTGTGGTACAGTGTTAGCATGCTAACTTTTACTAATTAGCGCTAGAAACAGACTACATGCTCTGCAGTAACAGTCTCTATAGCCTCAGGTTGCTAATGCTAGCAGCTCTGTAGAGGCTAAACTAGGCTGTGAGCTAAATTCTAACTTAAGCATGAATCAGAAGATGCAGCCGGAGCAAATCTGATGAAGCTACACGCAAAATGCTCAGTTTTTAATGCAACTGTTAATAAAATAGTGTCAATCGTATCTTAATATCCTCACGATGGCAATGCTAACCTTGCCTTTTGATGTTTACCATCTCAGTTAGCATGCTAATTAGCACGATACATAGCATACAGCCGAGGCCGATGGGAATGTCATTAGTTAAGCAGCTGTTTTTGGTCTGTAAGTGTTGGAGTAAATGCTGATAAGTGAGCTGCAGACAATGTTTTTGACCTGTTCTGCACGTTGATCAAGAGGTTAATTTTAAAACACCTCGCTGCCTCGTCCAAGGACGGCCTGCAGCTGAAGATCTCCTCGCTGCCAAGGGACTAAACAAGTTAGTCATCTTGAGTATGTTACCCCATCAAGAGCTACTGTGACTGAAAACACGTGAAAGCACTTTGAGAAGATGGATGAGCTGAAAGTCGAGGTAGCTCGGGCAGACAGGCGAATATTAGCTCTGACGAGGCGAACTTCAAGTGCTGACTGGGAGATGCAGCGCGATGTGCTGCGTTCACCAGCGCTGACACAGCAACAACACAACAACGTTATGCAAGAGTAGTAGTGAGCTGGTCACTCAGAGAAGCTGAGTCAGAGGAGCACAAACTGAAAGGAACAACACTTCTCCTATTTCACATCATTTTCCCCCTTTTTTCCCCTCAACAATTAACCTGTTATTTACCGGTTATTGGATGTCAGATTATAGAAAGCAAAACTAACCAAAACTGACATCCTTATATTGGAGAAAATATTGATTAATGATGCCGCTAGATAAAGATAACTGGATTATTAGAAAGCATGCGACACAGGTTACGTCATTCAGTCCAATAATCAGAGAGTTTTCTCAGTCTGGACCAAAGTGATGGACCATCTGATCAGCCGACTGAAAGGCGGACACTCCTGGGAGTTGATTTAAATATTTATGTCACCACTCGCGTCATTTTCCCAGATTTGACAAAGCTCCTAAAGAGCGACAGAGGGCATCATACAACTGTCTTTATAGGCTCGGTCTCTCTCCATGAATCATCTAACCGACTGTGATGTATAAAATCAGTCGAGTCCCCCCCTTTTTGAAATTGCTTTTGTCCCATGAATACGGATTAAAGCAACGATGGAGAACAGATGCAAGTTTCCTAACCGCCGTCTACAAGACACTCAGTGACAGCGATCCCCGGTGTGGCGGCTGAAAAATGTGTGTTGCGCCTCTCCTGCTGGAGATACAGTGCCAGCCTTCATTAAGCCGGGCAGCCGACACAAAGGTGTGACCTTCAATTACTCCCCGCCGCATTCAAATTAACCGTCTCCAGCAGGAGAGATGGAGATAGTGCAGGAGAGGGAGTCAGTGTGAGCCTTCCAACAGGCAGTAAGATATTGCAAAATAACAACAAAAAAATCATACACAAATGAGTTTAATGACTTAATATTTACCGCAGGCATTAATGTGCCAAGGATGGAAACAAAAAAAAACAAAAAAACACTTATATCTTAAGCAGCAGGTCGTAATTACAAGAGAGGCCGAGCTGCTGTTAAGTAAACAAATTAATAATGAATGTGCATGCAGGGAGAATTCAAGAGTGTATCACCGCATGTGGGGGGCTGATTTTTAACATTCTGAGCGTCTGTATTTTTGAGATACACATCCGGAGGAGAGTCGCTGTGGGTTTAAGAGGCGCCGGAGGGTAAAAGGACAGATATCGTCCATCGGGGCTCAACTGGCCGGGGCAACGTGTCGGAAAAAAACAGCCCACTGTGGAGCCCGGATTATTGAAATCTTCTCAGGCAGGGCTGTTTTAAATGGGAAAGGGAGTGGTGCTGATACTGTGTGTGTGTGTGTTTGTGTGTGTTTGTGTGTGTGTCGTGAGTCACGGACAAGCATGAGCGCTGCTGTTGATGACATCTCCATGAATGAGTAAACCTGCTGCTTCCCCCTCCTCACACCGCTGCTACTATAGTTTTACTAGGAAGTGGAGGGCTAACAGCTGCTGCACTTCGCTGTCAAACACACACACACACACACACACACACACACACAGTGATGCACAAATGCAGTATTGGGGAGGTGGTGGTGGTGGTGGGGGGCAAGAAAGCTGAAAATGAGGGTGTGCAAGCTGTGACGGTGAACATTAATGGGGACAGCAGCTGTGGAATTAATGTGGCACATCTGGGAGGACGGAGCAGAGAGGAGACGGCAGCTCTGAGAGGGAGTGATGAGGAGGAGATGGAGGCAGACAGACAGAGAGAGAGAGAGAGGAGGAAGGTATGGAGGAGGTATGTTTGACTCGGCTTTCAATAAGCCTCCCCCCCAACATCAGTCTCACTTGATGTCTCGTCTCAACATCTGGCTGAGGCAGTAGATTTTAAAGACCTTCCTGTCCTTGTCTCACCCGTCAGAACAGCTTCATCCTTGACTTTAATTTCATCTGAGAAAAGTAAACTTCGCCTCGCATTCATTCAGACACACCTGGACACATACTTTGATAAAGTGTTTACCCGGCGTAGTCCACAATAAGTGGGGCACAGGAGGTGCAGCGCCGTCACATTATTTCTATGATTACTGAGATGGATTGCTGCGAGAAGTAGAGCAACAACTCTGCAGAAAAATCACGAGGTTGCGAACATTCTCGCAAAACAATTAGACGGAGACGAGAGGGTGCATTTCTACGCAGGGGAAAAAGTCGTTCTTCTTCAAAATAACCACCGTTCTGCTGCTGCTAGGATGGCAAACAAAGACGTGAAGGTTTAGATGGGGCCTTCCTCTATCCTCCCTCTATTCAAGTGCTATCGAGGGAGCTCCATCAAACCGGCAGCCTCGAACAGTCTCCTCAGCCTCCCACCTCTCTGTCTGTGAGTCTGATTCTACCTTCGCTGAGGGCCCTCAGACGCAAGACATCCTGCCTAGAAGAGACGTGTCTGCAAGATAAACACACAACAGCTTCAACAGCCCACCGGCTGGACGAACAGGAGAGCCGCTCACGTGAATGTTTGTTTGTCTATGAGAACCCGTCAGCCTGACTACAAGCCTGAGCTCAGAGCTGCAGCGAAAAATTCACCCCTGCTTCTTAATCTCATCGTAATCATGGAAGTGCATGTAAAATTAGCCTGAACACCTACTTTAGTCCAGCCCAAAGTCAAGTCAACTGCTTATTTTAGCTGGAAAATACGGAAAATACAATAACTCCACATCCTCTCGTCTTACATGTTCAAATTAAATAACAACATAACTGAAAATTGATACCTAATACATGTTTTTGCGCAAAAAAAAGCCATTTTGTGACCTTAAAATGCCACAGCTTGAGAGACAGAGAATTTACTTTTACTTCAGATTGTCAAAATGCATAAAACGTGCATCATTTTCAAATTTGGGGATTTAAAAATGGACATAAACTATATATTACTGGATTTGAAATCTCGTTGGCTTCATGATTCATCAATCATCCAGAGGCTGAGATGTAAGTGGCTCAGGAGAGAGGAGAAACAGTCTCTGGTCTAAAAACAGTAACTCTTTGGCTGTTGCAGGCTGCAGGGTGGGCATAGACGCACATTATCTGCTGTCAGTCAAACAGCTGCTATCTCACGGTGAAGAGGGATGATGGAAAACACATGTACAGGATTCAAAGACCTCCGTCCAGATCCACGTCATCTTTAAAAACGAGCAGCTCAGAGTGTCAGCGGGAGAGAAACGGAGAGAGCGAGACCAGAGAGAAAAACCATAAAAAATAAACTGCCGCCACTCTCCAGATACCCTTCAAATCAGAACATATGGCCCGATCCTGTTCATCAGCACCATGATGAATGAATAAGCCTCTTTACTGGGCGCTCAGTATTCACCTCAGTAGCCTCTCCACTCATTATGTTTTCCTTCTGAGACGAAAAACACGGCGGATAAGAAAAACTCACACCAGACGGCTGCAGCGACTTTGTACACATGTAGCAAAATGTGTGTTTTCACGCCAGAGCAAGTCCTTGAACCGGCAACGATGTGGATGATTTCTGCTGCCTTTTCTCTGCAGCGCGTGCTCGTATTTGGACGCAAACGGCAGAAACGAGCGAGTTTTAATGAAGAGGAACATGGCGGACGTGAAGAGGTTACCGATGTTCTCGCTGCGCAACATTAAGCTGATCAAAGGACCGACTTTACCCGAACCTCGGGCTACATCTTTAATATAGAGAGGAGCCGAGACGAGGTGGAAGTGCGGAGGGTTCGCTCAGGGACTTTGATTCTCGGAGACTTCGCTTTTTCCTATTAGAGAGAAATATTAACACTAAACATCAAGGAAGTTATGAGCCATCTGAAAGGCACAATTAGAACTGAGCTGAAGACGTAGGCCAATGATCTTTACTGACACTCTCAGAGTTTCTTTTTCTTAAATCGGCTGATTAATTGCCTGTCACACGTGGCCTGACGATGGGGTTATCGTGAAGGGGAGCCGCTGGCTGTAAAACAGCTGATTTCCACTGTACGCACAGCGGCGGGGAGGGAAACGGATGATCTCTCTCTGCTCTCCGGCTCTCTTTGCCTCAGATATATTGTGCCATCAATCCCCTGCAGCTGTAGCCACACGAGCAAGATGAATAAATTAATCTGGAATAAATGGCCTCCTGCTTGACACATAATCACAGATTAGGCCGGGTCGGCTGGGAGTGATGGATCGAGCCAAGCTGGTCGGGCTGAGATGGGGGTGGAGGCGGGGTCAGCCACATTAACCCCAACCCGCTGGGGGAGACCTCTGGGCGGCTTCAGAGAGAGACACAGCAGAGACGGAGAACCGAGCTCGGAGGTGATTTAAGCGGATCCGTCGGCTCGTCCCTGAGGTGCGATTCAAACGGAGGGAGGCGGATGCTAATGATGTCACTAATGAGAGGTTCATTAACCGGGTCAGCCCTTTGGACCCGGCCGTGGTAACTCTTTACTCTGCCATGAATAACCTTTGCTTGGACGACAGAGATGAAGCGCCGATGAAAACATGTTGGTTTACATCCTTCTGTCCGTGGACCTAGCCGCAAAAAGAACGGCCAGATTGGCAGCTTGCTTGTGTTGAAAGACGTGACTTGAAATACATTACCCACGATGCAACTCAGACTAACACTGGAGGCAGATTAGACACAGCTTCCTCTGGAGCCACAAAAGACTTCTAACTACTTTTTTTTCCACACATGCAGTCGTGTATATATATATTAACCGTGAACACACTTGAGTCACACTTTAACTCTTCACAAATATGCCGCTCAATCATCAGCATCACAGAAGCATCAGAAGCATCCACAACATCCAGCGGCGCCCGTATCTTGATTTTCTGCTGAGCGAAACACAATTATGGCGAGCGGAGAGATTCGTCATGTTGATTTATCCCGCACCTCACCTAATGAAATTTTCCCACATTCCCTTTTGAGCAAGTGTCTGAAAGGGGGGAGGGAGAGAAATTGAAGACGGGGTGACCCTTCGCACCCCACGTTCCTCTGTTTAGATGAATGAATCGTACCGCTGTCCCTTTCATTTTTCTCAATTAAGCGTTTGCCATTTGGAATGCTTCCCAGCTTCATGATCATTAAAACCTTTTGCATGTCAGAGGAGGTTGAGGAGGAGGCGGTAAAGGGGGGCTGGGAGGCACGCTTAATTCAATTTCACAGCCGTCAGCGCTACCTGCTCTCATCAGCAGACAGCGAGAGAATGCGAGGGAGGGATGGTGAAAAGAGAGAGCGAGATAAATAATGACAATAAACACACGATCCGTCTGAGGAGCGCCGCCGCCGCCGCCGAGGAGAAACACTTATCGACCGAACAAATCAGCGCCGGTTTGTCTTAAGATCTCGCTTTTCTTAAAAATGAGTGAAAAAGGAACCATGAGACTGATCTGAGGATTAAAGAATGCTCCTTAGAAAATGACATTTCTTGTGGATTTATTCAGAAAGAAAAAAAAAACAACGAAACTTCACCTTTAGGTCAACAAGTAGCCGACGAGATTTAAAGATTCTGTTCAACCTCGAAAATGATAAAGAAAATTGGATTTTTTTTTCAAAAGAGCCTCGAGCCGAACACTCATCTTCCTCTAATCAGAATGGAGTCCGTGCAGTTTCTTTATCTTCCCCTCCTGAAGCCGCATTGACCAGTGCATAAACCCCTGACCGGGCGCACTCCAGCAGTTAACGTGATATATTCATGTGCCGATGGGCTGGAATGCAGGGGGAGAAAAATCAATGCTGATATAATAGACTCACATTAACATGGCTCAGAACAGCAAGGCCACAGAGGGGGAAGAAACCCTCCCACTGGAAAATGTCGTCTTCCTTCATAGTTAACGTAAAAGGCAGCGAATGAAAGAGAAAGAGACGCAGACGGAGGTCAAACCGCTGATAACAGCTGAGTTCTTCTTCAATTCAAACCTCCAGTTTTTCACTTCCGTGGATGAGGCGCTGTAGACGTGAACTGGTTAAACTGAGACATTATCATAATAAACAGAAGGCTGCAACTTAATGAAAGAGTGTTTAAACTGTTTTGTTCAACTTATAAGTGAGTTTGAATCAAACGGATGAAAATGGCTGCGAGTGAGACGCAGCCGTCGCGGGGACGGTGGGTTTGTAAATCCCCGAAGGTTTCCTTTAAAAGGGAATGCTAATTCTCATCGACCCCTCCGGTCAAGACGGGAAATAAGTGATGGTGGTTTTGCTGCTGCTGCCTTCCAAATGCCATCACACTCAGAGGAGAAGGAGGAAGAGGAGGAGGAGGAAGAGGGAACACCGCCGGCTTAATCACATTCATGGTTCCTCCACCTCAGTGATTTGCAAACAAGTTTGCACACCCAGGGGTCCAAAACAAGTGAGTAACAACAGCTTATAGTTTTCAGTTTAATCAAGTGTTCAACGTGACTACGAGTCTCCGGCTGTATTTAGGCACAGCTGTGCTTTGAGCTAAATGCTAATGCTAACATAATGTTTACCCCAGCATGCTAACTTGTATTTGGTCATTACACAAATTAAAGTGTTGAGAGGTTAGGGTTAGTAGTCCGGCCAGCATTGTCATCCCTGATGGCTAAACAACAATGCTATCAATAATCAGGACCAATGTGAAGCATCTGACTCCACTTGTTAACCCTCAAACCCAATGTGGCTCACTGAATAATCCAGAGAGTCCATCTAACCCAGGTACATCTAAGACCATCAGCCCCCAGCAGCCGCCCTGAAGCTGGTCTGGGCTTGACTCGTGTTTCCGCGGAGGCCGAACAGCAGCAGCTGTGGTTTTGTTCCCAGCTCGCCTCCAACGGGATTAAAGAGTTTCACCGTGCGTCTGCTCCTCTTCTCACCGGCTCCGACTCCGAGTGCAGTGCAGTCGCCCTGTCGACGTCAAACCGCTGATTTATACTTCCTCCTCCCTCCGTCTCCGCCGCTCTCTCCATCCCGCCTGCCCTCCCCCTGGACGACTATATGTCGGCACCGGCTTGTCCAGGACGTGGATCGACTCTTAATATACGTCACACACACACACACATACACACATACACGCTCAGCAGTCTCTCCACCAGGTTTGATTAATTTGGCTCGTAACGCGTGTGAGCAGAGCTATCACCAGCATCCAGATGTTCCACAGCCCCTTTGTCTGCACCCCCTACAACACACACACACACAAACACACACTTACACACACACACACACCTGCTTTCATCCCCTCCCCTTGCCTCCAGTGGTGGAGGATGCGATGCGGCGTGTGGCGTGCTGTTGTTTTGATTATTTCTCCTTCGCCTCTCTGAGCTCTCTGTGAGCTGGGACTATCTGCTCTGCATCAGAAGGAAAGAGGTGCGTTTCATCGCATCGACGACTCGAGGGCAGTTATCAGAAGGAAGAGACAACACAGGAGCACACATTCAAACACACACACACACCTTCCCCTTCAATGTAATCGCCACCCATTGCACGCTGACACGCTCATCCACCGCCATGTCACTGTGGCGAACAACACTAACAAGCAGAAAGTGAGACATCTCGAGGAGCATCCGACTCCAATCTCCCCAGTCGTCTCCTCGAGAGGGAGAGGCCCTGACAGGGGATCCTACGTCTGCTCTTCACCCCTGAACCTGCTCTCATCACAGGGATAACCTACCCGCTCTGATCCAGCATCTCTTGCTTTTACCACCTGCTAAAAACGGAGCAAGAGTCTGGGCGACGGGAGCGACGGGAGCGAGAGAGAATAAGAAATGGGGTTCAGGAGAGGGTGAGCATGAGGAAATACAGAGGACGAGGGAGGGAATGACAGATTGCAGCCGCCGGGAACGCAGATCAGAGAGACGATAGCCACGATACGAATATATGGAGGGCAGCTGTGAAGTCATGCAGCAGGGATCCATCCGGCTACAGAAACTGGCCTTCAGTGTGTTTTCAGTGGGATCTGACTTATTTTTTCGTGGCTGATGCATACGCGCCACCTCCCACTTCATCTGTAACGCTGAGGTGATATTCAATACTGTGACAGGAACATTTATATGAAATGTAATTTAATTTGTTGTTGACTGAGACGAACAGGTGGATATTAAAAGATATAAAAGAGCTCGACGTGTAAGCGAAACATCTGCGCGATCGCGTCTTTACGACATTAAAAGACAATTACGTTTGAGGGTTTTGATTCTCAGGTATCACATTCATAATCGTGTTTTTCATTAGTGTATAATTATGAATTTGTTTTCGTTTATCTCTGAACGAGCCTTTAATATCTACAGAGGGAAGGAGGTGTAATCGAACAGGACGCCGCAGACAAAGATGGCGCCTGTTCAGCCTGATGAAAACAGTTAATAAATGCTTGTTAACTGCTCATCATCTGAAGACTACTTTTCACAGTGCATTGTGGGAAACTGAGTCAACTATAAACGGTATAATAATTACCGATATGCACATAGAACTACCTGTATTTTGAATAATGAAGAATGAAATGCACCTCGTCTGCAGTTGGATTTGTCCTGTGAACGGTTCTACAGACGCCTCGTTTTCATAATGGTGGTAAAAAATGCTTTTTTTGAGGCGACAGGTGGATTTTTTTTCACTGTAGCTGCTAGGTAACGGTGGAAGTAAGGCTGAATGGTGGAGACACGTCCAAGACTTCATCATACACTAACATGCTGCGTCTCAGTTCAGGGTCTGCATCCTTCAGAGGAGCATTTAAAGGCCAATTATGTCACAACGCTGCGTGAAGACTGTCTCCCAATCCAAATGCTCTTTCTTTTCTCTCTTTTTGGAGGATGCACCGCTACGATCCTTTACACATCCCAAGATTCTTTGCACGCCCGAAAAAGAAGAAAGAAAGAGAGAAATTGGCGACATCGCGTGGCGTAGATCGTCACTTTCGCGGGCCTGGGCGGCAGAAATCGTGACGTAAGGATAAAACATCTGATGATGCAACCAGGAAATGCTCCAAAGGTTAAACCGTCACATTTAACAACAGCTGACACGGTTAACAAGGTCTCTGAAGGACTCGCCCTCGAAGACCACAAAGACCGGGTCGTTCAGAGGATGCAGACTGAACTGAGACACAAGAGATGCTCAAGAGCTGCAGGGAAACTGGACTTTTAAACAGGTAAGTTGGTCTGCTAATCCATATTCCTGTTGACTTCAGAATGAAGAAGTATTTCTAAAAAAAATTTGCCTTTGCATACTAAAAGTTTTTTAAATGAATGTTCATGGTCTATATTTATCAACTTCACCTTGAAGACCTCTTAAAAAAAAAAACAGCTTTACTTCAAGATGAATATGGATTAATATAAGATTTTTGGCTGCATGAGCCTTTAAAAAACTTTCTGTTTCCACATTTTATCTTTAAGTTTTGTGGCCTTTTATTAACTTTTGACCAAATTCTGAAAATTCTTCTGAAGAACTCAGCCAAGAGTTTTTTTTGTTTTGTTTTTTTTCTTGCCAATCTGCAAAGTCAACATTGGAATGTAACACACAAACAAACACAGTACGATGCAAACAGATGCCAACACACACACACACACACACACACACACACACACACACACACACCCTCGGGGTATTTGTACTTCTGAAGCATATGTGTCCCTGTTTTCACCAGTTGGAGTTAATACGGCTCTGTATCTCAATAAGCAGCTTCAGTCTGTTCTCTGATGATCTGACGGAAACACACATGATTAACATATCATTCTGTGTGTGTGTGTGTGTGTGTGTGTGTGTGTGTGTGTACTTTAAATAAAGATAAATGCGAGGGCACGGACCTCTCCCGTCTGTTTCATTCAGCCAGACACAGATGGAGACGGGGTTAATCAGTGTGTTTGTTGGGAAGCGATGATATGAAGTCGATGTCTTGACAGTAACATCTTGGCTTGCTTTAAAAAAAAAAAAAAAAAAAAAAAAAAAAAGCTTTATTGTTCGGTGTGTATTTGCATACTGATGATGCCGGAGCTTCCCAACACTCTGCGGCGTTTAGATCCGCGATCGTCGAGAATCCCTGAGTACACATTGCTTTGTTTGTGCGTGGGCTGGTGCACGGAGGGACTTACTATATCATGAGGTGGGCAAAATGTAGGCACGCACTTTCTCTCGCATCGGCAAACAAAGAGTGGAGCCCACGATGGTGCGTGGAGAGCAGCTGTAGCATGAGTGATGATGTGCGATGTGCTAAAATAGTCGCGTTACAGCGGAGTCACGCTTCCATCTGTCCTCCAGTCGGTGCTGAAACTAAATGATTTGAGTCAAAAAACATCGTGGTTTCTGAATGATGTCCTTCAGATCTTTAGCAGATATGAAATATTAAGTCTTCTTGTCCACCTGACGCTGTGCATTTGCTCTGCGAAGGTTCAGGAACAAAAACCACTTGGTTGTGGTTAAGAAAAAGATCAAGTTTCGGCTTAAAATATCTGTTTTGGTCACAGCTGGAGATGTCACAAGGTCACGGCAAAAACACCCGGTATCGTTTGCTACGGATCAGCTGCAGATGTCCTGATTTCCCAGCAGACACATCTGGGCCTTGTTGACCACAAACAGCGGGGAATTTTCTTGAGGTCTTCTTAAAAATATCCAGCGGTTTGACTGCCACAAATGCTGAAACACAAGCTTGAGCAGCCATATTGACTGTAACTCCACCGCCATCCTCATCCTCATTAGGCATCTAACCTTCAGCATCTACAACTGTGAGCGTATCGGTGGTTAACTGGCACTTTTTTTTTAATCCGGGCTGGGAAAACCTAAGATTGTCTAAAAAGTGTTATTTTCAGCTTAAATCCTCAGACCAAATGTTGAGCAACTGCATTAAAAAAGTCAACGGTTCACCTGAAACTCCTCGAGGAGAAGAATCCAATCACCAAGCTGAAATATTCCACCTGCTCTACAGGCTCGCCACGTCGTTCTGCCAGACCTGCCAGGTAAAACTGTTTCTGAAGGAGCCGCAGCTGTGGTGACGAGTGTGATCGAGGCTTTCTTCGGTTTCACGCTCAGATTCTTCTGGCACCGTCTTGGATGAATTTGGACGACGAGGCGGTTTGAATTAGCTCGCGCTCTGACTCACGTGTGGCTGCGTGAGTATCGTAGTAAACCCTGACGTGACTCACTGACAGGAATCCAGAGAAATCAGAGCAGCAACCCGGAGGAGATGTTCAAAAACCCGTAACATGAACACAAAGACTCGTGTTTGTACATAGAGGCAGATCGACAACATCACTTAGAAAGCAGCTGCACAGAGAAGTGGATTAAAACAATAAACGCAACACTTCCATTCTCACTTATCTTCATTTGTCTTGTTAGTGCAAACAAATCCCTACCTGTATTGCCTGTGTATGTGTGTGTGTGTGTGTGTGTGTGTGTGTGTGTGTGTGTGTGTGTGTGTGTGTGTGAGGTCTGTAATTGGCACGTACTAAACGGAACAGTTCTGAAGCCAAGTGTGGGCCACGCTGAGTTGAGGGGAAAATAGGGCCATCATTACAGAGATGATAACTGTACATAGACAATAACTGTGTGTGTGTGTGTGTGTGTGTGTGTGTGTGTGTGTGTGTGTATTTGCTGGTTGGATTGTGTGCAGCCAACACTAGGGGCCAAACAAAGGAGAGTTGTTTATCCATCTTTGCTTTACAGACACTCCACTGTTGCACAAAGAGCCCTCAATGTGAACCCACACACACATACACACACACGCATGCACACACACGTGCAAGCACACACACACACACACACACACACACACACGGATATGGTTGTTAAGTGGTTCATAGCCTTGGCTGCTGTTTGACAGGGAGTGTGTGTGACTGGCTTTGACTGTACATGACGGAGAGAATTGGCGTCACTGCAGTCCCCGGGTGGAGATACGGTGTGTGTGTGTGTGTGTGTGTGTGTGTGTGTGTGTGTGAGAGGAGTGACAGGTTTTGCATAAAGTGGATGTGACATGCAGTCATGGGTGAACGTGTTGTGTGGTGTGTGTGACGCTGTCGAGCAGAGCACAGGTGACAGTGTTTGCTCGTCTGTGCGCTCAGACGGAGACGTAGGTGGTGTAAACTCTCCGAGTGGACGGAGGATTCAGTTTAGACCACTGACGCTAATTCTCCCATTTAAAACAGTTCAATATAACAATAAACAATAATAATATTAAGAAAAGAAACAATACAAAAAGGTAAGAAGAAATAGGGTCAGCGCTAACTGCTCTTAATTTTAGCTACAGATTGCTAGTTAGCTCAGTTAGCAGTGCAGCTAGCCAAGTGCTTTAGAGTGAACACTGTCTGTGCTAGCTGGTTAGCATGCTAACTTCAGTAGACATCTCTGACAACACAATACATGAACGTCTTCAAGTCAAAATCCTTCAGTTTGTTGATGATTCCAACTAAAATTCTCACATGTTGCACCTTTAAGGAAGGACTTGGGGGGTGAAAACACACACACACCTGCACCGGCATGCTGATGCACAGGTGCGTTACCATGGTTACTAGATGACATCGCATAAATATACAGATCAACCAAACTTTTCCAGGATCATCGGTCTCATCAGAGCTCGACCAAAAATACGTTATATTAGAAGTATTTACGTGTGTCAACATCCCTGCTGAGGCATCGAGCACATAAACTCACAAACTGATGAAATCTTCCCATTTCATTACCCCCCCACACACACACACACACACTCTCTCACACACACACACACACACAGAGCCCACAAACCACACATCAGGTCCTATTATCTACACCGCACCGCAGCCTGACGCTTAATGGAGCCCCTCGCAGGCACAGACACACTCAGGGAGAAATCCCAGTGAAAGCTGCCGATGGGCCGAGAACAACGTGTGAGAAAAGAAACTAAACGAGGTCGAGTGAAGCTCCGAAGCACGAATACACACGAATAAAGCTTTTTGATCAATAACTGTGAGCGGGGCCGGACACGGGGAGGCGAGCTTGACGGGCAGTGAGAGGGTGTAAGTTGATTATCTGTGAGCCGGGGGAGGGGGGGGATTATCCCTCGTCATTCATCCTGTGCAGCAAAAACCCCTCGTCACCTGGATGGAGAACTAAGTGAGAGCGTGGAGGAGGGCGGAGGAGAGAGACCAGGCTTTTGTCTCCGTCCTCTCCTCCCTGGCTCGGTTTTCGTCGCTGCTCTCTCTCTCTCTCTCCCTCCTCGGGCTGGTTCGGGCAGCAGGGAGGTTCAGATTTCAGATTGCTGGCATGACAGTGACATCAAGGCTGCGCCGAGCCGACGGTGCCTCGGATCATCAGAGAGGAGGAGGAGGAGGAGGAGGAGGGATACTGGCAGTGACACACCGAGCGTCCATGCACAAACACAAACACAAAAACAAACAGAGGGATGAAGACTATTTGAACTAGCAGTGCATGTGTGTGTGTGTGTGCACGTGTGTGTGTGTGTGTGTGTGTGTGTGTGTGTGTGTGTGTGTGTGTGCACGTGTGTGTGTGTGTGTGTGACGCATGGCTCAGCATGGGAGTGTGTTTGCCAGTCATATCACAGGGAGCGCAGCAGTCCCAGACCTGCCAGCCCTGCCTGACATCTTAATCCAGGAAGCTCCCCCCAAAAAAATCACTACCCCATCCAAGTCACCTCGATCAGGAGGGAGATCACATAACATGGCTTCATCGCAGCGTGCATGGATACTGTACACACACACACACACACACACAGTCGCACAAAAGCCAAAATATTCCCCAAAGATCTGAAAGTGTGACTCATCTTTTTTTTTTTTATTTCATTCAGAAAACAGGACTTGTAGACAAAACTCCTACTGAGAAATCACAGTTTTTTAATGTTGACACTTCGATTTTTGTATCCTGGCAGAAACTTATACTATTGTTTGTGTGTAGTTTGTAGAGAATAGTACAAAAGACACTTTGATAATTGTAATCGGACACAATCAGACAGAGGTCAGAGGTCATCGGCGGCTGCAGACCAACATTACTCTGCAGGATAACAGATTAGCCTTGAACCAATCAGAGCCACAAACACGTTATCTCGTTCCATTCAGCTGAGTCTGATCACAGTAGCTCTAAACACAAAGCACGTCTGAGGCTGATGCTAATGTCATCAACTGCTCAGGTATATCAGCGTCAGATGGAAATGTGAAGGCATCATTAAAGTCGATATAATTCACATTCTGGGAGCCACGAATCATCCGGCAGCACGGCTAAAAGCTTCAGTCAACAGCCATCGACCGCCAGGCTCTTAATATTTGAGCAGCAACGTTTTTTTTTTTTTTTTACCGAAGACACTGAACTGCTTCAAACTCATCGTGATCTGCTTCCACCGACTGCGTGTAGATGTAAACGGAGAGCTGAGTGATTAAAGAAGCTGCAGGCGGGGACGGAGGGGAGCGTCGTTATTATTTATCAGCTCCTTATGGTTTGTCTCACACACCTGGGTACACATATGACAGCGCTGCAGGCATACACCAACACACAAACACACACACACTCACACACACTGAGCAAACACATTCCTGCACACACACACACACACACACACACAGGACCTGTCACACTGAGCCGCTTCAGGATTTTGACGTGTAATTAAAGTCCACACTCAGAAATCTAAATCAGCTGAACTCTCCCACGCAGTTTCACTTCACAACCGTTAATAACTGATCGATAAAATGCTAAAACAAATCAGGCCTGCGTTCGGTTGGATTCCGACTCTGGAGAAGACGTTAATTACAGCGGATCCCCTCTAATAGAGTCACACTGCACCAATTAAAGACAACAGAGACACGGTGTGGACGTACGGAGCTCATTACTCACGCAAACAACGCGGCGTTCTCGCGGGACGAGGAGATTAATGGCGCTCCTCTTATAGCACATAGATTCAGAGCGTCTGTATGAAGGGACGACCGGGAACCTGCAGCAGCAGCAGCAGGAGGAGGAGGATGAATGTGTTCGACAAAAGTAAATACATGTACGCGAGGGGCGGGAATCATCAATCGACGCCTGCGAGGGAGAAAACAATGACTTATCCTCGGTCCTCGTCAGGGGGCAGGTCACCAGACATTTCCGTTTCAGAGACTTTCAAAAGATAGAGAGGACGAGGAAGGAAAGATGAAGAGGCGATGGAGGGACGGCGTGATGGGAAGGAGGAGGAGGGGGGTCGGAAGAGGAAGAGGGAACAAAAGGGAGAGTTGAAAGGAAGAGCCGGAGCACAGAGGGGTGAGGAGGGAACACAGTTGTGCGCGTATATCATTTCCTTGTTCCATCTCTCTTTGAGGCTCAAGTGAGGCATTGTGGCGATAATTGCATCCACGCTCTCCGCTGTCAGGAGCGCCGCCGGTCTCTTCTGATGCACGCCGAAGCATCTCCACGGTGGCATTTCCCTTTCCCGTCTGAAAGAGCCGGTCAACACGCCGCGGTAGAGACGGGGCAGGATTAACGATCAGAGGAAACGTCCCTCCCCCTCGACTTCAAAGTGCTGGTCAGCGGTCGGTCGTACAGAGTCGCTCTCATGAGGGTCGTCGACTTCCTCTGGCCTCTGCGTTTAAACAGCCGGGCAGTAAAAGGCCGAGCGGAGATGACGGAGGGATCAGAGCCTCCGTGTCACTTCTGACCTCCACCACAGAGACGCTTGTGTTCCCCGACCGACAACCAGCCACATGTAACTCTGTCATCTAATCTGTAAATCTGTCCCAAACTATTATGCTGCCAATTTCATTTTTAAGTCACTGTGGAGCTATATTTCTTGAATATAATGCCGACGCCCTAGTTTTAACCTATTTTATTCCACATTATATCTTTTTATTACTGTTTTATTCATGTGCTTTATTAATAAAACACCAACCTATATGGCTCCTTCTTCTTCTTCTTCTCTGCTTCCCTGCAGGGATCACTAAAAAGATCTTCTTATCCTGCAAAGCCGGCAAGATACTTTCCTGCGAATATAAGTATTCTGTTTCATTTCTTCTGCTTTTTTTTCAGTTTCTAGATTTGGAAAAAAGAAGTAAAGTAAAATATTAATAAAATCGAAAAGAGGAATGAAGAGACGTCTGCAGCACAAGAAAATAAGGGAGAGATTCTACCAGGAAAGTTTAACACAATGATGACTGCAGGTAAAAGATGCTAATAATAGCAATGCTAACATGCTGATGCTCATCGTGTTATGGTTTGAGGTTTGATGATTGTTGGCTTCGTGTCTGCTCGCCGTGTGCGTGCTCTCCCCTCCTGTGTGGCGACAGATTGAGGGTGCTGGGAGACTCCAGGGACGGCTAACGCCCGCCGAGTAGAAAAGAGGGTCTCCAAAAAATTGTTGCTGTTGCAGCCACCCTCTTCTCTCTCTTTCCGTCTGGTTTAGCTTCCCTCGTTTTGTCTTCAGCATTCGTCTTCCCTCAAGAGACGACTTGTATCGTATAGATGTCTCCTCTCCTCAGAAGCTTTTCGCCGCCCCGGTCATTAAACTGCTTGTGTGTGACAGAGAGAAAGAGGAGCAATCTGCAGCCAGTTCCCACACCTCACATCTCATCACGAGAGAGCGCTAAAAAGGTAGGAAATGTGTCGGCAGCTGTGTTTCTTGACAAAGCGGACGTTGTGTGAGAAATGCAACGGTGCAGAGATGAATAACTCGTCTCCTCTGCAAGGTTTTACTGTACCAGCAATCACTCTTCCTCCGCTTTGTTAAAATCCACATCTTGAGTTTTGTTTTTCACTCCGTCTAACAAAGCAGAAACTCCACAGAAGCGATCTTTAAAAGACTCGGAAGATGAACAGCGTTCAGCCGCATTAGACTGACGGGAAGACAATGACAGCCTGCGTTTCTCAAACTCTCCCTCCTCCCCAAAAAACAAAAACCCCTCACTCTCTCTCCGTTCTCCCCGTCTATCTGACATGCTTTGGCTAGAAGTTGCGAGCCAGGGGAATTCCAGCCATGATGAAAGAGTGCAGCTAACTCCAGAGTAAACAGGGTCAGACCGAAGCTACGAGGCCCGAGAGACAGAGGAAATCATTAATGCATCAAAGGCTGTCAAAAGAATACAGTCGAAAAAGTCTGAAAGTGTAAACACAGCAGATGGCGAGCATCTCATCCATGGACGGGCGATTCAGCCCCGCTGACACAGTGTTAGCTCCTACTGAGGCTGTTTGTATCGGCCTGTCAGCGAGGACGGATAACGATCGCGAGACGTTCAACCTCAACACGGACAACATGAATGATTACTGTTATTAAAACACAATCACATCTTCTTTGTCTTTGTGGTTCTGGTCGTAGCTTCTGTTGGTTTTGATATCACGGCTGAAAATCTGTCTCTGCAAACGATTAACAAGTGAAACTCTTGACGCGTCGGTGCTGACAGCAGCTTACTTTGTGCTGTCATTACTGGTGCGTCGTGTTTCAGATGCCGCACATGTTCCCCCCCCCTCCCCCCCTCCACCATCACCGACTGTTTCATTTGTCTGCTCTCTCTGCACGAGAGCGTTATCTTCTGGTCGGAGTCATTATTGGGTTAGCTGCTGCTCTGAGCTCACATGAGGACACTGAGATTCACCGGCAGAACGCAGGCGCCCGGGGGAGGAGGAAGATGTACAGACGACATGCAGCTTCACATGCCGACACAAAGCACGATCGGCATTATAGAGAGACTGCAAACTTCAAAACAAAAAAAAAAGTCACCTGAACTAAAACACACAGTAAAGGCTGCTCGTCTTGACCCTCCAGTCACACGGTGAAATATGTGAACAAGAGAGGCCGGCGGGGGAGACGGGGGAGACGGAGGGGGGCTTTAATCTGTTCGGTCCCGGACCGGCTGCTCCCTCCATCCGTCTTCCTCCTCCTGTCTGTCGGCTCCTGTGAGGTGCCCTCTTTAAACTGTAATCAGAGGGAGGTGAGGGATGGAGAGAGAGAGAGAGACGACAGAGATCTCTCTCCATCTTCAGCCCGTGCACTTCTCTGCAGTAACAGATTGGATCACAAGCTCCAGAGCGTCCGTCCCATCAGCAGATCAATCAACGCGAGGCGGGCGAGCGGCCCGACGCACACACACGACGTATCAATTAGGAGGGATCACTCGCTCGGTGTGTGTGTGTCTGATTAAGCTTCATATTAAGCCGCCATTACGGAGAGCAAACACACCTGAACACTGACAGTCTAACAGGTCATCTGGAGGGGAGGCAGACAAATTAATAGAAACACCAAAAGGAGACAACAGAGAGCGAGTGATCGATCAGCTGGACGATGTTATTGGCCGATATTGGCCATATCATAAATACAGCGGTATATGTGATGTGACTGACATAATGCAGATAAATATGCTCGGCGTGATTAATCATTATTTAATTAAGTTTTCTGTCTCAGCGCTCTGATGGTAAGATTTACTAAAACCTTTATCTTGTCACCAGAACATATATTTGTAGTGGAATCAATATGAATATTGCTCAATATATCAATGTCAAAATGTTTTACTAAGCTAATATTAGTACGGACAAAGGCCCCAAAAATTCTGTTTTACAACTTTCAAACTTCAAAAACATATAAATAGGGCAGCAAATAGTTATTATGATGGTGATATTATCTCGTATAATGGCTTAATTTTTCCCAGAGCTCAGGGTGACACATTCAAATCACCATTTTCTGAATATACATAATTCATATTCTGCCAGATTCTCATATTTCATGATCTGAAATGAGCAAATTGTTGGATAACATGCCGGATTAACGACTTAAACTACTAATCAATTATCAAAAATGTTGCTGCAATTTAATTAAATGTCACTACATACATGAACATACAGTCTGCAGCTGTCACTAATCCACTGACACCAGCTTCTGGCCCACTCTCGACGAGTGCCGCCTCGTTAATACCTTCCTGTTCGTCTGTTTTGCAGCGAGGCTCGAACACTGTTCAGTCGGAGCCGAGCTTGAAAGAGAGACCGAAGTAAAATATATTCAGAAAGTATCTGTTAGCTTCCTGATCGGTGCTGCGCGTCAGAAACTCTCAGCACAGATGAAAACTGAGCGAGAAGCTTCACTGCTTTTCTGGCTTCTAATTCAGAATTTGCAGCTTTTTACTGTTTTTCCGGCAAATTTATGATGTCTGACAAATGAAAACGAAAGGCAGACTCGTCTCCTGGCAATGAGCAGGTTTGAGAAAAAGCCTCCACACACTTTCTTCTTCTGTTTATTCAGCCTACATAGTTTTAATATAAGTGAACGTGAGACTTGATCTGATCCACACTGTGAGCCACACGTCCGTCATTTCATATGAGTAAAAAAACATCTTCACACACCGAGGAGCTCCAGATCGATGGCCGGGGAGAAGTGGATCAACGTGTGAAAACATGAGGACAGATTTCATTACGAAAATGATCGATGAAATCAATACATAGTGTGTGTGTGTGTGTGTGTGTGTGTGTGTGTGTGTAGATAGAGACAGGTCCAGAATAATATGAGCGTCTGGTCCTGATGTGGGGAGAAGGGACCATCCATAACTGACTGATTTTATGGCACCAGTGTGTCTTACTGTGTGTGTGTGCGTGTGTGCGTGTGTGTGTGTGTGTGTGTGGTCCCTCTCAGAATACTGATCCGAGCTCCACCTTCCTGCTGAGATATGATAGCTGCTGCTTACAAATAACCTCAGAGAGCGATGCACATATCATATCCTCCTCGTCTGCACAGCCAGAGATACACATCTGTAGGACCGCCACAAAGGTGTGTGTGTGTATCTGTGTGAATGTGTGTGTGTGTGTGATATATAATCCAGACTGAGGGGGGAAGGTTGTGTGTGTGTGTGTGTGTGTGAGTGAAGGAGTGTGTGTTTGATTTAAGGAGGCACTGTGCCAACTGTATGTGAGGCCCAGGGGCGATCGAGACAGGAATGTGGAGCTTTCTCTCTCTCTCTCTCTCTACCTTTAGGTGTGTGTGTGTGTGTGTGTGCGTGTGTGTGTGTGTGTGTGTGTGTCAAGGTGGGAGACACGCACCTGTGGGTACCATCTCCTCGACAAAGACAGAGAGGCATGTTAGAAACTGACTTGCGGTCTTGTCAAAGCGTCAAAATGAACACACACACACACACACACACACACACACACACTCTCCCTCCACAGGTGAGTGAGCTCCTCTGATCTCTAATAAGTGGCGGCCATCTTTCACTGGTGTGTCATATATTACAGTCTGCAGCCTGAGTGGACGGACAGGTGTGTCTCACTTTCACACGCCGAACATGCGACAGTTCTTCATGTCAGTGCACGACAGGATGAAGTCGTGTTATCTGACGGTTACTGAACACGTGAGAAGAGACACGCTTGGATTTAGAAATTGGAAATCGGCACCTAACTTCTCTTCTTACCGAGAAAAGAAACCAGAAGTCCTGAAAAAGCAAGACTTTGGTAGCTCAGTTCACAGTCCTGAGACAGAAACTGAATTCAGTGTACTGTCTAGAACTATTTCATTATTTTATTTTTTTTGTACAGTCGCTGGTCTGCACAGATGAACCAGCGCGGGACGTGTTTGAGCTTTCAAGTGTCTGCAGCCGAGAGAGGCAGAGAGAGCAGCAGAGGGAATATTTTTCTCACAAGGACATCAGTGAGCAGCAGAGCCGCCGGGCACCGACTGTGCATTCAGAGTCAGCTGGATGAGAGCAGATATCAGGTCGATCCGGCGAGCATGTCGGAGAGAGAGCGAGCGAGGCGGAGTGACAGACTTTTGATGCTGATCTGAATCTGAACGTATTTTGTCGAAGTTTTCATCCAAGAAAGTTCAGAAAAACCTGCAACGCACGAGAAGAAACAGCAAAACTTACAGCAGCAGCGTGAGAGATAATCAGGACTGATGGGAAACCTTTTGTCCGTCCACTGAGGATCGAGACGGAATCACTTCGGTCTCTTTAAGAAATGCTTTTACACTTAATGGATGTCCGTTCGCTTTGATTGCTGTGGTTTATTCTAATTCGATGCTGATGTTGCTGTGTCAGTGTTTGCAATGAGGTCACGTCCGGTCCAGCCGGGGATCCGTCTGAACATGACAGACAGATCTCAAAACACAAGGGAGGAAAGTAGCAAGTTACTGTGAAGAGGACTGGTTTGAAACAGATAAACTAGGCTACAGAAACACATTTCTGTCAGGAGATACAGGCGACAGTGGCTGTAATAAACAGAGTAGAAGAAGAAGAAGAAGAAGCGGTCTGTGGTTGTAATGTCAGCCGGGCTACGAGCTGACGTTTGTTCCTCTAAGAACCAACAACAGGCCGGTCAGCACACGCGCATGTACACACCTCCACATCGACCTCAGATGCGGCATTTTTAATTCACTTAGCAGAGCTAACACATTCATTTTCCTCATGCAAATAAGGACGTCGTAAACACAAGCAAAGCAATAGCAACCGAGCAGCATTGCCCAATCAATCACGCCGTGTGTGTGTGTGTGTGTGTGTGTGTGTGTGTGTGTGCGTGTGTGTGTGACAGGTAGCGGCGGTCTCAGCCGTTCATATTGCCTACAAAAACTAATTCCCAACAACACAGATGGCACAAAACGAAAACAAGACAACACGACACGAGCTCTCGCTCATCACCGGGTGCTCAAGAGAAGAAGAAGAAGAAGAAGAAGAAGAAGAAGAAGAAGAAGAAGAAGAAGCCACGGAGCAGAGAGATCAATCACGGCGTGAGGGGGGGACGCGGACAAAACGACAAGAAGAGAAATGAAAGTGAAAGGAAAGCATGGGTAAACACGCACACACACTCTCTCGATGAGTGTGTGTGTGTGTGTGTGTGTGTGTGTGTGTGTGTGTGTGTGTGCGTGTGTGTGTGTGCGTGTGTGTGTGTTTACGGCTGAGGGCCCAATGTGGAGGAATAAAGCAGCTGCAATCCAACAGCCACAGACACAACAATGAGTCATCCTGGCTGTTTTTACACATCAAACAGGCACCGGTGGGAATTCCTAGGAGACAACACACACACACACACACACACACACACACACACACACACACACACAGTTGTAGCACCGTGACCATAACTGAGCCGTCTGCATGTGACTGTAACCAGCACTCGTCTAGATCCACTTGAAGACTGAGTCAAACAGCCAGAGCACACACCTGAGTGTCAGCACAGGTGATTCTTGTTCCCTGTTGCAGAAACAGGTGTCGTCCCGTCACACACACACACACACACACACACACACACACACACACCTGCACTAGTTAGTACAACTCCAAATATTGTTTTGTGAAAAATCACTGAGTTTCAGCTGCCGGGAGCCTTTCAATGAAAAATAAAAGACAGGGGCAGTGTGGGATCATGGGAGTTGTTGTTCTCATTGTGAAACAGCCACGGTTGCATCTCACTGCACACTGTGTTGAATCCTCTGTGCGTGTGACAAATATAAAACCTTGTACTACTGAGAATCAGGCAGAAACATTCGAGGTAAAAGATTCATGTTGAAGTCGGGGGTACATTTAGTTTTCCAGGAACGTTGTTGGAAATATCTGGGATGATGACGTAGGAAGACATTAGAGAAATTGTATCTTAAAGACATTTAAAACAAAAGCAATGATCTTGTTTAACTTGTTACAGACTGTGAAGAGGGTCGTGTATCTAACTTATTGTTGAGCCTCTGTAAGCAGCAGAGCAGCAGAGGTGTTTATCTCAGCTTGAATGGATGTAAACAAAAGGTAATGTTAGCTAGGATGTGGTTGAATGCTAACAGGTTATCAACATGTTGTTTTACCTTGAAATATTCTCTTATATGTCATGTTTTCAGCTGCTGATCAATCAGGAAACATTTAAACGGACTGTTGCACTGCTGCAACCGTTAAGGCTTTAAACAATTTGACTACACTGTTGAAAATGTGTGAAACATCATGAAGCCAAAGAGAAGAAATGCAGAGTGAACTTCAAGTACAGGGGAGGAAGTGACATTATAGATGTTGTCTTCTCACAGAGAAATCAATAAGCACTGGATTTCTTTGATTACGTAAGTCTCAGCTGTTTCTAACCATTACACAAATACATTATCGATTGTTTCAAACTGCTGCAGAAAACATCTTTAAGTCAGAGGTTTCCCATAATACAGCAGCGTCTGGCGAGGAAACGGCCCCTTGAGTGCAGGATCTCTCTTCCACCTCATCATCTCTGCTTTAAGTTAGAAAATGTAAAAAAGGCAAAGAGGCCTTCAGAGGTGGAGGACTCATGTAATATGCATAGCTGCTACTTCTTTAACTGTGTTTGTGTGTGAATGTGTGTGTGTGTGTGTCGTTGCCGGGGCGTTCGTGGCAGGATGACGGAAGAGCAGGAAGAGGAAGGAGACGGGAGACAAACACGTTCTCGTCCATCTGACAGGAGGGAGAAGGACAGAGCGAGTCCACCAGAGCAAACGTGAGACAGAGAAATAAAAAAATAAAAAACCAGCCTGCCTCCGTTCATTTCCCTCCACTCCCGCATCAACGTGTCATTTGTTGCTCGTGACGCGCGACAACATGCTTTTTTTTTTTTTTTAGTTTCCGTATGCAGACGTTCGAGATAATCAAAGGGTTTCCAGAAGATAAGGGAGGCTAATTAATGCTGTAGAAAACATTAATATCAGAGGGAAGACTCCTTAAAGAGACTGGTGCTCTTGCTGCTTCTTCTTCTTCACATTTGAGGAGGAAAAAAAAAAATATCAAAGCCGGGGGCGACATTAAAGATGGATGCTGATGATCTAAAAACTGTTGATCTCAAAGTCTACAGGAGGAAAAGATCCAGAGAATCAAAAGGAAACAGATGAACTGGACGGGATGGAAGTTCACTCTTAATTACCGGTCCGGCTCTAATTGACTGGTTGATTGACTGGTGAGCGAGATTATTACTCAATCACACAAACACACAGAGGCTTTGATTCATAAGAGGACATTAGGATGAGGGAGGGGGGTAACGTTTAAAATGATGAGAAACTGCTGTAATAAAGCAGCCGCGAGTATTAATGAACGAATCAAACGTGTTGGTAAACGCTCTGAGTGCGAGTGAAGTGGCTGCGCAAATGTTTTTCCAGTAAATATGAATCACTTCTGTGTAAATCTGCTCCTGCGCCGTTTAATTAATGAGATTTGTTCGACTGCAGAGCAAACCAGAGGAAAAATGTTCAGACTGCTTCGTGTGCGTGTGTGTGAGATGTGACCAATCGCATTACTGTCAACAACAACAGCACAATGCAGCTCTGATTACACATCAAGTGACACACACACACACACGCACACACTCAAACACCCCTGACTGACAAGACGCACATCTATGATTAATGTGTATTGTCGGCGCTCGGTGAGTCACAGGTGAAGAGGTGACAGCGTCAGCAACACACTGCAGATAAACTGGGTCACACTCTCTCTCCGCACACACACACACACACACATTAAACAGTGTGTGTGTGTGTGTGTGTGTGTGTGTGTGTGTGTGTGTGTGTGGGTGAAAGTTAAATAGACTTTTTTCTGCCCTTGATTTTCTTCTTGAGATCGGTGAGCAAGTTCAACTCAGAGCCTCGGAGCCGGCCCGACTCATGATGAAACAGAATGAAATATCAGTGATCGACAGAAAACAAGCACAAAAAAAGAGAGAGAGAGAGAGAAAGAAAGTCCGGGGAGCTGATTGTGATAAAGACGTGCTCTATAGGAAACAGTCGGTGAGAGCAGACGAGTTAGAAGGATGAAAGCTAGAAATTGGACGGAAGATGGAAGACTGACGGGTCGGAGGAAAAAGGAGCGTGGGTTTGCTCTCAGACAAGCAGCATATTAGATGAGCAGAAAGCAGCCTGGAGGGCGGAGCGGGAATGAAAGAAAAAAAAAAAACAACGGCTGGCCAGGAATCTTTGAGCAAAGGCGCTTGACCTGGAGTTGCTCCCATCACACAGAAATATGGTAAACTGGACTGGAATGGCTGCATTTCATGCCTGGAGGCAGCGGGAGGGAGGAAAAAAAAAATCAAACAATGTTCACTGATTTTTGCTCTCTAAGAAAAAGTTCTCTCAGTTTTTTTTAAAAGGAAAACGATTCAGAATACTAATGCGAGTCCAATCGTCTTTCCTCTGATGAGAGAAAAACTCGCAGAGTGTGATTTAATTGTTGCGGGGACACGTTCTGCTAATAGACTGAGCCGCGCTCATCCAGCCTGACAGGGAGGAATGTATTCATCTGTATCGGAGACGTGATTGGCAGCTGGCGGAGGATCCATACGGGCTCCGGCGGCGACGGCAGCGCTGAAATATCACAGCAGGTGCTTCGATCAAAGGAACTTCCTATTTTCATCAGCGTGCTACGGAGGACATCTGCATAGCTGCTTTGCCCCAAGGGAACGCTGACACAGCAGGCCGGGCTTCCTCAGCATCAGCACAATGAAACTGGATGTGTGTGTGTGTGTGTGTGTGTGTGTGTGTGTGTGTGTGTGTGAGAAGGAACACACACCGCCTCTCTTCCTTTCTCGAGCAGCCAGGGTCGGAGGTAAAAAAACACTGAAGGACTCTCTGATGGGGAGGCAGATAAGAGAGTACAGTTTCAGAGGGCTGCACGAGGGAGGGATCTTCAAAGGGAAATATTCACCGGGTGCAGCCTGGGTTGGAAGGAGTTCAGCTGCAAATTAGAAACCTTTTCAGGCCAAAGACGGCCGGCTGAGCGAATGATAACGTTCCTTCACACAGAGTCGTTTTCATTCATTCTGCTGCGGCTGCAAAATTACTTCATTCGGCGCCCGAGAGAAGCCACGGTTCTGATTTAAATTCAGGCGAGTGGCTGAAGTGCTGTGATATCCGCAGATATCAGAAGAATGATCTCGTTGTACTGATGTTTTTGGTTGTTGTTTCTTGAATTGCCCCATGAGCAGTTTGACCTGCCACTGGAGAGCAGTTCTGGTACCAACACCAGCATCCGGAGAAGATGAAGCTTCCAACTCCAGCGCTCCGATGACGGCAGACAGGGACGGGGATTGCTAACTACAGAACAGACAGGATGTTTGCTAAAACAACTGTAGCTGCAGTTAGCTAATTAGCTCAGTTAGCTCCAAAGCTAGTCGACTCTGCCAGGAACAGACAAGTGGGTCGGAGCACCGAGTGTTGGAGGTTTTAAATCGATGCACTTCGAGAAATAAAAGGCTATTTTTTTCCCGTTTTTTATGACACGAGTAAGTAAACTGTAATCTCAAACAGCATCAGCATGCTAACATGCTGCAGTTAACGTATCGTGTTTCAGTTCGGGAATCTCTCGGCGTCTTGAGCTAAAACGATTTGAAAAGCTGAGTGACATTTTGGAAAATCACGACAACATCTTCATGCTGCAGCACATGAAGTATTTCTTAAATGACAGGATCCCTCGTGTGGACGATTTGGGTTTATATGCTTTTCAATATTTAGAAGAAAACACCACCACAGCGAAGCCTGATTCCAGCTGTGGTTCCCGATTTACTGCTGAGAGCCTTTTCTCTGCTTTTATCTATTCTGTGTAAGAAGGAAAAAAAACCACAAACAACAAACATCTCTGACTGTACAGGTAAGAGAAAGAAGAGGAAAAAAAAAAGCGCTTTGGTTCATATTTCTTTCAAGAGCAGGAAAACACAGCTTCAGGCGTATCGCTTTCAAGTCCTCAACCAGAGCAGCTCCCACAGAACCGTTTTCACACGACTAACATTTCTTTCTCTTTCAGTTCTACTCACATGCAGGCGAATCAATAAAAAGCAGGAAAAAACAACAAGCAATCACTGCAGCAAATAAAAAACAAAAAAACTCCAGTACATTTTCATGTAAGCACATAATGTAAATTATCTCCATATGTTAATACGGCTATAACCCTGCAGGAAAACAGCGGAGATTAAGCTCGCATGTGCAGCGAGTGCTTGTTCACTCAGCCGAGTGTGACGTGTCTTCAGCCCTGAACAGATAACTGCACCGCGACAAAACCCCGACGCGGTGTTCGGCTGCTTCTTTCAGCGGGCGAGGAAACTTAACTGGAATCACAACAGAGGTCAGCAAGAATGAAGCATTTAAGTACATTTGCTCAAAGCCTCGCTGCAAGAACGTGAGCTCTAAATAAAGAAATCTAAATAAAATGTTATTAAATCAGATTGAGTGATGCTTCTGTGTATTTGGTAACCGTGCAAAGTGTCTGTGTGTGCATGTCTCCCTCTGAGCCGTGCAACCCAATGGATCCTGACCGCTAAGAAGAACAGGCCCGATGAAATATGCATGACAGGAGAGAAAAGCTCCCCGCCTCAGCACACAGAAATGTTTCTGCCTCCCTCCCTCTCAAGGCGTAAAACATTGATGGGCGGCAGCGCTCGGCGGGCGCAGCAGCTGAACCGCTGGATGGAGCGCTGAGCTGGGTTAGCAAGTTCACATCTAATTCTGGACTTCACCCACGGGACCAGAGAGCCGGGCAGCTTTACCTCGAAAAAAGGTTTTTCCTGGTTCAACCCAGCCCTCCGCTCTGTGTGTGTGTGATGTGTGTGTTTATAGGGCAAGAGATGACGGAGCGGTTGACATGTAAGGTCGTTTCTTGCTTTACCTCGACAAGCGAACACACAAACAGCCCTGGGTTTTGCCTCCTACCTGCCAGCTGTGTAATAATAGTGGCTCAGGAGATGTTACTGTGAATGGAAGCAGCAGGAGCTTTGCAGGTGTGACCACAGTTCAGACGAGACAATGATTCAGCCTGTGATAGATGCGGTCTAGCAGCTCTGTTATGAGTGTCATGAGTTCATATTTCTGCTTTCCGTGTATGTGAGCTTGTTCCGGAGCTCTGCCTTTGTGTGTGTGTGTGTGTGTGTGTGTGTGTGTGTGTGTGTTTGTGTGTTCGCTAAGGACTTACTATGACTTACTACGACTCCTAATAGAACTGAGCCCTTGTCAATGTTATTGGTCACACCTGCGGTTTTCCGTCTTTGACAAGTCCAAATGTCGGCTGTGAAAAGGCGTCTGTGGGGGCTGGATGGTGACAGTGGAGGTCAGATTTTGCAGATTCAAATTGCCAGAATCTTTCTCCAGCACAGAACTAAAAACAGCTTATCGAGGGAGAAAAACTGCTCCGGCTTGTTTGTATTTCTTTCAACCAATCACAATCACCTTGTGCAGCACAAAGGCGACATGAGGCAGCGACATGCACCTGCAAAATACTGTCCTGGGGGATTTTGCATGCGGGGAGGCGAGGCCGCTCAGAGGAAAAGGTAAGAGCTGCTAGCTTGTTTACATCCGTACAGTTAGCGACCAGGTTAGCGTCAGGCTAACGTGCCTCAGTCAAACCATCTTTGAAATGCAAAATAAACTTTCAATCTCTCATCGCCCCTCAAGAATAAACCTGTCCTCTCATCACATGTTAAATGTAATCTAACTGCTGCAAATTGGGGAAGAATCTCTCCAAACACTCGCCTTTGCCTTTACTCTCGTCACATACCCTCTAATTACTGAGTTTACACTCAATCCAGAGCCTCAAAAGAAGTCTGATGTGCAAAATGTCCTCGCTTTGTAGGATTTCTCTTTTCAGTTTTCTCCCAGGGGGATCAAAACAGGCATCACTTCTATCTGCGAAGGGAAAGTTGACATGCAGAATCTCGTCAACGGTTCATTTTTATTCCAATCTGCTAGAAAACACACACACAGACACACACCCTCAAAAGCAACGCTGATAATCTGTCGAGCACAAAGAAACCCATTGTTCTTAATCTACTTTGTTTCAGTTTATCAGCTTTCTTTGGTCGCACACACACACACACACACACACACACACACACACACGAACAAACACACACACACTTGCAATGCCGGGGAAAACAAACACTCTTCTGATCTGCCCTCCTCGGGGGCTTTGTGGGCTCTCTGTGAAATTTCCGTCGATCAAGACAAGAGTCGACCTGGAAACGGAACAAAGGCGCCGGCGTCTCACTTCTCGATGTCATTTAGCAAAAGTCCGTCGCCAAGAAAAAGACAGCACAGCTCTATCGCACAGAGCGGGATTACGCACACAATCAGGAAGAGGTTCAGCGCTTCGCCTCAGACTCCTTCTCATCTTCCCCCCTCTGAGCAACACTGATCTGATCCTGGAGTCAGACGGAGAAGTCTGGCTGTAAGCGATGAGGGGCCACTTTAAACACACCATTAAGCATGCCCCTGTGAAAGTTCCAGATTCGTCAGTAAAGATTTAACCTGCCCAATGAATTCAGCCTCTAATTACGCTTCGTTAAATGCCACATGCAGGGATTCAAATTAGCTACTCAATATTCTCAAGGATAGAGGCCACGTAATTGCTGCTGATGCTAAATAAATGAGAGAAGAGGGGAAAAAAAAGTAACGATTACGGGTTTGTGGATCAGTCGAGCTGAAGGAGAGAGCGGGCCGATGAAGCGACTTCAGACTTATTAACTCAAAATGGCTTCAGAGGTTCTGGAAGAGCTCCGGCAAAGGCAGACAGGGGCGGGAATATAGAGAGCTAAACGCTAACATCATCATGCTAATGCTAAATAACAAAATCACCAGGCTGACGTCCCATGTCCTGTAATATGAGATGTCTTGTTTTATTATAAAGCAGGTCGAAGTTCTCCAGGGAAACTCCGCCCTCACGGCTCTGTAAGCTTGTGATGTCACAGCTACACTGTCACCATGGTTACAAAAACACTGGCAGAGCTGACAGTGGGCGGGGCCTGCTCAGGCACGTGAGAGTTGACCAGTCAGAGCAGACTGGCAGTATTATGTAGCGATGTAAACATTTTCTAGTTCACACCTAAAATATGAAAAAATGAGCATGAAATGGGACCTTTAAGCAGAGAAAATGTTCTAACATTGACGCGTTAGCATGCTGGTGTTTGCGACTCGGCACTTAACACTTCACACATTTGTCGGTATGTTGGTTTGTCGGCAGGACGACACAAAAACCACACAACCGATTTCCACGAAACTTGGATGGAAGATGGGTCTCGGCCCAGAATAGACCCCTTTAACTGCTGGTGCTGATCCAGATAGAAGGACGGATCAATTATTTGTTTCCTCTCTTTCTTTAACATTGCATGACTGGGTGTTTTTCTTTGATTTCTCAGGGAGTAATTACTGGATCTTGATCTTAAAAAATCTAGTGTATTTAGGTGGCTGCTATCTATGTGTGAGGACAGAGGGGACTGTTGGGCCTTGGTGGAGGTATGCAATCTACAGAAGTGCCATTCTCGTCTGTTAAAGAGGCTTTATGATACTTTATGACAGATATGAACTACCTACTACATAATGTGACGTAAATACGCAGTAGCAGCACAATAAAGTGGGTGTTTACAGCATCACGGTGGTAAATGTAACATGTATATGACAGTACGTTGATATCTAAAGCACACAGGAACCACATTCCCTCACACAACAACAGAAAACATGACCGCCATTAAAATGGTCGAGTTCACAATGCAAGAGCGTGAAGGCCGGCGCTGAGCGGTGACATGAGCCGTGCTGCATTATGGGCTTTTAAAGCCGGAGTGCTGACACGTCCGCGCTCTGTTTACGAGACTCCGTCTGTGTTTGAACGAAAGCAGCGGCCTGATAAGTCACATGGAGCCCTGAACCAATGACCTGTGTTAAGGAGGCATAATTGTCTTTTTTACAGCGAGCTCTAAATCTATCCTCGCCTCCCCTTCCCCGATTCACCCCTACAGGTACGGTGCAGACTGCGGTTGCCTAGCAGCAGCTGTCCTCGAGCTGTTTCTTTTTGTCTTTTCTTGTTTTTGTGACTGATCGGCAACACAAAGTCAGCTCCTTTTCTTTCTTTCTTTTTTTTTTATCAGTGCTTGATGCAGAGTGGCTCTAATGGTGAAAGACTCCTGAAAAGTGAAGGATGTTTTCTACTTGAGAGACGCAAAGAGAACGCGAGATTCGGCGAAATGATGAATTTTGTACACATCTAGTGTGCGTGTTCACGTCTGTGCTCACCGGAAGCCATCTGCATGTATCCAGCCAGGGTGCAGATCCTCCTCTCACATCCTCCGCTGGGCAGGAAGATGGTGATGATGGCCAACAGGGAGCTGACGGCCAGCAGAGCACAGCCTCCTGAGCAGAGCACCGCACTCGTCTGAGGAAGACAAACACAATTTAAGTTTACTGAGGGTGGAGCCAACACCGCTCTCATCGACAGGGAGCGACTTCTTCGTCTGTGGAAGCCGCTGTGAGGATAACCATCTCAGAAAATACAACGGTTCAACAGCATCCCAGTTATATCATCTAATGTCATGGCTGCACTGCAGTAAACAATTTAAAGATACCTCTTCATTTCATCCCTCTTCCTCTCCCTTTAGGTCACGTTTCTTCCAACCTTCCGTTCCGTCAGTTTTTTTTTGTGGTGACCCGCCTTAAATGAGCTGCCTGGCAATCGGGCATCAATGACTAATTAACCTGAGCGGCGTGCTCGTTTGTATGCGTGTGCTGTACTGTGTGTCAATCTGCCAGGATGCACAGTGGTGAAGTGGGGAAATGTGGTATGTTTTTCATTGATTTAGGTATTTGCTGAATAAGAAAGCAGAATGGGTTTGATAAGCGCTGACGGAGCGCTCTGAAGGAAGTGCAGAGCGAACAGACTGACAGGTTTTAAACAATAACCTTCAATTTTCACACCTTGGAGCGGCTACACTGAAGCCACAAACCAACGTGCACATGTTTTACATTCCTGTCAGTGAATAAAGGTGAATTTCTACAATTTTGAAAACACTCCCGAGGAGCCAAGAAGTCTGTGTTCTGGTCAGGTCAGATTGTGTAATCTCACAGTCGATCCTCCTAACAGGTTAATGGCTCTCTCAGCTGGAAAACAGCGCTGCCCGGCCAAACAACGGGGCTCTGTCCCTATTCATTACATCTTAGCTTAATCACACACACGCTGCCAGCAAGAGGAGCAAAACTGAGAGGGAAGCAGCACTGTAACACACACACACACACACACACACACACACAGATCCATTCACAACTTGTTCCGCTGAGCTACGAGTGCATGAATACATTCGAGCAGCCGGCGTTTGATTCTCCAGTTGCGAGGACGCGAGGTTATCTGTTACCTGTCCGTCTGCCTTTTCATGCTGATCAATGTGCTAAGCTGAACCCCCCTCCGCTCGGCTCCAGACTCCTGGGAAAGTGAGTACGCTCCTGTACGAGTGGCGGCAGCTGAGTTTAAAGCCCAACAGCGCGTTCAGCCCTGAGGGAGAGTGTTATGTGCATGTGTGAGAGTGTTTTCCCTGCAATCTGGAGGCCTGTTTGATCTGCACAACCTCTCAAACTGAGACTCTCCAGCTTCAAATAAAAGCTGCCGCACATCCCGCCAGACTGCATTTAGGAGTCGGACAAGAACGGCGCACGAGCAGCTCGGTTGATTAGCATGCAGGCAGGCGCGAGAGAAATGTCTAACATGCACGGGGGAATTACAGCCCTAAAACATGTGTCATTATGCGTGTCCCTGATGTGACTGACGTGAATGGAGGGAGGATGAAAGCAGAGTGACTTCCGTGCCTGACAGAAGATTTAATTAGCTTGTTCTGGGTGTTTGGCAGAAAGGCAGCAGAGGAGAGCCGCGAAATATTTAAGTGCTGTGATGTCGCTGGCGACGATGATGATTATTCTTTTGACCTTTAGTTTTTTGTTTTTTTTTTTATCGAAGGTTTGTTGAACGTGAGTGTGTTCTTCCTCGTCAACGCCTCACACACATCAAGCGGTGCGTTCAGACACATTCAGGCTCCTTAGTGAACCGCTGGGAGCTGCTGTAAGTGCCTTGCACAAGGGCACCTTGACCACAGAGACAGAGCAAAGAGAGAACACGCGCGGAGTAAGAGCAAGTGATTTTTATTGCAAATCATTTTGAGGATTACAGTTTTAATTTGATCTAATTAACGATTCGAGTGTCATCGTTATTCAGATCATCTCTCAGTCCTCCGGCGGTACAGTGTCTGCTGACATTTGGCTCCTTTTGTGATGGCCGCTGGGAGATTAACTAATGGAAGCTTCAATATTAGCCAGCACACAGCAGACAGAGAAATTCTGAAGTTGAAGATTTGCACAAATATTGATGAACCGCGGAGGAAGAATCCTGCTGAGCCAGGTCACAATTTTAACTAGAATACTTTTATGACAAAAAAGGCTCCGTTGTACTTTGTGCTTACGACTAAGTAGTAATGTTACAGTGACGGTGGTATTAGTGTTAGCATGCTAACACACTAGATGCTAAATATCAGCACCTCATAGCAGAAATGTCTGCTAGGACAAGCTGTAACACACCGTATACATCTTCTTCATGTATGTTTGGAGCCTTCAGACTTATTTAGGATAAGTATATTTTCCTTTTCATGGCTTAATCGGACCGGACAGCTGTCGAGTGACAGTAAAACAGACGAGAGAGAGGTGGAATGACATGCAGCGAGGGTCTGATCAGGTCAGGGTCTAAGAATAGAGAGATTCATCCGCCTCACAGCCCTCCGAGACGAGTCTGTCTTTTAGGTGTACGTTAGTAAAAATCCTCAACACTAGATATGAAAGTAGGAGACACATAACTTCTGATTTATATTCTTGTTCTTAGCTGGTTAAAAAAAATGACAGCAGGACATTATATTAAAAGCTCTTTTGGCCACGAGCTTAAATTCTGCACTCGGTTCTCTCCCTGCTTGCTAACTTTGTGTAATTGCTTTTTCTGACTGACGACAATGCTCCCAAGAGCTAATAACAACTTTAAGGGGCAATACGCAAGAATTTTAATTAAGAAACGTGCAAGAACAACTGAAACCATCCACAGAATGTGAAGAAACTGCAGTTTTGATGATTGATGATTTCTATGTATTGTGTTAGTTAGCATGCTAGCCAGTTAGCCCCAGCTCTTGTCCCTGTGCTCCATGTCTGAATGTTAGCTGTGTGGCTAACTGAGCTAACAACAGCTCCATTTAGTGGCTCCTCTGGTTTGTTTGAGCTCAATTCTCACATATTGCAACATAAAACACGACTGTTGTGACTGATGTTGGTATAAAAACACTGATTAAAGCCGTTTTAACACGACATAACAGGAACATAATAAGTAAAAACATGCTCCCAGCGACAGCTCTTATCTCCGGTGGTCCTGCCGCCGCTCCTTGTGTTTCTTGTTTTGAACCGGGCGACTGCTCGAGGACCGGAGAGAACGCAGCCGCGCACTTGAAGATACAGAGAAGTCATTAACTTCTGTGGTCTTTGTTCTCCTTCGAATGATATTCATGTATGCAGAGGAATGCCTCGTCGCCTCTCTGGCTGCTTGATCTCGGCGTGCCTCGTGGGGGGGCTCCCGGTGTGCAGCCCACCTCCCACCCTGCTGTTCTCAATTCACTATGACACATTAAAGGTACATCACGTCTCGTACGGGGGAGTAGAGCTCGAGAGGGGGGAGGACGTGCCGCGTTCAGGTACATAAGTTACAGTCACACTAAACAATAAAAGACGCGTTAGGAGAAGTCGGCTGAATCGAGTCCGAGGACGCCGATTAGCATAAAATCCAATGAAAATTACCAACAGCTGTAAATCTAAATATTTCCATATGTAAGCTGTAAATCCAGCAGCTTTTTTTTCTCGCATTCTGTCCATTTTTCCAGCCGCTTCATTATCTGCGAGCGCTAATAGATTTATAACACGTGACATCCTCTGTGTGCCATTTAAACGCAGCCCAAGAGACTAACAAAGGCTATCAGAGCGCTACAACAGCTATTTTCACAGAAAACCAACCAACATTTCAATTTATGGCGCCCCAATTAATCAACTCCCCACACTGCGTCCCTGTATGTGTGTGTGTGTGTGTGTGTGTGTGTGTGTGTGTCCTGATGAAACAAACTCATAATCATTACCATTTTTACTTACAGACAATACAGAAACAGTCTTCCGAATCCCCCTTTTCCTCAATTGTACTTACGGTGCTCTGAGCACGAGTTAATTTAGTAGAAAATGAGCTGCAAACAGCACTGGTAAGTCTCAGTGATGCTTCCTAAATAGATTGTAATTTCGTGTTAATAAGTGGTCGGAATAACAGCTGGAGAGGAAGCAGCGGGATGAAAGGGTGGAAAATGGAAAACTGTGGAGGACAATTGGCAGAAGACAGAGTGAGTCTTAATCTCTCCGTCTTTACTGGGATCTGAAAACTTTTGACGGTAATCACCTCGGGATATTCTGTCTGGTGCGATGCCGAGGCACTAAAGCCCGGCTCACATCCATCCTGAGTGATCCGATCAGAAGTGGACAGCTCAGAGTACAGGTGCGAACACCTCCAAGGTGCACGGAGAATGCATTTGAGATCCAATCACTAAATCCCCAGACTCCCTTACAAATATAGCGATTTTAAGAGTTGTTGAGTGAGGAGAAACTTGCGAACTTTGTGAAACGACTACTGTGAATTTTATCTAAATCACTGGTGCCTTCTTGTATATTCAGCATTAAACACAAGACATTAAGATGTTTCTTTCCTTGCAACAAATGTCAGTTTGCTATTGCATCACTGCAACTTACAGACATGGTGAAACACTGTCTGCAACAAAATCTTTTCTATTTGGGCCTTCTTGATAATTCGGCAAATGTTATACATGAAGATATTTATTTCTTTGTGTAACAGCACATGTTGATCTGTTCCAGTGATGTAGGCGTTTATCTGCATGTTGCATGTCGTGACGCACTTGTAGCCAGGTGTCGACTGACGGGCTGAAAGCTGCCCACTTGTGATCCGATCACACCAAATGTCGACAACCTCAAACACACAACTTTTACATCACGGTCATGATTAATACAAGAACTACTGGGTGGATTCGACCCACGAGCACCATTTAATCCCTCTGCAGCAGTAACCGGCCCGGGGCGGCTGTTAATGTATCTGCACAAGTGTTACAATGCTGATAAAACCACAGGCGGCAGCCTCTGATACACATGTAAGACTACCCGGCTCCGTCATAAAGAAACTTTATTGGTTTCCCACAATAAATGGTCCAAATCCTGAGCCTGTCAGAGACCAATAACTGGTACAAAAAAAAAACCCATCCAGCTGCTTTGACTAATAAAGGGACAATCTGAAGGGGACTCTTTGATTTCCAATTACATTAAGGAAGTCAGGGATTACACTGTACGGGCCAATGAAATTTCATTGTCTCCTCAATTGGGAGTTACAAGATGGAGATGGGCACGGCATGTCTCATTAAACACACTTTGCCTTCTCCATGCCTGGGCTGCCTGGCTAAATGTTTCAGATCGGGCGGTGGAAAACGGAGGACTTGTGCTCGTCGAGCGGGTGCCAGCGATACAGGAGCCGGTTAATGCTCGGCGTCGGCCCTTGACAGAAATAACCCCGGCACTTTACAATCCGATGCCTCTTCTTTCATGGAGGACAAGAGGTGAGGCGAGAGCGCTGCAGATCCGGCGATAAGCAGACGTGACGAGTTTGCCGTATTGCCTCATGTCTCTCTCTCTATCTCTGTGCATTGTTAGTGTGTATAGGTATGCCGTCTCATCCTCGGCCCTCCCATCGCTAATCAGCATTCAGCAGCGCGAGGGCCCGGCGGTCACACTGAAGCATCAGCCCCGACATGTTCTGCCTCTAGAAGCCCATTAGCGCGGTAACACAGCTTCCCCAGAACATCTCCGAGCCACCAGAGGTGTTCCTGCTCCCTCCGCCTCACACGAGGAATCACAGATTTCTCTTGTCTGGTCCACTTTCTGTTAACCGCTGCCCTTCCCCTCTACTTTCTTCCTCTCTTTGCCAGGTGTGCGACTTCATCATCTTTTCAGAGGGACCCTAATAATCCTGCCAGAAACACACACACACACACACACACACACACACCCACCTCTAAATTAATGTGCTGAATAATACATCCGTCTTCCTCATTGATCGTCACTGGGAGGAGAGTGGGAGAGGCAGTGTATGGAGTTAAGTGTGTGTGTGTGTGTGTGACGGCGCTCTGTATGGCTGACGAAGCTGTGGGCGCACACACAGTGAATGCGAGATGGAGAGGAGATGAGGGAGAGAGGGGAGCGGAGATTAATCACCTGACAAGTGGATGGAGTGTCCATTTGTGCCTCGGGGACAGGCTGCAGATAGGATGTGACATTCAGGAGCACTTAGGAGGACATGGGAGCGTTCGCTGTTCCCACTCCAACACACACACACACACACACGCACACACACACTCTCACACACACTCACACACAGAGGTAATGTCAGCAGACAAACACATATATGTTCAGAGGGGGATTGGCATCACACCGGACTGTGAGGGAGTTGGAACTGAGACACGGCACGATGCTGAGATTCATTATCAGGCTCGGAGGAAACACTTGTTGGTTCATGTGTGAGGGCGGGAACAGTTTCAGATGTCTGAAGAAGACGAGGGCTCAGATGTTGGATTCCTGAAGAAGTTTGTAGAGATCAGAAATTGACTTTTAGTGATGGGAATGTAGAATATATTCACATATAATGACTCTTTTCATGATGAATTCATGTTTCTTTGGCCTGTTATGGATCCTTCTGTTGCTGGTTTCTCCCACATTAATCTCTAATTTAGTTTTTATAGTAGTTATTTTAATTTCTTATTGTTTTTTTTAACTCATAGATTTTCTAGAAAGTTTTGATTTCTGAAATATGTCCTTTAGATTTGACTTTTTTACATGCAAAAAAATTATTTTCACAGTCAGGAAACAAAACAGCAGCATCTCGAATCTCTACGTTGCAACGTGAACGACATCCCGATCCACAAATAAATCAGGACTTTAAAGGGCCACTACGTAGTTCTGGAGAAGAAATTCAAACTCAGAATATTTTAAATTTTCAATACTAATATAACATTTAACAATATTAACATTTATTTTTTCCTTAAGTGGATAAACAAGCATGAAGCCAGAAAGGTGGCATCGAAGATTGTGACGATTTTTCTCTTCTGATTCCAACTTTTCTCCCAAAACTACAGAGTGCACCATTAAAAATAATCATTTTGTCTCTGGGAACACCACAGTGAACTCTCGCACTATATCACAGACGTCTTCCTGTACTGTGACACTTCGGCTGCCATCATTAAAATAACGACGTTGTCATGGTTACCTGGCGTTTTGAGAGGGGACAGTCCTGAGGGGGAAGGTTAATTTATCTACAACTTTTCAAGCGTTTTAATCGGGTCTTACTCCAACACGACAACGATGATTTGCTGCTGAAACTGTAGAATAAAAAGACGTTCTTCACGATGATTCACAGGCCGACTAACAAAAGAAGGAACGCGTCTTTTCTAAAAGCTGTTTTGAGATTTCACTGCCGACTTCACGTCCTCGGACATTTCATCATCTTGTTGCCTGATTGTGTTGTCTGACATATTTTAGGGTTACTTGCACATTTTCACATGGCATCATCACGAAGAAAGGACGATAAAATACCTGACAGGCCTCTTGTCTTGTTTACTAGAATCTATTCTGCTCTCCTGCAACTTTCCAGAACTTTGAGTCAGACAGGAAAACTCCAACTGTGACTTCCCTTAAATTATGTAATAATACCGTAAAGTAAAGGTCAAGTGGCAGCTTTAATGTCATTATGTAGTGGAAAATGTTGGGGTTTCTCATCAAAGTAATGACATTTACATGAATAATTTAAAAATGTAATACTTAAATTATTAAAAGCTCGTGCTCGGAGGGACGGAACATTTGCATTTCAGCACATTTTCATAACCAATGTCTGAAAAAAATGTAACTTTATGCATTAACTTCACCACGTTGGCGTCACATGTCACAGGAAGTGAACGTCGTCTGCTCGGAGCAGAACGCAACAAGCTTCCGATCTGATCGGGACATTTATAATGTTTGGTACCACGACTCCTTCAGAGCACCAGTGTAAATATTGATGTTAATACTTCGTCCAACAAGAGCCAAGAAACACAGAGGCACCAGGAAGCCCCTCGCTGTCGTGAGGGACCCACACAGGACGCCGCCTGCTGCGGAGCCGAGCTTTAAAGTGGTGTCGAGTCGTCGGTATCACGTTCAATCAAAACACGGTGGGAATCTCCTGCAGCCGGTGAAAAATGCCACGTCTGAAGCTGTGCAGGAAACAGGAGAACACACACACACACACACCTGTATACTACAGTACTACGCTGCATGTTTGGTTTGGATCACAGTTCAGGAGCAGGAAGTCGGTTTTCAAATCACCAGAGACGGAAAGGACAACACAAACCTGTCGTCTCTGGTCCAGCGTCTGTATAATGGACCGTATCTCCCCACCAAACATCAGCGTTTGTATCTGAAGCAGAAAGTCCAACTCTGAGAGAACAAACACTCTTTGAGTCCAGACTGGAGGCACAACATCAACCCGACATCAGGCTGTATACACAAAACATCCACAAGCCAACAGTCGTAAAAATAGAAGTTATTTCAGCTCCAACTTCAGGACTTCGATGTTTCTTCCTCATCCGAGAGTAAATCATAAAGAATTTAAAACAGAAGGAGAAGTTTCGGGGTAATCCAGAGGACATCCACAACTCTAAAACCTGCTCACAATCAGTCAGCAAAACAGAATAACGCAACAATAATCTGGCCGCTGAGCTAAAAGTGTGTCCCACACAGCAGCGAGGTTCATGTTTGTTCTGCAGCTCTTCATTGAACTTGGAATATTTCAGATGTTTTGAGAGGATTCATCATCAAGCCAACATACAGGACGAGCTGGTATTTCATTCTGTGACGCAGTTAATCAAATATCAGTTTTCTAAGTTGTTTTTATTTTTTTTATTTTTACCACCCCTCCACAGTTTCTGAGTGCAAGACGACTGCTGTAAATACAAACAAACACCTTGTCAGATATTGTACAATAAAAATGATTTCGATCTGTTATTTCATGGTGAAAAAAGTTACATAATGTTGCTTTAAGTTTAATTTAGTTCCTGCATCCACTGACAGAGACTAATCACCTGAACACATGGAGTGTTTTGTTGCACTGACATGGTCCAAATCCCAAATCAGACCAGTGTTTAATCAAACTGCTTCAAGGCAACAACACTGAACCTGCTACTTATAGAAGAAGTCAACTGGGGCAAAATAACAGACACCCACAGCCGAGCCCACGGCGCTCCGGTTGTAGCTGGCCCGGTTCCAGTTGATCCGGAGCTGCAGGCAGCTGCCTCCCCGCCACCTGCTGCAACACCTGGAGACCAGAGGGACTTCACTTCTGGGGCTCGGGGCTGATGAATCAACCCAAATTATTGTTGATCAACGAGCCAAAGCTGCACTGTGACCTGTCACTGCGAACTATTCTCTCACTGCAGCCGGTCTGAATGATGACAAATCATCAGCCTGCATGTTTTGCGTAGCTGTAAATATCTCGAGCTGCATGTTTCCGAGCAGCCAGGCGACGACACGGTTCTCAGTCCTGATCTTTTCGTTCAGCTTTTTTAACCGATTCAACTTTCACAGTGCTGCGATCTCCCCAGCGGACTCATTAAAGTCTGTTTTACACCTTCTCAGCTTTTAGCTAAATGAACTGTGCTGCCAGTGATAATGATACAGCGGTCAGAAGGACAAGCTGCTTGTCGGTGACGTCACGAGTTCAAGAGTTTAAAAACTGCAGCCTAAATGTTTCCACGCTGACGAGAAGCTCCGGAGAGGATCTACCTGAGCTTTTTTTTTCTCTGCACAGTAAAGCCATTATGTTGTATCGTGTTCTCCATTTTCAAAATGACTTCAGTCTATGAATAGAAGTTGTGTGAATATGAAACTGCCTCGGGTAACCTGCCAACCTGCCAAAAAAGAAAAAAAAAAAGTTCAGTGCGGCTCGAGTCCCAGAACTGCTGGAGAAACAAACACAAAACCCGCAGTTCCAGTTTCACATCAGCGGCGCTGCAGGAAGAGGAAATAGATGCACGCTGGTATTATCCCAGAGGAGAGTCATCTTTATGAAACCCTCAGGTGGAGCAGCACAGACGGTGACTCATGTGTAAGAGGCTGTTATGGAGGGCTATAGGGCGCAGAGAGACGCTTCTATTCTAGGCTCGTCGTTCGGAGAGAAAACACCTCCTTTTTTTTTTCTTTTTTTCAAAAGTACATCGAGCACAGCAGCCGCCGATGATTCACATCTAACTAACCGGGACAATCCAAAATACTTTACGAGATAGCGCTCACACAAGCGGTTTCCCCCGTTTATGGATTAATCAGGAGAATCGCGTGACAAGTGATCAAGTGTCCATCTGGCAGCGCCGAGCACCACCTGCCCACACAAACACACTGCAGCGCTCCACGACTGATTTCCCTCTGTTCGCCTCGTCCTCATCATCACACCTCCTCCTGCCTCCATGTGCCCCCAAACCACGGCATCAGATCGGAGCCATCACACACCCGGCAGGAGCATCCAAACTGCAACCAGCAGCAACACTCCTGCCTCTTCTCTCTTCATCTCTCTCAATTAAATCCCCCTGTAAGAAAGGATGGAGGAGGAGGAGGAGGAGGAAGGATGGTGGTGTGCAGGTTGTTGGTGCAGGCAGAAAACTTCTTAATAGCGCCTCTCTGCTCTCTGCTCGTTCATAATAGATCACACAAGACGATCGGATCAGATAGGAGGGATCAAACAGCTGGTTTTTGAAATGCATGGGATCCCTCAAAGCTTACTTTAATGATGACATCCTCAGAGTCGGGCCAGAGGTTTTCACCACGCTCCTATAATAGGCTGGTGGTGGTGAGGGGTGGTGGGGGCTGATGGGTAGTCAAAAGAGAGCGACCCCCAGGCAAAGTTTCCCCCTTTCTCTTCTCCCTCTATAGATGCTGTAATTGAATTATAGCCGACTAATACTCCTGCGTCCTCCTCCTCCTCCTCCTCCTCCTCCTCCTCCTCCTCCTCCCCGGCTGGAATTTGTCTTGTTTTGTCTCTTGGCTTTGAAAGCAAGACGCTAATAAGAACTGGATGTTAAAAATTTGGAGCGAAAGGAGCCGACTGAATTAAGAAGGTTTGATCGCTAACACGAACGTATGTTTGGCATCCCAACAAACAGCCGAGCATAATTGGTGCACAGAAAGAAAAAAAAAGGCCTGATTCAGAAATGAGGGTGGATCTTTTTTTTTTTTATTTACATCAAGGCGAGGCAGCGGAGGGGAGAGGATGGAGGGAGAAGGGAGGAGCACTGTGCCTTTTTCAAAGTGCAGAAGAAATACTGTACTACTCTCCTCTCACGTTGGCTTGATAACACTGCAGCCCACATACTGTAAGGCTCCATCTGTAAGAGGTCCTGTCAAGCGAGGAGCTGTTTGTCCTCCCTGAAGCTCACTTAGTCCCCGTTTGTCAGCAAATAAAATGACTCCTAATCGTAAGAAAAAAAAAAAAATAAAGCACCAACCCACCTACTCAAAGTGTCAGAACTGAGACGAAAAAAAAGCAGAATTATTTGAAAAGCACGTACGAAAACTGTCACTTTTACACTCTTAACGGTGGAAGTGAACGCAGCATTTGTACAGAATTACTTTCTCTGTCACAGCACTGCTCCTGGTCCTGTGATCCGTAGGTGGATGACTGTGATCTCCTGGATTTTTCCGTTCTCCGAAGTCATCTGAAAATGTTTCTGCAGCTCTAAAGCCCGACCCTGCAAAAGTGCATTCTTGTTGTCAATTCAGTTATCTGAAATTGTGACCAAGGCATTTAATTTCTTGTTAAAAAAGTAAAATATTTAAAATATTTACACGTGATGAAGGTTTAATGCACCTATACAAGCATGTGTACATGTCATGTTTGAATATTAAATTAAACGTCTGTTTCCAATAGATTACCTCCAAAAACAGCTTTGTGCTAAGCTAGGCTAACGAACCTCTGAGACTGAGGACACGTTTTCTGGAGTCTGTTGCAGCAATGCATGCTGGGAAGCTTTACCGACACATTCACCTCATTCATCTGCGGTCACACTCTTGACACAAACATATCTCCTTCCAAGAATGGCAAATTAAGATTTCCCAGCTCATTTTAAGCTGCGAACATGTTAACTTGGATTAATTTAACCACATCTGAGCGACACTGCTGTCATTTATTTCGACACGCATGTGGAAAATGACATGTTATTTCATGACGGAGACGTCGAGATCAACCAACTGTGTCACTGTGTGTTGATTTAAAGGACAGAGATGAGTTAAAGACTCAGAAAATCAATTAATCTTAAAGGAAGTCCAAACGAGTCGATGACTGGATTTTAGAAAGCAGCATCTTCTGAGCAGAAAGCTACTTTCTACGATCCAGTTTGAACCGGCTGAGAAGTCCCAGACGACATTTAGCTCTTCAGTATTTTGATGTAATATTTATACCTCTTATATATTCGCATATTGGCGTTTCGATTGATGGTACAGACCTTCTCGTTTAAAACATCAGCGACACAGGGCTGAATCCTAACAGAAGGAGAACCGGGAGGGTGTCACGTGGCTCCACCTCCTCCTCCACCTCCTCCACCTGTATTAGAGGAGTTTCAGAGAGCGTGTGGGCTCCCGTCCTTCAGCTCCCGCACACTCACACACCCTCAAACAAACTCACCCAGCCCAGCTTGCTCTTGCATTTATGCATGATCTGCACTACCGCTGGTCCCAAGTGCACATTTCATAATTCATACATACTGTACTGTAGCAACTGGAAATGCTACTATATCTGCCTCCACCACTCACTCTGCTTCGTTTCATCAGCAAGTCAGACTGCTGCTCCACGCCACGCTCAGATTACAGCTTCCTCAAACCCCCCCCCCCACCGCCACCGCCACCACCTCTTGAAATGAACATATGGCTGCAGGCTGCCATTTAAGAAAAAAGTTCCACATTCACACATCTTAGTTTTGAGAGTCAGCTCACCTCTCTGGTTTTTGTCTCTGGGGTGTTTCTTTTCCCCACAAATTTAAGAAGAGAGCGGAGGATCTCCACTGGAGGGGTTAATCAGTGTGTTACCGGGTCTGGATCACGGTTGCATCAGTCTGATGAAGCATCAACCTCACGGCAGGGAGAGCATCTCGCGCATGTTAAGGAGTCGGCGCCTATCAGGTCTCGGGGAAGAGAGTGATGTAACCGGACAACAACGTGCTGCTGAGCTGCTTCATCTCACATGATGACAGTTTATCGTTACACAGTAGGTCGCTAATTAGGCTCGGTTCTGTAAATGGCTGTCGCATGCTGGGCCAACACTGATGTACGATAAGCGAGGGCAGCTTGAAGACGCATGAATCTTAAAAGCACAAAGTAACTGAGCCGCTCCTGTTTTAGAGTCGGTGCACAACAAGAGTTTCAAAAGGAAAAATTGTCAACAAGGAGCCGCCGTTCTTATTAAAGTCATTACTTACCGACCCACTAATGGGAGCAAACACAAAATGCAGGACTCGTATTCGTCTGGCCTTGGAGGGGGGGCGCGTTAGATTCATAAGCGCAAACAGTCTTAAAATGGAAAATTTTTTTAATCTGAGATGTTACTGACGCACAAATGTGTGTCTGGCTCTTGCCCGAGTCCTGCTGGGTGCTCCCACATTCATCTTCTCCGTTCAGTCGGCGCTCTCTCTGCGGAGAGGCACATTAGCACAGCGGCGTCAAACTCTTCACTGTAGCAGAGCAGGAAATTAACTTTTTATTGAGGCATATTTTCATCCTCCTAAGCTGTTTTTTTTTTTTTTTTTTTGAGTAAGAAAGAAGGTTGAAACGACTAAAGCAAAAATAAAAAAAAACCCTTAAGATGACACACGCTGCTGGCCTGAACTTCACATCTGTGGCATATTGTTCTGTGAAGATGAAGATCAGATGAAAACAAAAACAGAGAATGTTACTCAAAGGTCAGCTGAGTGGGATTCAGGAGTGGATCCATTAGCACAAATGGAATATGATGCTCATAATTATGTTTTCACGGGTTTATAATCACCTGAAATTAACAACAGGAGTGTTTTCATTACACGGAATGAGCCTTTTTGAGTGATCTTCTGCAGAGTTCGCCACGTTGCACCCTGCCATGTTTTCTACAGCAGCCCAGAGCGTCCAAACTAAAGACCGGCTCTACCTCTTTCACGTTTTAGCAGCGACAAGTATTTATTACTTGGTGAATGAATCCTCCTCACTGGACTGTTTGAAGCTGGGAAGGTGGCAGGGTCCGCCACATGTAAACAAAGTAAAACAGCATGAAACCGTGTCGTCCTTTAAGGTCAGTTTGTCTCCTGTTGATGCACAAAAACATGAACTCCAGTGCAGCAAAGTTTGGCTGCTTCCATCTCGTTTCAGTGAGCGAGGAGAAAAAGTCTTCGCCTGAAGTCAGACGGCCAAACTCCCCACAGCAAGATCAGAAAATCCGATTAGATGCTGCAATTCCCTTCTGACCCCCGAATCTAAACTTCTGAGGGGAAACGCTGGCAGCTCGTGTCCCAACCAGCGGCTAATTTTATTTTTTTTTTTCATGTCTGACATGTCTAAACTGTCTGAGAGCTTATACGAGTCAGATATTTCAAAGCAGAAATTCAGTGACATTTCCCTTTAAATAGCACAGAATAGAACTCTGCACACATGGGACTTGTGGGTTTTCTTCTCTGAAGATGAACGACGCGCTCCGGGATCCGACGGAGAAGTTGTGTTTTGGAGCTCGGATCTGGATCCCCGGGAGCTTTGTGTTTTGATGTTGCAGGATTCGTGAGAAGTGAAAAACTGGAGCAGCGTGAAACTGCACACAGACACGGCCGACTACCACAAAATAGTTGATTCCATAAAACTAGCATCTCCTCCTCTTATAAACACTTCTTTCCTGCACAGTGTCGGCTTTAAGATGTGGAGGGGAGGCGGATTTAGCGTATTAAAGGGTTATTACTGAGCTCTTTTACCTGCTGCCCCTGTGCTCTGACTACTGATGGAGGCCGGCTGCGACCGACTTCAGCGCATCGAGCCAAGTGAGCCATCATTTATGTTAAAAAATGGAGAAAGGCTCCCTGTTAAATCAATACATAAACTACCCGCAGGATCCACAGTGAAGGCAGTGGATGTGACAGCCCGCTTAACAAATGGACGGCGGCCTCCCGGAGCCCGCTGACTCAGCAGGCTGAGGGGAAACGGCGCTCGGTTCCCGCCGCCCCATCCCTCGCCGCCTCCTATCAGTCAGACGGCTCGCTGAGTCTACCTGCGAACTGCTGATCAGAGACTCTTAAATAGCACCAAAGCAAAGAGTATAATTCATAAGAGAGATAAACGTTTGCTGCTGCCAGTATTTGAGGAAACATTTCCCGTTCCGTCAGCGGAGTACATCACTTTTTGGTTTTTTTTTTGACCATCGGTGGCTTTCATCAAAGGCGAGTGTTTTGCTGCTGAGAGAGCGTCGAGTATCAGATGTAAGAAGCTGCAGAAAATGATCGCGCGCTGCAGGTAGCATCCATCCATCAACGCTGATGAGATCATAAATCCCTCTCCTCCTCAGACGGACTGATTTCCTCCTGACTTCACCGAGATGGGTATAAAATGCAGATCAACATGTCCCCCCCTCCTCCACCTCCTCCTCCTCTTCCTCATCTCTCTCCGAGGCACCTGTTCTATCCATCATCTGGACAGCTGTTCCTCTGCACATTCAATTCCTCTCCGGTGTGCAGCAGCGACCTCTTGCCCTGCTCCGCCCGTCGACACACTCACCACCGTCGAAATCCCATATCCAGGTATTTGAGAGAAAATCTACAGAGGCGACAGTTGGATTGGACCGAGGGAGGACACGCCCTGCACCACCCTTTCATTTAATCACGAGGAAACATCGAGTGGGCGGCTGTCTCAGGTCTTACAGCGGCTCAGCATTTTATTGTCGGGTCGGTGGGTCAATCTTCGCCTCCACATGTCAAAGTGTCCTCGAGCACGATCATGTTGCTCATGTTAGGAAAAACAAACGTACTACTTTAGGTCCTTAAAGGTCCAATATGGAAGAATTCTAGTTGTAAACATAAAAAAAAAAATGAACTTTATGTCATTTTTGTATTACGTCGAGGAGACATCTACTAAAGTTAGCATGCTAACCAGCTACATCTGTCCCTTTTCAAGTTAAAAGCTACCATGTTTACTGTCTGAACCTCTAGCTGCATGGCTAACTGAGCTAACCCGCTAACGGGCAGCTACGGTTAGCAGCAATTTGCATTTTTTTCTAATAATATGCATCCCCCTTCTTTTTTTTGAGTATGAACTGACAGGTGTAAAGAAGCAATGCTGTTGAGTTTGCATGTTCCCCACTCCCACGTGTTCCTCATGTACTGTGTGTATTTGTGAAATATTGTTGGATATTCGTCTGTGTGCGTCTGATGTCGATCCTCGCCGCTTTAAACTTTTCTGGCACCAAACTCCAGGAGCGAAAGCCGCGCGGTCATTAGAGTCGACCAAATTAAATGAACTACAAATCCAATATTCTCAACATTACTGGCAAACATTTTCTAAAGCCTTTTAAATTGATTACCTCCCTTCCAGGCAGTCGCTGCTTTACATTCTTCTCTAAAACAGCATGAAAATCGACTCTGCAGAGAGTTGGAGCTTTTCTTTTTCCGGAAGATGTGAACTAAACTTGTCGAGTTCGAGTGTTCGAAGACGCTCTGACATGTAAAACTTCAGAGTGAGATTACAAGAAGAAATGCGTGAATGAGCTCCTGTATGTATGTGTTTAAATACAGAATGTAATGTAATTATCATTTGAGTGTGTCTCCAAATGTTAAAATGTTTCAGGTCTATGTCTTTTACGAATGTGTATTAGATGTATTATGTATTTATCTTGTGACTGATGCAGGCTCGTGTGCAGATCGATACACAGATACATCATGTTTATGCATAAATACATCAGACAGGGTTAACTTTTACTTCCTTCTGCTCCTCTGAGACTTAAAAACACGTTTTGTTTTTTTCTTTCCCTCCTCCGGTTTCAAACAAATTCCTGTCCACACCAACAGTGTTTAAAAGAAATCAGACCCTCGGCGCTCCCCGCCCTGGCAACAACGCAACATGGCGACAGTCGCACCGGGAGCGAGGGGGCGCCGTCCCTCCTCCCCGGGGAGGTGGCGAGGTCTGGGCGGGGGTTCGCTTGGGAGTTTTATCTTGAAAAACGTATTAGGGAAACACAAACAAGTGTAGGAGATCTTTTTCATAAAGCAGATTCAGGTGCTATATAAATATAAATGCTGTGAAAGTATCAAAGTGCTCTTTGTAAGAAAATGTCATTTCTGAGTCTGAATAGTGTGAAGAAAATGATGTGTTTTCTTCCATCTCAAGGCATGTTAAGTTTTGTAGTAGACATCCAGAATGAAAGTATCCTTTAGCCTTTAAAAAAAAAAATCTTCTGATCATCAGCCGACTTGGAAGTCTCAGATGTCAGAGCGTCCTTGAAGGCACCAGCATGAAGAGCTTCAGGAACAAGTCGCTGCTTCAAACTGTATTTTTCTACATAATGTCACACCGAGAAATAAATAAATAAATAAATAAATGAATAAAAAAGCAGCTAATATTCACTGTGGTAGATTACCTTTTCTCATGCAGGTCTCAAACATCTGTTTGTTCATTTTCATTGTGTGATGACATGAACTGAAACCAGCAGCTTCATGGGTGGCAGAAGAAAATCAATGTGAAATCTGGTTGTGTTCACAACGTGAAGTTAACGGCACAATGAGTGCGGAGACACTAGCATGATCCTTTAAGTGCCTTCCACAGACAACAAGCCAGAGTATTGACGAGTGTCACATCAGCACATATATTACCGTCACGTTGTGTTACGTTACAGTCAAACACACAAGAGGTTTGTTTCTAACGGGAGGCGAGAAAAAGCAAATTATGGCTTCTGAGAGCAGGAACTAGAACCGGGATGTCATCCAAACGGCCCATTCTCACCTGAATCCATCATTGTAAACGTTCCTCTGTATACATACCGCCCACCATTAATATTGTCACCAGTCAGACGGCGGCCTTGAAGTAAACATGCACTGTATGATAATAAGCCGGCGCACCACATTTCACGCAAGACTTGCTGTCAAAGGACCAAACATCTATCTCTCTGTCCCGTCCCGGCGCCTCCTAATGCCAGTTTTTCTTCTTTTTTTTTGCTACAGGTCTATTTATGTACCTGGTATAAGTCAAGTTGATCAGACAGCCAAATACAAACCAGCACTAATATATATTCGTCAGCGTCCGAGGCCGAGTTTGTCTCATAAAGCAGACGATGTGCTTCTTCACACTGCTCTGAAATAAACCAGCCGCATGAAAGAAAAACCGCGACTCTTGACCCCCTCCAGTTGTCGCTCGCCCCCCTCTTGACCGTCGCCGTACTCTTTGCTCTCTTCTTGTTCGCAGGTAAGTGCTCGGACAACAAGAGGCGGCAGTAAAGGTCGGGTGGGGGGGGAGAAGCATAGCAAAGTGGGAAATGGGTTGGAGCTGTTCGCCGCAACACTGCAGGTGGAAGTCCCTTTTATGATATCAGCTGAAAGGAAGCGGTTTGCTCGGGGAGGGAGAATGTGGAGCGATGGCTGCTTTGTGCTCTTGCCGCTTCTTTCAGAAATCACAGTCTCTTCTTAGGGCAACAGCAGAAGGATTTTTATTGAAATGACTCACTGGGTCTACTTCTTTCTCTTTGCCTTCTAATGTCCTGCGGCATTCCCTCCCCTGAACCCTTAATTACTGCATCGGCGCTGACACGGACAGCCACTGCACATCACGTCAACGTCTCTTTTGATCGCACTCTGACGGGCGAGAGAGTCTTTTCTGTGTGCAGATCTGCATCAGTCTTTTCATCTCATTGTGTGCATGTGAGTGTATGTGTGTGTGTGTGTACGTCTCATCACTCTGAGTTGTCTAATCATACTTGTGTGTGTGTGTGTGTGTGTGTGGTGAACCTGCCTCCGTAGGAGAAAAAAAGCACCGTACACGAGGCTGGAAACAGAATGAGGTCGACGGGAGAAAGCAGCCAGACAAGTCCTGCTTTTGTCTCACATGCAAACTGGGCAGTGAACTCCCCACGGAGGGAGGGAGGGAGGGAGGGAGGGAGAGGCAGGAGCAATACAACATGTGCATTAGACCCCATAACATCATTTATAACAGGCAGACACACTTCCACACAAATGGCTTTCACCACAGAGGTTCCCCCATTAGCATTACGGGAGCGAGGCTGTGAGAGGCGGAGAGGGAGAGAGGAGCTTTACTGCCACAGTAAATCTAAGGAGCAACTCGAGTCTGCATCAAGGACGAATATGACGGCTTTCTGTTCAGTGGAGATTTCACAGCCCTCCGCGAGTCTGTTGAGCCGCCATATCTGTCACTAAGTGGACGGGAACACATTGACTCCCTGGGGAAAGTGTGTGTGTGTGTGTGTGTGTGTGTGTGTGTTCATGCACCTTCATGCCCCACGTGGCCGGCTCAGAGCAAAGACCCTTCATTCTTTCCTCATGTTGTTCAGGGAGATGAAGGCCAGACCTTGTCCATCATTCTTTTATCAGGCGGCACATGAACTGGTGGATCTGTGTGAACCCGCCGTCCTCTGAGGGCTAAACAGCCGCGTTCCTCACAAACCTCATGTTTCCTCCCCAGAGTTATTTATATTCTCTCACTGCCAAACCCCACAAGAATTGTTAAATTTGCACGACATGTTTAATTGCACGTTTTTATTACACCACCTAATCTGCAGTAAGTAGTTGGGAAATCACAATACGTGGTTCCTTAAAGGGATAGTTTGTGTTTTTTGACGTGGGGTCATATAAAGTACATATCTATAGTCGATTTGATCCGTACCGTAATCACTGATCAGCGCTGCCTCAGTTTTGGAGAAGCAGAGAGCCGCTCCAGCCAAGACGCTCTAAGTTTTTAAGTTTTTATCCAAAGCAAGCCTCTCATCCAACAACTGGGCCTCGCGCTGTGTTTCACCACTTGCAAAAGCCCAGTTGCGCTAATGCGTAGGGATACTAAGGTTCTACGGTTGAGAAAACATAGTGCCAAAAGAGAGGCAGGTCTGATCAGTGATTACTGTCGGGAACAGACCGACTATAGATATGTACTTCATATGACTTCAAAAAACACAAACTATCCCTTTAAGGTTTGATTTCAAATGTATCCAAGGCAAAATACATTTTTTAAAACACACTTCAAAAAGTACTAGAAGTGCACAACGAGCTATCAAAATAGAAACCTGAATAAAGGTAAATAGTAAACACACGTGTTATATTTCGCTGTCTTCGGATGATGTATTTGGCTCTGACTTCCAGCTTCGACGTAATTGGATTTTAAGTCTATTCTGCTGATTAACTGAAGCCTTAATCTGTTTTGGTTCATTACCTGCTCCACGCCGCAGACAAGCAACACGAGCAGTGAAACCGCTGCAACCTGCAGACCGTGATTTCATTTTACGACCTGGATAATATTCCCTAAAATACAGATTACACACTGACGTTTAAGATGCTTTAAAACTCATTTCATGAGCTGTGATGTTATATAACAGACCTGCATGTAAAATAACATGTTAACGCACACAGAAGACAGTAAAACTTGTGGCCCTAACATCCTTTTTCACTGCAGAAGTCAAAGGCAAAGACAAAAGCTGGGTCGCAGCCAGACAAAGGAATCACAAGTGAATTTCATTAAATGAGTTATCTATCTACTTTGAACTAGTTCTGGCTCACTGAGTGGTGAAATGACATTTGGAGCGTCGAGCAGACTTTCCGCACCAGTAAGTGTTCTTCATAGGTAGCTGGCAATTAGGCATGGTAAAACATCTCCCGCTGATGTCTATAATTCATCTTTTTTTAGCGCGTGTGAAAAGACAACATGGGCCGATTGTTTTGTCTCGTGTGTCAGAGGATTTCAATGGAAGCACAATCACATCCGCTTCTCTACAAGTCCACAATCTCCGCCTTGTCGCGCTGCCATTTCCAGCACAGACAGACGAAAAAAAAAAAAAAAAAAAGGCGAGGACAGACTCATTTTCCAATCAGCGTTCCTGGAGCTCGGCCACGACTCATTTAGGGCTACGAGACAACATTGACATTCGCACACATGCCACCGCCGACACAGCGAACACATACAGTTCGATCCAAGAGCACCCAGAACACACCACCTCCTGTGTGCACGCCGAGGTGTGTGTCTGATCTGCTGGCTGGTTCCCACAGAGGCCAAGCTAATCCAGCTCCAGTGTTTAGCGCTGTGAAGCAGCTGGGAGCACGTAAGCTGTTAACAAGTTCAGGTGAAAACGTTTTCTGGCAGGCGCCCTCGTTCCTCCTTCACACTTTACCTAGCGGCGGCTCGCAGTGCACCTCCTCCACTGACAGGCTCAACCTGGCAACCGCCGCCGCCATTCACACCTCCACTGACTTCCACACACACATGTACATATGCTAATATGTGTGTGTGTGTGTGTGCACAAGCAGGGTCATGAGCTACTACCACTAATACCACTACTGCTGCTGCTGCTGCTGCTGCTGCTGCTGCTGCTGCTGCTCTACATCTGCGCTGATGGGAAAAATCAAGCGACCCAGCAGGAGCGAGCAGAAGTAATACAAGGAATAATTTATGTGGAAAACCACGACGCAGAGGAGAAAATTCAAAAGCTTTCCTGTTGCAATCAGATTAAGTGTGAGTCACAGTGAAGGACCACTTTCCAACTTGTTAACAGCATTCAGGTTAAGATCCACATCACAGTTACAACTGAGAGACTGAGAAACAAGTACAGACGCCTCCTAACACTCAACGCCTTCAAGGTAACTCAGATTTAATGAACAAATTCTTGCAATTAGAAAAAAGAAACAGAAAACACAGCAATATTACTAGTATTGGAAAAAGAGGGTCCAGTATTTTATTTGTGTGTGTATAAGAAACATTTTGATACCTACTGGGGACCTACGCTGGTTAACACATTGTGGGGACCAAAGATCTAATGAGACAAAATGTAACTTCTGAGGTCCTGGTGAGGTTAAAGGTCAGACGATTGTTCTAGAAACATACTGCAGAAAAAGATGCTTCCACTGAAGTTTATTGATTTGGACAATAAAGTTTATTCTTAACCTGTGAAATAAAATAACCTGCCACCATTACATTGTCACTTGTGTTTAAAAACCACATTTGAGGGGTTGTTGCAAAAAAAAATAATGGATGCTTATGTTTATATTCTGTATGTGTATAAACAGTGAATAAAACATATCTGTTGATTTATCAGATTTTTTTAATCCCTAATGAAACCAAAATATCAAATATGCTGTAGTCCGGTGTGTCAAAACAAAGTCCCCACAAGGATAGCTGTACAAACACGCGCCAGCCTACAGCACCGTCCTCCTGAGCGCCAGCAGCTCTGGATGGCAGCTCGGTCCAAGAAAAAGCTTCTGACAACATGAAGCGACGACAGAGGAGCCCACAGAAACTACAGCACAAGTAGGCCAGCCTCTAAGGGAGCCTCCTCCTCCTCCTCCTCCTCCTCCTCCTCCTCCTCTGTCCTGTCCTCACCCTGCTCTGGTTCACTCTCACAGCCTCCGCAGAGCTCCGGCTTGTCTTCCTCAGACTCCACCTCCCCGATGGAGACCGCAGAGCTCCACACGCGCTGATCGTCTCTCACCATCCCGTGTCGTAGCCCGAGCTGAGCACACATGCTGAAGTGAAGTGCACAGGCTTTTGTTTTTCGTGTGTGCAGGTTGTTGACAAGTCGAAAACAGACGGCATCAGCAAAAAAAACCCCAAAACGGTGTGCACATCAGTGAGGAGTGGTGGAGTAATAAAGTGGCTCTGATGAAAACTTAATGGCCCCCTTCACCTTTATTAATGGCTGTGGGAGCCGGGATCGTGCGCTCTGGGTTCACCGCCGTAATAACAAGTGTGGCTCCGCGCGCTCGCTAACACACTGAGAGGAGGAAGAGACACTAATCGACTCTCTGACAACCGGCTAACTAACTGCTGATTTCAGCCAAATTAGCTAAACGCGTCACAGTCTCAGTCCTGCGCACAGAAATCCAGGCGCCGCATTCTTCCCCTCTTTGCGCCACAATTACACAAGCAGCCACTTATTAATATCTCCCTTTCAAATGCTAATTCCCTTCATACATAAATCATAACTCCAGAGGTGACTCGCTCACTGTAGCAGCCTTCCTTCTGTCGGGGGGGTCCAAACAGCCTGTGGTGAGGAGGAAATCATCCCTACTTACATGAATAGTGAGCACCAGCAGACACAAGTCTCCCAACAAGGCCGACTGTTTTCTGCTCTAACAAGCATTCAGACTCTCCAAAGCAGAGCGTCTCCATCACTTCCCACAACTTTCCCCCCCGAGTCAAGCTGATCCATCAAACTCTCAACCCTCCATTTTCCTGAGTGTGATTGTCGTTGGATGTAACTGCGCAGGTGTTTCCACCGCAGGTGGGGAGATTGAATTGTGAGGTCCGAAGAGCTCACACACTCCCTGACCGGGTTCAATCTGACAAAAGAAAAAAAATAAAAGGGTGGAAATTGAAATCCCTGCTTGGTTGGTGTGTGTGTGTGGGGGGGTTCTGATCGGTGGAGGAGGGCCCCGCCAAGCCCGGTGCCACTTTCACAGCTTTGATGTGTGTCTGCCATGCTGTGCTGCAGATGCTGCTCTGTGTGATCCCACGCACTGGATCAATGAATCACTTCTCCCACAGCACCGGTCCAAATGTGTGTGGTTCTGTTTTTGGGGAGGGAGGAGGTGAAAACCTGAGGACGCGCCTGGTCGTGTCAGTGGACCCGGAGGCCCTGCAGCTTCTGTCACCTGGATTTCTTAAATATGTGGACAATCGAATGAGGTTCTGCAAACAGGACGGATTAATGAGCGTCACGGGTCACCTGAGTGGAAATTTGCACAATCAGCTTCTTTGATTGAACGTCTCTAATCAGGAGCAGTTTTCTCATCAGGTGTAATTTTCTTTGATTAAACGCAGTAATTAGACTTTGGAAGCTGAATTATTTGTTGGTTTTTTTTTTTTGCTCTTTTCATTCTGGATCACCTCCACCCACATGTGGCTGACGTGTGTGTGTGTGTGTGTGTGTGTGTGTGTGTGTGTGTGTGTGTGTGTGTGTGTGTGTGTGTGTGGTGACCCTACCTGCCAGGAGCTGGAGGGGATCTCTGCGAATTTGCCCAGTCCCCCGAAGGTGTAGCACCGGTACATGTGGTCCAGAGACTCCGAGCAGTGCCACAGCAAGCCGAAGCTGACGGAGTCCTTGTTGTTGTTGTGGTGGTGGTGCTGGTGGTGCTGGTTCTGCTGGTGGTGGCTGTTCCTCAGCTGGTCCTTAACAATCCAGGCAGGAGAGATGAAGCTGAAGCTGCACACGGCGACCAGAGCGGAGGAGAGGAGCACCCAGAAGCAGCCCACACAGCTGAACATGGTGGCAGCGTGGGGCACAGAGCCCGGAGACAGACCCAGCTCGAACCCAAACCCGGCTTCTTCTTCTTTCTTCTCCCGGCCCAGGAGCGAATGCATTTGTGAGCTCACACCTTCAAGAGCAGGACTTCAACTTGCAGCCCCTCTGACATCAGCGCGTAAATCACTGGACATCCACAGGGGCAGCGTCCAGAACAACATCCGCTCCGGACCGACAGAACCCACTCTGAACACGTCCAACACACATGAGCCGGGAGGAGGGAGGAGGAGGGAGGAGGAGGGAGGAGGGACGGCGGCGCAGACCAGAGTCAAGTCACCCGCGTCTCCACGCAGCCTGGAGACGAGCCCAGATGTGACACGAGATGTTTGTCACACCCAAACCCGGGTGCGCTGCTGTCATATCAGAGCAGGTGGAGGAGCAGGTGGAGGAGCAGGTTCCGCTCAGACCCACCAGAACACACACGAACCGTCCTGGAGCCGCTCAGCTCAGCTCTGCTCCCGTCCGAACACTCTCTGCCTCCGCACGGACCGCAGCGGCTCCGCGTCTGTGCGTCTGGACACCGTCAAGCTGGAGACGGTTAAGGTGTTTACTTCCGGCTGTTATTTTCAAAGTAAAGCTCTCAGAGAGGAGGCGCTGCGTTCACCTACGAGCCTCGACAGCTGAACGAGGAGTGTGTTTTAAAATAGTTATAAGTGCAGTGAGCATATATTAATGTGTGATGACGCTTTATGAAGTCTGACAGAATTATTCTCATTAGGTTATCACTATAAATGTTGAGTCATAATTGTGACTTTTCAACTAATTATGATTTTCAAATAATTGACTTTTTGATTAATAAGTATGATCTATTAACTAATAATTGACCTTTTAACTAATACTTATTACTTTTCACTCTATTTGTGATGTTTTAATTAATAATCATGACTTTTTCACTGATAATTAACATTAAAATTTGATTATTACTTTTAATGTTCAAAAATATGCATTTTTTAACTAATATTTGACTTTTTAGCTAATAATCATGCCTTTTTATCTCACGAGGTTTACTCTCCATTTCATCAGTCTGAAGTTTTAATCACACTCTGAATTATTTCTGAGCAGATTTTGAATTATGACTGACCACGACATTTTATGTCATCAAGCCTGGTTTTCCTCTTTAACGTCTTTATACAATTAGTTTATCACAATGAAATCAGCGGTGTACCAATTTAAAATAGAATACACTTGATATCACTGAAACAAATTTTGATAGACTGCATACTAAATCAACAGGAACAACAACTTTGTAATTATGTGATCACTCTATAAAGCCTGGTGAGATTTTTACAGACGTAATTCATCGATGTGTAGGCCTGCACTTCCACAAGCTTACATAGAAGAATATAATCAGATGGATGAAAAAACGTCTTCATGTATTTTGGGTGTCATTAAATGATATTGCATTGTGTAATAATATATTACACCTTTGTCAACACCGGCAAGTTTAAACACGATGATAACAAATTATCCAGGTGGACCAGCAGGTTCTGACACCCGCCCACAACAACACCACCTTCAGCACGTAATGAGACTTGCTCAGGAATCTGGAGAATGCAACAGTGAACACTGACAGTCTGGTCAAGTATGTAATTGGTGGGAAATGTGTTTTTACTCCAGGCTTGTGGTCAGAAACCCAACTTGTTATTTAACCATGCTTTTATTGTGAAAACCACATGTACGCTTCCTGTGTTTTGCGTGCTGACTCTGTTTACCTTGACAGAACAGGCTTCAGGTAGAGATCTAAACGCACCTTTCACCTTCTCAGCGCCCAGTGTCCAGTGATGAAGACAGAAAGAAACACGGTGGTGATAAAAAACAGTATATGACTTTATTCATTAAACGTTTTTAATCTCACTTTAATACTGTCCGCCAAACAAAACACTTTTTCTTTTTCAGCATCAACATGTACAAGTTTAAAGTCATTACTGGTGCGTTCACGGCCGCACGGACACGAGAGAGAGCGTTCAGCGTCTCAGCCAATCAGAGCTCGGGGACAGGGACCCCCGTTAGTGTCGAGGTGGGCGTTGCCTCTGCACGTGCAGGTGAGCCTCGGTCTGAGCTCGTGAGGCTTCAAACAGGATGTAGCATTGTTGCTAATTAGCATGAACATGATTTCTCCTTAAAATACGCACTTTTTAAAAATTAAATGAACGATAATTCAAGTTTTTAAGTTATGTTGAACGATGTGAGCTGATGTTACACGTCACACAGCGGGAGTCGACTACAACACTGACACCTGAATCCAGGATTTAAATGCTTTAGACTTGACTTAAAGTGACATTTGGGCCCTTTGGGTTGAGCTGCACTTTACAATTTGTGGATTTGTCTTCAGCTGCAGACACTTTTTCATGTTTTGTCCCCCCTATTTATTTTTTGTATACCCTGACATACAGCCAACATCGCCCCCAGCTGGTCACAGGTGATAATAGGCCACCATGAAACTGCTTTTCCCACATAACTTCATTAATGTTTATGAAAATGCTAAAATTCATAATGCCTGTTAGCATAAAACACGTTTATGTATTAAAAATAACCAAAGCCTACAGTGGGCTGAATCCACAGTGACATAAACAAAACCCAAAAAACAATTCAGCTAAAATAAATCAAAGGGGAAAAAAAGAGGACAGACAAAAAACATTTCATAATATATGTATTTAAATCAAACACAATTTAAATATATTATAGATTAAGTACACATACATGTCAGAAAACATTAGTGGTACATAGTACCAAGAGTCTCTTCTGGTTCTGTTCCACATCTTGGTAAGGCTCAAAACAAATAAAATTTTAAAAAAGAAGGTTTAATTTACTGAGCACATTTTCCAGTTGAACAGTCTGATCATCACTGAAGTTTGTGTCAGCGATGCATTTAAAAAAAAAACAAAAACAAACAGCGATCACCATAAAAAAATGAGACTAACATTATCATATGGGGTAAACCAGAAATCTACATATATATTTATATATATAGAACATTTACGACATGGAGTTTGGAGTTTTCCAACACAACTGGAGCTCTTAAGTTCATTAGGAGAGTTTTTTCTTCTTCTACGCTCTGTAAAGGTGCCAGGAGGTTCATATAGCAGGTCAGCCAGTCCGAGAACTGAATCAACTCTCCCTCCGTTTCATTGTCACGTTTCCAGGCGCTCTACAGTACGTCAAACGGCCACATCAGACAAAACTACTCCAGGCAGGCTGAGGGGAAGCGTCGTTTTGCAAAAAACTGTACATCTGCTTTAAGCCTCGAGCGGCCGACCCTTAAGAGAGAGACGCTCGTCTAGAAACAAAGGAATGGTTATAAAAGGTGTGGGGAGGCGCGTCATGAGGGAGCGAAGGTTGTTCGGTCTTTGTCACATCCTCCGCAGGTGAGGCGTTATCCAGACAGTGCGGCGACAGCGACGCAGCCGTTTCTTTTCCTCCAGCATCATGTAGAACGCTTCCTGCACCAGGAGTGACTTCCTCCAGCCGGATGTGAGCGCTTGGCTTTTACGTTGACAGACTACACGCGCACCTTTATAGTGTTATGGAGTTGGAAGATTGGAACCATGACGTACAGGTGAACAATCACTCACCGACTCTCTCTCTCTCTCTCTCACACACACACACACACTTACACACTGCGGTTGGGGAGGTGATAAAATGCCTTGTTCGCTCTAAGAGTAACTCAGTTTGTTGTGAGGTGATTACGGTCCGCGATCAGCTCGTCACGGGCTCGGCCAGCGTCCGCAGGGAGCGACAGTCCTTTGGTTCCTCCTCAGCGGGGTCATAACTGCAGACAGACAACAGAGCACGCTTAGAGAAGGACTGCAGCCAATCCACACGCCATCACAGAAAGAAAAACAGACCACAGAGCGAGGTTCAGTACCTTGGTGGACTTGCCCGGGCTGTCGTGGTTTGACTGGTGGACGACGTCATTGACAATCATCTTGGCGATCTGCCACGCCATCTCCTCCTGAGCCTGGAGGGAAGAAGAGCCAAACACAGATAATGACTCACTGCAGACTTTAAGGGGAAACACCACGGATAAAAACACTGTTTTGTTTATTTCACGCCCATTCTGTTGGTCCAGTCGAAGGGAAAAAGTCCAAAATACACATTTAGATGTTTATTATTTCGAGTTTTTCTTCATGAGCCAATTATATCAATGTAGGACGGGACAGAAAGAAAAAGTCTCGACCATTTATATATATTTCTTCAGTTTCACTCCTCCCAGAAGTCTCCACTTCAGTAGCTTTTAGTAGCAACTTTGCAGTTTTATTCTCATCTAACTTCTGAAGGTTTCTGCAGAGAGGTTTGCTCATATATCATTCATAGCCTGATTTATAGAAAATTCTATTCATAAGATTCGGTAGGTATGGGTTTTATTTAACGGCTGCTGAAGCAGAGAAGGACCACCGAACTCCAAGAAGGGAAAAAGTCCAAATAATTAAAAAAAAACAACAACAAAAACGCTCTTTTATGTTGACATAAGGAGACAAAACAAAATAGCACATTTCAGATTAGACAGTTCTCAATTTGCACCATAAACGTGACATTTTAGAAAACTTGCAATACACAATTAACTGTCTTAACGTGAGTAACCGAATGAGGAAGATTCAGGGTGATATCAGTTAAACATGTGACCCCTGTTCACCTTAAAATACCCTCTTTAATAAATCATTTGTCATGGACTCGGGTCACAAAGTGAATTTGGGTACACGCCACCGAGAGCCGAGTCGTTATGAATATTTGAACACGCTGCGGCCTCACCTCGTCAGAGTTGCCTTGCACCCATTTCTTCATGGCTTGAGAAAACATGGAACCTAAACGAGAGGAGAGGAGCGGCTGCATCAGTGAAATCATCAATGAATCTCTGCCACCAAACTGCAGGTTACATTTGACTTCCTCGAGGTGAGTTAATATATTCCAGTCCAGGTGAAGTCACTCTTTGATATGATACAGAACGATTCTGCATGTTGTTGGATCTAAAGAGCAGCGGAGGAAACGGTTCTTTAATATTTCAGAAGAGTCGGAGCTGTGAGGACAACAGGAGCAGCAGCTACATGAGCTTTATATTCACGGGAGTACAGTAGATGTTTTTATTTTATTTTCCCCACAAAAAGCAATGATATCGAATGTGACAGAGAGCGCAAAGACTCAGAGGAAATAAAGGGACAAAGAAGAGGCTGACAGGTAGAAAGGAGAGAGAGCCAGTCGGTCACACCTTTGGATTTCTTCACGTCGGGCTCCGGCTCTGCCTCCCTGATAAACTGGCCCATCTCATTCACCTTCCCGAACGTCATCCTTCTGACGGGACAGAGGAGACGCATGAAGACAAACATGGCAGCTTAGCAAAAGGATAATAAGATCAAAGACGAGTACATTTAAAGAGATGATTTAAAATACAGATTCAGACGGTTTAAAGACAACTGGTGGTTCACAAATCGCTTCACCTCCTTCCTACTCTTGAACTTTACAAGAACAATAACAGTGATAATAATAATAATAATAATAATAATAATAATAATAATAATAATAATATTAATAATAATAATATTAATAATAACAATAATAATAATAATAATAATAATAATAGCTCCTCTTGGTGCGTCTCTAATTTGTTTCACAACATGTTAACAGTGGATTTCCTCAATTTACTCGTAACAATCAATTGATTTTCAGGCCAAAACGTCAAGCATTTGTTGGTTCAAGCTTTTTAACTGCGAGCATTTGCTGGTTGTGTTCGTCACCGAGTCTGGAGTTCTGGACTGTTGGTTGGACAAAAAAAAGCTAACTGAAGATTTCACTGAATTACCGAACTAGAACTGCACGATATTGTCAAAAAACTCATACTGAGATTCATTTTGCGATTGCGTTATGATTCACAGTTTCTGGGAATGATCAATAATGTGGTTTGTTGGGGAACAAACATGTTTTCTTACAACTGGAGAAGCAGCTGTGCAGACCAGAACCCCTCTGCTGAACTGCAGTTTGTCACACGTTTCATCTTTAGCAGACATTTGCAGTTTCTTGCGATTTGGATTTTGCACAATAATTGGATTCACTGTTCAGTCGTAGACCAAAGAGATTAATGGATTCATCATAAAATCGATAATGAAGTGACATGGTTAGATGCCGCCCTGTTACATTAACTCTACCTTCACATGGTTTCTGTGTGTCAACACATCTGACCCGTTAAACTCACCCAGCATACGGCCGCTGGTACAAAGACTCCGGGTCGAGGCTGGCGACGTCCACCGTGATCGCCTCGTCAAAGTTTTTCAGGATCTTGATCGCTGCCCTTTTGGCGCCCTGCTGTAGAGACGAAACCACGGACTGAATGTTGTGCAGCATTATACTGTAACAGGCAACATTGTTAAAGATGATCACGTCCATTTGGCATTAAGAAAAATCTCTTCGTTAATCACGTAATGAGGCGGAACAGGTCTAAATGTCAGCAGTCAGGGGAGCAGGAGGTTGAGGATGTGGGTTCGAGTTTGGGGTCACCTGCGTCTGCGAGCCCTCGCTGGCATTTGAACTGGACCGGTCGTTGTCCACGGGCCCGCCCTGACCCGGAGCGCTGACATTCACAAACTCATCTGCCCGCACCGAGTTGATGAGGTCACTCAGGTATTTGTAGTAAAGGTTGCTGGACAGGAAGCCCGGCATGTAGACCTGAACGAACGCAAAACACGGTGAACTCTGTTAGAGAATAATGAGCTCCATGATATATGGCTGGTACAAAGGTTTGCTACTGACCTTTATATGCTAACAACTGCGTTCAGCCCTCATTTCATTAAATAAGCTCAGGTGCATTTGTCAGTGGAGTAATATGACGATTCGACAGTGAGTTACAACACTGAACCTCATTAAAGTCAAGAAATCAGTTCATGCAGGTAATTAATATATAAATAATGTTTTAAATGTTTTCTACGTTTAAGAGGAAACATAATAAGACTCTGACCTTCTCCATGGTCGTCCAGGCCTGTCTGAGCGGAGTGGTGAAACAGTCGGGGAGTGGCCCGCCCTCTCGGCAGATGTTCGACTCGATCTCCATCCGCACGGAGTCGCCAAAGCCCAGAGGGTTGGTGGCCTGGAGTGAGAAATACCTGGAGAGGAAACAGAGGAGTGAACGACAGAGGCACCTCATGAAGAGTTTAGTCAAAACACAAATGCAGTGCAAGTTCAAAGGAAACCTCAAGAAGTTACTGAAGGATTTGTATCTTAAAATGAGGCTGAAGTGGCGACTAAGAGAGTCCGAACCAAGGTTTGCAGTTTTGAGACGTTGTACATTTGATCTGGTTACTTTTGGTTTCACGTTCCACTACGATGGATCAAGCTCAGTGAGCTCTCTTTGGGTTAACCTGACATCACTGATCCTGATTAATAACTAATAATTAGGAAGCTGAGCATCAACCATATCTGTTACTTCCTGGTTTTCCTGTTCAGCTGTGAGTGAATTCATGCGAGTGAGAAGACAATAAGAAGCTGTTGGCACACTAGATATAGTAATGGATATAAAGTGATAGAGTATAAATAGATATATAACTGATAAAGTAATAGAGTATTTTTCATGTGATGCACATTTTAAAGTTGAAGACGGCTGCTGGAGCAGAGAGAAAAAGAGAAGAAGCGCCTGATGAGGTCGATCTGATTGAAAATGTTGCATTTATAATCACAGGAACTAATTAACAGCGTGTGGTTTGTTTTCCTCATAAAAGAAAACAGTGGGTATAGTTTTAATTTCCAATTATCATCACAGTGTCACATCGAGTCTTTCTGAGCTGCAGTGATGGAGTGCGAGCAGAGGAGCCTCCACACCCAGGGCTTCCTGACGGGAATTAAATCATGTTTGCACAGTTAAAGTGCAGTTATGACTGTCATTATGTATTTACTGTCAGAAACTATCCCCTCTGTTCGTTAGAGGCTTTCTTTAACAGCAAAAGCGTCTCAACTGATCCATTAAAATATCTACCGCACTGTTTTACTTTTCACTTCATCGTAGACTCTTTTGTTCACACAGGGATCCTGCAGCAGCGATTTGATCTGTTCCACTGAAGCTAACCTGCTAATCAGGAGGTTAAATGTTCTCGGTTTGAAGAGTTTCTGCTTCATCGTACCCACGAAACAATCCGAGTTCAGCCCAAAGACAGCCGGTTAGCCTGAGAACATTACTGTGTGGTCAGGACTGCAGCTGTTCAGCAGAACTAGTCACACGCTCGTGTTAACTATTCTCATAACCGGGTGTTTTGGAGTGGACACCTACTTGTCGTAGAGGATCATGGCATCGTTCTGAGCCTCCTGGCCGTCATACTGGCCCTTTTTAGCTGCGAGCTGGTTCTGGAAGTTGTCTGCTGCCAACCAGAACTGCAGTACATTCATCGCCTCCTCCTTTTCCATGTACTGCAGAGAGAAGGCAATATACAGTTCTGGTGTTAACTGTCATTTTGGTAACATTAGAACAAACATACAGAGCATGCAAAAGATTTTGTTTTGTCATGTTGTAATGTTCCATTATATTCGGGCTTCTGTGAACACGGTAGATGAACAAACTAACAGAAGAGGAGGCAGTTTGTGGGTAAAAAAGAACAAAACCAAAAGGACGCCTCAGTGAGTCAGTGGTGTTTTGTGAACCGCTGGGCCCACTCACCTCAGAGAAGTAGAAGAGCGCTGACTCACAGAACAAGATGTCAGCCAGGAACACAGAGCCGCTCGTCAACACTTCAATCTGGTATTTACAGAAATGATGGCTCCGCAGGAATTCACTAAAGTGCCTGGAAATGAAGGAACAAGTGGAAGATGAATGCAGCCGCTCGAGAAGATGTCAAGGCGGAGAAACTGACAAAGGACACCGGTTGCGCTTCAATCTTTGTGTCAAAACACCACAGCGGGAGAATTATCTCCTCTAGACTACCAACAGACAGAAACTCACTGTTGCTCCAAGATGCAGAAGACGACCGACTGCGCGATGACAAAGCAGTTTGGGTCCACCATGCCGTCCTCTCCACATATCTTAGCTACACAGGGAGAAGACATTATTGCACTAGAGACTAGCATTTAAAGATGGACGACTTTCAGTTGTTGTGACTGAAAGCAGAGCACGTGACGGTAAATCTCTGCGGACGAGGGCCGCGTCTTACCAACTATGTCGTTTCTGATCTGCTCTGTGATGGGGATCGGCCTCGCAGCATCTGGAGAGATGTACTTAGTGAAGATGGTCACCGCATCTTTCTCTATACCTGAATAAAATACAGACAAATAGCTGATCATCCAGTGATGCGAGGATGAAAGGATCGGTTCTGAAAACAACACTCAACATATCCATGTGCATTATTACCACGACTGCTCCTCCTGTCTGTACTGGCTGAAAAGAGATCCACTCAAAACAAGTGGAAGTAAATCACAAAGACTGAAAAGGCTGCTTTGTGTTTTGTATGATTCAGACTGCTGACGCTTCAAATCAACTGAGGCTGAATGTATTTTTACACAAACAAGAGGACAGCAGAGACAACTTCTAATTACTCATCCAAAGTACACACAGTGCATGTTACTGCTGCTGTAAGACACATTTAAACAAACAATAACACAGAAAGTTAAGAGTTAAATCAACAGCAGACAGAAAAATTCCTCTCAACCATCCCTGGAAAACAGCAACGTTAATTACTGTTTGACTAATTCATGTTTTAGTTTCCACCCACGACTGTTATGCAAACTTCAGGAGTTAAGAGCATCAGTCGAACCTCAAATGGTGGAAACATGATGAAGATATGCTGAGTGTCTGTTTTGTGTTTTCATTTAGGAAGGTTACAGTACAGAGCTCACGCCAGTCACACAAACTGGACTTTAGGGGTCAAATGTGCTCAGGTACGCTGCGGATTACCTTGTGTGCTTTAAGAAAGGGTTGGATGGAAACACGCTTAATGTCGCTCCATGTAAAAGACTTGAAAACAATTCTTAAATTAACTTCAACAGTAAATCAATTAAAAGTTTCCTTTCATAATAATTTTAAAAATTTGCTTCCCAGATTAAAGACATTAATAATGAATCAGTTGAGCAGTAGCAGCCCGCTGACTGTACACTGAAAATTAAAAACCTCTTAAATAAACATAAAGAGAAAGTTGTGTTTGAAGGTGACTCACTCTTCATGAGCTTGTCCGAGAGGTCTCGCAGGGTGCTGCTGGACTGCCCCTTGACAGGCGTCCCAGTCCTGGAGGGCGCCTGCCTGCTGGGAGTGTCTGCTCGAGGAGTGCCGGGTCTCAGGCCCGCTTCTGTGCTGGAGGGGTCCCGCTGCTCCGTCTGCACCGCGGGGCCCTCGATGCTACTGTCCCTGGAGAGGGTGCTGGGAGTGTACCGTCCGAGCTCCCGGAGCTCCGAGCCATCCGAGGAGGCGGGGACGGGCTCGGCCAACGAGCTGTGTTTGACAGAGTTCAGGCTGTGCGCTCGGACCCGCGACCAGCTGGTGGAGCGAAAACTCTCGGCCTCCAGCCAGAACCGAACCAGGTGGTCGGCGCCCCGTCGCTCCATGAAATGCATATAATGGGGTATCGCGATATTGTCCCGGAGGACATGGTCCACCGTCTTGGACAGCCGAGAGCGGGTCTCCTGAGGCTGATAGTTCACACTGGAATGACCTGGAACATACAGACACACACGCAGGTCATCCATCAACTCGCTTTACAAAACAGTGTGTTTCAAGCAAGAAGAAAAGGGAAAAAAGGGAAGGCAGCTTAAGAAAATAACCACAAATTACTTAAAGTGGAAACATTCTAATATAATTCATCTGAAAGGTAAATAGTTGCAGCCCTGGAGCTACAGACACTATACAAGGTTGCGAGAAAGTCGCTGCATTCATATTACTCAAGATTTACATTGCCTTTAAGCACACAGACATATTCAACTTTAATAACAGACCGAGCACTTCACTCTCTATTATTCAAAGCTTTCAACACTCGAGCCAGAAGGAAGATAAAATGAGCAGTGTATTGACGGGAGCTGCAGCATGAAGTGAAAGATAAAGAAGTGGATTTGCCGTGTTTAGCTCTCCCACTTCAACAGAAAATGTAGTCCAGACTGGAGGCCGACGTGAGCTGAATCTAAACTCCTGGATATTTGTTTTGATGTCTTGTGAATTTCCAGCTCTCTGTGGCCTTAGCCTTTGCAATTTCACAGATGATTTGAACCAGACTTTGCAGAATCACAAGTCAAACTACGTCTGGGTGTTTGGTCAGTCATGCAGCGTGTATGAGGTGGTCAGCAAATGACTTGAGCACCCAAAGGAACCTTTGACAGTCCCAAAAACTCCAGTTTCATCTGATCACTGGGACAAATCCCACTCCTGTTGGGATGCCGTATTGTTTAACTTCACATCTGTTTGAATAACATCCGTCATCCTGAGAGACTGCAAGTACAAACACACACTCCCAGAAAACAAAATAAACAAGCAGACTTATGAATTAGGATTATGAATCAGAGCACATCAGCTGCTGTGTGGGCGGAAGCTTTCTGGAGTCGCGTCTGCCCTTTGAAAGCGCTTCAAAAAGATGTCAGCCGGTGTGAGGTGCTTATCAATCACACTCTTCAGATTCCTTCAGATCACACAGGCGAGGAGAAACTTAACACTGAGAGCCATTCAAATCAAACCGTGCAGCGCAGCAGCTGTCCGCATCAGATCATCAAAAAGCCTCATTTGCATGTCTTTTGAGAGGCCGTCGAGTTCTGTTACGACGTGTGCTACATCCACTCTGTCATCTCCAACAGGCCACTGACCTGTTTGTCTCTGAACTCCTTCCAGCTCCACTGTGCCTGTGAGCTATCATTACAACTGACCCACCTAACTTCCTTCCTTTGTGCTCCGCCTGTTCACGCCTCTCCTCGGGACTCGCTGGCGGCTCGGTGTGTTGTACTCAGGTGTTGTTGTCCCGGCTGCAGCACAGGTTCCTCCACCTGCCTCTGACTCAGCCCAGCTATTCTCCAGACAACTTGCTCGTACGGTTCCTGTCGTCACTGTCGTTTATCACGTCTGCCACACAACATTGTATCATGGCACACACAGGAAGCTAATTTTAGCCTACGTCTGACTGAAGGGAGGAGCCGTCTCTCCACCATGTGACCGCGTAAGGCCGTCGTTATCCTGACAGGCTCTGAAATGTTTGTCAAAACTGAAGCGTGCACTCAGGCGCGTGCCTCACACAGGATTAGTCTGAGAGTCGTCGCCGCTTGCACAAGCCGCCGTTTGCACCAACTTAATGATGCAAGAGTCACACACTTGGCATACTGCAGCTACTACAGCTGTTATTATTCCCAGTAGGTTAAACAGCAGCTTATTAAGCAAACAGGCGTGAATTGTGTCCACAGTTCAATAAGACTTTCAGTTGTAAACTCATGATTTTTTCCACTTTTCTGATTGAAAATGTATTTTTGCTCTGACGGCTGTTTCATGGTGTGGCAGTCAAGTCTTGATTTGTAAAGAAAAGTTATGTAAGCGCCATATGTTGTGGAGGAATGTAGCAAATTAAGTCCAGACGGTCAAATTTAGATAATAAATTGAGAAAAAACAATCCTGCTTTTCGCTTTTAATAAGTGAAACTGAATTCTCACTTCAAATGACTCTCGATTTAAAATTTAAATCATGACACCTCACCTTTTTGTTTTTTAAATTATTTTCATATTATCAAGGTAACTTCTTATTCATTTCCTTTGCATCAGTGTGTTGTTCTTTTATCATTACCCTGCACACAGGCTGTATTTCACGTATTTACTCATCGCATTATTCTCCTTTTCCTGTTTTCTTTCAGTGACGTGAGAATGGAAATGAAATACTCAAAACAAATATTTAAGTAAGCAACTGTTTTGATAATGAATTATTCATTTCAGTCACTCCTCAGGCAAAAAAGACTGGTGAAGTATTAAGGGCATGTTTTTATGATTCCACATCTAAGACAAATTATTGTGAATTAATGGTCCAAATGAAAGACAGAATGTCACCTGCCATCACTTACAGATTGGTTGACTAGCAAACAAAATACTCCTCATCTGGCTTTTGTTCTTAGTTGGAAAAGATATAATCAACATTTATTCCCTGGTCAAATTACTTTGCAGCTGTCATGGGTATTTATTTAACACTGCAGTGGTTTTCTGGTGCATTTCTGACTCTGAACTTGATACACAAGTAAGAAGAAACAATCAGAAAGGTGACTTCCTCATTTATGGGCTGATTCTGGTGTTATACATGTATGATAACTTTTGTTTTTTGTTTTTTAATTGAGGAACTCTAAATCCTGATTTACATCTAATTCAAATTCTCTTTAGTTATCTATATAATCAAATGTTTGGTTGTGACTTTATATGTTCTCATAAAAAAAAACAGTATACAGACACATGAGTGCAGACTGCGTACCGAGATCTCCAAAGTGTGCAGCCTCCATGTGGCTCGGCTGTTTCTTGAGGATGGCGGTGCGGCCGCGGGCAAACGAGTCCATGTTGGCGGAGATGGCGTTGATGGCCACATGGCTCGGCCCGGCAGCCTCCTGGATGGCATTATGGTTCCTCAGTCCAAGTGATGGAGAGTGAGGGCTGGCTGGAGCTGCGGGTGGAGGGCACAAAACAGACGTTAGGCAAAAACCAAACAAAGAAAAGGAAGCACAATGATATGAAAGCTGTGAGCAGGCTGAGTGCATGACATCAGTGTGACTTGTTATGAAAAGGTCTTTTTACTGAGCGTCCTTGAAAGAGCTCACAGTCTGAGAGCAGAGGCCTCAGGGCGCGAGAGATGTTTGAGACGACAGACTGCTCAGTGTTCGACTGTGAGCCGTCTGTGTTTCACTCAGTAGCTCGAGGTGAAAACGCTGGTCCTTGTGACAATACAACCAGCAGCGATCAAACATAACAAGAGACGACTTGAGCAAAGAGCTACTTGAATCACGTCCACGCAAAAGTTAATCTCAGCTCTGAGAGCACGGACAAGCAAAAACACAGATAATACAACTGAAAGTAGCCGAGGGTCACCGAATCTATCACCAACACAAAACATTTTCAGTTCCACAACATTTCGTATCCTCACAGATGAGACGTAACTCACCTCTGTTGACTTTAGCATCTGTCCCTCTCTCAGGTTCTTTGCTTTTGGCTGTGGGGAGAAAAATGAGAGCGAGCTTGTAACTGGAGGAGGAGAAAGCATTTTCATTCACAAGACAGGACGAGTGAAAAAAACAAACAAAACAAAAGTCGCTCATGAGATCTGTTGAGGGGTGAGGTGCAGGGTGGGCTTAGTGTCACAGGAAAAGACTGGAACACACTATCTGGTTACAAAATGAGGAAACTGATACACTGGCAAAGCCGCTGTGAAAAGCTACGCTACGCAAATTTACTGCAGAGCTGCTTCACCGCTGCTGCTGCTGCTGACTGATGAGGAGATAAATAGGGAGGCTGTGTTCCGATATGTGAAAGCCCCCTCAGTCCCGCTCTTTATACAGTAAACAGGACTGAGGAGGCTTTCATGCTGGACGTCAGCGTTAAGATTTGCGACCTCGGTCTATGAGCTCAAGTCGAGTGGAGCTGACTGTCTGAAAGCTTCACCTATAGGAGCTGCTGTCTGTACTATAAGATAAACTCACAGATGAGCTAAAACAATGTGGGGAAATGCAATTAAATACTTGGCATCGCTCCTGAGCTCTGTGGCTACCTGTCAAATAAAAAATGAAGTATGTCGCCTGCAGCGGACTGAGTGGCCAGTGGCAGACTCCTCAGAGTGACTCATCACTCATATCTTCAGACTAGGCCGTTTCTCCAAAGAGCGGTCAGGGCTAAGTATCACTTTCAAGCACTGGCGCTACAAAGAGGTCTGGGCACACGGTGCACAAGATGCTCTTTCAGCGGGACACTTTGGACGGAGCTGTTTGTGTCAGCCAAGAGTCACAGACGGCCGGCACTGATAGGCCGTCCAAAGAGTCGGGATTTTTCACAGCCTGAGCTCTGAAAGTCTTTGCTGTGCTGATGTATTACCAGCAGAGTGGGAGCTCAGCAAAGATGGGAAGAGATTATAAACCAGCTCCATCAAAGAGAAAGCAACAGCAGCTACATGCTACACCTACGGACATAAAAGCTCCACCAGGACTCATCTAGAGCTGCAAATCTTAATCGATTCATCAACTATTAAATGAATTGCCAACTATTTATTTGCAAAACGTTCTTCCGTACGTTTAACTGTGCCGTTTACCAGTGAACACTCTGACTTCCTGTCAGTCATCCTCCAGTATTTGAGTGCACTCTCTCTGATATTTCCTCATTTTGAAGCTGTGCTGCGTCAGCTGCTTTCACCACTGTAGGAGGAAAAGCCACTAAATCTACGAACCGAAAGATGAGCAGCAGCGAGCCAGTTCAGACTCTGTGCCAATTTCCTGAATAACACAGACAGACTTCAGCTGAAATCCATTTTCACAATCACATATTGTCTGTGTACTTTCTACTGAAGCACTGAGACGGACTTATTGTGAGAAACCTGGCTCAGAGAAAATGCTTGATACTTTTAAAAGAGGAAAATGTTGTGATTCATTTTGCTAAAACTGCTGTGATCTAATCCTGAAGGTTCAGATTTGTTGAATTTGATTTAGAGAGATGTGGATTCAACTCTCTGCTCATTGTGAAGGCTGTAGTTTGTGGTGGATGGTGGTGCTGAACTGTGATTCTACTCTGATTGATATAAGTGGTGTGGACAATAAATACAAGATGGTACACGTCAGTAAACTGCGACTACAGCCTTCAAAATAACCCAAACATGGATCAATGAGACAGTATGAATGAAAACTAGCAGTGTGACCGTGGTGAAGGTAGAAGTTGTTACAGGTTGAGGTGTTGGACTGAATTAGCCTGAACTGGGTGAACCTAATAAAGCAGTAAAACAATGTGACAGGGAAGGAGCACTGATTAACCATTTCACTTGAGATAATGCAGCTCAGTACAGGTCAAGCAGGGACATATAAAGCTTTAAAAAGAAAATCATATTTGTAAAAACACACTTTGTATTTCATCCAATGACAATTCCTTCACCTGGTTGTCTAAACTGCGCCTGCTCCTGTGGATTATAACCACCACTGCTGGCAGACAGGTTCAATTCAATCACGTCCTTCTGCTGAGATTGGGCTGAACTATCTCAGTGACGTGAGCCATGTCGCCCAAATGTGTGTTAATAAAGACCACTACATGTTGTCCATGATGACTGACAGCTGTGGGTCGGATATAAATGGCTAACTGCATCTTTGTCTTCAGATTTTCTTGCTGGTTAAATCTGTGTGAGGTGATGAAGCTAGCTAGCTGTCATGGCACAGCTCGACACTTGTGGCTATCACAGATAAAAGTGCTCATTGTGAGTTTTATTTTAACAATCAGAAGAGCCGTTTTGTTAATAATAGTACAGTGTCTGAGTGGTAAACCTCCGACAGCTGAGTGCGGTGGATTTAACTCGACCCGGGCTAACGTGAGGTTCGATGAGGCAGGCAGGACAGAGAGGCCACCGCTAAGCTAGCTAACATGTTACTGCAGTGAGCAGCGGCAGCAGGACGACTCGCTCCCGCGAACACCGCGGTGTCCGTCCGCTGTAATCAGCCTGCTGCCGCAGTCCGGACCGCACTGGGTCGCATCTCACCCGGTACCATTCTCCTCTCCTCTCCCCTGCCGGGCTCTCCCTGCTGCTAGCTGCCGTTGACGTTGCAGCCTTCAGGAGGGAAGCTTCCTCACCTTTCCTCTTGAAAAACGACATGACGGGTTTGACACTCTGGACGTTTCCTCAGCTCACTGACAGCGTCCCGTGGGTCCGCGGGTCCCTTCATTCAAATGCATCTGTCCCGCTCACTCCTGAGGTGGAAACGGGATGTTCACGCAGCACCGGCGACTGCTGTCAAAACTAAATTTCCCCCAAATCCAAACCCAGTTCCGCGGCCATATTGTCAATAAACGTCTTACTTCCGGGCTGGTGCGGCAGTAGCATTGTGGGAAATGGTGCGTCACCGGCTCTGACCAGCAGAGGGCGGTGTTTCCATGGAGACAGAAGTACAGTGACGTGTTGTGTAACGTTAAAGGTGCAGTACGTAGTTTATTGAATTAATTTTAATCAGAAGAGGAAGATTTGAATGCCTGAACAAACTAAATAAACAAACAGCTTTTTTTCTTCAGCTATGATAAGATTCATATTTCTGAGTTTGTATTATTACTTCAATGATATTGTAAATATTAAAATTCTGCATTTTAATTCCTTAAATATGTTTTTTACAATAGGATTTAAAAAAACAAACATTCAGGAATGTGTTAAACTGAGGTAATTATTTTGGCAATATACCATTCTCAAACAATTATTTAGTAATTAGCAATAAGCAATTAATTCACCAAATAATTGACAAACTATTTCATTTTTATGATATTATCATATGATAATATGATAATAACAGTTAAAACCAGGAGGAGGGTTGAACCTGCGCCGTCATGCGAGTGAAGCTTTTGTTGATGGTTTTATTTCACATGATGGCGACTTAATTACCAGCACAGGTGTTTTTATATCTGCCTGAGAGACGTCAAAAAAGGATTTAAAGGAGGCAGAATTGAGGTAATAAGTGACAACACTGGTGCGTGCATGTGTTGTTTGTGTATATAACATTGTGCCAGTCTGCTCTGGTCTGTCTTACACATTTTTTTTGTATTATCACGATGCTTGGTGAGCACTTTTGGAGTTTAAAGATCCCAAATGTATTATTATTTTCGAAGTAATGGGTGCTACATGTTCCTCCTGTATTCATCAAACAAACAAAGACCAAAAGAAACTCAACATTTTTTTATTAAAGGAAAAGCAGTGATTGTCTTTAAACTATGATTTTTAGAAATGTGGTTTGAGAGCTTAAAGTGAATGATGTAAAATCATCATGATCATTGTTAAAAAATACAAAGTTTCTGTGCGGTGTTATAACACACAGAATATAAATCAAATACTGCTGGATTCACTGTGATTTGTTATTCATTCCTCCATTTTTCCTCAATCCCGCCCGACTCCGTGGGTCTCTTTGGGCCTGTCGATGCGGTACACGAACTCTGCGGGCATGAAGTAGCCCAGGTACTCCACGGTGTCAGGTGTGGTGTCTATGTAGTAGTGGCCACCTTCTCCGTGGTGGCTGAAGCAGTGGGTGTGCTCCACACGCAGGTCCAAACCCTGAACACACAAGAGAACCATTACAAAAACAGCCTCATTTATAGCTTCAGGTGACGGTTTGTTGACTCTGCTCACCGGGTCTCTGGACACCAGCACTGACTGGCAGACGAGCGGGGCGCTGACCTCGAAGTGCTTCAGCCAGCTGTTGACGTCATCGTTGGTGTTCAGGGGGCAGACGGAGAACTCTCTCGGCTGCCGGTGAGCAGACAAAAACCAACACATCAAAATCCACGTTAACACTCAGCAGCTTTCCATCGTGTGTTCTGTGTCACGTCTGACGTTTACCATGATGTGGATTTTAGCCTTCCCTTTCTGGATGATGAAGGTGCCTCCCAGAGCCAGGCTTTTATCCGGGTAGTGGCCCTCCAGCGTCGTCCTCATGGCCGTCACAAGACTGTGGCTTCCTGTTCTCCTCTTGGCCCGAACCTCGATGACCTGCAGGGAGGTGAGGAGGGCTCCACAGCTCAGCTCGGACACTCATTTTCCTTTTGTTAATGTTTATCTTTTGGAGCGCACATGTGACGGGGCTGAAGGTTCACTTACGGCGAGTTCAACAAGATTATTAACCCACAGATGATTGTGTTTCAGTTCATAAATAACCAGAGAAGTCAGTATTTGCCAGAAATAAAAAGATGACAGTGCATTATTTTCTAAAAAAGGCCCGTCATTCACCCTCAGGTGAGGCTGATTTACCTTCCCGGGCTTCCCGTCGCAGGCGTACAGATTACCCAGCAGTCCGAAGCAGCAGTCGGAGAATCTGTCGCTGTACTTCTCTAGCAGACACTGACCGTCGGCTGGATTGATGGAGGAGAAGTAGCTGCTGTTCACCGCAGGCCGGCCCTCCGCTTCAGTCAGAACCACGGGCATCAGCTGTGGACGACAAATCTGGGTTACAGTTCAGCAGGGTGACAACTTGATAATTCACTATGTTGAGATCTGTCATGCATCCTCTCGGGGCTTTTCAGACGATATCCACAGTCTCCACTCCAGGGAAAACTGATTGTATATGCAACACATACACAGCTCGACAGTGAAGACACAGTCGTCAGGACGACTCACCTCCGCGTTCATTCCAAGAATCCTGGAGGCTGCTCCTGCTGCACCGAGGATGAAGCATCCCGGCAGCTCCACCTCCTTCGATATGATGTTCATGTCATATTCCTGTGAGGAAGACAGAAAAATATATAATAATCAGGTTCTCGACGGGTCATCGCTCAATATCTGCACCGTGATGTGTTCAGGATAAAACTACCTTGTGCTTCTGAACCAAGGGGATCAGATACGGCACACCACCAACGTCAGTGATGCGAGGATGTCCACACAGGCCTGGAGGGAGAGCAGGGAGGGGACGTTAAAGGGGAATGTCGCTGTTTTTCAGTCAAACCTTGTCTTTACATGTTTTACTGATGAGGACAACAACTTTAAAACTGTTTGTTTTTGCCACTGACAGGCTCAGATCGTTTTGGTTTTTTTTATGAATGTCTGTGAAAGATCCCAACACAGATAGACGTGTTTGTTTAAAGAATAAGAGCAAAGTGCTTAACAAAGCCACCAGACTCCATTTGCAAGAAACAGTTATTAGTCTCCAGCTGCTTTTTTCTTCTAGTCCTGGTGAGTTTTATTTTGTTTGGGAGACCAACATGACGATAAAATTAGTGTTTCTGCAAATGGAGTCTGGTGGCTTCATCAAGACCAACATACAAAAAAAAAGGATCTTATTCTTCAACAACAAGGTCCGAATCTGTTTCAAAAGCAACCTGACACAAACCAGTTACCAGTGTTCCACTCATGCAGGTGTAAATACACTGTGCAAACAAAGTGTGCATAGTATGCATGAAGTGCAGCAGCCAGGCTCTTCTTACCTTTGACAGGGAACTGGAAGGGCTCCTCTGTGAGATCTGGACACTCCACAACACTCACCTGAACTTCAGCGAAGTTGTCCTGAAGTCCTGCCTGTAACACTGCCAGCAGACACAATGTCCTCATCAGGCCGCCGTCACCGCATGAACATCCTGTTTCATTTACTTTGCTTGTAATATTAAAGCTGGACGTTCTTACCACCACGCAGCTCCGTTAAATCCGGGGCGTGCAGCTGGACCTTTTCAGTCTCGCTGATGTCTGCCATGTCTGAGCTGAAGGTTCATGAACCAGCTGACTGCTGGTGGAGCAGGAGAGGAGCGTTAGAAAGCTGCCGGATGGTCGAAGTACAACCAAAGAGTGGAGAGAAGCTCAAGATGAGTCCGGTCCCGCGTCATGTTCCCCTGCCTGTGCTGTCAGTCTTTGGTTACTGCGGTCACACCGGGTACGTTTCTCCACGTGCGCGTCTAAATCACATTATACGGTAAAGCGAGCGAGCTACGACAGCGCTTGATGGTGCATTCAGGTACACCTTGTAAAATCTGTAGCGTTTTCTTGAAGAGCCACAAAGGTTGTTCAAAACGAAAAAATCCCTCCCGTGTTTTTTCTCTGTTTATCTTTATAGACTACTTCTACATTTTAAATTATGTGAAGCAAAATCATAAACATGTCTCAGTCAGTTCTACATCAACAGACATTAAAATTACTTTTAAAATCTCAAATCAAATTCTTATAATCAGACTCCACCAGATTCTTGTACAGTAGGTCCCAGAGTACCTTTGTAAATGTTAATACGAAGAAACACGTCAGCCTACCTTAAAATCTGGTGGAGAATGCTGAATAGGATATTGTTATGATAAAAAAAAAATGCTACCTGAATGCACCACGAAGTACCTGACGGCGTCGAAGGGTTTTACCGTAAAAAACAATGTAGACGCACAATCGATTTTCATGCGACGATAGTGCGACACAGTGTCTCCACATTTCTGCCATATTCACCTGCTGGGTGAACTAAATACATAAACTGGATATGTTTGATAAAGATCTTTGGTGACTCACGGTACAGGTCCGTCTGTGCAGGTGTATCAGCGGTGAGAACGATGTTCTTTTGCATTCAGTGATTGATTTTCAAGCCTGTGGGGAGAAAAAGAAAAAAAACAAGTTGACTCTCTCTATCAAAATAAGTAGTGAGCTTATCCATTTGAATCCGGTGATGCTGATTAATAAATCAATTCATGCCAAGAAAACGACGTAGGACGACTCAGATGTCGTAAATGGAAGTAAAGAGTGAAGCCTCTTGTTCATTTTCGGGGTTTCTGCCTCCTCTTTGGTGATTGGTCAGATGATTGGTGGTCACGCTGATGACGCTCAAACACTTCCTGGTTGACCCAGAGCAGCATCCGCAGGGCCTCCTCTCCAGTGTTTCAGCTCCTCCACACGCACTTAATGCATCATTAGCATAAGGAAAGTCATCATTTACAATCTGGAGACTGTAGAAATCATTTGTAGGAATGAACATGAATCTGTTTGAACAGCTTTTATTGAGAGAATGAATTCCATGTTGTAGAAAGTGTGGTGGAGATGAGCTGGTGACTGACAGTTGACGAGAGATCTGAATTATCTGATGCTGCAATTAAAGGCATATTTAGCATTTAATGTATTTTATTGATCAGCATATCTGATCTAAGGTCAGTGTTGGCCTGATTCAATTCAGTTTATAAGATAAATCACTATTTTTCACTTGTGGGTACATGTTTTATTACTTTTAGTCTTCTTTTGTGTTGACAGATTTCTTCTGATGATGTCAAATAATGATATTAATCTTGCAGGAAAGAAAGAGACAAGTGGCAAAACAGAACTTACTGCTCAGCACTTTTTGTGATTTGCTCGTTTTTCATGTAGTACTGTTACAGATTATTAAAGTTGGAGTGTAATTCATGGCACAGCCAGCATTGTACACATAATCCCACTAGAGGGCATGCACTCATCATATTACCACAGTGTAGTTTGTGTCCTGTCTGGTGTATTGTGAAGCTGTGTCTTCATTAAGCACATCATTTTATTTCAAGATCTGACAGAGGCATCTGGTGATGCTCACTATTCTTGAGAACATAATGTAAATATACTAGCCATACAAATGTTAAACATATCAATTCATTTGGTGCGTTAATCAAAGTTCAGTGCATATTTATTAAATTGCTCAATCTGCTGAGAATAACCTCTGACCTCATGTGAACTTATCAGGATCATCAGCAGTTTAATCACACATCTGCTCGGTCACATGAAACTCAGAAGTGAATATATATAAAACAGAAGGTACCAAACTTTTAAAAAACTTTTTTATGCTCAAGTTAAACAATATTTAATGATGCAGTTTTTGCATCATGTTCCATGAGGATACATTTATCATTAAAATGCTCTCGGATAGCCAAAATATGATGGTTCAGTCTAGCAGTAGTGAATGACAAAGTAATGACGCTGATCTGAACAAACTTCAACAGATTAATGATCAATTGACCAAAGCCGAAAAGATGGAGATGCATTATTAAATTGTACACAGTACAACTTTAATTCAATCACATCCACATGAAAGTGTCTGCAGTACAGTTCTCACATCCTTCTTGACCTTCTGGTGACACATTTCTGCTGACAGACATTATTGGAAAGCGTACAGTCACTGTTCTTTATTCACCTCTTTTAAGTTTTTATTGTGATGGTTATGTGCAAATTTTATTTTTCCTGACCAGTGCCAGGGCTCGAGTTTTGATCTCTTTAGTTTTCAAAGAATATACGATAGGATTGATGCAGGGTGGGAGGCAAGAGGCCAGTGACAGGCTCAGCACACGCTGGTCCGGGTCGACGGTGCCCCCATAAAGCCCGACTGAGAATATGCTGAATATGGGAATGTAAAACACAGCAACAAGGATGAGGTGCTCAATGCAAGTAGTGAGAGCCTTTATTCTATTGCTGACTGATTTCATCCTGAACACAGCCACCAGGATGCTGAAATAGGACAGAAGAATTAAAGTAAAAGGCACCATCAGATTGACAATGCTAGCAGTGGAAGTAAAAGTCCAATGCATTGTGAAATCATTACAGGCCAGTCTGAACACAGGCGCAAAGTCGCAGAAATAGCTGAACACCCTGACAGAGTCACAAAAAGACAGTCGAGTCATTATACGTGCCGCAAATATATCTAATGAGAGAGCATAAACCCAAGACAGACTGACCATGCAGCTCATGATCCGTAATGTGTTGAATGAGTTGTGACGCAGAGGGAAACATATTGCAATCAACCTGTCATAGGCAAGTATAGCCAGTGCATATGACTCCAGAGTTAAAGCAGTGTAGTAGACACACATTTGAACCAAACACAGGTTGAATGGAACAAAGTTATCCTTCAAGAGGAACGTCTTAATCATGCCTGGAATAACGCTTGTATTTAAGATCACATCAATCACTGCGAGGTTGATAACAGCCAGAAACTTTGGAGAGTGTAAACATGGATTAAAAGCAATTATATAGATCAAGAAACTGTTGAACAGTACAGTCACCACATAGACAAATGCTAGAAAGATGATGTAGACGCTGATGAAGGGAAATGTCTGAAATCCAATGATATAGAAGCCTGGAGGATGAATGATGAGAGAGTCGTTTAAAGTGGTCCTGAGAAAAGACATCACTGATCTCCACAGCCTGTGTGCTGGAGGTCAGACTCAGCTCTCCAGTCTGACAAAGAGAAAAACATATCATTTTTTATGCCATGCTGATGAGCATGTTTACATTTTAATATGCTGTAAACCAGTGACGGTGGCTCACCTGATGTTCTCTTACAGATTGTTCAGCAGCAGCTCTGTTAGATGCTGCATGTAAAAGCAGCACACAGACGACTGCAGGTCTGACCTGCGTACACACTGAAATACTGTCCTCACTGATCTCATGAGAGAGAGCTTCCAGCTGATACTGACAATTCATTTCATAATGCCCTGATAATGATGTCATCCATGATGAGCAGGTTGCAGCTGACTCTAATCTCAAAACAAACATCTAAATGCTTGTTCTGATGATGATTTAGTGAGTTTGGTCCAGTTGAAGAGCTCTGTTGTGCCTCCCTGATCTCCTCACTGACCTCTTGTGACAGCAGAATGATTATGCAGAACTTAGAAAATCTTTTGTGATGTTTGTTTGTACAAAGAGAGCAAACAGCACAGTGTTCCCTAAAGTTTTATTCAAGAATTAACAGGCCGAGGTTCTCATGGGCCAAATGTTTGATGCCATCACCAGAGAAAGCTTTGCTGTAACAAACAAACATACATTTACTGTTTAAACTTGAGATTAATTAAACTCTGCGGCACCTATTAACATTTTGGGTACGTGGTTAAAAATATTAATAAGTATTAAGAAACATTGTTTAATGACCTTTACTGATCAGCATGTCTGAGCCAAGGTCAGTATTGGCCTGATTTAATTCAGTTCATAAGATAAATCATTATATTTCACTTGTGGGAACATAATGTATTACTTTTAGTCTTTTGTGTTGACAGATTTCTTCCCTCTGGTGAGTTGGTATATTAAGTTTCCTCCTGTTAGTAACACTGATGAGTACTTACTGCCTTGTTCACATCTGTGAGCTTTACAACACATCAGTCATTAATACATAGTGGATATGCAGTTTTTGGGCAGAGAATGAAACACACATGTCAACTAATGATATTAAACTTGCAGGAAAGAAAGAGACTGATGGACCGACCCATCTGTCAGTGGCAAAACCGAACTGACTGTCATGATCCTCATCATGGCAGCCCTCCCTTATCTCTTTACATGTGTGTGTTGTCATTCCCAGTCTGTATAATTCATCCTGTGTCTCTCCTCCGTCTGTTCTGTGTGTGTGCATGTGGGCGTGGTCTCGTTCTACAGGCAGCACCAGGTGAATCCACTTCAGTAATCAACCCTCCTATAAAGCCTGTGGATTCCGTCCTACTCGTCGCCAGATCGTTCCATCAGTCTACGTGGCTGTTTGCGTCCTGGCTCCTCTGTGTTTTTGTCTTTGTGTTCTATCTATTAGCTTGTGTAGCTAATACCTCTGTGTTCTTACCTATGTGTTCCTCCCACTGATCTCGTGTGTGCTACTTCCCTCCCTGCCTGTCAACCTGCCTGCCCGTTGCCTGCTCTCCTGTGTTTCCCCTCAGTGTGAGTACACTCAAGAGATGGACCACACTGCGCTGTGCCACAGTGCCGCCATTACCATGTGGCAGACATCAAGACACTCTCACTCTCCCCCTCACTGTTGACTTCACGAGCCATGTCTGGATCCCGGGACAACGCACCACCCCTCCCCCTTGCACTTGTCTGCACAGTGAACATTAAAACAACTTGTTATTCACTGTTGAACTTGTTGTTTGAGTCGTGCACTTGGGTCCAGGCTCTGTACAAACCATAACAGAACGATTTGGCCATGTTGGACCCAGCCGACTCAGGTTCACAGGTGACGAACCTTAAACATGTTGTGTCTTCCCAAGCAATTATGCTTGGACATCATGACCAGACACTGCATGGGATCATGGATTCCCTCGCCAATCTGACCTCAAGTGGTCAGCTCTAGCTAAATGACCCACCTGTGCCTAATCTCTCCCCAGCAGTACCAGTGGGCACCTTTCTTCCATGTGAGTCATTCGTTCCAGCCCCTGAACATCACGACAGTAACTGAGGTGACTGTAAGTATTTCCTTTTCCAGTGTTCCCTAGTTTGTGAATTACAACCATTTACTTATAGTACTGACAGAGCTAAAATTGTTGGGTTTGCTCATGTGGAGGGCTAAGGCCTAGGGGACAGCATTTTGGCATAGCCCACTCACTGCCAGTGCCACTTTTGAACTATTTTCAAACGATATGACTTCTGTTTTTGACCATCCCATTACCAGCCATGACGCCAACAAACTGGCCTCAGCCCAAGTCATGCAAACAGCTCCAGAGGTTCCTGGGCTACGCAAATTTCTACCGCCGTTTCATCAGAAACTACAGTTAGGTAGTTGTCCTGTCAACCCAACTCACAACTCTTTCTGTGCCTTTTGTCTGGTCTCCTGCAGCGGAGGAGGCTTTCATGGACCTGAAAAGACGCTAGTCCTCGGCCTCTGTCCTGGTTCAGCCAGACCCTCCCCGTCTGTTTGTGGCTGAAGTCCATCCATCCATCCATCTTCTACCGCTTTATCCGTTACCGGGTCGCGGGGGCAGCTGTCTGAGCAGGGACACCCAGACTTCCCTCACCCCGGACACTTCCTCCAGCTCTTCTGGGAGGATCCCAAGGCGTTCCCAGGCCAGCTGGGCAACATAGTCACTCCAGCGTGTCCTAGGTCTTCCCCGGGGTCTCCTCCCAGTGGGACATGCCAGGAACACCTCCTGTGGAAGGCGTCCCGGGGGCAGATGCCCGAGCCACCTCAACTGGCTCCTCTCGATGTGGAGGAGCAGCGGCTCTACTCCGAGCTCCTCCCGGGTGACAGAGCTCCTCACCCTATCTCTAAGGGAGCGCCCCGCCACCCTGCGGAGGAAACTCATTTCAGCTGCTTGTATCCGGGATCTTATTCTTTCGGTCATGACCCAAAGTTCATGACCATAGGTGAGGGTAGGAACGTAGATTGACCGGTAAATCGAGAGCTTCGCCTTTCGACTCAGCTCTCTCTTCACCACGACAGACCGGTATGACGACTGCATTACTGCGGCCGCCGCACCGATCCGCCTGTCAATCTCACGCTCCATCCTTCCCTCACTCGTGAACAAGACCCCAAGATACTTAAACTCCTCCACCTGAGGTAGTAGCTCTCCCCCAACCCGGAGGGGACAAGCCACCTTTTTCCGGTCGAGAACCATGGCCTCAGATTTGGAGGTGCTGATTCTCATCCCAGCCGCTTCACACTCGGCTGCAAACCGCCCCAGGACATGCTGGAGGTCCCGGCTCAAAGGAGCCAACAAGACCACATCATCCGCGAAAAGCAGAGATGAAATCCTGTGGCTCCCAAACCAGATCCCTTCCGGCCCGTGGCTGCGCCTAGAAATTCTGTCCATGAAAGTAATGAACAGAACCGGTGACAAAGGGCAGCCCTGCCGGAGTCCAACACGTACCGGGAACAGGTCTGACTTACTGCCGGCAATGCGAACCAAGCTCCTGCTCCGCTCGTACAGGGACCGTACGGCCCTTAACAGGGGGCCTCCGACCCCGTACTCCCGGAGCACCTCCCACAGAATGCCACGAGGGACACGGTCGAATGCCTTCTCCAAGTCCACAAAACACATGTGGACTGGTTGGGCAAACTCCCATGAACCCTCGTGCACCCTGCGGAGGGTATGGAGCTGGTCCAGTGTTCCGTGGCCCGGATGAAAACCGCATTGTTCCTCCTGGATCTGAGGTTCGACTATCGGCCGAATTCTCCTCTCCACTACCCTGGAATAGACTTTCCCAGGGAGGCTGAGGAGTGTGATCCCCCGATAGTTGGAGCACACCCTCCGGTCCACCCCGGTCTGCCAGTCCAGAGGCACTGTCCCTGACTGCCATGCAATGCTGCAGAGACGTGTCAACCAAGACAGCCCTACAACATCCAGGGACTTGAGGTACTCAGGGCGGATCTCATCCACCCCCGCTGCTCTGCCACCGAGGAGCTTCCCAACTACCTCAGTGACTTTGGCTTGGGTGATGAATGAGTCAACCTCCGAGTCCCCAGCCTCTGCTTCCTCTATGGAAGACATATCAGCGGGATTGAGGAGATCCTCGAAGTATTCCTTCCACCGCCCGACAATATCCCCAGTCGAGGTCAACAGCTCCCCACCTCCACTGTAAACAGTGTTGGTGGAGAACTGCTTCCCCCTCCTGAGGCGCTGGATGGTTTGCCAGAATTTCTTCGAGGCTGACCGATAGTCCTCCTCCATGGCCTCTCCGAACTTTTCCCAGAACCGAGTTTTTGCTTCCGCGACTGCCTGCGCCGCCGCCCGCCTGGCCTGCCGGTACCCGTCAGCTGCTTCAGGAGTCCCCCGGGCCAACCAGGCTCGGTAGGACTCCTTCTTCAGCTTGACAGCATCCCTTACTTCCGGCGTCCACCACCGGGTTCGGGGATTGCCGCCACGACAGGCACCGGAGACCCTACGGCCACAGCTCCGGACAGCCGCGTCAACAATAGAAGTGGAGAACATGGTCCATTCGGACTCAATGGCCCCAGCCTCCCTCGGGATCAGGTCCAAGCTCTCCCGGAGGTGGGAGTTAAAGAGCTCTTTGACAGGGGGTTCTGCCAGACGTTCCCAGCAGACCCTCACAATACGTTTGGGTCTGCCAGGTCTGTCCAGCTTCCTCCCCTGCCAACGGATCCGACTCACCACCAGGTGGTGATCAGTTGACAGCTCAGCCCCTCTCTTCACCCGAGTGTCCAAGACATACGGCCGGAGGCCAGATGACACGACCACAAAGTCGATCATTGACCTCCGGCCTAGGGTGTCCTGGTGCCATGTGCACATATGGACACCCTTATGCTTAAACATGGTGTTCGTTATGGACAAACTGTGACTAGCACAGAAGTCCAGTAACATAACACCAATCTGATTCAGATCGGAGAGGCCGTTCCTCCCAATCACACCCCTCCAGGTAACACTGTCGTTGCCCACGTGAGCGTTGAAGTCCCCCAGAAGAACGACGGAGTCCCCGGTTGGAGCACTCTCCAGTACCCCTCCCAGGGACTCCAAGAAGGCCGGGTACTCTACACTGCTGTTCGGCCCATAAGCCGAAACAACAGTGAGATACCTATCCCCGACCCGAAGGCGCAGGGAAACAACCCTCTCGTTCACTGGGGTAAACCCCAACACAAAGCGGCTGAGCCGAGGAGCTATAAGCAAGCCCACACCAGCTCACCGCCTCTCACCGCGGGCAACTCCAGAATAGAAGAGAGTCCAGCCTCTCTCAAGGAGTTCGGTTCCAGAGCCCAGACTGTGCGTAGAGGAGAGCCCGACTATCTCTAGTTGGTACCGCTCAACCTCTCGCACCAGCTCAGGCTCTTTCCCCCCCAGTGAGGTGACATTCCATGTCCCCATGGCTAGAGTCACCATCCGGGGATTGGGTCGCCGGGGCCCCCGCCCACGACCGCCACCCAGATCCCACTGCACCCGCCACCTCTGACTGAAGTGGCTGAAGTTGACACATCAGATATTGGTGTGGGCGCAGTGCTGTCCCAAAGAACATCAGGTGACAACAAGCTACATCCCTGTGCCTTCTTTTCCAAGAAACTGTCACCTTTGGAGCGAAACTATGATGTGGGAAACCAGGAACTGCTTGCTGTAAAGTTGGTGCTTGAGGAGTGGAGACACTGGCTGGAGGGGATGGACTCACCTTTCATGGTATGGACCGATCATGAAAGTTTGGCTTACATGATCGGTCCATTCAAAGTGCTAAACGTTTGAACTCTCGCCAAGCCTGGTCGGCTTTGTTCTTTGGCTGGTTCAAGTTTAACATTACTTACCGGCCAAGGAGCAAGAATGTTAAGCCTGACGTTTTATCCAGATAGTTTCACGATAACAGGGGCAGCCCACCTGTGCCAGACATCATTCTCCCTCCATCTTGTCTTATTGGCTCCCTGACTTGGGAGATTGAGTCCTTGGTAAGGACAGCTCTTTGTGCTAACCCAGATCCTGGTGGTGGTCCCCAGGGTCGCCTGTCTCTGTCCATCCTCAGGTCCTCCAGTGGGGTCACACATCTCGGTTCAACTGCCATCCTGGTACTTTCTGCACCTTGACTCTTCTACAATGCCACTTCTGGTGGCCAACCATGTCATCTGACACTTGTGAGTATGTCAAGGCCTGTACTGTATATCCCCCTGAGGGATGGCGACCCATCGGCCACCGGCTGGTCTTCTCCGTCCGATTCCGGTACCTGGCCGTCCATGGTCCCACATTGCCTCGGACTTCGTGACCAGATTGCCACCATGCCAAGGTAAAGACACTACACTAACAATTGTGGATCATTTTTCCAAAGCTGTATATTTTGTGGCCCTTCCTTAACTGCCCTCATGTGCTCCAGATCCATGGGATTCCAGCGGACATCACGTCAGACAAAGGCCCCCAGTTTTTGTCACAGTGTGGAAGGAGAAGGAGACCGCTCTCCGCTGCATATGTGCTCAGAACCCAGCCTCATGGAGTACTCACCTCGCCTGGTTGGAGTACTCACACAAGTCCCTAACATCAGCAGCTACTGGTATGACACCATTTGAAGCCTCGGTAGGCCACTTACCACCTCTGTTCCCTTCCCAGAAACAGGAGATTGCTGTACCATCGGTTCAGCTCAACCTTCGCAGGATCTACAGAATCTGGGGGGAGACCAGAGTGGCTCTCCTGCGCAGCCAGGTCCAGAACAGGAGGTCGGCTGACCGGCGGCATACTCCTGCTCCAGAGTACAAACTGGGACAAAAGGTTTGGTTGAATGTGGAGGACATTCACCTCAGAGTGGCTTCAAAGAAACTTTCCCAGATTCACTGGTCCATTTGAAGTAGAAACCATTGTAAATCCCTCTGCTGGTCGCCCCAGTCTCCCTGTGTCTTATCGATGGACACCCAGCCTTCACAGTCAGTCGCATTGTGGATGTTTGTCGTAGGGAACGTGGGTGCCAATACCTGGCTGACTGGGAGGGATATGGACCCGAGGAGAGGAGCTGGATTGCTCAGAGGGCTTATCCTGGATCCTGGAGGGGGTGGGGGGCCTCTCGATTCACTCCTGCTCTTTGCCAGATCATTTCATCAGTCTACGGGAGTGTTTGCATTCTGGCTCCTCTGTGTTTTTGCCTTTGTGTTCTATCTATTAGCTTGTGTAGCTAATACCTCTGTGTCCTCCCACCTCACCTCAGATTGCCATGCGTGCCTCGTGATCTCGTATGTGCTACTTCCCTGCCTGCCTGTGAGTTAGCTCGAGAGACGGAACCCACTGTGCTGTGCCACAGCGCCGCCACATCAAGACACTCTCTCTTTCCCCCTCACTGGTGAGTCCACAAGCCATGTCTGGATCCCGGGACAATGCCCCAGCCCTCCTGCTTGCACTTGTCTGCACATTGAACATGAAAAAGACTTGCTATTCACTGTTAAACCTGTTGTTTTAGTTGTGCATTTGGGTCCAGGCTCTGTGCAAACCATAAGACTTACTGATCAGCAGCTTTTGTAATTTCTTTGTTTTTCATGTAGTGCTGTTACAGATTATGAAAATCACAGTGTAATTTATGGCACAGCCGGCACGTACACATATTCCCACTAGAGGGCATGCACTCATCATATTACCACAGTGTAGTTTGTGTCCTGTCTGGTGTATTGTGAAGCTGTGTCTTCATTAATCACATCAGGTTTTACAAGATCTGACAGAGGCATCTGGTGATGCTCATTAATCTTGAGAACATAATGTGAATATACTAGCCGTACAAAGGTTAAACATATCAATTCATTTTGTGCATTAATCAAAGTTCAGTGCAAATTCATTGAATTGCTCAATCTGCTGAGAATAACCTCTGACCTCATGTGAACTAATCAGGATCATCAGCAGTTTAATCACACATCTGCTCGGTCACATGAAACTCAGAAGTGAATATATATAAAACAGAAGGTACCAAACTTTTTAAAAACTTTTTTATGTTCAAATTAAAAAATATTTAATGATGCAGTTTTTGCATCATGTTCCATGAGGATACATTTATCATTAAAATGCTCACGGATAGCCGAAATATAATGGTTCAGGCTAGCTGTAGTGAATGACAAAGTAATGACGCTGATTTGAACAAACTTCAACAGATTAATGATCAATTGACCAAAGCCAAAAAGATGGAGATGCATTAGTAAATTGTACACAATACAACTTTAATTCAATCACATCCACATGAAAGTGTCTGCAGTACAGTTCTCACATCCTTCTTGACCTTCTGGTGACACGTTTCTGCTGACAGACATTATTTGGAAAGCATACAGTCACTGTTCTTTAATCCCCTATTTTATTTTTTTAATGTAATGGTTATGTGCCAATTTTATTTTTCCTGACCAGTGCCAGGGCTCGAGTTTTGATCTCTTTAGTTTTCAAAGAATATATGATAGGATTGATGCAGGGTGGGAGGCAAGAGGCCAGTGACAGGCTCAGCACACGCTGGTCCGGGTCGACAGTGCCCCCATAAAGCCCGATTAAGAATATGCTGAATATGGGAATGTAAAACACAGCAACAAGGATGAGGTGCTCAATGCAAGTAGTGAGAGCCTTTATTCCACTGCTGACTGATTTCATCCTGAACACAGCCACCAGGATGCTGAAATAGGACAGAAGAATAAAAGTAAAAGGCACCATCAGATTGACAATGCTAGCAGTGGAAGCAACAGTCCACTGCATTGTGAAATCATTACAGGCCAGTCTGAACACAGGCGCATAGTCGCAGAAATAGCTGAACACCCTGACAGAGTCACAAAAAGACAGTCGAGTCATTATACTTGTCGCAAATATATCTAATGAGAGAACATAAAGCCAAGACAGACTGACCATGCAGCTCATGATCCGTAATGTGTTGAATGAGTTGTGACGCAGAGGGAAACATATCACGATCAACCTGTCATAGGCAAGTATAGCCAGTGCATATGACTCCAGAGGTAAAGCAGCGTAGTAGACACACATTTGAACCAAACACAGGTTGAATGGAACAAAGTTATCCTTCAAGAGGAACGTCTTAATCATGCCTGGAATAACGCTCGTGTTTAAGATCACATCAATCACTGCGAGGTTGATAACAGCCAGAAACTTTGGAGTGTGTAAACATGGATTAAAAGCAATCATACAGATCAAGAAACTGTTGAACAGTACAGTCACCACATAGACAAATGCTAGAAAGATGATGTAGACGCTGATGAAGGGAAATGTCTGAAATCCAATGATATAGAAGCCTGGAGGATGAATGATGAGAGAGTCGTTTAAAGCGGTCCTGAGAAAAGACATCACTGATCTCCACAGCCTGTGTGCTGGAGGTCAGACTCAGCTCTCCAGTCTGACAAAGAGAAAAACATATCATTTTTTATGCCATGCTGATGAGCATGTTTACATTTTAATATGCTGTAAACCAGTGACGGTGGCTCACCTGATGTTCTCTTACAGATTGTTCAGCAGCAGCTCTGTTAGATGCTGCATGTAAAAGCAGCACACAGACGACTGCAGGTCTGACCTGCGTACACACTGAAATACTGTTCTCACTGATCTCATGAGAGAGAGCTTCCAGCTGATACTGACTGTTCATTTCATAATGCCCCAATAATGATGTCATCCATGATGAGCAGGTTGTAGCTGACTCTAATCTCAAAACAAACATCTAAATGCTTGTTCTGATGATGATTTAGTGAGTTTGGTCCAGTTGAAGAGCTCTGTTGTGCCTCCCTGATCTCCTCACTGACCTCTTGTGACAGCAGAATGATTATACAGAACTTAGAAAATCTTTTGTGATGTTTGTTTGTACAAAGAGAGCAACAACAATGATGCAGCTTTTGCATCATGTTCCATGAGGATACATTTATCATTAAAACACTTGTGGATAGCCGAAACAAACGTTTCAGTCTGGCAGTAGTGAATGACAAAGTAATGATGCTGATTTGAACAAACTTCAACAGATTAATGATCAATTGACCAAAGCCGAAAAGATGGAGATGCATTAGTAAATTGTACACAATGCAACTTTAATTCAATCACATCCACATGAAAGTGTCTGCAGTACAGTTCTCATATCCTGCTTGACCTTCTGGTGACACGTTTCTGCTGACAGACATTATTGGAAAGCGTACAGTCACTGTTCTTTATTCACCTCTTTTAAGTTTTTATTGTGATGGTTATGTGCCAATTTTATTTTTCCTGACCAGTGCCAGGGCTCGAGTTTTGATCTCTTTAGTTTTCAAAGAATATACGATAGGATTGATGCAGGGTGGGAGGCAAGAGGCCAGTGACAGGCTCAGCACACGCTGGTCCGGGTCGACGGTGCCCCCATAAAGCCCGATTAAGAATATGCTGAATATGGGAATGTAAAACACAACAACAAGGATGAGGTGCTCAATGCAAGTAGTGAGAGCCTTTATTCCATTGCTGACTGATTTCATCCTGAACACAGTCACCAGGATGCTGAAATAGGACAGAAGAATAAAAGAAAAAGGCCCCAGCACATTCACAATGCTAGCAGTTGAAGCAACAGTCCACTGCATTGTGAAATCATTACAGGCCAGTCTGAACACAGGCGCATAGTCGCAGAAATAGCTGAACACCCTGACAGAGTCACAAAAAGACAGTCGAGTCATTATACCTGTCGCAAATATATCTACTGAGAGAACATAAACCCAAGACAGACTGACCATGCAGCTCATGATCCGTAATGTGTTGAATGAGTTGTGACGCAGAGGGAAACATATCACGATCAACCTGTCATAGGCAAGTATAGCCAGTGCATGTGACTCCAGAGGTAAAGCAGCGTAGTAGACACACATTTGAACCAAACACAGGTTGAATGGAACAAAGTTATCCTTCAAGAGGAACGTCTTAATCATGCCTGGAATAACGCTCGTGTTTAAGATCACATCAATCACTGCGAGGTTGATAACAGCCAGAAACTTTGGAGTGTGTAAACATGGATTAAAAGCAATCATACAGATCAAGAAACTGTTGAACAGTACAGTCACCACATAGACAAATGCTAGAAAGATGATGTAGACGCTGATGAAGGGAAATGTCTGAAATCCAATGATATAGAAGCCTGGAGGATGAATGATGAGAGAGTCGTTTAAAGTGGTCCTGAGAAAAGACATCACTGATCTCCACAGCCTGTGTGCTGGAGGTCAGACTCAGCTCTCCAGTCTGACAAAGAGAAAAACATATCATTTTTTATGCCATGCTGATGAGCATGTTTACATTTTAATATGCTGTAAATCAGTGACGGTGGCTCACCTGATGTTCTCTTACAGATTGTTCAGCAGCAGCTCTGTTAGATGCTGCATGTAAAAGCAGCACACAGACGACTGCAGGTCTGACCTGCGTACACACTGAAATACTGTCCTCATCGATCTCTTGAGAGAGAGCTTCCAGCTGATACTGACAATTCATTTCATAATGCCCTGATAATGATGTCATCCATGATGAGCAGGTTGCAGCTGACTCTAATCTCAAAACAAACATCTAAATGCTTGTTCTGATGATGATTTAGTGAGTTTGGTCCAGTTGAAGAGCTCTGTTGTGCCTCCCTGATCTCCTCACTGACCTCTTGTGACAGCAGAATGATTATACAGAACTTAGAAAATGTTTTGTGATGTTTGTTTGTACAAAGAGAGCAAACAGCACAGTGTTCCCTAAAGTTTTATTCAAGAATTAACAGGCCGAGGTTCTCATGGGCCAAATGTTTGATGCCATCACCAGAGAAAGCTTTGCTGTAACAAACAAACATACATTTACTGTTTAAACTTGAGATTAATTAAACTCTGCGGCACCTATTAACATTTTGGGTACGTGGTTAAAAATATTAATAAGTATTAAGAAACATTGTTTAATGACCTTTACTGATCAGCATGTCTGAGCCAAGGTCAGTATTGGCCTGATTTAATTCAGTTCATAAGATAAATCATTATATTTCACTTGTGGGAACATAATGTATTACTTTTAGTCTTTTGTGTTGACAGATTTCTTCCCTCTGGTGAGTTGGTACATTAAGTTTCCTCCTGTTAGTAACACTGATGAGTACTTACTGCCTTGTTCACATCTGTGAGCTTTACAACACATCAGTCATTAATACATAGTGGATATGCAGTTTTTGGGCAGAGAATGAAACACACATGTCAACTAATGATATTAAACTTGCAGGAAAGAAAGAGACTGATGGACCGACCCATCTGTCAGTGGCAAAACCGAACTGACTGTCATGATCCTCATCATGGCAGCCCTCCCTTATCTCTTTACATGTGTGTGTTGTCATTCCCAGTCTGTATAATTCATCCTGTGTCTCTCCACCGTCTGTTCTGTGTGTATGCATGTGGGCGTGGTCTCGTTCTACAGGCAGCACCAGGTGAATCCACTTCAGTAATCAACCCTCCTATAAAGCCTGTGGATTCCGTCCTACTCGTCGCCAGATCGTTCCATCAGTCTACGTGGCTGTTTGCGTCCTGGCTCCTCTGTGTTTTTGCCTTCGTGTTCTATCTATTAGCTTGTGTAGCTAATACCTCTGTGTTCTTACCTATGTGTTCCTCCCACTGATCTCGTGTGTGCTACTTCCCTCCCTGCCTGTCGACCTGCCTGCCCGTTGCCTGCTCTCCTGTGTTTCCCCTCAGTGTGAGTACACTCAAGAGATGGACCACACTGCGCTGTGCCACAGTGCCGCCATTACCATGTGGCAGACATCAAGACACTCTCACTCTCCCCCTCACTGTTGACTTCACGAGCCATGTCTGAATCCCAGGACAACGCACCACCCCTCCCCCTTGCACTTGTCTGCACAGTGAACATTAAAACAACTTGTTATTCACTGTTGAACTTGTTGTTTGAGTCGTGCACTTGGGTCCAGGCTCTGTACAAACCATAACAGAACGATTTGGCCATGTTGGACCCAGCCGACTCAGGTTCACAGGTGACGAACCTTAAACATGCTGTGTCTTCCCAAGCAATTATGCTTGGACATCATGACCAGACACTGCATGGGATCATGGATTCCCTCGCCAATCTGACCTCAAGTGGTCAGCTCTAGCAAAATGACCCACCTGTGCCTAATCTCTCCCCAGCAGTACCAGTGGGCACCTTTCTTCCATGTGAGTCATTCGTTCCAGCCCCTGAACATCACGACAGTAACTGAGGTGACTGTAAGTATTTCCTTTTCCAGTGTTCCCTAGTTTGTGAATTACAACCATTTACTTATAGTACTGACAGAGCTAAAATTGTTGGGTTTGCTCACGTGGAGGGCTAAGGCCTAGGGGACGGCATTTTGGCATAGCCCACTCACTGCCAGTGCCACTTTTGAACTATTTTCAAACGATATGACTTCTGTTTTTGACCATCCCATTACCAGCCATGACGCCAACAAACTGGCCTCAGCCCAAGTCATGCAAACAGCTCCAGAGGTTCCTGGGCTACGCAAATTTCTATCGCCGTTTCATCAGAAACTACAGTTAGGTAGTTGTCCCGTCAACCCAACTCACAACTCTTTCTGTGCCTTTTGTCTGGTCTCCTGCAGCGGAGGAGGCTTTCATGGACCTGAAAAGACGCTAGTCCTCAGCCTCCGTCGTGGTTCAGCCAGACCCTCCCTGTCTGTTTGTGGTTGAAGTCGACACATCAGATATTGTTGTGGGCGCAGTGCTGTCCCAAAGAACCTCAGGTGACAACAAGCTACATCCCTGTGCCTTCTTTTCCAAGAAACTGTCACCTGTGGAGCGAAACTATGATGTGGGAAACCAGGAACTGCTTGCTGTAAAGTTGGTGCTTGAGGAGTGGAGACACTGGCTGGAGGGGACGGACTCACCTTTCACGGTATGGACCAATCATGAAAGTTTGGCTTACATGATTGGTCCATTCAAAGTGCTAAACATTTGAACTCTCGCCAAGCCTGGTCGGCTTTGTTCTTTGGCTGGTTCAAGTTTAACCTTACTTACCGGCCAGGGAGCAAGAATGTTAAGCCTGACGTTTTATCCAGATAGTTTCACGATGACAGGGGCAGACCACCTGTGCCAGACATCATTCTCCCTCCATCTTGTCTTATTGGCTCCCTGACTTGGGAGATTGAGTCCTTGGTAAGGACAGCTCTTTGTGCTACCCCAGATCCTGGTGGTGGTCCCCAGGATAGCCTGTCTCTGTCCATCCTCAGGTCCTCCAGTGGGGTAACACATCTCGGTTCAACTGCCATCCTGGTACTTTCTGCACCTTGACTCTTCTACAATGCCACTTCTGGTGGCCAACCATGTCATCTGACACTTGTGAGTATGTCAAGGCCTGTACTGTATACCCCCCTGAGGGATGGCGACCCATCGGCCACCGGCTGGTCTTCTCCGTCCGCTTCCGGTACCTGGCCGTCCATGGTCCCACATTGCCTCGGACTTCGTGACCAGATTGCCACCATGCCAAGGTAAAGACACTATACTAACAATTGTGGATAATTTTTCCAAAGCTGTATATTTTGTGGCCCTTCCTTAACTGCCCTCATGTGCTCCAGATCCATGGGATTCCAGCGGACATCACGTCAGACAGAGGCCCCCAGTTTTTGTCACAGTGTGGAAGGAGAAGGAGACCGCTCTCCGCTGCATATGTGCTCAGAACCCAGCCTCATGGAGTACTCACCTCGCCTGGGTGGAGTACTCACACAAGTCCCTAACATCAGCAGCTACTGGTATGACACCATTTGAAGCCTCGGTAGGCCACTTACCACCTCTGTTCCCTTCCCAGAAACAGGAGATTGCTGTACCATCGGTTCAGCTCAACCTTCACAGGATCTGCAGAATCTGGGGGGAGACCAGAGTGGCTCTCCTGCGCAGCCAGGTCCAGAACAGGAGGTCGGCTGACCGGCGGCATACTCCTGCTCCAGAGTACAAACTGGGACAAAAGGTTTGGTTGAATGCGGAGGACATTCACCTCAGAGTGGCTTCAAAGAAACTCTCCCAGATTCACTGGTCCATTTGAAGTAGAAACCATTGTAAATCCCTCTGCTGTTCGCCCCAGTCTCCCTGTGTCTTATCGATGGACACCCAGCCTTCACAGTCAGTCGCATTGTGGATGTTTGTCGTAGGGAACGTGGGTGCCAATACCTGGCTGACTGGGAGGGATATGGACCCGAGGAGAGGAGCTGGATGACTCAGAGGGCTTATCCTGGATCCTGGAGGGGGTGGGGGGCCTCTCGATTCACTCCTGCTCATTGCCAGATCATTTCATCAGTCTACGGGAGTGTTTGCGTTCTGGCTCCTCTGTGTTTTTGCCTTTGTGTTCTATCTATTAGCTTGTGTAGCTAATACCTCTGTCTCCTCCCACCTCACCTCAGATTGCCATGCGTGCCTCGTGATCTCGTATGTGCTACTTCCCTGCCTGCCTGTGAGTTAGCTCGAGAGACGGAACCCACTGTGCTGCGCCACAGCGCCGCCACATCAAGACACTCTCTCTTTCCCCCTCACTGGTGAGTCCACAAGCCATGTCTGGATCCCGGGACAATGCCCCAGCCCTCCCACTTGCACTTGTCTGCACATTGAACATGGAAAAGACTTGCTATTCACTGTTAAACCTGTTGTTTTAGTTGTGCATTTGGGTCCAGGCTCTGTGCAAACCATAAGACTTACTGATCAGCAGCTTTTGTAATTTCTTTGTTTTTCATGTAGTGCTGTTACAGATTATGAAAATCACAGTGTAATTTATGGCACAGCCGGCACGTACACATATTCCCACTAGAGGGCATGCACTCATCATATTACCACAGTGTAGTTTGTGTCCTGTCTGGTGTATTGTGAAGCTGTGTCTTCATTAAGCACATCAGGTTTTACAAGATCTGACAGAGGCATCTGGTGATGCTCATTAATCTTGAGAACATAATGTGAATATACTAGCCGTACAAAGGTTAAACATATCAATTCATTTTGTGCATTAATCAAAGTTCAGTACAAATTCATTAAATTGCTCAATCTGCTGAGAATAACCTCTGACCTCATGTGAACTAATCAGGATCATCAGCAGTTTAATCACACATCTGCTCGGTCACATGAAACTCAGAAGTGAATATATATAAAACGGAAGGTCATGTCATGTCATTATCCGTAACCGCTTATCCCTTTCCATGGGGTCACGGGGTGTTGCTGCTGGAGCCAATCCCAGCCTTGTCTCAGGGCAAGGGCAGGGTACTCCCTAGACAAGTCGCCAGCTCATCGCAGGGCCCTCACTAGTGAGCAATGGGGGGTTCAGTATCTTGCTCAAAGACACTTCGACATGCAGCTCAGCCTTGCCCTGAGCCGGGATTTGAATTAGCGAACAGCCGCCCTTTAAAACAGAAGGTACCAAACTTTTTAAAAACTTTTTTATGTTCAAATTAAAAAATATTTAATGATGCAGTTTTTGCATCATGTTCCATGAGGATACATTTATCATTAAAATGCTCACGGATAGCCAAAATATAATGGTTCAGGCTAGCAGTAGTGAATGACAAAGTAATGACGCTGATTTGAACAAACTTCAACAGATTAATGATCAATTGACCAAAGCTGAAAAGATGGAGATGCATTAGTAAATTGTACACAATACAACTTTAATTCAATCACATCCACATGAAAGTGTCTGCAGTACAGTTCTCACATCCTGCTTGACCTTCTGGTGACACGTTTCTGCTGACAGACATTATTTGGAAAGCATACAGTCACTGTTCTTTGTTCCCCTATTTTATTTTTCAATGTAATGGTTATGTGCCAATTTTATTTTTCCTGACCAGTGCCAGGGCTCGAGTTTTGATCTCTTTAGTTTTAAAAGAATATATGATAGGGTTGATGCAGGGTGGGAGGCAAGAGGCCAGTGACAGGCTCAGCACACGCTGGTCCGGGTCGACGGTGCCCCCATAAAGCCCGATTAAGAATATGCTGAATATGGGAATGTAAAACACAACAACAAGGATGAGGTGCTCAATGCAAGTAGTGAGAGCCTTTATTCCATTGCTGACTGATTTCATCCTGAACACAGTCACCAGGATGCTGAAATAGGACAGAAGAATAAAAGTAAAAGGCCCCATCAGATGCACAATACTAGCAGTTGAAGCAACAGTCCACTGCATTGTGAAATCATTACAGGCCAGTCTGAACACAGGCGCATAGTCGCAGAAATAGCTGAACACCCTGACAGAGTCACAAAAAGACAGTCGAGTCATTATACCTGCCGCAAATATATCTACTGAGAGAACATAAACCCAAGACAGACTGACCATGCAGCTCATGATCCGTAATGTGTTGAATGAGTTGTGACGCAGAGGGAAACATATTGCAATCAACCTGTCATAGGCGAGTATAGCCAGTGCATATGACTCCAGAGGTAAAGCAGCGTAGTAGACACACATTTGAACCAAACACAGGTTGAATGGAACAAAGTTATCCTTCAAGAGGAACGTCTTAATCATGCCTGGAATAACGCTCGTGTTTAAGATCACATCAATCACTGCGAGGTTGATAACAGCCAGAAACTTTGGAGTGTGTAAACATGGATTAAAAGCAATTATATAGATCAAGAAACTGTTGAACAGTACAGTCACCACATAGACAAATGCTAGAAAGATGATGTAGACGCTGATGAAGGGAAATGTCTGAAATCCAATGATATAGAAGCCTGGAGGATGAATGATGAGAGAGTCGTTTAAAGTGGTCCTGAGAAAAGACATCACTGATCTCCACAGCCTGTGTGCTGGAGGTCAGACTCAGCTCTCCAGTCTGACAAAGAGAAAAACATATCATTTTCTTATGCCATGCTGATGAGCATGTTTACATTTTAATATGCTGTAAATCAGTGACGGTGGCTCACCTGATGTTCTCTTACAGATTGTTCAGCAGCAGCTCTGTTAGATGCTGCATGTAAAAGCAGCACACAGACGACTGCAGGTCTGACCTGCGTACACACTGAAATACTGTCCTCATTTATAATGCCCCAATAATGACGTCATCCATGATGAGCAGGTTGTAGCTGACTCTAATCTCAAAACAAACATCTAAATGCTTGTTCTGATGATGATTTAGTGAGTTTGGTCCAGTTGAAGAGCTCTGTTGTGCCTCCCTGATCTCCTCACTGACCTCTTGTGACAGCAGAATGATTATACAGAACTTAGAAAATGTTTTGTGATGTTTGTTTGTACAAAGAGAGCAAACAGCACAGTGTTCCCTAAAGTTTTATTCAAGAATTAACAGGCCAAGGTTTTCGTGGGCCAACATTTTTTTGCTATTTCTGGAGAATGCTTTGCTGTGACAAACATACATTTACTGTTTAAACTTGAGACTAATGAAACTCTGCATCACCTATTAACATTTTGGATATGTGCTGAAAAATATTAATAAGTATTAAGGATCATGTTGGATCAATATTGTCACAGATGGTTCATAAAATTGCAGCAACTAAGAAACATTGTTTAATGACTTTTACTGATCAGCATGTCTGAGCCAAGGTCAGTATTGGCCTGATTTAAGTCAGTTCACAAGATAAATCATTATAGTTCACTTGTGGGAACATAATGTATTACTTTTAGTCTTTTGTGTTGACAGATTTCTTCCCTCTGGTGAGTTGGTACATTAAGTTTCCTCCTGTTAGTGACACTGATGAGTACTTACTGCCTTGTTCACATCTGTGAGCTTTATAACACATCAGTTATTAATAGTAGTGGATATGCAGAGTTTGGGCAGAGAATGAAACACACATGTCAACTAATGATATTAATCTTGCAGAAAAGAAAGAGACAAATGGCAAAACAGAACTCACTGCTCAGCAGCTTTCATGATTTCTTTGTTTTTCATGTAGTGCTGTTACAGATTATTAAAGTCTGTTTGTAATTCATGGCACAGCCGGCACTTACACATAATCCCACTAGAGGGCATAAACTTATCATATTACCACAGTGTAGTTTGTGTCCTGTCTGGTGTATTGTGAAGCTGTGTCTTTGAAACCATATGAGTAAGTTATCTTTAAGCACATCACATTTTATTACAAGATCTGCTTGAGGTATCTGCTGTAGTTCTTAAGAACATGATGTAAATATACTAGCCGTACAAATGTTAAACATATAAATTCACTTAATGCACTAATCAGAGTTCAGTCCACGAGTATTAAATTGCTCAACACAATGAGAATAACCTCTGACATCATGTGAACTAATTAGGATCATCAGCAGTTTAATCACACATCTGCTCGGTCACATGAAACTCAAAAGTGAATACATATATACAAAACAGAAGGTACTAAACTTTTTAAAAACTTTTTTTATGCTCAAATTGAACAACATTTAATGATGCAGCTTTTGCATCATGTTCCATGAGGATACATTTTCATTAAAACACTCGCGGATAGCCAAAATATAATGGTTCAGTTTAGCTGTAGTGAATGACAAAGTAATGACACTGATTTGAACAAACTTCAACAGATTAATGATCAATTGACCAAAGCCAAAAAGATGGAGATGCATTAGTAAATTGTACACAATACAACTTTAATTCAATCACATCCACATGAAAGTGTCTGTAGTACAGTTCTCACATCCTTCTTGACCTTCTGGCGACACGTTTCTGCTGACAGACATTATTCAGAAAGCGTACAGTCACTGTTCTTTATTCACCTCTTTTAAGTTTTTATTGTGATGGTTATGTGCCAATTTTATTTTTCCTGACCAGTGCCAGGGCTCGAGTTTTGATCTCTTTAGTTTTCAAAGAATATATGATAGGATTGATGCAGGGTGGGAGGCAAGAGGCCAGTGACAGGCTCAGCACACGCTGGTCCGGGTCGACGGTGCCCCCATAAAGCCCGATTAAGAATATGCTGAATATGGGAATGTAAAACACAGCAACAAGGATGAGGTGCTCAATGCAAGTAGTGAGAGCCTTTATTCCATTGCTGACTGATTTCATCCTGAACACAGCCACCAGGATGCTGAAATAGGACAGAAGAATAAAAGAAAAAGGCCCCAGCACATTGACAATGCTAGCAGTGGAAGCAACAGTCCACTGCATTGTGAAATCATTACAGGCCAGTCTGAACACAGGCGCATAGTCGCAGAAATAGCTGAACACCCTGACAGAGTCACAAAAAGACAGTCGAGTCATTATACCTGTCGCAAATATATCTACTGAGAGAACATAAAGCCAAGACAGACTGACCATGCAGCTCATGATCCGTAATGTGTTGAATGAGTTGTGACGCAGAGGGAAACATATCACGATCAACCTGTCATAGGCGAGTATAGCCAGCGCGTATGACTCCAGAGGTAAAGCAGCGTAGTAGACACACATTTGAACCAAACACAGGTTGAATGGAACAAAGTTATCCTTCAAGAGGAACGTCTTAATCATGCCTGGAATAACGCTCGTGTTTAAGATCACATCAATCACTGCGAGGTTGATAACAGCCAGAAACTTTGGAGTGTGTAAACATGGATTCAAAACAATCATACAGATCAAGAAACTGTTGAACAGTACAGTCACCACATAGACAACTGCTAGAAAGATGATGTAGACGCTGATGAAGGGAAATGTCTGAAATCCAATGATATAGAAGCCTGGAGGATGAATGATGAGAGAGTCGTTTAAAGTGGTCCTGAGAAAAGACATCACTGATCTCCACAGCCTGTGTGCTGGAGGTCAGACTCAGCTCTCCAGTCTGACAAAGAGAAAAACATATCATTTTTTATGCCATGCTGATGAGCATGTTTACATTTTAATATGCTGTAAATCAGTGACGGTGGCTCACCTGATGTTCTCTTACAGATTGTTCAGCAGCAGCTCTGTTAGATGCTGCATGTAAAAGCAGCACACAGACGACTGCAGGTCTGACCTGCGTACACACTGAAATACTGTCCTCATTGATCTCTTGAGAGAGAGCTTCCAGCTGATACTGACAATTCATTTCATAATGCCCCGATAATGATGTCATCCATGATGAGCAGGTTGCAGCTGACTCTAATCTCAATCCCTCCGTGGTTTTCGTGGGCCAAAATTTCAATGCTGTCACCGGAGAACACTTCACTGTATCAAACAAATATAAATTTACTGTTTAAACTTGAGACTAATGAAACTCTACGGCACCTATTAACATCTTGGGTACATGGGGAAAAATGTTAATAAGTATTTAGGATCATGCTTTGACAGGTTTTAGTAAGTTTCAGCTAAATCTTATCTTAGATCAAGTAGTTTGCTGTGACCTTGTTGAACCGAAAGGAGCTGTACAGTGTTTGAAACTAAGATGGTGGAATTTGCAGAAGAATGTGTGCAAAGAGTTCAATGATGACCCATTAAAACACACCTGATAATTACACACCTCTCTGGTGTTAGGGAATCAGGCCTCAGTCCCCCTTTCAGCTTGATTATCATTGCATACAGGAATGTGGGATCACAGTACAGCCACCTCCTCTGTGTAAACCCAACCACTCCCTGCCCGCTGCTACACCCATTTTAACATTCATTCATTTGATACCTCACACCACCTGTGATGAAATAAAAGTTGGTAAGGTAGCATGAATCGGTTGATTTTAGGGATCTGCGTCGACCTTGGACAGGAGAACATGCATCAAAGTATGGGACAGAAAAACAGCGTGCTCAACTATTAAGAGCAACACTTGACTGTTAGTGAAGTTAGTCTGAAAAAGAAAAGAAAAGAAATGCTGAATTTTCATAATAAATATTCATATAAAATAGAAAAAGCACTAAAATCCAATGACAAGTGGTGTGTCTTAAATGTCCCATTCAGTTACACAGTTCGGCATTGTTTTGGAATCAGTGGACACATGACATGGAATCCATTGAAAAAAAAAAGCTAGATTTTCATAATAAATATTCATATAACATAGAAAAATCAATTAAATGTACCAAAAGAAGTATGTCATATTTGTCTCTTTTAGTTACACAATTCGGCATTGGTTTGGAGTCACTGGGTCACATGACATGGAACTATTGAAAAGAAATGCTGATTTCCATAATAAATGTTCATATAGAATAGAAAAAGCGCTAAAACCCAACGATAAGAGGTGTGTCTTAATTATCCTGTTTGGTTACACAATTCGGCATTGGTTTCGAGTAACTGGGCCACATGACATGGAATTTATTGAAAAGAAAAGCTGGATTTTCATAATAAATAATCATATATAATAGAAAAAGCAATAAAATGTAATCAAAAGAAGTGTGTCATATTTGTCTCTTTTAGTTACATAATTCGGCATTGGTTTGGAGTAACTGGGTCACATGACATGGAAGCTATTGAAAAGAAATGCTGGATTTTCATAATAAATAATCATACACAATAGAAAAAAACACTAAAATCGAATGAGCGCTACATAAAATTAATGAATTATTATTATTATTATTATTTAAATAATAATTCTCGCTAATATCATCAAGTCAGCATGAAGAAACGTCGTTTTTTTTTTTGTGTAAATCAAACAAACAATACGGTAATTTATTGATGGTCCCTAAATCAGCCTCCAGCTCAGCGCGTGCGACGTTCTCTTATTCGAGCCAACGGTCGCACTGCAGCCAACACCCGATGTCTGCGGACTGAATCTCTGTCCAGTGTCATACTTTAAAACTTCACCTCGGGCAACAGCGTCAACACTTGGAGCCATGAAGGTAAGATATTGTTTTTTTTCTTGCTCACTTGCTGATAACTCTTCAATAATGTCAAATTTTGCTAAAGCTCATCTGTCTAGCTAACAAATACAGTGTCTTACACTCCTGAGCTGATCAACGGCTATTCAAAGCGACGGGGCTAACGTTCAATAATTTCCTGAGCAGGTTTGCTCTAAAGCATGAACTGGCCTGGTGGGGTTACCTTGATCATGGTAAACAAGTTAAAGATGTTTAAACGTGCAATAAGAATTGACCACCTGTCAGATTCATACTTCAAACAAATAGGGGGCAGCATATCACGAAGTTAACTGCCAACTGCTGCTAGCTGCCATTAGCTAGTTAGCTAGCAGTCCCGGCAGTCACTCCAAAGTTCATTAGTTTTTAAAAATAGTTTTTTGGGTAAATACTTGAAATAAGGTCTGTGGTTACCACAGGCTTGAAACACTCACACGTTTTAAAATAAATCAATTAATATCCCACAATTAAGTGTTAAGGTGATTTGGACATAGCGGCTGTTTACCAGTCTGCTTTTACAGGCTGGCTTTAGTCTAACTTTCCAACTTGCAGATTCTAGAAATTGTTTGAAATTTTTAAATGTATAATCTGGTACTTGTTGCATCTTGAGCTGTTATAACAAGTGAATTTTCCCATTGTGGGATAAATAAAGCCTATTTGATTTAATCGCAAATAATCTAATCATAAAACAGTAAGTGGTGGTGACGTTTAAGGCCTGTGAAAGCAATGTAGTCTGTTTATAGATTAACATTAGTTTTTAAGACCGAAAATTGAAAGCACAGACAGGGGAAGTGAATAACGTTGATCATGTTGTTAAAGTCATTACATACACCTGGGAAACCTTTGGTTCTGGCATTCGTGTTGATGCCGCTCGAGACTCACTTGTCACCCAAATACGGTTGTAGGTGTATGAGTACAGTCCCTCATAGCATTTTGTTACTGTGAGGGTTTCTGGTGGCAGGGTTGCCAAAACTTTTTCCTTTTTGGCCACGTGGACCACTTTATGTTGTAAATCATGAGTTAGATAAAAAAGTTTTTCCTGCAGTAAAGTTAAATAAATTCAAACTTTCTTTCTACAGTACAGTTATTTAATTTCCTTGAGCTTGGATCTCTGTGACGATAAGGCAGGGTTGTCATGTAAATGCTTATCATTGAATCATAACGTCATTTATTTAGGTAATTCCTCGGAATAAAGGTCCTAAGCGGCCATAAAACTTACAAAAACAAAAGTTCTTGAACAACAATAGGCGTCACCATCCGTGTGATAAAAATAAATACTGTTGGTGTTGTTGTCTGTCGGTGTTGTGTGTGTGTGTGGGGGGGGGACTAATTGATCCTAAGAGGCCCCCCCCAGGATCAATTAGTCAGTTTGGTCATAACCGGTGTAAGCAAGATTATTGTCCCTCAGGAAGCAAGAAAAAAACAGAGATCTCCTCTGAGGAAAGATGAGCAGTTAAACTGGCCTTGTGGTGGGATTCCCCTGTGTGAGCCTGCATGAGGGTTGATAGACATGTTTGTTAAAGGGTAAAGTAAGGCCAAGTTAACCCTACAATCCATGATGAATGTTTTAGGCTCTGTGAAAAAAAGTAAAGACAGCCTAAAGATGCAGTGTAGGTAAACTAGGTCAAAATATGAGAATTGCATTTTAAGAAAATGTCATGTCCTAAAACCACTATTATAACATTACAAGGCAACTTCCTCTACTCCTTTCATCACTGTAAAGATTGCCACTACTGCTTGTAATTCAGGACTATTACCCTATCATTACTGTTTCTGTGACTGCAACCAGTAGTTATTCATTTAGACTAATTATAACTACTTTAATCACAACTATACCCAGCAAAAATACAGTGACGACTTCAATTACTGCTTGATGTATTAAAACTTCTGAAACATGCACCGCATTTTTGGTAACACTACTTTATTTATACAATTTTAAAAACTGATGAACGCCCAGAATGAATGCTGAATGCTCAGCCCCATTTATAGGTTTCAGGTTGAGGAGTGTGCTTTGGTAACTTCCCTTTATCATATTAATCCCTTGTTTTCTGACGTCTAATTGCAGAAACAGTCAGCTGATTTGTTGAACAAATTAACGGAAAGATGAATTGATAAGGAACAACATTAATTGCATCTTTAATGTATGTGTTCCTACTGTGGTCAAATTAACAGGTGGTTGATCCCCTAATTTGTGAGCTTGAGGGCATGGCATTGCATGAGGCAGTGTCCATCCCATCATTTATCTACTTTGTAAATAATATTCAGAGGACATCTCTCTCTGTAGGACAATTGAAACACTGGAAATACACCCAGGGAGCTAATTTCATTAGTCTGATGAAATAATACCTTAAATCCCTACGGATAATGCTCCATGTAATAGTTTAGAGGTGTCGGTGCCCAAGAGTTTCAGTAGTCTCTTGGGTCAATTCTAATAATGTATTTGGCACAGCACACTGAGCCCAATGGGATTAATAAGAATTACTTGTGTACTGTATGTATCCCAGGAATTTATATTGTGCATTCTGTAAGGCAGGAGGAGAAGTCAGATTTCCAGAGAGGGGGGATGCCATGCAGGAAAAGGTCACATGTTGGAACTGACCTGCTACCTGTAAGTGCAGACACAGCCATCCACTGTACATTATATCAGAGCCATTCCTTCCACCCACATGTAGGTGTTTGTGCACATGCACTAAACCCGCTTTGTCTTTGTACTACATGTTAAGCTAGTGTCAGCAAGCAGTTAGCTTAGCTAATATGTTACGCAACTCCTGCTAAACTGAAAACTGCAATGTTAAAACATCAGCTGGATGCTGGAACTGTTTGTTGTTCAGGAAGTCAAATGAATAAGACCCTGATCACAGAGTTCAAAAGCCTGTTTGAGCATGACACACCTGTCAATGTATTCATTTTAACTTCTAAAAGCTGCTTTGTTTTGCTGGCGATGCATTTCTTACCACATATCTCAGTGTGATCGGATATAAGGTTATATCTTAAAATCCCAAACCTTTCATCTCTGTGCATATGTGTTTGAGAGGCTTAACGTTAGAAAAGCGGGATTATCAGTTCAGCATTCAGTTCTGCTGATTTAAAACTCAGAGCAACTGGAGAAATCTAGCTGGGAAATGTGGATGTGTAACATTTCTTCATAACTATTAGATGAGGCACTAACCTCTCCACCAACAGGACAGCAAAGCTAATTATTAAATTAAAGTAATAGATATTATGCATTTAATCAAATTGCTGCTACATGCACTAATCAAGACAAGACAAACAGACATGAACCATATGCTTTTTCTTCCTCTGATGCTCTATGCCATGGAAAGTTTCTAACTTCATGAGGCAATGTGATTCTTACTTTCTTCAAACTTGCATAACACAAGCCTCCCCTGTCTCTTGAGAGTTCCCTGCAGTCGGGACAAGGTGTTTACCTAGCTCTTCTGGATGTGTCATCATCTCACAAGTGTAGGGCTGACAAACAGCTCATTAGCAGCCTCCTGAGACAGAGATGTTCCAGCTTTCAGCAAGGGTGTGAAGAATAGTTATGTTGTTAACCGCCTACTTACGAGCACTGCAAGGCACAAACAATCTTAATCTAAGTACAAATCAAAAAACCAAAAGTTTGTTGCCTCTCACTTTTTAGATATCAAGTATTTTGTTATAGCAACACAATTAGATGCATAAACAGTCTTTTTTCTGTTGGCATTGAGAGTATTCTGAAATACACTCCTGAGCAGGACTGTAACCCAAAAGTCCTGACTACAAATGAGTGATCATCAAAGTATAGTAACTCAAGTATTCAGCATTGAGGTTTAACTTCCATTTTATTGTCATGGTCAGGCAGGGCATCCTCATGATTCTTGAAACCACCAAGTGGCAATCTCAGGCTTTATAGTAGTCTCATCCATGAACATCATCTCGAGGCGCTTGAAGTTTGTCACTTTGGGCAGGGAGATTCCATATTCCGTAACCCTTCTCTGTAGGGCTGCAACTATTGACTATTTTGATAGTTGACTAGTCATCGGCTACTGTGACGACTAGTCGACTAGTCAGATTATGAAATGCACTAAAAAGTAGAAAAGTAGAAGTAGACAAGTCACCAATACTGTGGTGGCATCATCTGGAAATCAGGAGGGAACCTGTACAGTATTCAGCATCTTCAACTTCAACAAATACTGAATGTGAGATAGAAAAACCTTTAGTTTATGAAGACAGCAACAGAATATTATAAACATGTTTAGTGAGGCATGTTTTACAGATTCCCAAGGGAGTTCATAAAGTCTGAAATGTGCCCAGTTGTCTGGGTTTCTTGTCTGCCCACAGTTAAAGGCAAGAGAGCAGAGTTGCTGCTTAACTTTACAAATGTACTGTCAAGCAGACAATCAGCATAGGCTGCAAACACTTGCTTATGCGCTGTTAATGAATCAGTGCATCATAGAATCACTTGAATCACTAGATGCTTAAAAGAGCTGAACACCAGAACAACCTTCCAGGCACTACACTGTCGTCTGGTGCTTGGGTCTAAAAAAAAAATGCTACATCTGCATATTTACAGGATTGTTACCCCTTCATTTTGTTTCCCCTATTGGTAGGACCCTATGATTTCTGCAATTCTGGAATCGTGGACGGAATCACGGAATTGGCCAATTAAATCCGGAACTATTTTTTGACGCGGAATAACGTGGAATTTGACATAATTTTACTGAAATGCTGTTTGAAATGCGTATGTCTGAGGAAAACTGCTCGGAATTAAGCAAATCTGGGTGGCACTATAAGCCTCCTCCACAGACTGAGTGCCTCCACCTTCAAAACAATGTAAGCATGGAGAAGTGGCTGCCCATGGCTCTGTCTTAGTCAGTGAAAAAATTGAGAAACTTGACATTAACCCCTAAGGAAACCCCCAAGGAAAAGTACAATAATAACACTAGCAAGGCCACGTGAACTCAGCACAAAGATGCTGGCAGTCATGTATTTCAATGGTGATGTCGCTGACAAGTGGGAAACTTGAAGAGAGAGCAGCTCACAAGGACTAACTAGTTCTACAGCTTAAATAACTAAAGTTACTTTTGAAGAAGTTTAAAATGTTTGGTTGTTGTTTTATGACAAATTGATTAAAGTTTCATTACTTACTACTTGTTTGTGATGCACTTTAATGTACTGTACAGTACAGTATTGATGGAAATGTGTTGTTTGTCACCTCAATAAATTTAAGTTAATTTCTATTTAGTTTGTGTACATTTTGGTCATTTACATTAAAAACACACTGTTTTTGGTAGTAAAATAAAAGTAAAAGGTAAAACGGAAAAAAAACTCCTCTCAGAATTACTTTATATACACACACATTCAAAACAGTAAGCTAACTGAAAGGTCAAGAAGACAGAAAGGCAAAGACAATAAAAAACTGTTTGAACATATTTCCTAGATTTCATATCTAAAATGGATTAACTGGCTTTAGAATGTTTTGTCTGATGCAAAAGTCTCAAGTGATTAGACACAGAGGTTGGCAAACCATTTAAAGTTTGTCAGAGCATCATCATCAGACTGACAGTGAGAGAGAAGCTCTTTTGTCTGTCTCAGTTATAGAAGACAGTGCTGACTTGCAGTACTGCTCTCTTCAGTTGACACTGCTTTGGAAAGTGAAAAATTTGACATGGAGTTTTTCAACTCTGCTCTTGGAAAAAACATCTCTTTTGTGCGTCCTGCATATTTCATAATAAGTGGATTCATTGGCATACCTAATATCAGGTTTTATTATGTCTTTCTCTTCTTTGTTTATGTTGTGTCAGTGCTGGGAAACACCGCTGTAATGGCTGTAATTTACCTGGATCATAATCTCAGAGCTCCAAAATATATTGTGGTTTTTAACTTGGCATTTGTGGACCTGTTTGGTAGCACTGCCCTGGTGCCAAAACTTCTTGACATCTTTCTGTTTGACCATCGCTACATCCCCTACAACGACTGCATGACTTTCCTTTTTTTCTGCTACACCTCCCTTTCTATGCAGACTCTTAATCTGGTTGGACTCTGCTATGACAGACTGATAGCTATCATCTTCCCACTGCATTATCAATTGAAGGTGACCCACAGGTTCATGTTTTCTTTGATTGCATCATTCTGGGTTTTTGTCATCTTTGTTGTACTAATTGCAGTCGGCTTGCTTACCAGACTTTCCTTCTGTAAGTCTGTATTGATTAACAGCTATTTCTGTGACCATGGCCAGATATACAAGCTTGCCTGCAATGACATAAGTCCCAGCTTTGGTATTGGTATGTCATTACCAGTTCTTCTTCTTTGGCTTCCACTGATGTTCATCTTGTTTAGTTACTTATATATTGCCTATGCATTGTCTAAAGTGGCTACAGTTCAGGAAAGAAGGAAGGCCTTTAAAACCTGCACAGCTCATCTTTCATTAGTGGCAATCTATTTCATCCCAATATTAATCACGTTTACAATGTCTTCGAAAATTCATCCAAATGGCAGAATCATAAACCTGTCGCTGTCCTCTGTCTTTCCTCCCATGTTGAACCCAATCATTTATGTTCTGCAGACACAAGAAATCAAAGAATCGGTGAAAAAACTGTTTAAAATCAGAAAGCAACACAGAATTATGACAAAGAAAGCAAATATGAAATGATCTTTTATGTATATTTCCCTGTTCTTCTGTTTGGGACATTAGAAATGACAAAACTCAATGAGGTACTTGTTTAACTTGAAACTCAATAGAATTTAATAGAATCTATATGAATGATATCGTTGATAACCTTAAAATCAAGCAGGACATTTTTAAAGGATTACTGAAATCAAATGAATATTTCAAAGAAAGCACAATACAGTCATAATTAGAGAGAATGACACACATGAGATCCGCGTTATTGAGACTGCTGTGGTGTGATGGCTGCAAGGTTATACTGTAAATATGTTCATGTAATCTGCATATGTTGTCTTGATTGTATCTGCTTGAGATCTTAAAATGTACTTTATTTGCTGTCTTCATCTTTTGGGGCAAATTGTAAAACACAGAGAGAAGCTGATTTTTCAGAAAAATGTGTTGCAATCAAATGTCACAATGTTTTCCTGCTATTTTGTGGTACCTCATAGTAATACCTAATTTAAAAACAGGATCTTGCCTTGTTTTTTTGTGTACTTCTCTTTTTTGAATTAATCTTCTGAGTTTTTTAACACTACTCTCCATTAAAACCTTGCCCACCACTGAGGGACACACTGACTTTTGTTGAATAATTTTATTGTGAATCAGGAAGCGTGGATTCTGAGAAGCCAGACTTCTCTTTTTGTGATCTCTTTTTGCAAATTCTTGTGAAAAGTCAACAAAACGCTGTTGATATAATTGTCCAGAGATGGTTATAATCGTCATGAATGGTGTTTTAATTCAGGGTATCTTGTTCAGTCACAAGGCTTTAATCATGAAGTTTAAGCATGGAAATGCAGCATGCATTGATTCATGTTACGTCATTGTCTGAAATGCAGTCATGAAGAGAACGGATTTTCAAAAACCCCTTCATACCCGCATTTTTTGATGATTTTTTTTCATAGGTTGTTGTGTTATACGTATAAGTAGAACCTGATACTATGATATATAAGATATGCATTATTCCCCACAGAATCAGACTTTTTATTGAGGTGGCTGCTGTCCAGTCGGCTAACTTACGGTTTAGCACTGAGCTAAATATCTATATGTAATATGGGATGAAAAGTAATTTGGTGGCTCCTCTAGGCTCTCCATATTTTATTGGACTGAATTTCCCAAAATATCCCCTCTTTGCAGAGGAAGTTGAGCAGACTGCGTCAAAAAGTCCTCCTCCTCTTCGTCACTGGTTTTACTTGCGGACCAAAAACCACACCACCATCCACTGTATCGGAGTATATAACATCATGCTATCCACTGATGGGTGTGCTGTCTTGAATGAGAGAACGGAACGTGCAGTTCCAAAATAGAAAATCAGTATGTTGCAGCCAATGTTGATATTGTGATGGACAGCCACAAATAAATTAATGTGTGAGAAACACTGATGTACAAGAGGTGGTATATCAACATCAGGGGTAATTGAAGCACTTAACCCCATGTAACCCAGCAGAGAGGCGCTAACACAGAGAGCCTAGAGTCACTGTGAAAGTCCTTCCTTGACTTAAATCAGTGGACGTCGGTCAAATTCTGTATTCAAATCAAGGAGAACCAAATGGAAAGGTTCACAGCATTGTCTGATAAAAGTAGGTTATTAATATGATAGGACCTGAAAACCTGACTGGGCTGATCTTATGGATTTTTTCCTGAACCAGTAACTTCTAACTGCTGGTAAACAGCAGCTCAGTCAACGCATCTGTATGGAGGCCACGTTCTACCTCCGACAATAACAGAGCCCTTAAACAGTAGAGAGGTGATTTATTGAGTTTTCTGATGATACAATTCGCCTTTCGGCAAAATCTAAATTAAGTTTCCATTGCCAGGTTAGCTCAGTTAGCCCTGCAGCTAGCAGTTGTATATGTTGACTCAGCTCTGTGGTGCCAGGTGCCAAATATGGCTGAATATATAGGAGGCTGTCTTGCTTTATCCTCATCAATATCCCTCACTTGCCTCTTCTCACTGACGCAAATGAAGCTCCACCAGCCTTTTCATGAGAACTTTGCGTTCAGGTTTAATTGGTAGGGATGGTAGGGATTAGAAAATGCAGCTGAATGATTGGCCAGAGACATTTAGTTATTGTCTCTTTTTGAAATAACTCTTAACAAAAACATTTAATCTAATCAGAAAAACAATTTAATGGTCACTGAGTGAAATAAAATTCCAAATATCAAAAAATAATTTACAAGTACTCTATAGTTATTATATCAGCGTATTACATGATTGTAGTCAGCAAAATGGCTTAAAGTGGGTTTGTCCAATGAGCAGTCACTTAGACACAGGGGAAAGACATTGACCTTATTAGGGAAATACAGAGGTAGACTATTTCTCCCGCCTCAGTTAAACCTCATCAGACGTCTGTCACCAGAAAGACAAGGAACTTCCAACACCGTTCTGATGCCGATAAACAGCAGAGGACACTTCGCAACATAAAATATTGAACTGTGGACAGTTCAACAATTAAATGGAGTTTTTCAACTCTGCTCTTGGAAAAAACATCTCTTTTGTGCGTCCTGCATATTTCATAATAAGTGGATTCATTGGCATACCAAATATCAAGTTTTATTATGTCTTTCTCTTCTTTGTTTATGTTGTGTCAGTGCTGGGAAACACCGCTGTAATGGCTGTAATTTACCTGGATCATAATCTGAGAGCTCCAAAATATATTGTGGTTTTTAACTTGGCATTTGTGGACCTGTTTGGTAGCACTGCCCTGGTGCCAAAACTTCTTGACATCTTTCTGTTTGACCATCGCTACATCCCCTACAACGACTGCTTGACTTTCCTTTTTTTCTGCTACACCTCCCTTTCTATGCAGACTCTTAATCTGGTTGGACTCTGCTATGACAGACTGATAGCTATCATCTTCCCACTGCATTATCAATTGAAGGTGACCCACAGGTTCATGTTTTCTTTGATTGCATCATTCTGGGTCTTTGTCATCTTTGTTGTACTAATTGCAGTCGGCTTGCTTACCAGACTTTCCTTCTGTAAGTCTGTATTGATTAACAGCTATTTCTGTGACCATGGTCAGATATTCAGGCTTGCCTGCAATGACATAAGTCCCAGCTTTGGTATTGGTATGTCATTACCAGTTCTTCTTGTTTGGCTTCCACTGATGTTCATCTTGTTTAGTTACTTATATATTGCCTATGCATTGTCTAAAGTGGCCACTGTTCAGGGAAGAGTGAAGGCCTTTAAAACCTGCACAGCTCATCTTTCATTAGTGGCAATCTATTTCATCCCAATATTAATCACATTTACAATGGCTTCGAAAATTCATCCAAATGGCAGAATCATAAACCTGTCGCTGTCCTCTGTCTTTCCTCCCATGTTGAACCCAATCATTTATGTTCTGCAGACACAAGAAATTAAAGAATCTGTGAAAAAACTGTTTAAAATCAGAAAGCAACACAAAATTATGGCAAAGAAAGTAAACATAAAATGATCGTTTATGTATATTTTCTTGTTCTTCTGTCTGGGACATTAAAGATGACAAAAATCAATCAAGCAACATGTATTGTAAATACTTGTTTAACATGAAACTTAATAGAATGTATTCCACACATATGACATCATTATTAACCTAAAAATCAAGCAGGATATTTTTAAGAGAGATGTTAAAGTTTACTTTGTTTTCTCTCTTCATCTTTTTGGGCAAAATGTAAAACATAGAGAGAAGCTGATTTTTCAGAAAAATGTGTTGCAATCAAATGTTGCAATGTTTTCCTGCTTTATTGTGGTAGCTCATACTAATACTTAATTTAAAAACAGGATCTCATCTAGTTTTTTGTGTGTGTCTCTTTTTTTAATTAATCTCTTGTGTTTTTTAATACTGCTTTGCATTAAAACCTCTCCTGCCACTGAGGGACACACTGACTTTTGTTGAATAATTTTATTGTGAATCAGGAAGCGTGGATTCTGAGAAACCAGACTTCTCTTTATGTGATCTCTTTTTCATGAAATCTTGTGAAATTTGAACAAAAAGGGTTTTGACATTATTGTCCAGAGATAGTTATTACCATTAAGAATGGTGTTTTAATTCAGGGTATCTTGTTCAATCACAAGGCTTTAATCATGCAGTTTAAGTATGGAAATGCAGCATGCATTGATTCATGTTATCGTCATTGTCTGAAATGCAGTCATGAAGAGAACGGATTTTTAAAAACCCCTTCATACCCGCATTTTTTGATGATTTTTTTTCATAGGTTGTTGTGTTATACGTATAAAAGTAGAACCTGATACTATGATATATAAGATATGCATTATTCCCCACAGAATCAGACTTTTTATTGAGGCGGCGGCTGTCCTGTACAAGAGGTAGTATATCAACAACAGGAGTAACTGAAGCACTTAACCCCTTGTAACCCAGCAGAGAGGCTCTAAGACAGAGAGCCTAGAGTCACTGTGAAAGTCCTTCCTTGACTTAAATCAGTGGACGTCGGTCAAATTCTGTTTTAAAATCAAGGAGAACCAAAATGGAAAGGTTCACAGCATTGTCTGATAAAAGTAGGTTATTAATATGATAGGACCTGAAAACCTGACTGGGCTGATTTTATGGATTTTTTCCTGAACCAGAGCTAGGGCCAGACTCTCAGGTTAAATAGACACAGGGGATCAACAATAACCTTATTTACACAAACTGAGAAGAGCTGCTTGATCATATGCTATGGAGAAAATGTTTTGTGGCTTGTCCTTTCAGTGGCTCAGTCTCAACTCTGGAAAGACAGATTTACTTGTTTCTAAATAACTTCTAACTGCTGGTAAACAGCAGCATCTCAGTCAACACATCCGTATGGAGGCCGTGTGCTACCTCCAACAACAACAGAGGCCTTTAACATTAGAGAGGTGATTTATTGAGTTTCCTGATGATACAATTTATGATGATTCAACCTTTTTGCAAAAGCTAAATTAAGTTTCCATTGCCAGGTTAGCTCGGTTAGCCCTGCAATTAGCAATCGTATATCTTGACTCAGCTCTTGGGTGCCAGGTGCCAAATGTGGCCGAATATATTGGATGCTGTCATGTTCTGCCCTGGTCAATATCCCTAACTTGCCTCTTCTCACTGAAGCAAGTAGTGCTCCACCAGCCTTTTCATGGAAATTTTAAATTCAGGTTTATTTGTCATGGTAGGGATTAAAAAATACAGCGGAATGATTGGCCAGACATTTAGTTATTGTCTCTTTTTGAAATATCTCTTAACAAAAACATTTTATCCAGTCAGAAAACCAATTTAATGGTCACTGAGTGAAATACAATTCCAAATATTAAAAAAATGTATTATGAGTACTCTGTAGTTATTGTAGTTATATCAACAGTTGTCAGTAAAGTGGCTTAAAGAGTGTTTGTCTGATGAGCAGTCACTTAGACACAGGGGGAAAGACATTGACCTTACATTAGGGGAATACAGAGATAGACTATTTCTCTTAGTAGCCACTCCCGCCTCAGTTAAACCTCATCAGACGTCTGTCACCAGAAAGAGAAGGAACTGCCAACAACATTCTGGTGTTGATACACAGAAGAGGACACTTCTCAATATAAAATACTGAACTGTGGACGGCTTTACAAGTAAATGGAGTTTTTCAACTCTGCTCTTGGAAAAAATATCTCTTTTGTGCGTCCTGCGTATTTCATAATAAGTGGTTTATCCGGTATTCCAAATATACAACATTACTATGTCTTTCTCTTCTTTGTTTATATTGTTTCAGTGCTCGGAAACACTATTGTAATGGCTGTGATAATCTTGGATCGTAGTCTGAGGAGTCCAAAGTATGTTGCAGTTTTTAATCTAGCATTTGTGGACCTGTTTGGTAACTCTGCTCTGGTACCGAAGCTCCTCGATATCTTTCTGTTTGACCATCGCTACATCCCCTACAATGACTGCTTGACTTTCCTTTTTTTCTGCTATACCTGCCTCTCTATGCAGTCATTTAATCTGGTCGCACTCTCCTATGACAGACTGATAGCTATCACTTTCCCACTGCATTATCGAGTGATGGTGACCCACAGGTTCATGTTCTGTATGATTGCATCTTTCTGGCTGTTTATTATACTTGCTGTTCTTATTGCAGTTGGCCTCCTGACAAGACTTTCCTTCTGTGATTCTGTCGTCATTAACAGCTATTTCTGTGACCATGGTCAGATATACCGGCTGGCCTGTAATGACCATTTCCCCAATTACGCAATTAGCTGTTTCTACCCAGTTCTTATATTTTGGCTTCCACTTGTTTTCATCTTGTTAAGTTACCTATATGTCTGCTGTTCTTTGGCTAAAGTGGCCACAGTTCAACAAGGACTGAAGGCCTTTAAAACATGCATAGGTCATCTTTTATTAGTGGCAATCTATTTCATCCCACTGTTAATCACATTTACATTAATGGAAAAAATTAATCCAAACGCCAGAATTATAAACCTGTCTCTGACCTCGGTCTTTCCTCCAATGTTGAACCCAATCATTTATGTTTTGCAGACCCAAGAAATCAAAGAATCTGTGAAAAGGTTATTAAAAATCGGAAGAAAAAACAAAATAACTGTGAAAAAAGTGATCATAATGTGACAGTTTCTTTTGCTATTTTATTTACAGTCAGTTGAGAATAGTAAAACTTTTTTCATAAATTATCACTCTTCTTTCTAACATCACACAAATTGAATATGAATTAACTAAATAGAATTTATAATTTAATACATTTGCAAATAAGGTACACTTTTTGTAACAATTCTTTACATTAATCTTTTTTTTAAAGCTAACACCACATAATAACCACAGCTATTCACTCTTTTTACAGTGTATGAGCCTAGTGAACTAATGTAAGACTGCTGTGTCAGAGAATACCGTATACTGAAATTGTTGAGGTAACCTGTATATCTGCATTCTGTGTCTACGCATGTCACCCAGTTGGAGTATCATGTCTGCTGTGTATCTGGCAGTACATTTTGTATTCGTTTTTATATCTTAGTTGAAAAATCAATACAATTTAAGAAGGTGCATTTTAAAATCAGTGACACCTTGTTTATCCTAACAAATGTCTTGGCATCAAGCTTGAGATGCTCTTTTTACATCTAGTAAAATAGTATTGTAATTGCTTTTGTTTAATTGTTTTGCACTTATTGGGCCTTTAATATTTGACTGGACTGCTGGATTAAATCAGACTTTGACTCAGCTTTTGCACATGGGGGCACACTCGACCAATTGAGCTATCAGGGCATCACATAAATTTCACATATTTGATATGTAATGTTATGTATTTTGTTAACTTAAGTAAATTTATTTATTCAGCCAAGAATCACAAATCACAATGGCTTAACAAACTGAAACGCGATATACATACATAAAATATACATTTGCAAAAAAGTTGAGTTTTGAGTCTCATTCCCAACTGGTCAGTTCCAGTATTCTCTGTCTGTTGTCTGTTTAATCAACCATTTGAAATCACTTTATGTACAGTTCTTCGTGCTGGTGCCTTAGTTGAAATGTAGTTTCTCTTCACAATAGTCAAACTCAAAAAATGTACAAAAACAAATGAACTCAACATAGAAAGTGTCACCCAAAGATTTATTTTGAATAACAAAGAGAGCCTCAAATGGACCGTCATCATCAACGTCAGTATCATCAGTCTGAAACACTCCCATGTGGGGCCTCTGGCTCAAGTAGAGAAAGTGTTAGACAGGGGGACAGTGACAGAGACAGAGAAGATCACTATAACGTGGCACCAGAAACAGAGCGAGGGAGAGAAGCTTGTCTCAGTTTACATAAGACAATGCAGGACTCCAACTGAGTCACAGGAGGGGACAGGTCTCTACATGAAGCACTGCCCTCCCTAAAGTAAAACATTGACATTTATTCTTCAAATGGAGTTTTTCAACTCAGCTCAGGAAGAAACATCACCTTTGTGCGGCCTGAATATTTCATAATACGTAATAATTCTGGCATACCTAATGTTAAGTATTACTACGTCTTGTTCTTTATATTGTTTCAGTGATGGGAAACTGTGACTGTGATGGCTGTAATTATTTTAGATCATAATCTCAGAGCTCCAAAATATATTGCAGTTTTTAATCTAGCTTTTGTGGACCTGTTTAGTAGCTCTGCCATGGTGCCGAAGGTTCTTGACATCTTTCTGTTCAACCATCACTACATTCCCTACAACAACTGCTTGACTTACCTTTTTTTCTGCTTCACCTGCTTTTCGATGCAGTCTTTCAATGTGGCTGCACTCGCCTATGACAGACTAATGGCCATCTTCTACCCACTGCATTATCGAATTAAGGTGACCAACAAGTCCATGCTGTCTTTGATTGCATCTTTCTGTGTGTTGGCCATCACACTTGTACTCATTGCAGTCGGCTTCATTACTAGACTCTCCTTTTGTAAGTCAGTGGTTATTCAGAGCTATTTCTGTGACCATGGCCCATTATACAAGCTTGGCTGCAATGATATCACTCCCAATCGTATAATAGCTGGTACTGTAGGAAATTTTATTGTTTGGTTTCCATTTGTGTTTATCTTGGCAAGTTACTGTGGCATTGGCTATGCTTTGTCTAAAGTGGCCACAGTTCAGGAAAGAGTGAGGGCCTTTAAAACCTGCACAGGTCAACTTTCATTAGTGGCAGTCTATTACCTGCCCATCATATTTGTATATCGCTTTGCGCCAACGCTATGTTCTGCAGACACAAGAAATCAAACAGTCTTTGAAGAAGTTGTTGAAAATTAGACAGCAATCCAAAATTGCGGTAAAAATTTAAAACATATTTAGACTTCAGCTTTTGTACGTCATGGTTTCAACACCATACAATCAGAGGGATTGTGACTGTGTGCAGAATAATTATATCTTGCTTATTTCTGTTATAGAATAATGCTGTCAATACACAATGAACATGTATTTCCTCCAGTGTATAAGCCCAGTGAGAAGACTGTTATCTCTGCTTATCCAAAGAAATACTGCATTCAACAGAATTACTGCAAAGACAGAGAGTGAATTAAAATGTGCAAGAATATTATTATTATATCAATATTGTCATTATTTCACTGAAATTAAAAACATGTACAAATGTAGTTATGAACTTCTCAAATAATTGACTAAACTATTTATTGTGACAAGATTTTTGGTCATTTGTTATCATATTGGAGCAGCCTGTAACAATCTTGTTTTTATTCTCAAATCTCACAGTAGCAGCTAATCTGTTATGTTGTTTGTGGTTTGATTGGTCATTTGTATCATTGTGATGGTACTACCATCAAATCTCAAAAGTGTCTGCTCTCAAGTTATCAGACATACTTTTGTCTTCTGATAACTGAACAAACTAATCATTTCGAGTGTTTATTACATTTAAGTTAACCCCCCCCCCCCCCCAAAACATTCAAACAGTTAGGTGTCTTTTATGTTTTAATCTTGCAATAAATACACTCCATTGTTTGACTGCAACATTTATTATATGTTTATATGAGAGGCCTAACGCTTAACATACCACAAGCTTCAGGCCTGTGAGCTGCTTTGAGTCATGTCAGTCTCTGATATATGAGACCTTGTGTCATCTTAGTTTTTGGATATTGATACATGTTGATGTGGCATAATTGTTGTCTTTCCTGATTTTCTAAATTTAGACAGTTCTACTTGTTCTGTTACTTACCTTTGACCACTTAGCCATTATATTCACATTACTGATGATTATTTGACAACAACAATGAGATTGTTGTCAAATCAACAACAATGAGATTGTTGTCAAAGTTGCAGAAAGCACCAAAACTCATACATTGTAAGAATATCTATATCAAGGGATTTGGTCATAAATATTGTGATATTTCTTTAACAGATATGAAGTACTTTAGAGGAGATTTCAAAACATCCAGATATATCGATATCTATATTAGATATATCCAAGTTACATAATCCATATTTAAGATGTTTTACAGATGTACATTGTCTTGACAGGGCTGAAGATGCAACATGTGGGAGTCTTGCTCCATCTAGTGGAGCGCTGGATTAGATTTAAAACATATAAATCAAAACAGAGACAGGATGGTCACTATTTTAGCATTATCACCTACATATCTGACCATTAGGTCTAACCCCCCTACCCATGTATTCAAATTTATAACTAATCAGCTAGACATATGTAATGTTTTGTATTTAAAGGGCTGTATAATGACATGCCCTCTATATCCATATCCGGTGTCCAGAACAAGATGATTTTTGTTGAATGCATTCTGAGACTGATGAAAATAAAAGCAGGATTCATGCTTTTGTGCTGGCTGTGATCTGTGTCATAGCAATTACAAACTATTTTCCATCTGGGTTACAGATGCTTAGCTTCTGCCTTTTTAGTCAATGTTGTTAGGGCCTTTTTAGTTTCATGTGTGATTTAAGGGGATGGATTTATTGAAAAAGGGTGTAGGGAGACCTAGTGGATATGCAGTGTTTGGACAGAGAATGAAACACATTTGTCAAATAATGATATTAATCTTGCAGGAAAGAAAGAGACAGATGGACTGACCCATCTGTCAGTGGCAAAACAGAACTTACTGCTCAGCAGCTTTTGTGATCTCTTGTTTTTCATGTAGTACTGTTACAGATTATTAAAGTCGGAGTGTAATTCATGGCACAGCCGGCATTGTACACATAATCCCACTAGAGGGCATGCACTCGTAATATTACCACAGTGTAGTTTGTGTCCTGTCTGGTGTATTATGAAGCTGTGTCTTTGAAGCAGGATGAGTAAGTTATCTTTAAGCACATCACTTTTAACAAGATCTGACAGAGGTATCTGCTGTAGTTAACTATTCTTGAGAACATAATGTAAATATACTAGCCGTACAAATGTTAAACATATCAGGTATCTGCTGTAGTTAACTATTCTTGAGAACATAAAGTAAATATACTAGCCGTACAAATGTTAAACATATCAGTTCACTTAGTGCATTAATCAGAGTTCAGTCCTCGAGTATTAAATTGCTCAACACAATGAGAATAACCTCTGACCTCATTTGAACTAATCAGGACCATCAGCAGTTTTAATCACATATCTGCCTCGTCGCATGAAACTTAGAGGGGTAAATATGATTTAGCATCACTATGTGATCATGATGCTTATTTAAATGTAAATGTATTTTAGACTGTCCAACACAGGCTTTGTATAAAACTTTTTGTGAACTTTTGTGAAGGGATAGCCAAAACAAATGGTTCAGTTTTAATCCCAACAACTTTAGAGAATGACCTCCAATTTAACAACAAAAAGTAATGACGCTGATTTGAATAAACTACAGATCGATGATCAAGTGACTCACCAGCCAGTCAAAAAGATGATGATGCATTAGTAAATTGTACACAATACAACTTTAATTCAATCACATCCACATGAAATCATGCAGTACAGTACTCTTAACAAACTAAGCAGACAAATCCATTATGAATAGTCTTTATCTTCAGTCCTAACATTTTTCAAATTGAGCTCCACTGCAACCAACTACAACAGAAAAATGCATATTTTTAATAAATCCATGACTTAATGATACCATAACATAACCGTCACAGGGAGCATGTGTCTGCATTGTATGCTTTTACTTTGGATACCATTAGTACATTTTCCAGATTATCATGACATACTTTCATTAAAATAATGAAGCAGGACCCAGAGTATTTTCAGAGTACGGTATCAGTACTTTACTGGGGTAAAAGCCATAAATACTTTCTCCACTTGTGCACACAAAGTGTTTCAAGTGTCACTGATGATGTAAAAGATGAATATACAATTATGTCACTTTGATTAAGGAAGATCAGGATTTTCAAAATAAATGAATTGTCTGTAAAAAGAATTATGTGCAGGATAACAAAATAAAATATTTTAAACACACATGGAGTACAACTATAGTAGATGTTACCTAAAAGTGGTAAAATGACAGTCCAATTATTAGTTTATGAAGTTTGAGACCTTGAGTGATCATTTGACTCACTACAGCCCAATTAGCGGGGCTGCGTCAGTGTATTATACATATCACGTTCATGTTGAATTGTGTACAATTGAAAACCTTATGTTGTTTCCATCTGACCCCTATTATTTTAACAACACACACACACACAACATATTTTTTGAATTAATTCTGAGTTTTATTATGCCTTTTTAGTTGCATGCCAATTGTATTTTTCCTGACCAGTGCCAGGGCTCTGACTTTAATCTCTTTAGTTTTCAAAGAATACACAATAGGGTTGATGCAGGGTGGGAGGCAAGAGGCCAGAGACAGGCTCAGCACACGCTGGTCCGGGTCGATGAGACGCAGATGAAACCCAAAAGTGAAAATGGTAATGAGAGGAATGTAAAACACAGCAACAAGGATGAGATGCTCAATGCAAGTGGTCAAAGCTTTTAACCGATTGTCTAAAGATTTCATCCTGAACACAGTCACCAAGATGCTGACGTAAGACAGGAGGATAAAAGAACAGGGCCCCCCCTGGATCAGAACACTAAGAGTAGAAGCTGCAGACCACTGCATTGTGAAATCATTACAGGCCAGTCTGAACACAGGCGCATAGTCACAGAAATAGCTGAACACCCTGACAGAGTTACAAAAAGACAGTCGAGTCATTATACCTGTCGCAAAGGCTGTTACTCCGAGAGCAAACAACCAAGACAGGCCAACAATACAGGACATACTCCGCAATGTGTTGATGGAGTTGTGACGGAGAGGGAAACATATTGCAATCAACCTGTCATAGGCAAGTATAGCCAGTGCATATGACTCCAATGATACAAACATATAGTAAATGTGCATCTGTACCAAACACAGGTTGAATGGAACAAAGTTATCCTTAACCAGGAATATCTTTATCATGCCTGGAATAGTACATGTGTTCAGGATCACATCAATCACTGCGAGGTTGGCCACAGCCAGAAACTTTGGAGAGTGTAAACAACGATTAAAGACAATTATACAGATCACCAAACTATTAAAGAGCACTGTCACCATGTAAACAAACGCCAGAAAGATGAAGTAGACACTGATGAAGGGAAATGTCTCAAATCCGATGATATAGAAGCCTGGAGGATGAATGATGTCAGAGTTGTTCGAAAAGGTCCTGAGAAAAGACATCTCTGCTCTCCACAGCCTGTGTGCTGGAGGACAGCCATCATTCCATCATACGCATGATCACATCACATTTAGAATATTTACCCCGGTTTGAAGAGCACATTCTAATCAAGCAGTATAAAGAATATCTTCCCAGTAAGGCAGAAATCCAGTAACTGTGGCTCACCTGATGTACTTAGAGATTGTTTAACAGCAGCTGTTAGATGCTGCATCCAAAAGCAGCAAACAGACGACTGCAGGTCTGACCTGTGTTCACATTGAAATAGTGTCCTCATTGATCTCTTGAGATAACTCTAAAGCCGTATGCATTTCCCCATTAATGACATCATCCATAATTAGCAGGGTTGTACTGTAACATTGTATGTACTCAAAACAAACGTCTGACTATTGTTTTGATAATGACATAGTGAGTTTCAGTATCTCACAACTCCTTTAAAAAACATGGATTCAGTGAAGCTTACCAAAATAAAATAAAGTCGCAGTTGCTCAGTGTAAAACTGATCGTGATAACTTTATTAATACCTCAGTGCCTCTTGTGACAACTGTTCTGTTAGTCAATTCAGAAGAGGAAGAGATTTGTATAAAATCATATCAATATTCCCAGACTTAGATATAATGATATGTTATAATGTATAAGAACTTTTATGAAGTTTGTTTGTACAAAGTGAGCAAACAGCAATGTTTTCCTTAACAGTACATTAATCATTAAACAGGCTGTGGTTCTAAGGGGGCCCAGTTTGCTATGTCATCACCATAGTGATGCTGCTTAATGACCTGTGCTGTAACAAACAAACATTTTACTGTTCAAACTTGAGACTAATTAATCTCTTATGCACCTATTAACATATTGAAAAATGAGAGCTTTACCAGTAAACTTCCAAAGCCACGATGTACTTATACTTATGAAATATGCTTGACAAATTTAATTTTTCCATAAACACAGCACAAACAATCAGTTTTGTTCCTTTATTAAATGTATTTGTTTATTTTTTTTAAGATCAGTGGTGACCCAGATCAAGACATGTACTGAGCAGGACAGTTTACAAAAAAAAAATAACCTTGCAGCACTCTCTGGTAGACAAACTGTATAATAAAAACACAACCTTCAACACAACATATGTACACTGAAAGTGAAAGACTGGATCAAAAGAGCCCAGACCACTAAACAAATATTCATAGCTTCATTTTTGCGACATTTCATTTACCTCTCTGAGGTTTGCCCTTATGTAGGTCTGTGCCAATTTTATTTTTCCTGACCAGTGCCAGGGCTCTGACTTTAATCTCTTTAGTTTTCAAAGAATACACAATAGGGTTGATGCAGGGTGGGAGGCAAGAGGCCAGAGACAGGCTCAGCACACGCTGGTCCCCGTTGATGACACGCAGATAAAACCCGACAGTAAAAATGGTAATGAGAGGAATGTAAAACACAGCAACAAGGATGAGATGCTCAACACAAGTGGCCAAAGCTTTCACCCGATTGTCTAAAGATTTCATCCTGAACACAGTCACCAAGATGCAGATGTAAGACAGGAGGATAAAAATACACGGTCCCACCAGCAGCAAGAAAGTAAGCAAAGTAGCTGCAGACCACTGCATTGTGAAATCATTACAGGCCAGTCTGAACACAGGCGCATAGTCACAGAAATAGCTGAACACCCTGACAGAGTTACAAAAAGACAATCGAGTCATTATACCTGTCGCAAATGCAATGACTCCCAGAGAAAAAGACCAAGACAGGCCAACAATACAGGACATACTCTGCAATGTGTTGATGGAGTTGTGACGCAGAGGGAAACATATTGCAATCAACCTGTCATAGGCAAGTATAGTGAGTGCATATGACTCCAATGATACAAACATATAGTAGACATGCATTTGTACCAGACACAGGTTGAATGGAACAAAGTTATCCTTAACCAGGAATATCTTTATCATGCCTGGAATAAGACATGTGTTCAGGATCACATCAATCACTGCGAGGTTGGCCACAGCCAGAAACTTCGGAGAGTGTAAACAACGATTAAAGACAATTATACAGATCACCAAACTATTAAAGAGCACTGTCACCACATATACAAATGCTAGAAAGATGAAGTAGACACTGATGAAGGGAAATGTCTCAAATCCGATGATATAGAAGCCTGGAGGATGAATGATGAGAGAGTTGTTAAAAAAGGTCCGGAGAAAAGACATCTCTGCTCTCCACAGCCTGTGTGCTGGAGGACAGCCTCAGCTCTCCAGTCTAAAGAACAGGGAAATTCCAACATACACATGATCACATCACATTTAGAATATTTACCCCGGTTTGAAGAGCACATTCTAATCAAGCAGTATAAAGAATATCTTCCCAGTAAGGCAGAAATCCAGTAACTGTGGCTCACCTGATGTACTTAGAGATTGTTTAACAGCAGCTGTTAGATGCTGCATCCAAAAGCAGCAAACATACGACTGCAGGTCTGACCTGTGTTCACATTGAAATAGTGTCCTCATTGATCTCTTGAGATAACTCTAAAGCCGTATGCATTTCCCCATTAATGACATCATCCATAATTAGCAGGGTTGTACTGTAACATTGTATGTACTCAAAACAAACATCTAACTATTGTTTTGATAATGACATAGTGAGTTTCAGCATCTCACAACTCCTTTAAAAAAACATGGATTCAGTGAAGCTTATCAAAATAAAATGAAGTCGCAGTTGCTCAATGAAAAACTGATTGTGATAACTTTATTAATACCTCAGTGCCTCTTGTGACAACTATTCTGTTGGTCAGTCAATTCAGAAGAGGAAGAGATTTGTATAGAATCATTATCAAATCAATAGTCACAGACTTAGATATAATGATACGTTATAATGTATAAGAACTTTCATGAAGTTTGTTTGTACAAAGTGAGCAAACAGCAATGTTTTCCTTATCAGTACTGTTCAATCAATCCCAATCCCATACAATCCCAGGACCCTCTCAGAGCAACTAGTGATCTCGGCCCACCAGATCACTATGGGTCACCCGCCAGGGGCCACCTACCAGACAGAAGGGCCCCATCCCCAGGTAATGTTCCTCAGTCAGATCTGAGTCGCAGGTTTGGACCTCCGCCCACCGGTGAGCTTTACTCACAGCATGACCCATGCTATAGTGACCCACACTGTAGCGGCTACAGAGACATGTCATCAGATTACTCTGATGGACCTTATTTCCCTCAGGAATATGGCCTGCAACCACGTTATATACAGTCCTTAGCCAGGGACATCAAACGTTTTGATCCCGGCAATAAGGACTGTAACCTTGACGATTATCTGAGAGAGGTCGACCACTGTCTCCTCGATCTTCCAAATCTATCCACCCACGAGAAGCTCTCGCTCCTTTGGAGGACCATTTCTAGGAGTGTCCATGTTTTCATGGAACAACTTCCCCCTGGTGCCGGAGACTGCTACCCTGCACACTGCATGGCTTTACGGGAAGAATACTCTCGGTGTACTAGCCCTTCCTCTGCCACCATTGGTGCTCTTGCCATTGTTCACAGGAGGCAGGAAGCTCCCAAGGAGTACTACCGACTGCCAGAAAGCAGCATACTTCCAAGGCTGCAATACACCTGGGTTGGAGGAATTTGGCTTTAAGTCACTTTTCATTCACAACCTTCATGAAAGTATACACTGTCAAGTGGAGATGTATTGTCAGACTAGGAACCTCAGTATGCTCGATATCAAGAGACAAGACGCAAGAGTCCTGGGGATCCAAACATCCGAGGAAGCAAACTTATCACTCAAAGGCAACGAGAGGTCTCGTGCTAAGTTTGTTTCACGTGTGGGACCCCAAGGACAACCACCCCACCAGTGAAAAAACCAACGGAAAAAGGGGGGGTGGTAAAGACTTCAGACCACCTGACCAGCAGGATAGGCGACAGAAGCAGGGGGGTAGTTAGTCTGTTCAGACCAGACTAGACTCTGTTCTCCCAGTGTCACCACATTTCCGGACAGACCAACACAATGCCAATAGATGACCCAGGAGGACTGAGAAGAGCTTACTAATCATTTGCTAACAACCACATTTCCTCTTCTACACCTATCTTCCTTTTTCTTCTTTGTTTCCATTTGTGTTCTGGTGCTTTAAGGGAAACGCTGATGTGTTGTTTGTTAAAATGTTTTAGAATAAGCTACGGACAGTTAAGAACCTTCTGCCCAAACTTTGCCTCTCTGTCAATGCCCAGACATTAGCCTCTGAACTGCTCTGAACTAAACTGAACTGAACTGAACTGAACTGTGAAATCAAAACAACTACTCTCTCGTCTCAAGGACGTGTGGCTCATACAACCGCCCGTGTTTTCTGGACACAAGGATAGTTAGGCCCTTGGGTTGCTCCTAAGTCCGTGGCCAGCACCCCACCCTTAGGACCAAGGGGGACACTGTTGGGCCTTGCCCCACATGGCCTCAAACAAAGAGAAGGCCTTTGGAGAAATCAGAAGCCTACTGGGGCTTTAGGAGTTCAAGAACAAAGGGACGAATCCAGGGCCCAAAAAGGTGTGAAAAACTGTGACTCCGGTTGACCTGCCCCCAAGATGTTCACCCGATGCCTATTGGCTGTGAGCCCAGAAGCTTCGCCAGGATCTCAATGACGTCACTCCCAGTTTGAAAGTTGTGAGACCACAAATCACGTTGCAGTCAAAGGAAGCATTAAGTTGTGGTGAGACCCCCGGTTTCACGCAACCACTGCCACAAGGGTGCAACTTTGAGAAATTTGTTGATGAAATATTTAAGCCGCTAAAATTTGAATGGTATAAATATAGAATAGAAATCTTTATACTAGATATCTTTTCCTTTATACTTATGAAATATGCTTGACAAATTAAAAACAAAATGAATTCTGGATCCACACTGGATTTTAAACAGATCAACAAAGTAAAAAGATGTTTTTTTTCCATCAAGACAGCACAAACAATCAGTTTTGTTCCTTTATTAAATGTGTTATTTTTTTTAAGATCAGTAGTGACCCAGATCAAGATATGTACTGAGCAGAACAGTTTACAGTAAAAACAAATTGACCTTGCAGCGCTCCCTGGTGGACAAACTGTGTAACAAAAACACAACCTTCAACACAACATATGTACATTGAAAAGGAAAGACTGGATCAAAAGAGCCCAGACCACTGCACACAGAGCCTCATTTTTGCGACATTTCATTACCTTGCTGAGGTTTGCTCTTATGTAGGTCTGTGCCAATTGTATTTTTCCTGACCAGTGCCAGGGCTCTGACTTTAATCTCTTTAGTTTTCAAAGAATACACAATAGGGTTGATGCAGGGTGGGAGGCAAGAGGCCAGAGACAGGCTCAGCACACGCTGGTCCCCGTTGATGACACGCAGATAAAACCCGACAGTAAAAATGGTAATGAGAGGAATGTAAAACACAGCAACAAGGATGAGATGCTCAACACAAGTGGCCAAAGCTTTCACCCGATTGTCTAAAGATTTCATCCTGAACACAGTCACCAAGATGCAGATGTAAGACAGGAGGATAAAAGAACAGGGTCCCACCAGAATCAGAACAGTGAGAGAAGAAGCTGCAGACCACTGCACTGTGAAATCATTACAGGCCAGTCTGAACACAGGCGCATAGTCACAGAAATAGCTGAACACCCTGACAGAGTTACAAAAAGACAGTCGAGTCATTATACCTGTCGCAAAGGCTGTTACTCCGAGAGCAAACAACCAAGACAGGCCAACAATACAGGACATACTCTGCAATGTGTTGATGGAGTTGTGACGCAGAGGGAAACATATTGCAATCAACCTGTCATAGGCAAGTATAGCCAGTGCATATGACTCCAATGATACAAACATATAGTAAATGTGCATCTGTACCAAACACAGGTTGAATGGAACAAAGTTATCCTTAACCAGGAATATCTTTATCATGCCTGGAATAGTACATGTGTTCAGGATCACATCAATCACTGCGAGGTTGGCCACAGCCAGAAACTTTGGAGAGTGTAAACAGCAATTAAAGACAATTATACAGATCACCAAACTATTAAAGAGCACTGTCACCATGTAAACAAACGCCAGAAAGATGAAGTAGACACTGATGAAGGGAAATGTCTCAAATCCGATGATATAGAATCCTGGAGGATGAATGATGAGAGAGTCGTTTAAAAAGGTCCTGAGAAAAGACATCTCTGCTCTCCACAGCCTGTGTGCTGGAGGACAGCCTCAGCTCTCCAGTCTAAAGAACAGGGAAATTCCAACATACGCATGATCACATCACATTTATAATATTTACGCCAGTTTGAAGAGAACATTCAAATTAAGCTGTATAAAGAATATCTTCCCAGTAAGGCAGAAATCCAGCAACTGTGGCTCACCTGATGTACTTAGAGATTGTTTAACAGCAGCTGTTAGATGCTGCATCCAAAAGCAGCAAACAGACGACTGCAGGTCTGACCTGTGTTCACATTGAAATAGTGTCCTCATTGATCTCTTGAGATAACTCTAAAGCCGTATGCATTTCCCCATTAATGACATCATCCATAATTAGCAGGGTTGTACTGTAACATTGTATGTACTCAAAACAAACATCAAATTATTGTTTTGATGACATAGTGAGTTTCAGCCTCTCACAACACTCCTTTAAAAAACATGGATTCAGTGAAGCTTATCAAAATAAAAGGAAGTCGCAGTTGCTCAGTGTAAAACTGATGGTGATAACTTTATTAATACCTCAGTGCCTCTTGTGACAACTGTTCTGTTAGTCAATTCAGAAGAGGAAGAGATTTGTACAGAATCATTATCAAATCAATATTCCCAGACTTAGATATAATGATACGTTATGATGTATAAGAACTTTTATGAAGTTTGTTTGTACAAAGTGAGCAAACAGCAATGTTTTCCTTAACAGTACATTAATCATTAAACAGGCTGTGGTTCTAAGGGGGCCCAGTTTGCTATGTCATCACCATAGTGATGCTGCTTAATGACATGTGCTGTAACAAACAAACATTTTACTGTTCAAACTTGAGACTAATTAATCTCTTTTGCACCTATTAACAAGTTAAACAATGAGAGCTTTACCAGTAAATTTCCAAACCTACGATGTGCTGCAACAGAAAGCCCAGCTTGTCTCTCTACTCCACTACCTTTTGTTGCATTAGGTGACAATTAAACAAAACATGTATTATCTTTATTTCCAACAAATAAAAAGTTTACTGAAATAGGATACCTCCTGCACTTTGGGGTCACTAGCTTCTGTTGTAGAAGTTAAGGTTTGATTTGGTGCTCTGGTTTGTGAAGTAGTAAACTGTAGGTGAATGAAATGTGATCTTGAAGTAAAACTGATCAACTTAGAAAACAAAGACACACGGGCTTACTCCAGGCACGCTCACACCGAGCCAAGGATGTTCAGTGTGCACTCCTCATTCCAGTCGTGGTCTGAGGCACCCAGTGTGTGTCCGGGGTACTCCAATTTGTTTCTTCCAATTTCTTGTATACCATAGACAGCTCACACTGGTTTCATAAATGAAACATCAGAGATTTTAAATTCTCAGTGATTCTATAATTCAACAACTAGTATCTAGCCTAAATCCTAAAATCAACTGAGATTTATTAGAGAACTGTTAGCTGCCTTTCTTTTAAATAATTTGTTGACGAAATATTTAAGCACAGCACAAACAATCAGTTTTGTTCCTACATTAAATGTGCTTGTTTATTTTTTTAATAAATATAGAATAGAAATCTTTATACCAGATATCTTTTCCTTTATACTTATGAAATATGCTTGACAAATTAAAAACAAAATGAATTCTGGATCCACACTGGATTTTAAACAGATCAACAAAGAAAAAAGATGTTTTTGTCCATCAAGACAGCACAAACAATCAGTTTTGTTCCTTTATTAAATGTGTTTGTTTATTTTTTTTAAGATCAGTAGTGACTCAGATCAAGATATGCACTGAGCAGGACAGTTTACAATAAGAACAAATTAACCTTGCGGCGCCCTCTGGTGGACAAACTGTATAATACAGACACTTCTTAAATGAATGTCCAAGACAAGATGTTGTAGCTGCTTATTCTCGTTTATTTTCCCTGAATAATTAGATTGTGTACAGTCTTCAGTGTGAGTGTGGAGTGTTGTTGTTCAGCTGGGAGCAGACTGAGTGGAGGCCGCCCGCTGCTTCCTCAGCTGTTCTTTCCGAGCGTTTTGGAAGTTCATCATGCAGTCTTTGAAAGTCTGGACCTGGCTCTGGCACAATCTCCAGTCCTGGTGTTCAGCCATGCACTCCTGCACTGCATAGTGTAGCTCAGCACAGCCAGTGCGGGATATCATCCGCTCAACAGGGTCATCCTCGTCATCCTCTTTACGGCTGCGGTCATGGGGTGAAGGGGACGCCATTCTGTTTAAATGCACAGTGCTGACTCAGTGGGTCTGCAGAGGATGACACACAACATTATTAATAAACAAGTGATAATACAGTTTAAGGGACAACCACAGTACATACTGGAGTTCCTTCAGCACACTTTTGCCCCTCCGGCCTCTGAGTCGTTGAACTTGTCTCGAAATCTCCTTCTGTATTCTCATTTTCAAGGAAAAAACATGTTTTCTTCCATGTAGAAAACAAGATTTGGAGATGTGGACATCTCTGCAGGACTACAGTATTTTGATTCTGATAATTGTTTCTTAGGTCCGATGCCAATACCAATATTTGGAAGTAAAAGAATCCTGATATTGATATATTGACCAACAGACATTTTTTTGCAATGAATAATCCCTCAAATGTGGTTATCAAACACTTATATATATATGTAAATTCATCAAGTACAGTTCAACAATTAATTATTTTTATGCATAATAATCAGAATAAACCAAGTTTTAATGTCAGCACATTTTCGGTGACAAATCCACTGATCCTGATACATCTGTGATAGAACACTTACATCAGCCAACCAATGGATTGTTTATAATTTTTCTGTTTTATTACACTTTATACCTTCATGAAAAATTGCAGCTTTTGTAGTTTGGATTAATTTCAGTGTATTGCTTGTACTTTACATTTAGGCTGTTCAGCTTTACCCGTTCACTCCAGTACATTTCAGAGGAAAAGAATTGTCCTTACTCCATTACATATGACTGAAATATAGTTATTCACAGCTCATTTGCAGTCTATGATTTTACATTCCAAATATTTGATGTGAGCAGTTATAATGAGCTCCAACTTAACCAGCTGCCAAGTGTACATTCTTACAACCCAGTATATAGCTGTGTTGCTAGTTAATATCAGACTACCGTGTTGATTTGACAAAAGAGGCAGGAAGTCACAGACTTTCACTCCGGAGACACCCAGCGGCCCCTCTCACTCAGTTTGACCCAGTGTTGGTAGCAGGAAGGCGGCTAGCTCGCCTCCCAGAGCCTCGCCTTGCGCTGGAGGCTGATTTAAAGACCATCAATAAATTACCCTACTGTTTGTTTGATTAACACAAAAACAGTGTGTCCTCATGCTGACTTGATGATATTAGTGATGATCATCATTTGAAAATACAGTACTAGACCGATTTCATGTTGCACTCTAATGTTGATTGCTAATGAGTTATGTATCTGTTAGCGATGGCTTATTTTTGTTAATAGCGTCAATCTTATGTGACCGAGTGACACAAAACCAATGCCGAATCGTGTAACTACACGGGCCACAAAAGATATATGTTTTTTAAATCGATTTTAATGCTTCTTCTATTTTATATGAATTTTTATTATGAAAATCCAACATTTCTTTTCAATAGCTTCCATCTCATGTGACCCAGTGCCTAAAAACCGTTGCCGAATTGTGTAACTACACGGGTCACAGAGGACACACGTCTTTTTAATAGATTTTACTGCTTCTTCTATTTTCCTATCTTCCTCCAAACTCTCCATTCCTCTTCATTCCGGCACAACACACACACCCCCTCAACGTGACCAAATGCTACATAAGTTAGCTAACATTATCGCGAATATTGCTAACGGCTATATTACACACATATTAGCATCACCGTCTCCTCACCTGTGTGTTCCAATGGGGTCAATCTGTTCGTCCAGACACTGACACTAAGTTTCTACAACCTGCATCACTCTGGACTTTTTATAACCAGCCACACGGTCAGCGGTCAGGCGTTAACGCGGGGGGATATATTTGAGCAGAGGACGAATGTGCAACCGTAAAATAGTTCCGACGTGCATCGGTTCCGTTGCTTAGCTAGAACGCAGCTTACAATGACACTGACTTTGCAGGGACACGCACAGTAGTTCTCTAAGAGCAGTGATGCTACAGATAACATGATGCTATTGAAAATGATTTATTGTTGTAGATTATAATAAACAACAGTATGCACAGTAGTTAAAATTAAATCCACCATAAACCTATGAAACAGTAATTTGTAACATGCATATTAACAAAGTTCATTAGTAAAACACTGGTGGTGACCATTTTTGCTGCACAATGATTACTTTTGATACTACTGCTTTTGATGTAATTTTTGATGATTACATACTTTCACCTCAGGAGGTGTTGAATGCAGGACTAGAACTTGTAACCTATTGGAGTTAGTGTTAATTTATCATTTCTAAGTAAATGATGTGAAACAACGGCAGTGATGTCATGTTATGAATAAATTGTTGCCTACACATGAATATAAGTTTACAGTATGAACAACAAGTTTTTAAAAGTTGCATAGATACATTTTGAACACAGCCCTGCTGACACAATCAAACAAACTGTGCTAATATGGGAAATAATCTGGATTTAGATAAAAAGATGGGGAAAAGCAAAAGTATAAAGGAGAGGAAGATTATTCAAAGCTTTTGTGAATAACGTGACTCCAGAATTACCCTTAGTTTATGTTCACGTAAACACAACCTTCAACACAACATATGTACACTGAAAGTGAAGGACTGGATCAAAAGAGCCCAGGCCACTACACAAATGTTCAGAGCTTCATTTTTATGACATTTCATTTACCTCTCTGAGGTTTGCTCTTATGTAGGTCTGTGCCAATTTTATTTTTCCTGACCAGTGCCAGGGCTCTGACTTTAATCTCTTTAGTTTTCAAAGAATACACAATAGGGTTGATGCAGGGTGGGAGGCAAGAGGCCAGAGACAGGCTCAGCACACGCTGGTCCGGGTCAATGAGACGCAGATAAAACCCGACAGTAAAAATGGTAATGAGAGGAATGTAAAACACAGCAACAAGGATGAGATGCTCAACACAAGTGGCCAAAGCTTTCACTCGAGTGTCTAAAGATTTCATCCTGAACACAGTCACCAAGATGCTGACGTAAGACAGGAGGATAAAAATACACGGTCCCACCAGCAGCAAGAAAGTAAGCAAAGTAGCTGCAGACCACTGCATTGTGAAATCATTACAGGCCAGTCTGAACACAGGCGCATAGTCACAGAAATAGCTGAACACCCTGACAGAGTTACAAAAAGACAATCGAGTCATTATACCTGTCGCAAATGCAATGACTCCCAGAGAAAAAGACCAAGACAGGCCAACAATACAGGACATACTCTGCAATGTGTTGATGGAGTTGTGACGCAGAGGGAAACATATTGCAATCAACCTGTCATAGGCAAGTATAGCCAGTGCATATGACTCCAAAGTCCCAAACATATAGTAGACAAACATTTGCACCAAACACAGGTTGAATGGAACAAAGTTATCCTTAACCAGGAATATCTTTATCATGCCTGGAATAGTACATGTGTTCAGGATCACATCAATCACTGCGAGGTTGGCCACAGCCAGAAACTTCGGAGAGTGTAAACAACGATTAAAGACAATTATACAGATCACCAAACTATTAAAGAGCACTGTCACCATGTAAACAAACGCCAGAAAGATGAAGTAGACACTGATGAAGGGAAATGTCTCAAATCCGATGATATAGAAGCCTGGAGGATGAATGATGTCAGAGTTGTTCGAAAAGGTCCTGAGAAAAGACATCTCTGCTCTCCACAGTCTGTGTGCTGGAGGACAGCCTCAGCTTAGAAGCTCAACAGTCTGAAAAAGAGGAAAACAATGAATCTTATCACTCATCAGTCCAATCACATACTTCAAATGAAGACATATACATTTGTGCATTTGGCATCAACCATATTAAAACCATCCTTATAGTGAATTAAAGTGTGTTATTATCATTTAATCAAACATGGAACAGAATACTTGTGACTCACCTGATACACTGATGAACGTTTGCACAGAGCGACTCCATATGATCGGACCACTGAGTGTCTGCATCCAGCGTACAGCAGAAATACCTCCTTCCTTCATCTCCTGAGACAATATTCAGCCCTCTAATTATGAATAATATGGATGAATACTACAGTAATGACTAATGAGTCTTCCAAATTACCTTTCCAACAGAACAAACATGTAATTATTGTTTTGTGATTCTAAGTAACATTGAAACATGGTCAACAAAGATCTGGGCTCTTTGCTACAACCCCCCCCCCCCCCCGTCCCACCCGCAGCCACCAGAGCAGTGATGCTCACTCTGTTGCTGAGAGGAGAGCCAGTCTGAGCCTCTGTTCTGGCTGTAGTACCGTCAGCTGCCCTTCAAAGTGCCCCCAGGAGCTGTAGATGTTAGCGGTGTCGGTCTCTGGCAAAGCAGCCGGCAGCCTGGAGCAAAATTCTGAGATTTAGAGATCACCACAGGTCTCTTTATTTGATCACAAAGACAATAAGATCATTCCCCAACCAGAAGGCCTGGGTGAGTGAAGTAGTTAGGGCTCAGAAAAGCGGTTGCAGTGCCAGAAAAGCTGCCGTTTAGTCAGGTAACAAGTAAGCATACAACACCACCTGAACAAGACTGAGAGCTGGCATCAAAACGGCCAAGAAGAGACATCAGCAGTGACACTTGATAACATTACTCCATAATGTGAGAGGCCACATTACATATTTTATGCCTTTTTAATTTTCCTCAACATGGCCTCGGCTGTGAACTCTACTCCGCCTCAAGTGTACCGGCCAGATGTGACAAAAAAGAATCCTGGCGAGAGTCTTGATAACATCCCTGACTCTTTAGTAGACAGCCATTACCGTTCCTGTACCTAAAAGGTCTGCTGTGCTGAGTCACGTCGGCCTCACCTCTGTTCTGATGAAGTGCTTGGTGAAACTGGTTCTCCGGCAGGTCAAAGATAACATCCCTGCCAGCCTGGATCCTCACCAGTACAAACCAACAAATCTACAGAGGATACTGAGATATTTGATTTCACGGTAATATGATTTAAGACCATGTTGTAATGTCAAGAATACAAATAAATATTTAAGCAACTTGAAATCAGTGAAAAACAAAGCAGTTCTCGTCATCCTCTCTGGGGTGTGATTAAAGTATCTGCATCATTCACCTCGGAGTCTTTCTAATGAACCCAGTTTAAGATTTCATCATCAGAGAACGCCGGCTAATGGCCCTTCTCATTACAAACAAACCTTCTACTATTTAAATCATCGCCTAATTAATCTCACCTGCCTCTATTAGCAGGTGGAACGGCATCATGTTTGGAGGGAAATGGACGGGAGCCCCTGTGCACGGGAGGCATTTCCCCAAGAGTGCCTCTTCTCTAAATATCAACTGAAGTTCCTGTGGACGGTGCAGCGACACATCACCGAGCTCCACCACTGTCAAGGTTATAACCACAATCTTCAAACAACTTTCACACTTAAACTTGACTGTAAGAAGTGACTCAACAACAAAATGACAAAGAACAATATTCCCTGAGAGGACTTTTATCACCAAACAGGACATTTTGACCTCAGACAAAAGACCCCTCTCCTTCCTCTTTGACTCTTGGGAGTCCAGCTAATGAGCCCTGTATGTGATGTCATTACCAGAGGATGCTGGTTAATGACTGCCTGCCTGTAACAAACAAAACTTTTACTGTTCACACTTAACCCTAATTAATCTCATCTGCATCCATTAGGAGGTTTCACACCCTTGCAACTAAAGCTGTGATGGGACTAGGTGTTCAGTGATATTAATGAGTCATTTGTGTCCAACCTCTTCTCTAAGCCCCTCAGCCCCTGCACACCGCCTTCTGAGGTGTCCTCTCTTTAATTAGCGTTCAAAGTGTGACAAACAATAGGCGCCATTCAACTTTAGATTGTGTTCGACAGTAACTTAGCTGCGTTTGTACCAGACACAAACAATATGAACAGCAGGCTCATCAGAGAACAACCTCAAGAGAGCAAACAGACTTATTTTGAAAAACTGAGGACATTTCTATTTTGATTTTGCTGTTTTCCGTCACTTTTCTTTTCATAACATTGACAAAGAAACTGTATTTGTATTAGTGCATCCCTTTGACTAACCTGGTTTCCTTTGTTATGTATATTTAATACACCGTGAAATGTTGAATTGAAGTGTTTAAAAGCCTCTGCTCCGCTCGTGTCACATTTATAACTTTCACTGGCTGCTTGTGCTGTGACGTAACAGTAATATAAATATAAGGAATGTCTGTATGTATCAACTATTGTGTTGTTTCCAAAAAGAACATCCTGTCCTAAAAATATATCAGGCAGTGTGTACAATAGAATCCTCACAATAATGGTGTCTCTCTGCTTTCAAAGCTGTCTGGAAGTCCAACAATGAAATCAATTCTTGAAAACTTTTTGTCCAGACCATTGCAAAAATAGTGTTAAAGGATTAAGGAGACGTGGAAAATGGGAACAGTTGGTGATAAGACTGAGCCAAGAGCCCAGCAGGGTCCACGAGAACAGAACAGATATGAGCTGCTGTCAGCTGTTCTGTGGAATGCAGTTTACAAGCTGTGAAAAGATTTATTGTCAGAAAAACACAACAGAAAATCATAAGCTGCAAAGGCTGTGTACTCATTTTAAAAGCAGCTTATTTGAAACAACGCCACACCACAATGAGACCTCAAGATTTTGCATATAAATTGTCCAAATTACGAGACAGTACCCATGAGGAGCAGTCTTAATTCTTCTTCAGCTCAAATGTTAACCCCACACTGAATGAAGGAACTGTGCCAAACTGCAGTTTTCAACAACTAAAAACAGGTGGCTGTTTAAATCAACAGTAGCTATTTGATGTCTGTCAGCCATTTTTCAACTCCCACCCCTCTTTTCGTAATGAACGAGAGAAAAGTTTAATTAGACGAAGGGTTTGAGAGTCGAGGCTTTGTTTGTTTGCAGGCAAGGTCGTTAAGCATCGCTCCCCGGTGATGCCGTCGCAATCGGGACTCATTAGCGAGGCTTCAAGAGGCACAATCCTTTTGTCTTGGGTCATCACGTCCTTCTTGATAATGAAATGAATGTAAGTTGTAAATTCCAAGGGGAATCTCATCAAAGTGTCAAGGCAGTAAATAATGAAATGATTACTGTCCACTGGGCTCTCTGCTATGTAACCGTCTGTGCTCAGTTCAGCCCATGTCTGAATAGTGCACCGACCTTGGCTTGACTTTTTAAACCATAACAAATGCTGACATGATGATTCATACCAGGAGGGATCTTATGAAGCTGGGTTGTGCTTTGATTTATGTAGGTTATTGGGTAAAAATAGATGAATGAACTACAGACTCCTGATAAGGCTGGATTACAGCCTTGACCTCCTTGAATTGATATTGGCAGTGAGAAGAGCTCCGACAGTGGATTAACAGATTCAGGACCATGGACAGTAACAGGAGAGATTTAAAAAAGACATGCACGTACTCTTTCACAAAATATAATATTTAACTTTTTTTTTAACTGTGTTTAACAAACTTCTCCTGCTGTTAATTGGCAGGATCTGTGATTTATGGCTGCACCTAAACCTCCGGATCTACAGTTCTTTCATCCTGACGTTGATTTATGATTCTTTTCATTCCAAGGATGATGGATATCAAACGAGCACTTGTGTTCTGCTCTGTGAAACTGATGGTTGAAACTTTAGATATAATTAAATTTACTCTGGGGACATGACAGCCCGACACAGTTGGCACCAAGTTTTGTGACCACCCTACCACAGTCAGCTTCAGCACTAACAGCAGCACTCGCAATGCTGCATTCATGGTCTTTATAGAGATTAAACATAGACATTCACTGCTGGCCTCTGGAAAAAAAACAAGAATGGCACTCAGCAGAAACAGTAGCTGTTACTAATCACATAATTAAAGGCTGTGTTTAGGTACATAGTGTTAATTAAAGGCACCTGTGTTTACCTACTATTTCATGTCAGAATAGCTGCTGTTACAACATGGATTAACAGGATTTAGGGACCATTTTCTATATTAACAATACAATGTTGTGTTTCAGTTTCGGCCCTCAAAGGGAAAAAGTTTGTGCTCTGATCATTTGAATCAGGTGTGTTGGAGCTGGTAAACATCTGCACAGGACAGGAGACCATCGAGGAGCCTAAAATAAGAACGACAGCTGTATTGAAGTCGGTGGGAGATGCATGTAGAAACACACTGAAACCCAACAAATCTATGTCACATGACCTCTGATGAAGCAATGCCTCCAGAAAATGAAAGAACACACTTCATCAGAGAGATCATGCTACAGAAAAGTTCATATCTGATACTTGAAGAAATAATGCCTAAAATAACTGAATTCAAATGATCCATTCAACACCTTTTAATAATGTTCATGTAACCAAAAAACTAGGAGGGCTGAGCAGATTGTGGCCACAGGAGGGCAGTAGTTGACAGTTTAAAGATTTTACCAGTGAAACCCAAGAAGGGTGCAAAAAGTTAGTATTCACTCAGATGCACATGTATATAAAAAGGTTGTATATAATTCTTGAGCTGTATGCATCTCTTTAACATTTTAGGCTGTTCAGGTTCCAGGATTATTCAGCATTTTGCTCGAATTAATAAAGTTTGTCAGGTCTTGGGTCACATGAAACCATCCAGATGCAGCTGCAGAATTTGCAGGTTTTAACAGGACTTTTCTGATGAATTTGTCAAATTCAAACATAAATGGGATACAAAAAAATCAAAGTATGTTACTGTGCTGGTGTGTCCTGTGGTTCAGGCTGAACTCCAGGTTGTTACAGCAGCTCGTACTGAGAGGAGAAAGCTCTTTGAATGCTCAGGAGGTGACGGACAGGTTGTCAGAGCAGATGCTATTTTCTCTGAGGGAGCGGGCCGATGTTACATCGCTCAGACGATCGGCAGCTACTCTTGACTGAAGGACAGCATGAAATATTCAAAGTGCTGAGATGGCACTTTTTCTTTTTTCTCACAGCCATTTGAATGAGGAGCTGCCCGTCAAGGATTCGTGCTGCACAGACAGACTGGCTGGCAGCTAATTAGCAGAGCTGCAGTCTTTGGTGGTGTGATTGATGTGAATGGGATTTAATGGGCACTAAACGCTTAGTAATTAAGATGAATAATTGTTATAAGGCATTGAAGTGCTTTCTTATCATTTTTTAAAGACGTGCCTCAGTGGTTTCAAAAACAAACATCGCATTGAAAAATGTTTGCGTGTTGCTGTAATTAAAACGAAGCCACGGGGGGCGTTTTTCTCAGAAAGTGAGTTAAAGATTTACAATGTAAGCAAGAAATGAGAGCAGTTTTTTTAATATACAGTATATAGAGTTTGATTCTGTTAAAACCAAAAGGCAGATCTGCAAAAGCCAAGACAGCACCGACTGACATCAGAGCAGATCAGATTTACTCTTCATCTGTATTCATAAAAAATCATCAGCAGGGAATAGATTAATGATGGGCTGCAACAGAAGATTATCTCCATTGTTGTTTAATCTGTGGATTTTATTTGCCCATTTTAATTAGTAATTAATGGTGAAAGTGTCTTTTAAAGCCCAAAATGATGTCATCAAATATCTTGTTATGTCAATGGGAGTAAAAATGATTCAAAAGCATAGGTGTGTTTTGTGCTGAGGTCATGTCCTCGCCACATTTCAAATTCTGCTGAAAATGTTCTGGAAAATAGCTTGAACACTTTTATAATCCGCTGGAGTTGAAACTCACTTCTGCTGGTGCGAAATTATGACAAATTTCTAGCCCAGGACCGAACAGAGCCCGGTACATCACAGTGAGGCTCAACAACAGCCGACAACATGTGCAGGAAAACCGTTTATTGGTTATTAGATAATAGAAATCTTCAGCATATACTGTAAAATCTGAACTTAATAGATTAAATGGACTGATGAAATAAGTTGGATAGTCCAATAAGGTCTGCACAGAATATAAAGATCAGTGAATCTTTCAGCGTCTCCTCCATCTTTCCTCTTGGATATTGTGCAGTTTGGTGTGCATGTGTTTACTGGGACTGAATAACGTGTGGCGAGTGTGTTGAACTGATCCACTCTGACCTCATACTGACAATCATTACATTGCCCAAAATTGCATTTGCTTAGGACATTTACATTTTTCTCTTTCTGTCTTTTTGTGCCCTTCACTCTCTTGTTTGATGTAGCAGCTCTGGTGTCTACGGATTTACAAGATATCATGCAGGTTTCAAACTGAGACATATCTTACATCTTATTATTCATTCACAATTTGATGGAGTGATTAGCGGTTCTCCTTGAGAGGACAGCCCAGCTGGTGAAGGCTGCAAGGCAGCTGCTGTAAAAACTGCTGTGAGGTTTTTATGAAATATTAGCGCTGTGAGGTCGCAGGGAAGTTTGTGTCTGGTGCATAAAGAAGCAGCCGTGGTAGGATTTTTGAGTTATCACCTCTGGGAGATTAGAGCTGCACGATGTGTCACAAACAATATTATTTTGACGGATGTTAAGATTTCGAGATGATGCGCAATTAGTGAATGATCATCATATTTTGATTGAGAAAACTTTTAAAGTCACGAAGAAGAGACTTTTTTTCATGTTTTCTTACAACTTTGTAGAACAACCTTTATGTGACAGAGCATCTCTGCAGCGCCACAGTTCTTTATTATAAGGCTGTTCTGTCACACATGTCACACGAATGCTGCCTCTATAATTTGGATATTGCACTTGGCCATGTTCAGAGTGTCTCACTTGGATCACTTCCGTGGCTCCTGGGTTATATCTAGTGCCTCAGCTTCACCTTTCCAATCACTCCTCAGACCAGGGACGTGAAGAATATTAATGATTCGTGTTAATCGATCCATCTGATCCAAGACGAGCACCTGTGCCCTCGCTGGAAAGAACTTGATTGAAATTAGCGTGTGAAATCCAACAAATTAATGTTTGTCCTCCAGTGAGAGGCTGAGGTCAGGACTCTCTCTCTGTCTCGCTCTGGTTCTCCTCCATAAGCTCATCACACACACTGACTATTTCCTCTCAGGAACTTAGAGGCGAGTCAGCAGGTTTAATTAGTGTATAGATTTTAGACGTCTTGTGCAACTTGTTAACATGGAATCTGTTCTCCTGGTCAAAGGCTAATCGACCAGCCAGCTGTGTTTACACACACACACACACACACACACACACACACACACACACAAGGTCCAGGAGGAATTAAAAACTGAGGCTGGGACTGCAGTCGTCCTCTTTATTACCTCACATGGACCTGATCAAAACCAACCTGACCTTTGAGCTCAGAGTCCCGACAGAAGTTCACAGTATCAGACCTCGGTGCGTTGGTTCCCATGATTGGTAATTACCCTGCAGAGTCGTCAGAAAATGGAATATTGAGTGAGTCGTGCAGGTGTAATCTGGGATTGATGCTTTATTTCATAATTATCTCCCCGACTCAGAGGAAGCTGATCGTCCTATGCGTGAGTTTTGGATGTCAAAGAAATAAAATGATGACGCGCCGGGTTTAAAGTACTCCCCCATGAGGATGCATTTATCACCGACAGGACACGCTGACCTCAGACCAAAGGACTCTGACTCCTGGGAGTCTTTCTAATGAGCTCCCTTTATGATGACATTACCACCAGTTAACGACCTCGTCAATAACAAACAAACCTTTTACTCTTCGAATCTAAGTTTAATTAATCTCATAAGAACTTGTCAGGCGCCACAAGCCTCCACCGGAAAGAAGTAATGAGGAAAAGTTGGTCTGGAAAACTGACACTTAATTTAAAGCGAGCGTGGTGATTGTCAGCGCTGTGTACGTCTCAGTGGTGGTTTAACGAGCCTTCGCCGGCTTCCTCTCAGCTCGTCCTCTTCAGGGAATCCCCATCATCGCCTTAAGTGACGTTTCAATCCTCTGAAATCTGAAGTTTGCTCTCAAGTCGAGGGCTTCTGTGCAGGCAACCCTTGATGTGAAAGTTACACATCTGAAATAATGTTTTCCTTAATTTTGGTTTTGATTAATCTCGATAATTAGGTCTTCTACCGCTTCTCTTTCACTCGAACACATGCAGTATTATCAGTGCAGAGGAGAAGTAAAAAAGCAATGTCAAACCATTCACTCCTCTGCTGATCCCTTTTTTTCATTAATGTTAACAGCTTCTGTTTCATTCTGAGGGTAACAATGAAGCTGAGCTGCAATATATTCCCGACTCCTGGGACTTCTGGGACATCGTGGGGCTAAAAATGTACGTTTCAGAGTAACAGACTGCCCTTCGAGATGCAGGAGAAGGTTCTGCTTGCTGGTCTTTGTAGGACGGTGGTAGCAGAGGAGGGAAACAGAAAATCAGATTAGTTTCCAGCTCTTGTCAAACCCTGCAGGCGTATATATGAGCACAAGTAATTGTTTTCTATATATTCTCTTAACCTGTTCATGATTAACGACTGAAATAATGCTCCATGCAGCTCGTCCAGAATAATTTATGTCTGTGGAAGCCCAACGATCACAACGCAATTTAAAAGATAGAGATGATACATACTAAATGCACCGTCAAGGTCATGCACCCACTTCAGACGGAGGAAGTACTTTTAGCGCAGCAGCGTCGGTGACGTCTTTTGAAATCATTTGGAGACTTGGATCACAACGTAGGAGCTGCATGGAGCCATTTTATCATTTAAATCATTTTTAAAAACACCAATAAATCACAAAAGCAAGTTTAATGTTCATTCGACATGCTCAATATCACATTTACACTGGCTCAAAAATACATACTGGAATAGAAGTTCAACACATAACGCTCCTTGGTTTCATACTAGACATTATTCACATGTGGTTACTGATTATATAATTTAGAAATAAAAACACTTAAAGTATTTGTGCTTAAAGTGAAACTCTCGCCAAATTGCAACCTAGGCTTTTTTTGTGAATGTACCTGAGTCAAACCTTCATGTAAAAGCATAATTACGATGAAAGAGGCACTTTTAAGATTTACTGTATTTTTGATTTTCGGGTCAAGCTCATTTTCAGTGAGAGCATCAAAATCTCTATTTTTAAAACCGTAAGAAGGCTCGACACAACATGAAACTTTGCTGGTAGTATCACCAGGGTCTCTACACATGAACACCAGCACTGAGAACATTGTTTGTGTACACAGACTTTACTAAAATAAAGTTTTTGAAGAACTCACATTAGCAGTAGCTTGTTCCTCCAGCTGCTGTCCTACCAGCCGAGAAATATCGATTTCTGAATGCGACATGACATGGATTTGAGTTGAAAATTATCTTGACCCGAAAATGAAAATATAGTCAATCTTAAAGTGCCTCTTTCATGGTAATCATGCTTTTACATGAAGGTTTGACTCGGGTACATTCACAAAAAAAAGCCTAGGTTGCATTTTGGCAAGTTTCGCTTTAACTCGACTAGTGAGGATGTTTTAAAATTCCAAATTATTTTAAACATTAACACTCTTCTCCTTTGCTTTGTTTCAAACAGCAGCGGAGGTGTGTCCAGCAATCAATTCCCAGTAATCAGTCTTATTTCCATATATCACATCAGGAATGTCTAACATTCTGCTTCCCGTCTCACCTGGACAGGCAACATTTACTCAGTACATTAGGTAACGTGCACCCTCCGTCTGACACAGCTCGTGATGCGTGATGTGTAAAGGTAACCGTCTTCAGTCGGCGGCTGATGGGCTGAGACACATTAGACTCTCAGACACATCATCGTGGTGAGAGTGTCCCTGCGGATGACATTTACAAAGTGATCTGAGGTTCAGATGTCTTTGAATCCTCTGACAGCAGCAGCCGTTCGACAGTAAAGATAATATTTCTCCCCTGGTTGAGTTTTGACCACACAGACACTCGCATATAGAGCAAGACGATGACTCATCGCTTTGCATGAGGCAAGGACATTTTGTGCCTGGACTAAAGAACTCTAATGAATCTTTTTCTCTGCTTTCTCTTTCTTTATCTCTCCTCTTGCGTCCTTCCCTTCCGTTGGGCTCAGCTTAAACCCTGTCCCCACGTCCTTACAAAGTCACTCAACTGGATAAAGTCATTTACCTGGATGAAGAGGAGCGGGAGAGGGGAATAGACAGAGAGAGGGAGGGCAGAGCGGATGTCTTTGACAGGCGCTGTGTCTGCGAGGAGAATGTGGCAAAATGGAGACAGAACAAAGAAACGGAGCAATGCTGAGTGGAGCGGTGAAGCCCGAATATGTAGAACAGGCAGTCAGTTCTGTCTTGTTGACCTACAACAGAACATCCTGTTGTTTCTACCCCTTTATTTATGTTCCAGAATCCCAGAAAAAAGAGGAAGCTGATGGTTGATGAGAGAATTAGTCGGCAGCATTGTAAACAGTCCCATTGTTTGAGACGTGCTGTCTTTCTTTGTTCTGGGCAGATTTTCAGAATCCTTCCCGACTAACTGCAGTGGATTCAGATCAGATGTGTGCAGGTGGAGGAGGAGACGGACTCCTGATTGAGGAGTAGATGCAGCGTGGGGCAATTCACTTCCAGCCAATCAGCGCGTGACGTCACCCGTTTCTGAAGGCTTAAAACAGGTGGGAATGACACCCATGTGGTTCTCACCCTTGTTCTGAATCTGTTCCTGACTCACTTGCTGTGTCTCAGTTCAGGGTCTGCATCCTCTGAAGGACCCGGCTTTTGTGGTCTTCGAAGGCGAGTCCTTCAGAGACCTTGTTACCCGCATCAGCTGTTGTTAAATCAAAAGGTCTAGCTTTTGCAGCATTTCCTGGTTGCGTCACCAGATGTTTTACCCTTATGTCCCGATTTCTGCCGCCCAGGCCCGCAAAAGTGACGATCTACGTCACGCGATGTCGCCATTTTCTTTCTTTCTTTTTTCTTTTTTCAGGTGTGCAAAGAATCTTGGGATATGTGAGGCCACGAAGAATCATAGTGGTGCATCCTCCAAAAACAGGGAAAAGAAGGAGCATTTGTGGGCTGCATTTGGAGGAGCCTTCAAATTGGGACAACCTGCGCGCAGCGTTTTGATGTAAGTGGCCTTCAAATGCTCCTTCGAAGGATACAGACCCTGAACTGAAACACAGCAACTGAGAACCTCATCCCCTGCCAGCCAGAGATTCTGGTCTGTTTAGGCCCGCTAGTGTTCTCTCGTCTTCCACCCTCCACATCATTCTAGTGAGGAAACTGTTTATTCCTGAAACCCGAAGCTCCTACACACCGTCAGTTTGACATTTTATCTCCCTGGGAGCTTGGAGAAGCACATTTGTTTATTGGTTTATTGTCCACGTTGCAGACATTTGGCATTCCCCCTAGATTTACATGTTTCTGTTTATAGTGTTTATACAGCGTGAAGTCTGAGAAGATGGCAGCAAAGACAAGATAGTTAAATATCTGCTTCAGACTGTACAGCAGTGGCCATCTAATTAAACCCACGGTGAACATTTGCTTATATCAGACATTGAAACAAGGATCATGTAAACAGAGACAAAGTGTTTCGTGTGTTTGTGTCCAGATGTTAAATACAAAGCGTCACCATTAATCCGAGCACGATCCGCACTTTTTGTTTTCACTCTTTCTCCGTCTTCATGAGTTAAACGTCAGCCTGCACTCTCTCTGTTTGATGGCAGCACTCGTTTTATTTGAACATTAAACGTTGCTTTACAGTCAGTTAGTGTCTCGACTCATTTCCAAGATGACTAAAGAGTTACACCCAACAAATGCTTTTGACACGTGCCACATTACGGTACAGCCTCGTTGCTGACATTTGTAGGAGGTTGTAAATCAAAAGTGGACGATTCCAATGAACCCATTAATGACGGTAACGAGCTTAAACAGTTTTTTTTCTGTTGGAGCTGGAAACAAACTTTGGAAACTGTCGACTTCACATGACAGGATCAAAATGTTGACTCTACATATTCATCATGCCTGAATTATTTTTCTTTTTGACACACAGTAAGTGTAGCATTCATCTTACATGCTAAATACAAGATTAACTCTGGCTCAAAGCACAAACTATGGAAAATGAAGTTCTTGTTTTTTTAGATAAATCCATATCTGGATCATACTATATTTAATCATAAGTCACCAGGGTTACTTATTTTATAATTTCTTTAAAAATGACTACAAAAAAAAACCTTGTGAAAATTCTGGTTCCTATAATCCTTTGTGACTACTAACAGAAAAAAGGATGTGAAGAGGAAGTTGTGTGATCGCCTCACACTTGGATTGATTTAAAACATTTCTGGACTTTTGCTTAGTTCAGTTTGGAAAAAAACCAAACCATTAAGGGGTTATAAACTCCGAACAGATACATCTTAAAAACTTTGGTGACGCTGACGTTTCATCCAGCACCATCATCTGTATCAGATATCTACAAATCTACCATGATCACCATCAGTCTCAGCAGCCTTAGCTTAGCTCAACTTTTTCACATCTTGTTTTGTGATGTTCTTTCTTTCTTCTTTTCTTTCTCACGTTGTAGACACCTTCTCTGACTCGTCCTCCAAGCTCTCCTCCTGCACACAGGTGGGCGTCACACTCGTTCTCTTGATGGATGTCTTTGCTGGTTATGGAGGTGCGCGTGTTGAACATGCATGTATCCTCGAGCGCTCCCTTCCATACGATTACATGCATCTCCTGTGGCTCCGTATACAACATGACAGTGTGTGGTTATGTGGTCGTGTCACCTGATATAACAAGTGACAACCAGTTGCATTTTGATGTCACTGTTAGATAAAGACAGCTCCTACACTGCTGACATGGTGAAAAACTCCCATGAAGAGCACAGGAAAAATACATGACTACACCATCTATCCATCTATCTGTCTGTCCATCTGTAACAACTGTATATCACTGCGACTGGATCTGATTGATTTCTTGCCTCTTTGTCTTAAATCTGCTGTATCAGGAGCACCCATCAGCTCAGTTGGTAGAGCTGGCGTCCCATGTGCAGAGGCTTTGTCCTTACTTAAGTGGGCCTGGGTTCGAGTCTCCGCGCCCCCTCCCATCCCTCTCATCCTGCCTCCTGTCATCTCTGAAGCTGTTCTATCATTATCTGCTGTGTCGGCCACATTCATTGTGATTTCCAGGCGAATGACAGCACATGCAGGTGAACTGACTCAGAGTCTGGATGCTGAAACTTGTCTACGTCACACAGTCTTTGTGAAAACTCCTGATGGTTCAGGTTTCCACTTTCATCTGCACACATGCCTTTTAAATAAATGTGCTCACACACACAAACACACACACACACACACACTCCTCTCCTGCCTTTTTATGCTTGACCTTGGTTCCAAAATCGCTGTGACGATAACAGACCTTTGGCTGAGAGGGTTGATGAGCTCCGAGCTGCAGAGAGATACTGACTTTGCAGGTCGATCATCGCTCTGTGCGGTTTATTAGTCTCGGTGCTGATGAGATTAACGCTGCCATGCCTTTCTGTGTTACTCTATCTCTCCACGCAGACCTCGGCCAGCCTCGCACTCCTCGGTGGTTTAAAAAAGAAACCGATGAGACGGTCGAAAACCTTTTTTCCCTGATGAGCCAGACGCCGCCCTGCAGGTGCACTCACACCTGATTCTGGCAAATTCTGCAAAACTTTTCAAACATGCACACAGACGAGGGAACGTTTCCTCTGCGCTGCGCGGAGTCAACATTTCCTGACAGTGACGATAAAAGGCAGCGACGTGAAGAACACCGCCAACTCACCGTGGTTTTTTTTTTTTCTTTTTATTCGACCTTTTTATTCATGTTTTGGTTGGTTTTTCTACGCCTACAACAATCACATGCATGGTTAGATTCTGTCTCTTCCTCTTCTGCCCCCCGTTGCTGACGAGCTGACCTTCTGCTCAGATGATACACGTGTGTTATTTTAAAGGATCAAAGGCTGCTAGTGGAGACAAGGTGGAGTAACTTATGCCATGTGGTCAGTCGATGATGAAACATGACAGTCCACCTTGCAGGAACATGGCACTCTCCTCGGCAGCTGCAGCCTCCCTCTCCTCTGCTGCAGGTTCCTTTGCATTGTGCACTCCCTCCTCCAGGAGATTATAAAGCAGCATCACCTTGTGTTCCCTGCAGGGTTTCCTGAATGCAGACTTTTACTTTGCAGGGAGCTGCAGCCTCAGTAATCACACTGATTCACCTTCTCATTCCAACTTTTCTAATCACACATTCAGCAGCTTCTCTGTATGTATTTGTCACTTGGTTAATAAGGTAAATAATACTAAGTTACTCTGACATGATGCATGAAAAGCATTCGAGACACTTATATACATTATGTACAGTAATAATCTCACAGTCAGGGAAGTGTGTTTGGCTCTGTGCATGAGTGCTGTCCGTTTACCAGAACATGATGACAGTGGTTTATAAAAGTGCGTCCACACAGCTGAGTCCTGATGTGTCAGCCTCACACAGCCACGTTGGCCAGTCTCGGGTCTGAGTCCTGCTCGTAGCGGTAGTGATAGACCTCCATCTGGTCCCGGCACGCCTCTCTGATGTTGTTGAGCCACCGCTTGATGCCTCCTCGGTTCAGGTACAGCACCATGAGGAACACCACCCCGATCAGAGCCAAGACAATACCGAGGAACACGTACGAGACCGCCTCCAGGTTCTCGGTCATACAATCCACGTCCTCCCCCCGGAGCCTCTCCACGGGGACCCCCCTCTTGGCCTCCGGCTCGGCGCACAGGAGTTGCCCTGCGTCCGGACACTGGGACGAGTTCTTCAACCAGTAGTAAAACGCCTCCAGCTCACAGCCGCACCTGAACGGGTTCAGAGACAGGTACACGCGGATGCGCCTTTGCTGGTAGAAGCTGGTGACGTTTTCCCTCCCGATGCTCTCTATGGAGTTATTGACCAGCACCAACGCGTGCAGATTATAGAAATTGAAGTTTACCAGGGGTATAGACCGCAGATTGTTTCCCGCCAACTCCAGCCGGTGCAGGTTGCGCAAACTTTCCGCGCTGAGCGCGCCGGGCAGCTGCGCTGCGGCCGGAGGCAGCAGAGAGTCGTTCAGGTAGAGAGAGCGCAGCTCCAGCAGCCCGTGGAAAGCCCGGGCCGAGATAAACTCCAGCTGATTGTGGCTCAGGTCCAGCAGGTGCAGCTTGGGGAGCCCCAGGAAGGCGTAGGGCTCGATGGTCTGTATCCCGTTGTAGGACAGTGAGAGGGTTGTCATGTCCGACTCTGTGCCGTTGCTCATGAACGCGCCGCGCTGTAAAGTTGAGATGTTGCTCCCCTTGAGTATCAAGGTGGACGTCCACTCCGGGATGTCTCCCGGCACCTCACCGTCCTCCCCATCCCCGCAGATCACCGTCCCGGAGTCTCTGGCACAGACGCAGGACGACGGGCAGGGACCCTCCGTCCTGACGGGCGAGGACAGCAGACACACCACCACTGCGTAACACACACACTGGTTCCACACAGAGAAGAGACACTTTGACCCGTCCGCGCTGTGAAACATCCACATCTTCTCCGCCCTGCGTGTTTCAGTCTCACGGCTGCTCTCCTGCAGGCTCCGACGCGCCTCTGCTGTGGACTCCTGCGGTCCTGCGGTCCTCTCAGGCAGCTGAAGTGGACTCAGCCCGGCGCCGCTCACTGTGAACCATCAGGGCGGAGAGAGACGCGCTGTCCTCGGGCATCCCGGCGCTGTTCGTGCGTCCTCGCGTTGGAGGAGAAGATGAGTTCTGCTGCGGGATTCTTTCAAGCTGCAGATCTGAGCTCCCGTGGTGGTGTTTCTGACGGCTGTCACTGAGAGAGAGAGAGGGAGAGAGAGGGGAGAGAGACAGATGGACAGAGAGAGAGAGAGAGAGGGAGTCCCAAGACATCCTAATCTACAGCTTTAATTTTTAAAAGGGGGCATTTAATACTGACCTATATTTACACATGATGTTGATGCTCAGGATGCCTGGAAACCTTCTCTGATGAAACCCAGTTGTCCCCAAAATGAGCTCATTTGTACTGACATGATGATTTTAAAAAAGGCACTGTAGAATTATAATAGTTACAGTGTTAATGAGGTAATGATACAAACTCTCAAAAATACTTATTTTTTCCCCCCGTAAGTGAATAAACAAGAACACAGAACACTGTGTAAAGCTGGAGATGGTGGCAGGGTCCGCCTCTGTAAACCAAGTAAAACAATCTGAGATTGTGGTGTTCTTTAAAGGTCAATGGAGTCAACGAAGATCGAGAGCAACTAGATGTGTTTCAGTTTCTTGGAGATGCTTCACTTCTTCATCCGAGAGGCTTCCAGGAAGTGAAGCGTCTCCAAGAAACTGAAACACATCTGGTTGTCTACGATACAGCGCTTAGATTTGCCACGACCCGGATGACTGAGAACCTTCTTCAACATGTCAGTGAAGATCTTTCTCTTCTGATTTAAGTTTCTTCCCCAAAGCTACACAGTGAACCGGGTCAGAAGAGGGCGCCCCGGTCGCCCTTCCACTGGACGATATGTGTCGATGTGCCCACTGGTGCCACTGGCGTAGATTACGGCCATCCAACAGCTATTGGATGGATTGCATGTTGCACTTTGCACAGACTGTCATGGTCCCCTGAGGATAACTGACTCTGGTGATCCCCCACCTCACGTTTGTGGCCTCAGCGTCAAAAATCCCAACGATTCATTCCTAAAAACTGAAGACGGTTTGTTTCTTTTGTCCGTCAGAGGAAGAGAGAGTGACTTTATGACTTGTTCACTTTCCTCTCCGTGCTGCCACTGTTCTGTCGCTACAGCCCTTGATTTACGCAGCATCTTGTGTTCGCTGCAAATCAGCGGCTGTAATTATGTGTGGGCAGTGGAGCCTGTTTAATGGGGCCTCGCTCGAGAAAACTCACTTTCGGGGGAGCCGGTCACGCTCTCCACGTCTACAGTATGGAGTTGGCAAACAAATCAATAAGCTTGAATACACAAAGCCGAGATTTGCATGAGGCGCGCGGAACAGGATCCGTCGTAACTCGACTGGAAACGAGGAGATGAAACGGACGAGTTTTACATTTAAGACTGGAAGTAATGAGGGTGGATGAGTTTTGTTCTAATTAGGCAGGGTGGCTCGAAGGGGGCATGGTGCAGCGCAGCTTTTATCTCATGTGGAAACCGTGACGGTATCTCTGGCGTTATCACACAAACAGAGATAATTCTGCTGAAGGCGCAGATAATGTTCAGTTTAATGAAGTATATAAGTGGTCAGCAAGAAGTCCAGAGTAAGAGAGAGAGGTAGAGGTTACGAAAAAACTTTTGATGTGCTGCGTTCAAAAGGAAGCAAGAACAGAAGTCGCCCACAAATGCAGTGATGAGAGGGAGGAGAGAACAAAAGAGGAAGAGGCTTTAGATGTTTTCCAACCGACAGCAGATGCAGCACGAGCCGACGAGGAAACAGAAACAAAGAAGAAGTCAGAGAAGGGCGAGAGGTGCTGCACCACGGACAGAGCGGTGCAGAAGAAAGGAAAAGGAAGAAAGTCAAGACAGAAAGAGAATCTGCACCATGAGGAGAGAAGCACTACTGGAAATAAAAGACTAAGGGAAAGAAGTGTTCCTCGTTGTCTTGTTTAAGAGACACAATGAGCACAACTGTTCTTTTTATTGTGTGTGTGTGTGTGTGTGTGTGTGTGTGTGTGTGTGTGTGTGTGTGTGTGTGTGTGTGTGTGAGACAAAGGGCATCAATCCATGATGCTGTGTGTGTGCACCGTCCCGATAAACCAATTTTTTTCATTTTTTTATCTGCAATCTGACTTTAAGTGTCAGCTTTTTTTCTCAGTTATCTCCAGACTTTCACTGAACCGCACAGAGGAGGAGAGAGTTCCATGTGTGACCGGCTTATTTAGTCAAAATATTCATTCATTTGTGCACTGACATGGTAATCCGCTGTCCGTCATACTTAGTGAACTCACAGTAGGTTAGCAGACTCAGTGTACAGACAAAGATCTGTGAAGAGATTCAGTTGAGATGACGTTGACTGAGATTCACACACACACTGTCTGGTGCCTGTATGCTTGTCTCACAGCTGTAAATGTACCACGAAGCCCCTAAAAATTACATCCCTGTTGCCTTTTTTTCCATCTTTTCTGAAATCAGTAGCCACTAGCTAACAGCTAATACAGCATCCACACGTTTGGCTTCACAATTTCCACTAGATTTTGGTACCTGTCTGCAGGGATCTGTAACCCGTTAAAGTGATGTTGGGAAGTGAACGGATGTTTGATGGTAGAAGTCTCAGTTCAGGAGGTCAGGTCAATTCCTCCACGCCAAACTGGTAAAAACATTTATTTTTGGACATTTGTGCATTTTATTTTTTAGTGACACAGCCTGTGGACATTAGCTGCACACTGCTGGATGAGCTGTACAGGTGATCTGGTTCGTGCATATTTTATGTTGATGAATGAAAGAAACTTCTGCAGACTGCTGCCACAAATATGGAAAGACGGGTCCATATAATATTAGTGCTATAGTGTAAAGACAGTATGTTGATGATTGTTCCAGTGCTGTAGAACCAGAACTGACTCAATATTCTCTTGTTATATTAAAGTGGCAAAGGAACAGATTTGAGACTTCCAGCAAGAAAGCAAATAACGACAAACTATTTTCTGAAAGGACCCACAGAGGACGTTTGTTTGGATTTAACAGGGCCGGTGGCACTCGGGAGTCTTGAGCTGATTGCACTTTGCTGTCATGCCCAAGAGCACTAAATCTGGAACGGGCGCACAGAAACGGCTTCGGTGGGGGGTGTAAATATAGACTCCGGGAGACGGAGAGGACGGAGAGAGACAGGAAGACAAGAAGAGATTGAGAGTGATGGCGAGCGGCTTCACTGCTGGAGCCCCCGATAAGCACAACAGGCTGTATTAACGTCAGGTTGTTTTGCCGATGAACGCATATGTGACAGTATTTCTTCCTCCGAACACACAAGGACATCTGCTCAGTCCGCCTCTGCTCCTCTCAGGACCCTCCGCCTGCTCCACAGGTGTCTGCGCTATCTGCCGCTGCACAGTGCTGATTTAGTGGCGGCTGCTATTCACAGGCCGTTGCTGGGATATTGTTATGGTGCCCTCCGCCTGGCCTCTAACTTGACACTGAACCTCGTAATTGATTTACCCAAGGCTGCCCATGCCTATCTCCTGACTACAGTGTGTGTGTGTGTGTGTGTGTGTGTGTGTGTGTGTGTGTGTGTGTGTTGTGAACTTGTGGGTGACCAGGTGCCAACAACCTTGGCAGGCTAGTTTTCCTCCTACCTGCAGGTGTGTCTTTGGCGCACATGCTGAATTAGCGGCTGCATACTGTTATTTATATCTGTACATGTGCTCGATTATATTCTGTGTGTGCTGTTATATCCACCAGCACGTCGCTGCTGCAGTTCACTCACATTTTGGTTCCCTCCTTCGTCCTCGCTGCGTCATTCGTCATTCGCTCACCTTGTTTTTTAACAGCCAGCCTGGTCCGTCCTTCATCCTCCGTCCAGCTGGTGCATGACTGACACATGCTGGACTTACTCATGATTAAATATGATCGAGTATCTTACTCAAGGACACGTTCATACCTGCTGTATGCCACGCAGGAGTCAAGGCCTGAAGATATCGCTTGCACAAAAATAGTCTGTACAGTAGATGTCGATCAGCTGTCATGACTAAACAAAATGTGTCAGTAATCACGTTTCTGATGAGTTACTGTGACCATCAGTGTCTCGGCTCCTGACTCCAGCTTTGCCATAAGGGACAGCAATAAGCTTGAATGTCATTAGAACAATGGAGTATTATAAAAGTCCACAGCCACTACAGTTATCAGGAAGTTAGAAAGCTTTTTTTTTGTTACTGGGCTGCAAACATGTTTATCCCTGTTGTAATATTATGGGGGTTTGAAGGAGACTGACTCACTCTCGGAGTCGTTCTCAAGTGGAGTCAGGGAAGCTTTCAGTGCTTCTGTGTTTAGTTTTCAGGCCTGGAGGCAGCAGCTTAGTAAATCAGAAACACTGTCTGCACTTTGATTGTCTCTCTGTCACAGTATCACACAGAGAGAATTCTTTGAGAAGATGCAACATCAGAAAATACCCAAAAAACGTATGTTGCGTCTTTATTGACAGAACTGACGTTTACTTTGTTGAAGTCTCATAGCGGGAGCTGTTGAAACCAGCGTTTGTGTTTACAGATGAAGTTAGGACGGATGCAATATCACAAACACAACTGTGTTGTGAATACTTATGATGTGAAATATTTGCTTGTGACAGCGTCAAAGACATGTTACTCAAATGTTTAAGGCAGTAGCTTTTGAGGCGTAACACAATTTTGTCCTTCCAGTTCCGTTTGCGTGCTGCGTTTGGAAACCCTTTCTGAAATCATGACCTTTAAACAGCAGACTTGTGTCTCGAACTACTGCATCAAGCTTCCTCCCTCAGATTGCGGCATTATTTCTTGAGTGAATTCCACTATTCTTCTTACCTTTGACGGATTAGCAAGTGTTCATTTAAGTTTTACATTAAAAGGACTTAAAGCATTTTCCTTCCCGCTCTGCAGAGGCACAACTCTGTTAGCTGTGAAAAAGAGACTCAAGGAGCTTTTGTACGGTATTCGCGGGATCATTACTGGCTTGAGGCGCACACACTTGTACCGCTGCTGTCCGTTCGATGGACGCCAGGAGATGTGCTGCGGTACACCAGGGTGCTCTTGGGTAGCAGAAGTTTAATGTGAAATCTTCTTCAGTCTCTCTCTTTGCGCTACTTGTGTGTTTGATAGTAAAACTGACGGGGTGAGAAGTTGAAGGACTCTGCAGCGAGTGTCAATAAACACACAGATGGTCTCGTACTTTTCTATCTGACCAACAACATCAGACTCTCGGTGCTCGTAGAGTCAGAGTTCATTTATCTCCCCTCCAAACAACCCACTGCAAAACACCTCAGAGTCGAATGCCGTGAAGATAGTAACACATCGCCCGCCTCGCTCTTTCTATCTCCTCCTCCCTCCCTCCCGTCCCAAATGCAATCTATTCGCTGTCTCTCAATCTGCCCGTCTGTCTATCCGTGGACCTGCTCCTTAAACAGTACTCCACCGCCGGATGAATAAGAGATGAGGGGATGAGTGAGGAGAGGAGAGGGAGGAGAGGAGAGGGAGAAGGGAAGGAGTGCAGCAGAGTCCCGTCAGAGCCCTTGGCGGTGATGAGGGTGTAAATGGATCTTGAGGAGCCGGTGTCACCTGTCCCGGGACCATTAATTAGTCATTTAGACTTGTAATGGAGTGAGCCGGGGCCAGACAGACACAACCGGCCCAACAAAGCCGAGTCACTCAGTCAGACGAGTCAGCTGTGGCTGCTGATCACACTGTGTGGAAAACTATAGAGAGAACAGAGGAGTCACTGAGTCCGTGTCATAACACGATTAACATGCAGGAAGAAGCACTGAAAGATGTTCTCTGTTCAAATAACAGCAGCAACAATAAGCTGTTCCTCCGGGATGCACAGACTTTTTGTGTGAAGCTGCGTCAGGAAATGTTTGATTTTGCGGCAGCTTTTCTTAACATTGCGATGTTTTTAGGTGATTTTTACAATGAATTGATTTGCAAAAATAGTTGCAATGTTTGTCAAGCAAACAGGCAAACGTGCTTCCATCACTCCTGCTGTGACACTAATATTTCACAAACGTTTTCAGAATCGCAGTAGCTTCAGATGAAACGGGTCTGTGAGCAAGAAACAGAAAAAAGTTGTTTTCCATATTTTGCTTCAAAATCAAAAAACGGAAAAAGACTCATATGCCATTTTTTGTTTGAATATCAGAGACTGAAAAAAGGGAAACGATTCATTATCTGATCTCTGGGTGCTGCGCTCATTAAATCGAAATTGGAATCACCAAAACAGAACTATTTTGCCATTCACATTTCCCATTTTGCTCTCTGTCGTGTTGGATTATTCAGCTGTGCTTACACCAAAATATGTATTTGAATGTTTTACTGAGATCTTTGTAAGTTAAAGAACAAAGATCGTGTAAGAACAGATTGATTAGAGAGTAACACAAACAGATGTGATCATTGTATCAGAGGTGATAAGAGGCGACACACGAGAACAGACAGTCATTAAGACTTTCTGGACCTTTTTAAGCCCCAAACATCCCGACTGCTTTACATAATTGGTATTACACAATATCACCTCCTCTGGTGGCCACGACACGCGTGGATTAGTTTACATCTCTTCATGTTCATAAAGAACATCGAGATTATACCAGTCACGACAAACGATATGGATACTTGGCTCCCAATGTCTATTTAGATTGAATTACAAAACGGTTGATATCTGATGTGCAGGTGACCGCTGTTTGTCCTTCTGGCTGTCATTGACCGACGCTGCCGAGGCCCTCGTGGCAGTTAAGACACTCAGGCTGAAGTGTATCAGTGACACCTTGGAAAGTGAACCAGCTGCACCGGGTTCAGGCAGACACTGGCCCGCCGCCAGTCCTTTTAGAAGGGGTTAATCAGTCCTCGGTGATCCAGTTTCAGTGCCACTATACAGATAAAATGTTTTGAAAAAAGGGGAATTGCTTCCATCTGTCTGTTCGATAAAATCACTTTATGTTTTATTTCTTTCTGTCCTTGTTACGAAAAGTCTGTTTTTGCTTTAAGGCTCCAAATGTGCCGGTTTTATTTTAAGCGGAGTTTTGTCACAGTGCGGTATTTGTGCTAAAGTAAAGGATCTGAATACTTCCTCTGTGGACGGGCTGGGGTCAGGTGTGACTCGTGTCGGGGACAGGGTGAGTTTCCAGAGTCCGTACAGGTCATCAGAGTCATCAAGTGACAATGTGCTGAAACTGGTCACCTAAAACTTAAATACCAATGCTAGGCTCTCCAATTATATCAAGTGAATTAAAGGACAAATAAAGAGCGTCATAAAATGTGTATTGTGTTGTCTTCAGCCTGACATCACTCCCTCAACCTCTTTCAATAAACCATGGTGCTGTCAGGCCGTCCTGAAGGGGCCAAACCAGGAGACAAAATATATGTTTGGCTGTGCCAGACAGTCAGAGCAGTGGTGCCCCCCATCCATCAGCACAGAGACTGCTCATCACTTCGCCCCACAGTCAGGGTGAACTTTCCAGGGCAAACCTCTCCCGCTCTGCTCTGCAGCCGGGGCAGCAGGACACTGAGGAGATGGACGAGCAGCAACCGGTCCTGTGCTCTCATTTAGTCAATTATTGATGCATCTTCAGCTGCTGGGAGATGTTGGCTCTCCAAGACTGCGTGTGGACAAAGTTAGAAGAAGTTACAGGCCACAAGACACGGCTGGAAAGGACATTTAATCAATTACTGTGCTTACAGGAAGTACAATTTGTTTTGTAAAAAGAGAAAGGAAGGACCCAAATGCAACACACCAAGAACTGAAGGCGAGCTTTATTTAACAAAAAGCTGAGAATCTAAAAATCAAGAATTGAATAATCTCGAAGCAAAAATCCCCAAAATACAAAGTAGAAACCTGAAGCAAAGGACAAACACAAACCATGGCGCAAAACATAGGAGGGACCCGGATCAGGTGAAACACAGGTGATGGTCAAAGGAAGACAACTCAGGAGAGTAACACAGGACGAACTGACAAAGACTTCCTCTCTGTGATTTTCCCTCTTTCCAGTGTTTTCCGTTCCTTCCCCTCACCTGTCCTTTTTTTCCCGCCTCACTCCACCACCTGTACCTGATCCCCTCGTTAGTGTGTCAGTATATAGTCTTTGTTCTCCGTCATGTGTTGGTCAGTTCGCTCCGTCTTCCCTCGTGATGCCGCCCTGTGTTTCCCTCCCGCCTCATAACGGAGACACAACGGGTCATTCCAGAACGCGGTGGGGACGTGTCCTCACTGAGCTTTAGGACTCACACAGTCCTATAAATAGTCATCAGAGCAAGGACAAATGCATTTGACTTTTGGAAATAAAGAAAGAACTTTAAACAGTTTTCTCATATTGATGAGGGAGTTTATAAAGAATAATTGCCACCTAATGAGGACTGCAGGAGGGAGACCCCCCCGGGAGCATCGTCCCTGCTGAAGTGTCCTTGAACAGGACACCAAATCTCGACCTGCTCTGCAGCTGATCCAGCACTTCTTGAGAACGGAGAAAAGTGAAAAGGAAATTTCCCTACAGAGGGCAATAAAGCATCACATTACGCATTAGAGGCAGGGACAGATGATGAAGGAGAAGCATGAGCGCTCATAGAGGGAAATGTCTTCATCATCCATCCACGTTTCAGCGCGGTGCTGAAAATACTCGTGCCATTACGGCTGAGAAGAGAGGAGGACATTTGCAGAGAAAAGGAGGCATGGATAGATGGACAAGGAGGGAGAGATGATCTTTATTATGCTGGAGCTTATTAAGAAGAGGAGGTCATTATTTTTTTGGAGAGAAGAGGGAGAGAGACCTATTCTTAGCTTTTACCCTCATGGCTCCACAAGATCCATCTGCAGATTTATGTGAACCTGTTTTAGGAAACCCAGGCCCGACTACAGCTTCAACAAACACAAAATATGTCCTGTTTATATTATCATTGCTTTGCCAGACGAATATACTTTTATCGCAGTTTTTAAAAAAAAATGGTAGCAGACCTTTTATTCCTCGGTTAACATATTTAGTACCGCAGGAGGCAGAGGGGACTGCTGACACCACAGAATATAAACTAAAGTAAATAAATAAATTTCCCCAAGGGCGACTCTCTCCTCAATATTTTATATTTGCTTTTGAGGTCTGAAGTATATCACCTTATTATTCCCTGGAGTGGAATGAATAATGTCAGCAATATTCAGCCTTCATATCTGGGAACATCACAACAAGCGAGCAGCCTGTAGTCAGGGGACGAAGGAAAACACTCCTCAGTCGAGCCTGTCGACAGCAACTTGTCTCCCTCTGGAAAATAATGTAGCGACAATGAAATCAAAATGATGCCAAATAAAAACGTCAGTTTATGATTTAAGTGGACGGAATAAGCTGGTGTAATAAGGTTCAAACTTAACTTCCCATACTCTCAAAGAATCTAGACAGCAGACGTGCTAGTAGCTGGTGCGACTTAAATGCTAACATCAGCATATTAGCCACAATGATACTAACATGCTGATGTTACGCAGGTGTAACCATCCATCCAATCCATCCCACAGTTAAACATTTCACTTAAAGCTGTAATATGTTGTTCTTACATTCATGCTCCTGACAACAGGGGGCAGCAAATCACCAGAAAGTTCGGCTAAAGTAACCGCTAACAGCTGCTAACTGAAGCTTTTGTTCGCCAGTTAGCTCGGTTAGTCAAGCACAGACTGGGAACTCAGGAGGAGGAATACAGCCTTGGAAAACTGAAAGAGGCAAGTTTGATGACAGGGATTAAAGTACAGAGGCGATTTACAGCGGCTACAACCAGGACTCCACGGTAGCTTCAGATGAGAGAGGAGTGAGAGGGTAAAAATTCATTTTCACCAAAGTCAGATGGATTTAACCTCTGCGGGACCACAAATATCTTCACATCATTTCGAGGCAATCCATCCAGCTGTTGATCCAGTCAGATCCAAAGTGGTGAGACGACCCACTGACCCCTAATCACAGAACATTTCCGCTGCACCAGCACGACTAAAACTGTCTTTTATTATTGTGCCAATCAAACCCTAACCTTGCGTTTGGAGCTGCTTAGTCATAGGCGTGTGACTGTGTTCCAGCAAGGTGAACTGTTGTAGGGGAGTGATTGCCAGCGGGGCTGCTGCTCCAGCTGACCCTCGCCTTGTCTGGTGCCGTACACACCTTTCATGTACAAGTGCCAAATTTAGCAGACCTCTGCTCTCTGGAGCCGTAATTACAGCAGCTCTCAAACGCATAGATCCTGATTATCATTCAACCAACAAGCACTTTCTCTTCTTTTCTAGTAATGATTTGGATGTTGAATTTGTAGCCTGCAAGTGCAAGCATAAAACTAATGAGTCTTTCTATTTTAGTCCCAACAGAAACCCAGAACCACCCGAGTCTTTCCTAAATGTCTTAAATACATCATTGAGCTTAACATTCAGTCTCCAGTGACGATTATTTATCGTCAGCCATTTCCATAATAGTCAGTAATAACCTTGCCTGTGTGAGAGAGTGATGGGGATTTTATTTTTACATGAGCACCAGCCACATTATCATCATCTGCATCATGTATCAGATGTCCTGTGGTGTGAAGAGACGGGCTGAAAGATCGAGGAGACGGACCGAAGGAACAAATCCACTTAGAGGCAGATGCAGACATCGGAGATCTTGAGGGGGTCGGAGCTCTCAGAGTGTGGAGTGAAGGGCTCATGTATCTGTCAGGGTGGGAAGAAAGGAAGCAAGAGGGGATTTTTTTGTCTAGTAAAGGTGAACATGAGACCCTCCTCAGAGGTCTGCACGGAGGATTTAAAGTGCAGGTTGATGGAGAAGTGGTGAAAGAGATTCTTGCTGTGCAGGCTTTAAAATAAAGGGAATTATGATGACAAAGAACAGCAGCAGCAGCTTAACTCAACCTAAAATTATTTAAGCTGCAAAGATGTTATGAGAGCTTTCAGTTTCTGTCTTTAGTGCCTCCTGCCCCTCAAACATCCTTCACTGGCATCGATTATGGCCGTTCTGAATGGCTGGTGGGTCACTTTACCAATTTGGTCTGGACTGGAATTTATCCATCAACTGTGGGATCGATTGCAGAATGAATTGTATGAATGTACAGACACTGATGATCCCCTGAGGATGAACCCAACTAACTTTGGTGATCGCCCAGCATTTCCTCCATCAGAAGCATCGCGTTCTCGTTTGTGTCACTGGTGATGCCGTTTCATCTGTATTTTTTTATTGATCTATAGATGCTTTTGGTTTTATTTCCAATGAGCGCTGCAGTTGTGCAGTCTCCCGACCTTATAGCAGTGCAATTGAAAATGTCTGGAAATATTCTGCATCTCACTGGAAGTTTTATTCCTGTTTCTGTGTTGGTGATTCCACAGTGAGAACAGTTCTCTCACACGCTTTAACCAGGTGTCAGGTGAGGACCTCACTGTCAGTGCTTTGTCTTCCACTTTACCGTTTCCAGCCACACCTTCACACTGGAGGTCAGAGTTTATTGTTATGGTTACAGCTGTGTGTATAATTCATGCGGGTGGTGGTTGTAAGGTCGATGACCAGCGGCTTACAGGAGACACGGTGAGACGGGCTCTGGTTGGCTGTAACTCTGTCGGTCTGTGTTACAGATATTGACGCAGGCTGCGTTACAGAATACACACGGGACTGCTTTTTGTTTGCGGTCTGGCCAGTTTTGATTGCATTATGTATAGCAAGACATCTGATAAGCCACTGGAAATGGCCTCAAATGGCACCGGACAGTCGACTAACGAGCCTGTGATCTGATACCAGCGCAGCGGAGGGATGTCTGCAGTCTTATTCACGCTCCTTCTCCCTCCTGATACAATATTCACAATTCACAATGTTTGATTGGCTTTTGGACACGAGCTCACATCTTCTTCCTGAGCTCCTGATAGAAGAACACAAAAGCAAGCAAACAAACAGAAATACCTCACAGATAAATGAGCCGTTTGTGTGATTTCAGCTCTTGAGATGAAAAGAATCGAGTGCAAAGATGCAAGTAGTGTTTAGAGAGATATTAACACCCAGTAATATCTATACAAGCTCTACACGGAGCTATATTCAGCTAAGTGAACATCACCCATTATTTGTTGTATTATTTTATCTCTATCCAGTCATTGTTATTTCTATCTCTGTGTCTCCAGATGTTAAACTGCATCAGTGACTCTCCTGCTGTAATGTGACATCATCTGACGTGTCATGTAAACATTGTGTTAATGTACAGCAGCTCATCAGAGGACAAACTGTACGAGAGGGATCAGAGCGGGGAGCGGGATTACTACATCAAGTTCATTTGGATTTTAAACATGGATTGTTTGCAGAGTGGATGAAGACATCAGCAGGATTCAGTGAGCCGGTTCTCCGATTTACACCAAAGAAAAGTGTTTATCTATATATGTGATACAGCCTGGAATTACTTTGACTTTAAAGTCCTGTTTTGTATCATTTGAATTGCTTACCTGAACTTGGACATATTGGACGTTTAACAAGACTTCTTATTAAAATCTGTTTCTCCAATCCCATCTGCTTCAGATGTTTTTGACGTGAAGCTCCAGAAATGTCTTGTAGACTTGGAAACTTTACACGACTTCTCATCAGCCTGAGGGTAGATAATGTAGATAGTAGACAATGACTGAAGTTTCATATTTGGGTGAACTAATTCTTTAGCATGAACATTCTGGCTCGATTAGTTTATCATGTCTGAATATTTTGTGGTTTTGAACTGTTGGTCGGACAGAACGAGACGTCACTGATGCCACTTTGGGCTCCAAGAAGTTGTCACAAACATTTTCCATTGTTTCCTGATGTTATACAGAACAAACCAAGTCAGCAGATTATGAGCATAATTGTTCATTGCAGCTATAATCTCAGTTGTCTCTGAATGCCTCAGGGTTTTTGACTCATAGTTGACCCCTGTTTAGTTCCAGCAGTTCATGAACGACTTCCCCTGTACCCGAGGCGACCTCGTCACAGCAGTAATCAGCAGGATCCTGCCCCGCGGAGGCTGACACGACTCCTCCGCTGACTCCACCAGCTGCCTCTCTGAGCTTTCTGACTTGACCTTGACTTTCTGTAAGTACAAAACAGATCCACGTCTGTCGAACTGGCTGCCCTCCAGACACCGGTGATGTCTAACTGGCAGGTGCCTCAGGAGTTCCAGCTGTGATCGAGATTTCATTGTCTTTGCTCGACAGGAGCTGTCCGTCATTTCCAAAACCAATGGACCTCTACAGCAGAGCTCACTGTGATCAGGCCCTTTATTTTAGCAGCTGGTTGTGGCAAGAGACAAATGATTTCTCATCAATATTTACATAGGAGGTTACAAATTGATTATAAGTTCAAAGAGGGGGGGAAAAAAACCTGAAAATATGCCATAATAGACTCATAAATCCTTGAATAATATAAGCTGAGGGCATAAAGGTCTTAATAGGACACAGTGGGTACTGTAGGTTCAAGAGTCAGAGCTACATCCTGCTTTCCGGCCATCGAAGCATGAAATTGAATTTGTCAGTGGATAACTGCTGCCACCTAAAGGTCAGAGGGCTACCTGTGTGTGCGTGTGTGTGTGTGTCTGTGTGTGCAGTTTAACCAAGGGTATCTGCAGATTGCTTAACTTGCTGGAGTGTAAATCAAATCTTGAGCACAATCATGAAAAACACACATATTTACTTGAGTCTTGTTCAGAGGAGTGCATGCAACCTGAAAACACCTGATGGATAAGTTGCCTTACATTTGCAAGACCACCGCCGATGCATGAAATTGAAATTATTGATGGATGCATTCTGACGCCAGGAGGTCAGAGAGCTCCAATCAGCTGCATGTATACCCGACGCCATTTGGTAGCTGTGCAGACCGGCAAGTCGCCTCTGCAGCTTATATAGTCCACTGTATATCATTATAAGAGTACCTGGAAGTATACACACAAGTGCTTATATAAACAGGAATACAAGAAGAAGCATATAGAAAAATGTAAAGATTTTAATGAGTTTTCATGTAACTTATATCGTGAAAGATTTACACTCTCGACTGCCCTCGGAGACAGCTCTCCATGGCTTGCAGCTCCTGTAATTCATGAGATCGAGGCCCACAGTGAAGGCAGAGGAGCCGCCTGACCTTGGGGATGACGGAGAGGGCCGGGCCTCGGGCACCACTGGGAGAAGGAGAAGGAAGAGGAGGAGAGGAGGGAGACAGTTTGGGGTTCAGTATCTTGCCCAAGGACACTTGGTCTGATATGTAGACCAGGGGAATCAAACCAGCGACCTTCAGATAACAAGATGCAGGCTGTAGCCCTGAGCCACTGCTGCCCCTTATAGATTATCACTATCAGTAGTTTAAAACTATTTTAAAGTATCTGTGTGTACCATTTACAATACACTCACAACACAGCAAACTAAAGTACCACCTGTAGTAATGTTGAATTTGTTTTTAGTACACTGAAAATGGACTAATGACATACTTACAATAAGTTTTCTATACCTACAATATATTTTTAATACATTAACACATTTTATTTTTCACAAGGGGACTTTGTAATTATTCAAATTGGTCTTCGTTGTGCATTTAAAACATAATTCTCCTCACTGTCTGTGCGACTCACTCACCCATTGAAGTGTAGCTGAGCTAATTTGAAGAGCTGATGACCCAGTTCAACGCTGTCGTCTCCGTACTGCGAGCCGATAGCTGCCGTGCTTCGCTCCAGATGGGAGGCGGCGTTTTTCCAGTCACCTGCAGAAAGAAACAAAACATTTACGAGGACTGATGAATCTTAACTGTGCACAACCACTGCTCACGGCTAATCAGAGCAATCCGTCAGAATGATTAATAAGACACCCATTGGTTGTTTTTGTTTTTCATGCCTCAGCTTCGTATCTATAATTAACCAAGATACTATGAAGCATTTTAGCTAATTATCACAACAACATGTGGCCTGTCATCACTGTGGCTGCTCAGGAGCTGTTCCTGAAGTGTCAGGACGGTTAGTTCTGACCTAAAAATAAGCCTCCCGCTGCCAGATTGTTGCCAGGGCTACATTTTCTCATGTCTGCTGAGAAGCACACGACGTTACTGCTGCTGCTTGATACTGTTTGTACATGTGTGCTACAGTTTATGCCTGTTACTGAGAATCCACCGGTATTAATGGAACAATAGAAGGCTAATCTGTCCTTCCTAAACCCTGCAGTGTTTCCTCTGCTGTGATACCTTGTTGAAAAAAATTCAACCTTCCAGGATGTTAACATTAACACGCTCAACCCAGCAGGGATATTATTGTATATACTCATTTTATTTAATTGTAAATTTAATGACATGTTAACATCAACATTTACATTTTAGGGCATTTAGCAGATGCTTCTGTCCAAAGCGACTTACAGTAATTCATACATACATTCATACAGTTTGGGGTTCAGTATCTGACCAAGGTTTAGTTCAACATGCTTGAACAGGGGAATTGAACCAGCAACCTTCTGATAACAAGATGCTGGCTCTCCCCCTGAGCTACAGCTGCCCCTCAACATCATTCTGGACACTTTAAAATGTTTTGTAATGAAAATACAGTCACGGCTCAGATAAATGTATAAACAGCTGTGGACATTTACCACTGAAGAACAGCCTCAGTTAGCTTAACTCACTGTATTGTATATGATTTTTTTTTATCTTAATTTTCTAGTGTTTCTCTTTATTCATCTGGATGTGTAATTAAAAATGGCTTAGACTTCACTTCAGTGGAGACAAATCTGTGCAGATTGACGTCCCTGCTGCTTAACCAATTAGTCATTTCTCAAGCAAAGATAGCAAACATCTGCTGGTTCCAGCTCTGTGAATGTAAAGACTTGCTGCTTTTCTTTGTTGTGTCTGACAGTGAATGAAGAGTTTTTGGGTTTTGGACTGTTGGTTGGACAAAAAAAGAAATCTAAAAGACGTCACTTTGGGCTCTAGGAAATCACAATGTTGGGCATTTTGTTTAATCGATTAATACAAATAAATGAAAATAATGTTTAGCTGCAGTCATTAAATCTATCTAAACTGATTGTAAGAACACCACATGAAGACCCTTTTCATGCATTCTCATTCTCACCCATTGTCGCGTATGCTCTGGCTGTAGCATCGTCCAGCTCCCCCTGCAGTGGATGTGTCTCTGCGAGGATCAGTCCTGACTGACGCTGGGTCCTTCTCAACAGCCTCAGAGCCTCGTCTGAGGACGGGCAGAGCAGAAGAAGAGCAGGGAACATGTAACAAATTAATAAACGATACACACATTCATTACTGTATGTACAGACTGTATTACAAACCACCTGGCCTCTCTCGCTCCATGAGCTCCACAGCCTTCTCCAGGTCGACCCTGATCTCCTGCAGCCTGGAGTTTACTTCAGATGAAGACGTGCGATGACCACAGGATGACTGCGAACATAGAAATCCTACTCCTTCGTCCCCACTGCTTTTCTGGAAATCATACAAAGAGTCTCAACAGCAGTAGTAGGGTAAATCTAGACAGGTTCAATTAGATATTATCAGAACAATTTAAAAAAAATCCACAAGATGAACACCTACTATGAGAGCTCCTTTGCACTTGCTACACAGCAGACTGGACTTGTGTGGACTGCCTTTAACACTTGTCCTCTCCTGTCTGCCCTCTGTGCCCTCCTCCTCCTCCTCCTGCTGCAGAGAGCAGGCCTCACACTGACACAGGAAGTAGTACTGTTCCCGCAGGAGTCGCCGGCGCTCTCGGGTCGCCATCCTGCTGCTGTGGGGACCTGAGAGAGCGACGAGAGGGCACGGCAGTACAAGTCATACATCACGAGATGGAGAGTAAGTGAACAACACTGCAATTTTTAAGTGCAGATGCACGGATTTTAGTGGAGAATGCAATAAAAATGTTGCTGTGCTCTCCTGTATCTTATCTTTCAGCATCATTGGGACTCTTACCATAGCAGTGCAGGATCTCTTGTCCAGGAGCGATAACTTTGGCTGCTCTGACAGTTACAGTGACTCCGCAGGCTGTGCTTCTGTCCTCAGCTACACTCTCACTGAGCTCTGCAGACGCATCTGAACCGGCTCCGGTGCTGAACGCCAGGCTGGTGTTGGGACAACAGGAGTGATTCAGAAGACTGAGAGTTGGGAATAAAGCCGTAGCAATGCGGATTTCCCTGCTGGACTGCACTGGTAGGTTTGCTGCTCCTGTAAGAAGCAAGAAACAAATAAAGCAAAGGTCATTTGTACCTCAAGATGCAGTTATTAAAAAAGCATAAATTCTGCTATAGTGGATTGTACAAAGTGTAAGCATGGATACAGTTACAAGTCCTTCAAATAGGCAATGAGCTTCTATAATGTTCATGTTTGGGGTATTTTGAAGTTTTCTATGATGAAAAGCTAAATAACTTCAAATTTTGGACTCTTAATCAGACACAACAAATAATTTAAATATGTCAGCTCAACTCTGGAGCCTTGAGACTGCCATTAGAAAAACAAAAAACTATTTTCATACATTTAATATACCAAACAAATGAAGGCAAAAATCTGAGGCAACTTGAGGCAAGGTGTGAAGTCTATCTGAGAGTCACCTATATCCTGCAGCGTGACGATTGCCTGGGCGTTACACCTCAGCTGCAGGAAGTGCCTCAGAACTGCACTTCCCAGCAGCCACAGCTCCGAGCTCCGATCTGCTCCCTCCTCCTCTGGTGATTGGCTGTTTGCCCCCGAGGGTCTACAGAGGTCCTGGGATAAAGGTGTAGGTCCGGCCTTGCTGAGCTTTAGGAAGAGTGTTGCTATGGTAACCGCACACAGGAAACGCAGAGCAGGGCTGTGGTGGTTCAGGTGGTGCAGCAGGTGGAACACACTCAGGTACGAATTGCCGTAGTGTGAAGAACAACATGGGTCAGAATCACTGGACTGTCCGTTGAGCTCTGTGGACTTGTCTCTGATTGGCTCCCTGGCTCTTTGGATGTTTTTTAACCCCGCCTTTAAGGTTACCCTCAGCGCAAGATGTGACATCACACCCATCACCATCAGATCTGCTCCCAGCGGACACTCCCAGCGGTGATGTTCCTCCCAGGCATCTCGCCGACAGGAAGTTGAGCAGTATCGGCTGTAACTGCAGCCCTCACATGGCACAGCACACAGTGTTTCAGTCAAACACCCGTGACAGCGCCTGTGCTCCACTCCAAACACCACCTCTCTCTCTGTGTTCTGCCTTCCCCCCAACCTTGTCACCTCCTCCATCCCTGGAATAAGGACAAAGCTGTAGGGCCTGTCGCTGAGGATCACCTCTCCAGCTGCTACTCTCTCTGCAGCCACCAGGTGTCGACCTTTCTCCACGCTGAAGCCAACAGCAGCTTGAGGACAGATCCCAAATGTGAGAGGTCCCTCACTCTGTGGACCTCTCTGACTCTTTGAGGAAGGATTGTGACGATCCTCTTTTGCATTTTGATCGGCAGAGAGGTGCTTGAGGCACTGTGAGCGGCGGTCCTCTAGTTTGTGTAAAAGATGAGAGGGATAGCCGTTTTTCAGAGCTCTGTCGATGTCATCAAGGGACGCCTGAGGAAAAACAGAAACAGTGTGGGCTACTACAAAATCCAAGATCTGGGTCACGACTTTTAATAACTTAATTGAGTCAGCGTTTTAGTTTTAAAGAGGACGTTCACCCCAAAATTTTAATTCAGTCTCCAAACCCATGTAGCTGGAAAATAAGGTGGTTATGTTCTTAACTGTATAGGATATCAGCAGTAGCATCATTTCTGCTTCATTTATACCTCAAAAGGTCATTCAATAGCTGACTATCATGCACATTTCTGATTTCATCCGTAGAGTCTTTTAGCCTTACACAAGTAGTTACAACGGCACACAAAAGACTCTGAATGTGTCTGAATTTCTTTATTAAATTTAAAGAAATAAAATATTGAATGAAGGTCAGGTGAATGAGCCAATCATGAGATTAAAGCCACCTATCTTTAATAGTCTCTGTTATATTACCGGGGAAAGGTTCCCGGAGTGAAAGTCATATATTACCCAAGTGGCTGAGTGAAGGATGCACTTCAGTGTCACTGATACATGTGAGACGGTCAAATTAAGTCAGTAAATCCTGTGAGATCATTCTGACATCAACTTTTTTCTTTGCTCTCACAAATCATCTGCTCTTTGTGTGAACTGAACAGCATGATATTATTTCCATGCAGTGCAAGGTGCTGCTCATAATGACACTATCTAAGATACAGAACTGGTTGAAACAGGTTTTTTTTTTTGTAATGATACCTCAAGTACAACAAGACCTCATTATGTGATTGTTGAAAATGGAGCCAGCTCACCTGGTAGAGCTGCAGATGGTAGAGCGCAGCAGAGCGGTTGGCATAACACAGAGACAGCTGCTCCGAACTGAGGGGAGCGAAACACAAGCCCTGTCATGACAGGAGACAAAGAAGCTGGATGTTGGTACATTTTAATAAGGACTGGGGGGATATTACTGTGCAATTTTTTGACATTACTGTTAAAAAATCTGCCATCTTCTACTGATCTCAACAAACTAGAACAGTCACATAAACATACATGTTATAAGAGTAAAAGGGGGGCGTAGATTTGAGTGGAATGGTGGGTTTTAACATGATGCTTCACTCATTTTTTCCTACTTTATGGCTCATATGGAGAAAAGTGAATGTGCTTTCCACTTCACCTGTGAGTAGTGCAGAGCAGCTGCAGTGTAGTCTCTGATCTTGAAGCTTGTGTTCCCTCTCTCCCTGCATTTGGCTGCTTGCTCTGCGTCCTTCTGTACTGAGTTCCCTGCAGAGATTGACTGTACAAAGTCCAGATCATCTTGGCTGTGGAACAAAAACGGAGAACATTATGAGCAACTACACTCAGTCACTCTGAATGTTCCCGAGCCGCAGGGAGACTGGGGTTTAGTGTTCATAGTCACGTAACAAGTTCAGTGGAAACAAATGTTGACTTTAGGCACATATATATAATCGTTGTGGTCCAATCAAAATAAATATATGCCATCTATGTTGGCTACTAATAAACTGTGCACTCTACTAATGCAGCTACTCACGTTGTCAGAGTTAGGGTGTATTTAAAGACATCATCTATCTCAAGTAGGGATGTGAAATGCTCCTTTATATCGGGGTCGAGTGAGGTCCATTTCTGTGCAACGTGATCTTGCCACTGGACACAAGGAAGATCCATCATGAGCTAAAATACGTCCACATGGGCAGCGGAGGGTAATTTGGGGGTTTGTTTTGAGTCCGTGTCACGCCAGCTATATCCACAGTTAAGCTAGCAGGGACCAAAGCGAAGTTTCCGACTGCGACATTCAAAATAAAATATGAACCGTTAATGTTAAAGGTAAATCGAAGGTTTGGGGTTGTTTTCTTTTTCACTCATACCTAAATTGATAGTAATTAACCTTATGATTTGTTAATTTTGATACACGTATACTTACTGTCTTTTTTTTACACCCGGTCGAATATTCTCCTTTATTTTGAAGTCAGTAATGTACCATATCCTGTCTAGTTCGTGTTTTGACGTACTTACGCAAATCACGTTCGTCTCTCCTCTCTCGCGATAGGTTTCACACCTCCAACTTGACAGAAACGTCTGACAAAAGCTGAAGTCTGCTGGCTGTGAGAAGCCCTGTACCCAGGAAACATGAGTGTAAAACTCTCTCAGGGGGCAGTTGAAGTAAGCCTAAATATTAATACAACAGAATTATCATTTTATTTGCCTTGACTCGATGTCTCGAGGCTGGCACTTAAGCAATGTAGCACGAACAGCTGCAGCTGCTAGCAATGTAAGCTAACGAGATTTAATGTCAGCTGTCAGCAGTGCCACTAACAAATCAAATACTTTGTTGTTGTTGTTGTTGTTTTAACTGTCCAGTAGTGAGTTCATATGGTTAAATAAACTCAGGCTCATTTAATTCACTCACGTTACGACGCAGTACTAGACATACTTACGTGGTGCAGACTAAAGTCTCACCCTTTGGCCAGTTCTTTTTTTTTTTTTTTTTTTTTCCTGAACGTGTTTGGTCTGTTGAGTTGATTGAAACAACAGGACAGTCCCTTCCTGTTTATCCACTCGTGCTTACCTGCTAGTGGCGAAATAAAATAATTGCCACTTCATTCATCTCTAAATTATGTTAGGCTGTATCTTTTCATTAGCAGCATGTTAATGTGATGGGACAGGATGGGGACAGGCGGTAGATAATAACAAGTCCATGTTTGTTAATGTCCAGGCCCTGTGCAGAGGCTCGGAGGTGAGAGGTTGTGTGCTGCAGCTGCTGGTAAGGAGTCCTCTTGTTTAACCCATCTTGCTATATTGTACCTCAAGCTCCATCTTGGAAGTGTGTGTGATACAATCCTTGTCTATTTTGTAACAATTTCTGTCTTACCTGGATTTTCCACATTCTTACCTATTCACTCAGTGACCAGTATCTTTAAATGTGCACCTGCAGTTGAGTGTGAAAACAGGCTGTTTTGTTTGTTTTTGCTTGTAATCCATCCTGCCCTCTGTTTGTCAGAACATACGTCAGATCCCTAGTGCTGCTGGTCCACCCAGGTACCGGCTCATGATGAGCGACGGTCAGCACTCTTGGTCATGTGAGTATCTTAAAGTAGATTGTGGGTCAGTTTGCTGAGGTACATGTGGAGTCCTGATGACAACAACAAACATGTCGAATCCAACAAGGCTCCTTTTTAATCTGGAACTATTCATGTGCTTTTCTTTTGTTTTTATTGTTTTTTAAATGTTTTTTTTTTTGTTTATATTTTTGTTTTCTTGTCTTTTTAAGCGCAAATTGAAGTGTTGTTGATTTCTTATTTTGAAGATATATTTATTTAGTTGCCTTGTTCCTGATTGGTGCTATTTAAATAAACGTTATAATGTAGAACAGTTGTGCTGACTCATTGTGTGTGCGTGTGTGTGTGTGTGTGTGTGTGTGTGTAGCCTTCCTGCTGGCCACACAGTTAAACCACCTGCCAGAGAATGACCTCCTGGTACCTAATTGTGTGTGTAAGGTGAAGAAGACGGTCACCAACACATTGTCAGATGGCAGGTTTGTGTTTTCATTACTGTGTTCTTCTATCTTCTCTCTTCTTTCTATTTGTTTGCTGCATGAAACCCCCTTTGGCCTTATTTTTTACTCTCTTCTTCTTCTTCTTCTTCCTCCTGTGTGCCAGGACTGTGGTGATTGTGATGGACATGGAGATACTGCAGTCGGCTGATGAAACTGGAGGGAAGATTGGAAATCCCACTCCATATAATAAGGACGGTATGGTTAAATTGTGTGTACACAGTATTAAAAACAGTAATAAACATTTTCCACAGTTCTCCCTCATGCTGTTTGTTGAACTTTCCAGGTAAGATGTCAGCCCAACAGGATACGGAAACTGAAGTCTCAAGTTCCTCTGTCCCACCTTCTCCTCCATCTGCTGCAGCACCTGGACCCTCCTATTCGAACAACAGCAGTGAGTTTCATGTCAAAACTTTTGAATAGTTATTTTGTCTTCTCATTCATAACAAATGGATTCTGTTACAATTATAACAGCTATGATAATGATAAGCCTGCCGTTTTTGTTTTTTTAACCAATTTGCTGCAGGTATCAATTATTTTCTTTATCCATGTATCTGCTGATTATTTTCGCACTTCAGACGCTGCAACCATCTTATCTTTATCACTCGTGCATGAAAAATACAGATGAATGGATTATCAATTAGCAGTTCATTTTATTTTGACTGATCGACTCATTGCAGCTCTTCTCCTGATGCATTCATTTTTTGTTAATCAGGACAAATCCAGCAGAGTTTTCTTGCCTGTTGGTTCTTGTTTATCAGCTGCTTGCCTGGCAGAAGTAGCTCTTGTTTTTATTGACCTCACATTCACAGCAGCAGTAAGTGAAGACAAATTGATCAGTGCTGAGCTGTATCATACTCTCTACCCGAGTTTTTCCCAACCAGAGCCACGGAGCAGCAGGTCTCCACTTGTTTTCTAAACATTTTCTGCAGCCAACAAAATGACTTTATGACTTTAACTTGTGTTTCTCAAGCACACACTTATTGATTATTGCTCCATAGAGTGTGTGTTATCCTTTGCTATACACTTTTGCTTTCCATGTACAAGTGTGTGGCATGAGGCTGGTGCAGCTTTGATACAGTGCAGGCAGAGGCAGAGTTTGGTGCAGTCAGAAAATAAATAAATAGATATGGAGTATTTATGGTAGAGTAGAGTATATGTATGTTAGCCTTTCCAAGCTACTGCATGCAAGGTGAGTTTAAATCATTTTAAACTCAACAAAACAATTCACCCTCGAGTGCATGGATATTACATGTCAAATAGATTCATGCTACGTATTTGCTGAGCAGATTACAACAATTAAATACCTCACTAGTTTAAACAAGTTCTAATTTCTTCATTTAGCAGAGTTGGATGTCCTGAGCAGTAGGTTGTTGCCTAACACCAATACAGAATACATATCTATCAGCTAGAACTAGTTAATTATTTATTCTGCAGTCATGTAGACGCAGCTGTTGGAATCTACTGTTAATGGAGGACCAAACCATATTTTGTCAGAGAAGCGAGCAGGGAACAATTTCAAGTACTAACTAATTCCACCTTATTTTGGGCTTCGTGAAATACGAGCTTCTCAGTGAGAACAACACATTATATTAGTTGTTTACACTGGCCATTATCAGGTCCTGTGGTAAGAACTGAATGGTAATTTTAGAATAATTTTAGAAATGAGTTGGATATTTCCTGCAGAGGAATTTTGAATACTCTGTCAGACCTGCGTTTGACCAACAGAGGGAGCCATGTACCCTTTGAGAGAAGGCTGCTGACGAAGATTCGACAGATTTGCACTCCTCACTGGTTTTTCTCCTCAGCACTGTTGTTCCGCAGCCATAATTTGGGACCAGCAGATTCTTTGTTGTTTGGTTTCCTCAATCCTATACACCACATCACACTTACACCAGCACTACAGACTGAAAGATAAATCCTGGTTTTTCTCCCTTTTTGATATTCACAGCACTTCAAAGGCTGTAGTCTGAGCGTGGGTTAAGAACTAGATGAAACAGGATCGCACGGCGCAGGGGTGGTTTTCAACCAGTTGAAGGTACCCGCAGGAAGTGCCAAATCAATGGGAGTTCCTTTAGTACAATTGTCCCATTTTCACATTCACATCACATTGTGCACTTTTTAATATATTTAGTGCTCTGCTATAAAAGCAGGAAACGTATCTTGTTGCCCGCCGGCCACTGCGGCTGATGGAGTCCATAACTTTCACCTTTCACTATTTTACTACCGACCAAATATTTATAAGAGACCAGGGCCTCCAAATGATGGTTGGTTTTCTGCCAAAAAGGCTGATGCCATGAATCATGCCTCAAGTAGCCTGTGTTTTATTGGATCTTCTTTTATTAGCTTAGCCTTTGTTTCACTCAGTTGTTTTATTCCACCAACTGCTCTCAGCACTGACATCGATTTTTGTTATGTGGCAGAAACATACCAATAGTCCTCCTCAGTGGAGGATGTAACCATGTGGGTGGATAATGAGTGCTTGGTATATATTGTGTGTTTGTGTGTGTGTAGGTGTGTGTGTGTGTGTGTGTGTGTGTGTGTGTGTGTGTTGTGACTGAGGGAGCTTGTGTGGGCCGATGGCTCCTCCAGTTCATGGCTTCATGAATATTGTGTTGTGGACTGAATCCCCTCGTAGCGATGCACAGACGGAGGGAGAGGGGGAAAGTCAACTAATTTGACTCAGAAAAGATGAGGCGCTGAATTAAGTAGTTCATCAGACTCTTTCCTCGTTGTCTTTTTAAAATCATGTTACCTCAGAGATCCCGTCTGATGGAGAAAACCTGCTGCTCTGTTTAATTGTCCCGTAAATAAAATGGTCAAGCGTCTTTCTTCAGAGCCAAAAACGAGCTTTGTGCAGAAAGTTAACTAGCATTTTCTCCCACTGAATGAGGCCAAGTGTTTGATTACTTTCCATTATCTTTGCAAATTGCGTTTTCAGTAAGCCGATACATTTGCGTGCTTTCACAAGATTGCTAAATGCCACAAGTTAAGTGTTTCCAATGAGGTGTGGGCGATATAATGTGGAGGGAGGTTGCTGTTTTTATTAGAGGGTCTGAGTTCAAGCATCTGTTACTCCTTGAGAAACGCACTGAATCCCCCGGTGCTTCCATTTGGCTAACGTGACTCCTCGCCTCCCTCACTTGCATTATTTCCTCCTGTCACAGCTCCTCCAGTTGGGATGACAGAGAGGGGACATCCTCACCTACTCCAGGGTCAGTAAAACTAAACTAAGACATAAAACTAGGTGGGAAAAACATTTTAGTTGACTGGAATAAAGACATTAACATTTCCTTCTGTACTGTTGGAGGCAGATCAGTTTTAAATATGTCAGGGTGTAGTTTTATACACTCTGTTAGAGTAATGGAACAAGAAGGAGCTGTTAAATGAGGAGTGGAAGGCGACGGGCAACACACCTCCACCTTCTCTCCCTTTACCTCATTTACGTTGCAGGTTCCTTCCACTGTCACCTCGTCAATCAAATCTCCTTCCTCTTACTACACGATATGTGGGCCTACGACCGCAGCAAGCCCACTGACAATTACCACCCATATTATAATAAACAAGAAACTAAATCTGCTACTAATAATCACTCGGTTAGACTCAACTCAAATATTGTAAATAATTTAAACTGAGATAAGCAGCCCGAGCCAAACTCTCATAGACGTGCTTTACTGGAGAGATGCCAGAGTGACGTGGCTGCAGCCAAGCCAGCCTCCAAGCAAAAGGGGTTTGGCGTCTTGCTCATGGGGCATCATGGCAGAGCCCAGGAGGTTAACTGGCACCTCTCCAACTACCGGTTGAGTCTCCATAACAAGGTCTGGTCTTGAACTGGCCAAGTCCCTGCAGACAAGCTCCTGCTGCCTGCAGCAGTGAACCCTGACCTCTGACATCCTCGTAGTGGGAGGATATGGTTTTTCCTCCGGTGTCAGCAGAGTTGAAGGAAATAATTTCAAATGTTTCAGGAGTTTAAAAATTGTCCGAGCACGCCTTTAAGTGCTGTCAGTCGGTGCTCCGTGAGATTAATATTCTAAAAAACTAGTAACTTCAGCTGTAGGTGTAAAGTCAAAGGTTGTGACACAGTTGTCACTGGCGGTTCTGTGTTCACTTCTAAATATTCATCATCAGCTCTCCTTGAAATAGACTACCTTCAGTCTGCTTTGCAGATGATATTTAAATTCCGAAAGGAGACATGCACTCGCTGAAGTGCAGTTAAAAAAAATATTCATTATTCATCACTAACCATTCTCTGCAGGTTTCCTTTGTCCTCACAAGTCTCTGCCTCTCCTCCTCTCTTTTTCTTTCATAAACACACTTTTACTCACTCACTTTCTAACTCACTTTCTCTATTTATTGCTCTTTTGTTGTCTGTATATTCCTCTCATTCTCTTTTTTTTCCTACTGTATCCTCACCACCGAGCACTCGTCAGAAAACAGAGGCTGTTGAATATCTTACCGGCATACATATCAGGACTCTACTGATCTTAATCACAAAAAATGAGGATCCCTGATAAATCTGTGCCCCTGTCTTTACTCTGTTCATCACCCCTCCTACTCATCCCCACCTATCATCGCTTCTCCAATTTCACTACCAGCTCCTTCCCTGTACCACTCCATCCGAATTGCGTGTGTATGAATATTGATGTTAATTACCCCTCGCCTGAAAATAGCTGTTCAATCTGTGATTTCCCCAGGGTACGTGCTCATGAAACACACATTACACATACACATCCACAAAGGATGGTATCATAGAGGTGAGTGTTTGTTGTGCTCCATAACAGGAGCTTAAATCAGGGGAGTGGTCCTTATGGAATTGCATCTTTTTACCCCAAGCAAATCTTTCCTCAAATGCTGTGCCTCAATATGGCAGATCATCTTTGCCAAAATGAGGCACTGCATAAATTATATTTTTGACAACAGCCAACAATCGAGCCTGAATCACTGCTGATGGGGCTGATGCTACTTTACTGTGGGAGGTGAGGTAACACCTTGTGATTCTGTGGGCTGGTCCGAACTGTTAAAGTGTTCTGGCATCAATATTTGTTTGAAAAAAAAAAAAAAATACAACAAAAGGCCGAGCGGTTGTTTTAGGAACAAAGGAAACTTAATCTTAACTTTTTTTTCATATTTTTTTTGTGTTTTTCAATTTGTATGTGAGGCTTGGGTTGATTAAGTGCAGCTCTCATTAGAATTCAGTTCCACACAGGACAGAATACTGCGCTATTAAAATATTCTCAGCTTGATTAATTACACATAAGGCTTCAGGCGTTTATCTAATAACTGAAAAATTCAACATTTTGTGGCTAAACTACCTATATATGTTCTTCTTACACAATATGATAAGTATATTATAATTGATTATTAAAAGCATTTGTGTGAAACAGCCTTTAATCCTGGGCCTCCTCATAATATTCCTGGTATTTTATACTGTCCAGCCTGTTTTATTATCCCCTCCACACACGTATTAATGCCCATAAAACTTATCTTAGTGTGTCTGACAAGGCTTTTAGAGAAGAAAAAGTATATTTACCACAAGAGATGTGGCGATAAAAACACAACAGGTTGATTACGGTGAATTTTCATCATCAGGATAACTGTGATTAGGGATAATTGTGAATATCCGCATGTGAATGACTTCAAAAATGCTGTGTAGCTCACTGATGTACAGTCCTGGATTGGTTTCTTGATTTATTTTGAATTGTCAAGCCTGTCACCCACAGAAACACTTTAGATTCAAACTTAAAATTCATAGGATGATGAGGTTACTGCCATTTATTTATCCTTTATTCATTCTCGAGACCTCATGATTCATGACATTCATTTAAGATTCTTTCATATGTTTTTTGTTGTAGTAAGTTATTCCAGTTTTCCCATGTTAGGTTTTGTTTTAAAGTTTTAAGAATATTTATACGGTTATCAGGATGCTGTTGTGACAAGCTAATCATGATATGACATTTCAATAGCGTCCCGTGCTTATTTACTGAATAAAACCTGGACCTGGATTGGCATCCAGACATTTTGTGATGTCATGCGTCATGCTCGTTGTTCCGCCTCTTCAGATCAGATCCTTTGTGCACAGAGAAAACTTTCACTTCACGCCGCACGTGTGAAAACAGCCTTTCAGTGTCAAACTCCGCACAAACAGTACATCATCCCACACCATGAAGCTCAAATATGATCAGCTGTTGGATCCACATTTTGGACTGGAAGGCAACTTTAAACTAATCAGGTTTCCTTTAAAAATAAGCTTCAGGGCTTCTTTCTGTCTGGCTCAAACCAAACATGAATGGTCACGATGCATGAGTGTGAGTAAGACTAGTATTAACAGATTAATGCCTGGTGTCTTGGCCACAGGAATGATATCCTGATAACTGATCCTAATTATTCTTTTTTCCTATGACTAAAAGGCCTGAGTACAGTAATTATGAAATTAATAATTGATTGGCAGCCCAAGAAGAAAAACACAGTTTAATTCACTGGCAAAAGCTGATGTTTAACAGGGAATTGAGTAACTCTACAGAGAGATCTGTGGGGAGAGTTTAACTTTCTCAGGCAGTTTATCATTTTGGCAGCTGCTCTTAGATCAGATAACAGTGCTGCCACTTGTGTTGAATTAACTTTCTACTGCCTAATGGCGAACTGGTAGGTGCTCTAACAATTATTTTATACCGTCGTCAAATTAATTTGTCCTGTTGTTGATCACTTCGGTGAATCCTCTGAGGTAAAAAGTCCCCACAGTGTGAAGAACTTCAAACCAGAAATCCATTTAAAGAGGAACTCCACCACCGATTTGGAGTATCAAAGTCTGCTTGCAGGCTTTGAGGAGTACTACTCCACATGTGGGAAAAAAAGAAAAAAGTTGCATGAAGTCTTTTGTGGCTCCAGAGGGAGCTGCATGAAGTCTGATAAAAGTGACATCACTTGAGGCAGCGTCGGCTGCGTCTGAAGACTACAAGTTTTGAGATGAAAAAAATCTGGAGGTGTGGAGTTAGAAAGAAGCGAGCGTACCAGACCTCCGTAGTCTGCTTATATCTGCTTGAGGCTAGAGGCTCGAGGCTACATTAGCTGACATAAAGCACCCATAAGCACTCCATCCAAACGGTTGACAGTTGAGCTGCATCGTGGGTAATGTAGGCGTCAGGTTTGACAGGGAAGAACGTGTGGAATAAGAGACGTTATGTATGGTTCTGCTGAATCTCAATCTATTGGTTTTAAAAGAAATTGTCTGTTATGGGATTGCAATGCTTTATCGATGGAGTGGAATTGTTCAATTTCATGGTATATTAGTGACAATGGCATGAATGATTAAGTACATTATTAAGTATTTGGCAGGGTTCAACATTAATGTGTTTTTTTCCTGACTGGGCAAGTGGGTCAGAAATCTGTTGGCCTCAATGAATCAATCCATCACTTTTTGTTCATATAGTGCCTTAAACAGTACGTTTACGTATAGAAAATACAATGAAAATACAATAAAGAGTGAAATAATACAGTACAACTAATGTAGACAAATAACAAAAAATGATAGTGTAGGAAATAAGACAGACCAAGGACACAGTCTGACGTAGGCATGAAGCAACAACATTCATCCATATTATAATTAGTCTTTATCTGCCTACGTTACATTTTCTGGTGAGTGTCAGATGTTACTGTACATGTACAACTTTAAACAGAAGATGTATGTAAGTCATTCCTTTGTTACTTCCATCATCAGCTCTGTAAAAAAAAACAATGTGTCTGATTCTTTTTTTTTTCTTTATCACTTGCAAGATTTGGCCGGTGAGCTGCCAGATTTATTTTTGGGTTTGTTATATTTTGACTTGCCCTGGGTGATCAGGGAATCCTTGGTATCACACTGGTGGATCAATTACATGGCTGAGGCTCACAATTATTACCTTTATTTTTTTTATATCTCTTGCTAAGAAATCATCTTTTAAATAACAGAAAACTGTGAAAAGTCTTCACCATTTCCAACAGCCTGAAGCAGCACTGTTCTTGTTTTTACTCAACTAATGATACAATCCCCAAAAAATGTTCAGTTTACTTTTAATGAAACAGGAAAAGCATAACATCCTCACAAACTACAGGGGATGTAGAACCAATAGATGCATGTTGTGGGGTTTGTTTTCTTTTTGGATAAAATGAGACAGTCATTAACAGAACATTGTCAATATCTGCCGACCAATGAATGCTAATTAGTTAATCTTTCAGTGCCGTTAAACTGCCATCTTGTTAATTCAGAGTATTCATGTAGGTATCTCATTTTGTTTCCCAGGAGCCCTTTCTCCTCCCCGAGGCAGCGGAAGAGGCTTTGTGGGAAAGTCACCCATGAAGGCTCCACCCTCGAAGTTTTCACCTTCACCAATGAAAGCTTCACCCTCGAAGTTTTCACCCTCAAAGTTTTCCCCCTCACCTATGAAAGGCTCCCCCTCAAAGTTTTCCCCCTCGAAATTTTCCCCCTCGAAGTTTTCCCCCTCGAAGTTTTCCCCCTCGAAGGCCGGAAGTTCTTCTCCAGGTTCATCAACCAATGTGCTTCCCATTGCTCAACTGAATCCCTACCAGAGCAAGTAAGTTAAAGCGTGTGTCGATCTCTGCATGCGTCCACTCTCATATGCATTTATAATACGCGTTTAAAAAAATCCCTTCAGCGCGACTTCAGCTCTGTCGTGAATAATGACACACTGAGACCTAACTTACATGCATTTCTTACCAAATTGCAAGTGAACGCTGTACTGTATGATTGCACTTAGATTTTTTTTTTTTTCTCCTTCTGCTCATTCATCATCGGAACTATTTCCTCTCATGCTGTGACTCTACTTCCCCACTTGCTGCCATTTCTGAGTAGCACTTTGGGGCATGTTTTGAAGTGTGTGTGTGTGTGTGTGTGTGTGTGTGTGTGTGTGCGTGTGTTTGTGCATGCATGTGTGAGCATTATTTTTTTCCATATCGAGTGCAGCTGTGTGTGTGTGTGTGTGTGTGTGTGCGCGTGTGCGTGCTTGATAGTCAGCCCATCTGCATGGAAATGAAGTGAAATGACCGATCTTGCCTGAGAAACGAACACTTTAACGGCAGGTACTGCTGGCTCTTTATGGGCTGCTGCTGAGGTTTTGATTCTGTTATTTGGCCTGGTGGGGAATTGGCCAACCTCGTTTTTTTTCATCCCCTTCCTTCCCTCTCACATTTTCTTTACCCCCTCCAGGGCTTCACTTTACTGCTGTTTTTTTCCCCCTCTTTGCTTCTTATCATTTCTTCTGGCTTAAGTCTCTGACCTTAAAGTTTGCCAAAAAAAAAAAAAAAAAAAAAAAGAAGACAAGAGACGTGTACAGCAAGATGTAGTTGTCCAGATTGGAGTAGAGGAGCCCTGTCAACTCTCCGCTCTATGTTTGGGCTCTGATAACGTAGCCCTGTTTGAAATTGCAAGCTGTAAAGATAACTGTGCCTCTAGGTGTTGTAATAAACTGATGACTGTTCTAACTTTGAAGTTGGAGGAGTACCTACAGTGAGTAAAAACAGATGACTTCAGCAGCTGTTCCTCTATGTATATTTGCGTAAAATGAAACGCCTGTGTGCCTGAGTGTGACACAAAGCGTTACATCCAGTAGAATATGTGCGGATGCTGTGTACGTGCACGCCGTCTTTTATGGCCGCGTGCATCGTCTTCTCATCCCATTCTCCGGGTGTTAAGTAATAGCATCTAGAGCAGACTTTAATTGGCTTTTGGCTGCCATAAACCTCGGTGTAGCGGTCTTATCCATACTGAGCAGGGAATGGGGTTCACTCTGGGCCAGCAGCTGCTCTCATGATAGGGGATTTAATTGCAGGCAAAGTTATGGTATGAATATCCTCCACTGCACAATTATCAACGCAGTCAAAAAGCTTGCTGCTGCATAAACTGCCGAGCTTGGCTGGCTGTTGTTAAAAACAGAACAAGAGGCACATTTTAAATGCATCCAGGAGTTGGCGGATGTACAACACCTAGTTCAGTCTTTGAAAAGAAAAGTTGCTGGATGCTATTTTTCCCCCCCCCTTTCATGGAACTTTAAAAAGACTGGAAAAGACACTCGTCCAATTTCCTTGGGATTTGTTCTATTGTGCAGTTGTGTTTCCCAGTGGTGACTGATGTGAGCGGAGTTGGGATGCTCATTAACAGGAAAAGGAAGATTTTTTTTTTTCTTTTAAGTGACTTTTCAGCTTCCTTTGCTGTTAGTGCTGACCTTTAGACTGCAGCTCCTGGTAAAAATAAAACTACTTTGGCATAGGAAATGAAAACATGGTGGAAGGCAGGTAAAAACATTTGCAAAACTCAGATTTTGGTCAGTGGTAATGTTTGGATTCTGGTCTTTTTCGGTTTCAAAGTATTGGGATGATTTTTACCCCAAAATCACTGAAGTCACGCTGTGTTTTAAAGGCTCGTTGTTTAGAAGGACTCACTGGCATCTAGCAGTGAAAATAATTATTAGTTGCAGTCCTGGAAAACATGATTATGAACAATATTTTGAATTTATCCTGTACACTGAACCCTGTGTGAATCCCCAGGTGGACTATCAGAGCCCGAGTCACCAACAAGTCCAGCATCCGCAACTGGAGTAACTCTAAGGGAGAGGGAAAGCTCTTCTCCTTTGAGATAGTGGATGAGAGTGTGAGTAGAGGACTTCTGTTGTGTGCATGCATGTTAACATACTGTACGTCACACATGGCTGTTTTTTTTCGTCTGAAATGAAATATGGTTTAATGGAAAAATATGCTGGTCACCAGGGAGAGATCAGGATCACCGCCTTCAACAAGGAAGTGGACAAGTTTTACTCTCTAGTGGAGCAAGGCAAGGTGAGCAGATCCCACTCAGCCATTTCAATTCTCACCTCAAGTGATAAGAGACTTTTCCTGGAGACTTCACTTAGAAACGATAAGGTTTTTACATATTGCACATCGCCAATTGCTCAGAACGCTGCCAGGGAATGTTTGCTCTTACGCTCCGAATGTGGTTCACTTCTTTTAAGTTGAAGACGTTGTCTAAAGCTGGTAGAAAATTAACTACTTGGAGTTTCAGTCTCAGGTATCCATTTCGTGTGCACACAAGCACCTCAAACAAATACATCATTGGTAAAATAGTGTCTAATAAACCCCTCTGCGAAATCCTCTCATGCCTGCAGGACTTCTGGCCAAAGAATGAGCCAGAGGCGAGTATTAAAAGGATTTTGTGGAAGGGATTTATATAGTCATATTTTACTGAAATATATACTGTCTGTGTGAGACATACTGAACATTTGAGTGGATAAATGCTGCAGTGTCAAATCTGATGTGTTGATAATACAGTTTTTAATTATTTTATTTAAGTATTCAGCAGTATGCGTTGAACCACTTGTACGACGAAATTACTATGTATGCAATGAAAAGAGGGAACTATCTTTCTGAAATAATTCACAATACATCTCGGACTGAACAAGGACACTGGATCTTGTCACCTTTCCATGATAGTGCAGTCACAGCACAAGGGGATCTCTACACAGCAAGTACGACTAGAGGAGGACTGATCGCAGTGACCAATAAATCTTTGAGCGTTCATTGGCTCGTGAATATTGGATTGAGACTGACTTGAAAAATTCAGAACTTACCCGCAAGCTCATCTTACATTAATCATATAGATTAATACTTGAATTAAAGTCAGTCAAACACTGTTACATATGGATCTTTTTGGTCTTTGAGAATGTTGTAGGAAGCATCTGGTGATGGGATCATCGTTCAGCCAGCGCGCCCTGATTCAAGACCTTGTGTCTGCAAGCGTCTGCTTTACTGTCCTTCAGTAAGAAATACCTGCCAGCTCCTGTTGCATAACTGACACTGACGCTCACCTCCCAGTTTGATGGAGAGCCTTAAATCTAAATTTAGTACAAGAATTAAAGCACATACAGGGGGATCCGTAAAAGGATCACAAATACTATATTGCAACCACAAATGAGAATAATTAAAATACCAGTTGAAAGAACATCTGTTTGTGCTAAACTGGGCGGTCGTCAGTCTAAACACCCAGAACGTGCCCTTTGCATGTTCCCTTACACCTCTGCAATTACAGACAGGTAGAACACACGTTTAAGCTCTTGCTCATCTCAGTCCGTCCCCACAGAGCTTAATAACTCAATTAACCCCTGCCATCGTTTTGCCCGTCACACTGGTTCAGGTATCAGCCACTCGCGGTGGCTCCCAACACAGCCCCACATCCAATTTGTGCCCTCTGCCCTCCAAAGATAAATAAAGGAATGAATCCGTCTTCCCTCCGTGATCTGAGTATTGACAGAGCAGTGAGTGGGTGTGACTGGCTCTGAGCGACCAGAATACTTATCGCATTAGTTTCGTGCTCGTATCTCTGTGTGGGGTAAATCAGAGCGAGCCATCGAGAAGAACTTAGAGGCAGAGAAATAGAGAGAGAGGGGGGATATTGGAGAGTGGGGAGAGTAAATGAAGAAGTGCGCCGCGCATATTGAGTTTAAATTGTGCTGTTTAGCTGACTCGCTCTCAGCTGCTTCTTATTTTCTGGTGAATTAGAGAAGCGATGGGGCTGATATGACACCAGATCTTAGTTGGACCTGGAGGATTTTTCCATTCTCATTGAGCGGTTTCGGTAGAGCAGAAGCCGTGTTGTCATTCTAATAATTTCCCTTGCAGGATCAATAAAGTGGTCGTCAGAGTCCCTCCAGTTTCACAGGAAATAACCGGTCTGACGAGGGCTAATTTTATAATACCACCTTGCTCGCTCATTCTCTGCAGGTGTACTACATCACCAAGGGTACGCTGAAGGCGGCCAACAAACAGTACACCACAGTGAAGAACGACTACGAGATGACCCTCCACGCACATTCATCCATTGTGCCATGTGATGATGGTCAGGGCATCCCCGCAGTGCACTGTGACTTTGTGCCCATCGCAGAGCTGGAGAACAGAGACAAGGACGCCATAATCGGTAAGAGAAGAAGTTCATTTGTGCTTTTGTACTGTTAAAATTAAGTGAGCAGGTAGAACTTTAGTGCCAAGTTGGGAAAAGGGGGGAAATTTGATGTGACGTGGCTGCTCGGGTGTTTTAGCCTCACAGAGCCAGATGACCGATCACAGGCTCAGTTTTGGCAATCAAGACTTGAAAACCTGAATTGTCGAGTGATCCAGGTATAAATGCATCAAACCAATCAGCAGTCAGGGCTCAGGTGATGGCATAACTCCAGAAATGTATCATCCAGAAAATGATCTCAACCTTCGAAATCAAAGGTCGAATCAATGATTTAACCACACCCCCCCAGTGTCACGTCCGACCGGCGTGCCAAGAGGGAAGAAAAACACACACAGCATGACGTAGTCCGGCACATGGATTTGGATTGGATCCGGTGAAAACCCCAGGTTTTCCCATTAATTTTAATGAGGGTAGCCCGTTGCAGAAAAAGTTGAGAGGGAGTCAACTTTTAGAGAAGCGCAGCCTGACGTCACGTTGAGTTGGCCAATCTCATAAACTGGCATTCAGACTACGACTGAACCCTCAGTGGAGTGTAAAGTAATGTGTTGTGTGTCTTCACTCAGTGTGGCTTCATGCACCAGTAGGTCCAGCATGCTGGTAGCAGAACAACAAAGCAGCTTCGTCTTTTGGCAAACTGATCAGCGGTACACAATCTATGTCGGTGGTTTAACATGTAATGAAAATTACGATTTCACACTGCTGAGCTTCAAGTCCTGCTGTCAGAACTCAGAGGATGAAAAGATAAGTTTGCAGAAATTGGTTTAAAATATTAATTTGACATCCGTCATCAGAGCAGATCTGCACTGTGGCAGATATATAAAGACTAAATGTCTTTCTAAACCAAAGCAGTCAGTGACTAATATGTCAGATGGTCAAGTGACAGTCTGTGACCTGCAGAAAGACCCTGAGGCAGCTGTCGGAGTGAGAGAACTACTGACCTGTAAAAGTTTCTGTGCCAAAATATGCCGATATATGACGCAGGAGTCCAATATCTTCTTGTTTAATTCAGCAGCAGAGAGGTGATGTTTGGAGCCACACTGTTCTTCATCAGACATCAGTCTGCTCCTCATCACGCTGATGGACCCCTGCAGTGTTCAGCGTCTTTTTGTTCAGTGCTTTCTCACATTCACCCCATCAGCTGCCCTTTTGGTTAGGATTTGTGTGTAAGCTCCTGTTTCTCTAAAATATGCAAATACACTCTAAAACAGATTTCATTAATTGGCAGAACTGACTGATATATTTGCTTGGTTATGTGTTTTTATATTCCTGCTAATTTCCACAGCCTAATTAAACTCAGATCAAGGTTTTTATGATGATTGCAGCTGAAATAAGTGTTTTTTTCCCCACCTGGAGGGAGCCAGACTATCTTTACGTGATTGTTTGATACTTGTGAAATGATTTTATACCCAGGAGAAAATTAATGGTTCTTCCATGAGGCCCATAGAGTAACCAAAAAGAGAACCGGTGTGGACCGTCGTGGTTATCAACTGCATCATTTCTCTGACTGCTCAGTCAACTCAGGCAATTACAGTTTACAGATACAGAACATGACTGACAGGCATGTGCCAGTCAGTCATGTTCCAGGTGTAAAATACATTATGTCAGGGTCGAAGGGAAGGTTAATTCAGGCATATTGTAACGAGGAGAGATAAAAAGGTGATAATACTCATTCCACTGTTTTTATGAAGGTTAGTTGCGGCGTCTGCCCTCTGCGTCTGACGAGGATGTCTTATCTCCGCGACAGGTAAATTGGGATGGTGAAAGTGTAGATTGGGGTTCAAATTAGTGATTCATCAGTCTGCTCCTGGCAGTCTTCTTAATGTTATTAGTGGGATGATGCAGAGGTATGACTGTGATGTTTCTGTGAATGTGGCCATGAGGATGTTATTTTTCTAAATACTAGTCTCGGCCTGTGTGCAAGTTGAAGGATGGTGACAAACAATTCATGTTCGGTTTTACCTGTGTCTATTTTTTGGAATTGCATTTAAAAAAGTTGATTTTAAAAAAACATGTATGAATAGGGCTCTCAAAGCTGTAAGCACTGTAATCATTTTAACCAGCTTGTCAGTATAAACTGTCACCAGCTCTAGAACTGGTATATTTTCCTGTCCCACCAATCCAATGGCACCAGAACAGGAGGATCCAGATCTCTGCCTGTTCCCCGAGCTGACAGAACCACCTCTTCATGGAGTTCTCTGTCCTGATTGGATAAAGTGGGCAGGGATTCAATAAAATATATTCTTTCTATTACTGAATGAGCGAGGGGGGGGGGGACCTAAAACTGTTGAAATAACGCTTATAGCAGCTTTAATACCCTGATCATGTGGCCACATTGAAATTTCAATAATACTTTGATGATTTGTGCAACACTACTTCATATCTGTCTCATTTATCCACCACACCCAACAGCACAGGTTTCTGCAGGCGTCCACCACTGCACAGGGTCAACAAGGCACACAGCAACTGCTGAATGTGGCACAAGCATGGCTGTTATTTCTTATAAGTGTCGGACACGCCATATTACAGAGCAAATTAATGGTCGTAAAGAAGTGCAAACAACATGCCGTAACCTCCTGAGAGGATGATTTGTGTGGGTTCATTCACTGCGTGATTACATTGGTGTGAACTACAAGTAATGCACAGCAGCAACACACTCCACAGTCAGGGTGGAGGTGCACTGAGCCGTTTACCTGCAGGAGAGTGTTTGTGTCGGGCGCAGAGGGCCAGCGTTACATGTCCTGTGTGTCATCTGTTGTCTCTCCATTCACTCCCCCGTGAACTCCCTCTCTCCCTGCGTCTTTGTTAAATAGGGGATTATAACACAGTAATGAGAACTGTCAGCCTGTTCCTGTGGTGATAATGGAGTTCAGAGGTGGATGACATCGTCTCAATCATAATGGAATTAAGGAGGGCTGAGAGAGCACAGACGGAGAGCAAGGCAGGATCGGGGAGGAGGGAGGGAGAGTTTAGAAAATGGTTAGCAGACAGGAGGAGGACTGGTCTGCAAAATCTCTATTATAATTCTGTCCAGCTGTTGCAGCTGCAATGTCAAATTATTTTAATTCGGCCGAAAGAAAATAAATTGGCAACTTTCTTGATTATTGATGAATTTCTTTTTAGTCATTTTTCAACCGTATGTGTTGAATATTTGCCAATTCAGGCATTTGCAATTCCATTAATCATGAAGATAATTGGCAGAATAATCGCCAGTTTATTATTTGCATGGTCGCTAGATGGACACCATGATGTGATCAATAGACATTGATTAAGCCATTTAAAGTCTCTGACCAAGAGTAGCACTATGCAGCAGTGATTTTATACTCATTACCACCGATCGACAGATGGAGGCGATAACAAGCAAAGATACTAAGCGGTGTGCCAACAGAGGCAAGAGAGAAGAAGACTAATCTCTGTAAACAACTGTAAACAATTCACAATTTAAAGTATTTATTACAAAATGTTTTATTTGTCAGCACCGAAAGATACGTACAACTTGTTTTGCAGATTGACAACATTAGAGGGCATGTTGAGTTGATCATCGGATTAAAACCTCCGCTGCTTACAGTTTCAGCTGCTTTTCTCTCGTTTAACATGAATGAAAATGCATTTTAAGACTAGTCCCAAACTGAGCCAAAACTGAATGGTTGGTGCCAAAAGTAAAACCTATTGTTAAAATACAAAATGTTACTTGGATCTTACTTTGCTTCGCCTGCTGTGGTCAGAAAAATCATTAATAACTGGGGATCTCAGGTGTTTAAAGACCACTTTCTCTATAAACAGAGCTTTTTATAGTGTGTTTTCCTTTATCCTCTTGAAACATCCGGTGGGTCAAATCAGAACCATGTAGCAGGCCACCTTTGGCCCACGGACTTCACTTCGGTCTGTTAAGAGCACTGAGATGCGTTAATCCTGTCTCCCAACACGATTTTCTGATTTAATCTGTATTTGTTTCCTTTGTATTTCGCTAACCTTGTGACAGTCCTGTTTGTTGAACAATAAGCGCTCCATAAATTAATTTGATCTGTTCTGATTTAGTGTTGAGTATTAGTCACGCCGGGCCACACGCTTCACCCTCTTAGAGCTCGGCGCTGACTGTTCCTCGGTGCAGTAATCCTGAATGAAGTTTTTAGGCCTTGAGCGTGGCAGGAAACATGAATGAGGAATGAGTGTGTTTGCTGTGATTTGGAGTGTGGGTCTGGGGTGTTAGCCAGGATGTCGTGACATTTATACCAGTCTGCTCTGACTTGGCAATATCAGAGGGATGTCAACACTACACTGTGTTGCGTCTTTACCGCTCAGATGTGTGATACCACTTCCTGTTATTTAGAGTTTATCCAGGAGGCATTTTTACACTTTATACCATGTTGAGACATCTCGTCACATAACTTTTACTTTTTACCTCATTCGGAGCGTATTTATCTATGAGCTACATATAGACGGGGATGTAAAATGACTCTTTCTCTCTGCAGATGTGATTGGAGTGTGCAAGAGCGCAGATGATGTATCCCGTATCACCACGAAGACCAGCAGAGAAGTCTCCAAGAGGGCCCTCAACCTAATAGACACAACTGGCAAAGAGGTGGCAGTCACATTGTGGGGGGAGGAGGTAATAACTATAATCTCTCTCTCTCTCTCTGTCTCTTCTTGCTCTCTCGCTCTGTGTCGGGGATGGATTTGTGGTCCAACATAAAAACACATCGAGCAGGCTATAATTAATTGTGTGTTTATGAAGGTGCCCATGCGTGTGTGTGCCTATGTGTCCGTGTCAGTAACACATCTCTGTGCGTGCTCTTGCGTACAAAGCCGTTTGATTGGGTTTTCTGGGCTGTAAAATTTGGATCGGTCAAATCATCCCAGTGACCTTCAGGAGTGTTTTGGACCAGAGTCCCTGATTTGAGACGGAGGGCTAAATAACTCTCAAATGTGCATGAAATGGCACTATTCTTCTCTAAGCTCATTCAATCTGCAAGAGCTAATCCCTCCTCTTTGCCAAAATCCAAAAATGACTTTCAAATTAACTTGTAGGTTGTCCAATTATAAAAGCAAACTACACCACATATTACTTTCTGGTCTCTCCAGCAAGCCGCAGACTGAACATAGAAAAGGACAATAACACAACTGCTTTTGTCGTCTTCGTATTCGCTATCTTCCTCTCCTCATTACTGTCATTGACACAGTTCTTCTCTCTTCAGGCGGAGAAGTTTGACGGGTCTGGACAGCCTGTGGTCGCCGTCAAAGGGGCTCGCTTGTCTGATTTCGGGGGCAGATCTCTCTCTGCTTTGTTCAGTTCAACAGTCATGGTCAACCCAGACATACCGGAGGCCTTCAGACTGAGGGCCTGGTGAGTCACGCTGGTGTGCACGCACGCACCACCGCTCACACAAGCAGAATTGTCCACACATTTCTGTCACGCTGGCATGTAGAGTGCACACAGACATTCAGTCGCTTTATCTCAAGCGCCACACAAGACACGGTATGTCCAAACAGACCAATCAGGGAGAATGTGTCTTCTTGTTGTTGTGATGCTCATATTTGTGAAATAACCCAAGCATGCACACATATAGATGGAGAAAAAAAAGTGCAAAACTCTGGTAATCACGTGTTGGGAGACATGGTGGCATGTGCTGCCTCAGTCCCAGTGGGACTGTAGACAGGATGTAGTCGGGATCGGATGGAGATAATAACAGAAAATCAGAACAGGGATATTTCTGGATCCCAGCTCTGAACTGCTACTTTACGTGCACAGAAAGATGGATTCTTGTTAGTAGTTCCTGTGGAGGGATTTTAAATTATGACTCACTCACTCATTAAGGCTGTTCCCAACTCTGGCCACCGCTGAAATATATATGCGTTTATTCTTTTTTTTCTTTGTGAGTGTGCGTACATATCAATGCTTCAGTGTGATTGCCTGTGTGGCACACCGAAAGCTATTCTTAGGTAGAAAATTGCATCGAGTGGCACGCTCACAGCTTCAAAGTGTGAATGCAGTGCATAAAGAAATGTGTTGGTTAGTACCTGTGGGCATTATTCTGTTCGTATATAACGTCTGTTATATAAGTTTGACAAACTGCTCCATCAACAGTAGCTTGTTGGCCACTTTTGTGTGTGTGCTGCATTAGTTACAGCCGTTTCTTGTGAGGGAGAGAGAGAACAGGGGCAGGCTCCATTGCTCCAGCTTTAATCTTGGTCTTATTAGTCTCCGGTCAATACACCATCTCATCCTGACATTCAAAGGGCTAAAAACTAAAAAAAAAAAACGATGCCCCTCCTTCCTACCATTCCTCCTTCCATTCTGCTCTAATCCCCAGGTCTTTTTCCCCCTGATCTCTGCCGCTGTTTGGTCCTCTCTACAGTTTACATGCTGACAGTAGTGAGCGAATGATAATGAATGCTATTCGAGGAGCAGACACACTGTTTTCTAGTCCTTTTTAACATGTAGGTCTGCGCTTTACAAAGACAAAGAATGTCTGTCTGCCTCCAGTTCCTGTGGCGCTGCGGTGCTTTGTGGGGTTGTTTTGACCAGGCTTTGCCTGCATAATTGAAGGAAACTGATGAATTTGGATGATGCCTTGATTAGATTTCTCTGCTCGGGTGGAATACAGAGCAGGAAGTCACACTGATGCATTAAGATTTGAAAGGGAATATTAAAAAGGTAGATGAATTAATAGACGGAGTGAGTAGACAGAAAGCAAGACGGACGAGTTTAGTTTTTCCTCAGCAAAGAAACATCGTGTAGGAAGGAAAAGTATGCAGATATGAGAAAGCTGATTGATCTATGAATGCATTTGTCCATGACAGACAGCCATATGTCAGATAGAATAGATTGCAGAATACAGATGCAGTGCCTGTAAATCAGTTCAGGGATTAAGGGAGGTAATTCAGTCATGGCAGAAGATGGTTTCTTTAGATAATAGTAGATGTGGTGCGGAGTGTAATCCGGTGCAGTATCCTCTTCACAGAAGCAGTCTGTCGATGCACATTCATATATGTCAACAAACACACGCGCTTGCTTTCACACTCTCATTATGACAAAGAGGTAGATCCACTCCTTGACACTCACAGATAACTAAAATTGATTGTGTGATTGTAGTTTAATAACCTCAGTTTCCAGGGAACATTAGTCGCGTTCTCATTTGACTCCAGAAACCCTCTTATCTTTTTTTTTTTAACGGCATTTCTTTTTTTTATCCTCTACCTCCACTCTCAATAATGCATGTCATATTTACCATATATATGTGTTTGTGTGGGTATAGAAGCATGTTTGCGCATACATTTATTCGTACATATGTGTTGCGTGTGTTAATGTCCTCACTGTAGGTTCGATCGGGAAGGCTACGCGGCGGACAGCCAATCCCTGACAGAGACGAGGTCGGTGGGGAGCGGAGCGAGGATGAACTGGAAAGCACTGAGCGACATTAAGGATGAACAAATGGGACACGGAGAGAAGGTACAGGCGCAGCGCATCCAACGTCTGGGTGTTGGATTAACCTTTATGTACTCTGAGCAAATGGCTTGTGAGTGGTCAACTTTCACCAGTCACTGAAAAGATTACCATTGTTTGTTTAGATGGTGGGGAAGCAAATCTACCAGCCTCATATTGTACCAGCATTCGGCTAATGGATGAAGCAGCTTTTGAGCCCTGCATGCTGCAGACATAGAGACGTAGAGATGTCAGTTTTAAACATACAGAAAAGTAACCCTTTAAAGTCTTGTTTCACTCAAATGACAGTAAATATCAGATGCAGAAGCATGAGACCTAAATTATTACGACTAATCCCCTGACGCGTGGGGAAGTTAAGGCTGTTAATATCTTTCCATCTGTCTCTGTCGAGCAGCGCTTGAACAATGTTCAGTCGGCACTGAGTTTGAAAGAGAGGCTGAAGTAAAAGATGATTTAAAAAAACAGTGGAGACAAGTGGAGACAATTGTTTTTTTCCATTTGGTCTGAGACCAGTCAGCTGCCGGATCGCTACTGAGCATGTGCAGCTCTCAGAGTTTAGAGAGAAGCAACATGTCTCAGTCATTAGCGACTCTTGTTGTTAGCTCCGGAAAAGATGATGTGACTAACGCAGAATATTATTGATTCAGACTTTTTCAAACAAGTTTAACGTTTCTGGATGTAGTCTGATGAGGTATATTATCTGTTGCTATCTACTGTTCCCTGTTTTTACGATGCTTTTCTGATGACGAGTCAATTGCTGATTATTAATGAGTTTACCAACATTTAAAAAACCTGCATATATGCGTTTTATTTGTTGTAAAGGTGGTAAAATATGTTTGTTTGGTTGTTTTTGATCTTTTGAAGGAAAATCTACCACAAGTGATTCATAATATCATGTACTGTGTTCACATGGATAAGAGGCCTCGCTGTTTTCAGAATTCATTGAGCTAATAATTGTTTTCTTGTTTGATTAGCTGAACATTAAAACATGCCCTTAACAAAGTGTAATCTACAGTTGAAACTGTCCAAATCCAAAACGTATTTTGGCTCATAATTTTATGGAAGAGAAGAATGTTTTGAGTTTTTGCTTGAAAATAGATTTATTACATCAATTTATCAATCCATCTCTAAAACTAAACTGTAGCTGTTCATAAATCAGATTAATAGAAGTAGGTCAGATCTTTTTATTAATTTAGTTGGAACTCATACTTTATTAATACACTATAAATGGTCTGGAACATAGAAAAGAATAACTTGAAGACTAAGTGGTGAAGATATAAACTTTGGTTTGATGACTTCATTTCTCTAAATCTGTTCCAGTTAACAGTGTTTCTGTGTAGATTGATTCAGGAACGTGACTGATTCAGTGCGGTCCAGAATGGAAGATGTAAGAACCACAACCAACAGTGACAGTTTTACTAAAAATGTTTTTTATATGGCTGTGTAACTGAAGTTTTTAGTGAGTCACAGAACAGGGGATGTACAACAGATCAGGTGGAAATGAACCCACGAGGTCTGTTACTTCAAAAAGTAAATCTTGTTATTTGTGTCACAGTTTTTAGTCAGATCTCTGAGCCACCTCTTTGTGAGAAGTTTGGCTGGAAGCAGATTGAGATGTGAGTCAGAAAATCCTCCTCTCGCTCGGGCAGCTGGCTACTGTTTGAAGACGAATGAAAAGAAAAACCTCCACAGATGATGTAACATCGGCGTAGCTACAGTACAGCAGTTTGATAGCGGAAAATCTTCCAGCGTTGTAATACAAACACAGTAAGCACCGGGTTTGGGTTTCAGTCACTGAGAATCAAAGATTTAGAACGTCACTCCCTTACACCAAAAGTTCTTGAGTCACACGGGACGACTCTGTCATGTTGACGGACTTTGACGTCTCCCATGGCTTCTTCTCGAAAACAGATTAGAATCCAGTCATCTGATGTTTTTCAAGAATGTCTTAAAGTCCCCCTCCAGGCAAAAATATGTTTTCTTCTTGTTCCTGCAGCTGAATATTTGAGCCTCACTGTGTATAGACATGTATACGCAGAGTTTGACACTGGAAAGCTGTTTTCACATTCATCTGCCGAAGGTGAATGTCCTCTGTGTTCGCTGGTTTTAAGAGGCGGGCCTACGAGCATGATTTGTGACATCACAAATGTTCCAACTGATGTCCAGACATGAAGCTTGCAGCCTGCCGTGCACACACACTAACAAAAGACTTTACAGGGAAGCAGAAGACATCTCCTGTGAAGCAGTTGAACTTTTGAAGTGACACATTATTTCCATAATCACAGTTTCAGGAGTCGTTAATGAGGCAGAAGGAGTTAATGTCATTTGAGGGAACGTACGAAGATAATACAGCACATTTTGCGGGGAAAAACACATTATTAGCCAAAGTACTGTGTGTTCTAAACATCTTAAAACATGTCTGGAGGGGTCTTTAAATGAGAGGAAACCACAATATTTTTCACCAGAAACAAACACAGGGGCCAGTTGGGGGTTTCTCTTCCCACCTAGAGCTACTGTAATTTACAGAGCCATTACAGAACTCTTTACCAAATCATGTTGTTATAACAAATACCAAAGCTTATTATTCATACAAACAAACAGTTGACTCATCCTGCTGATAAATAACGTGATGACAGCTCTTTGTTAGTGATGTGCTGAGTAATGCTAAGTAATTATATCAGGAAGAAACTACTGGAAAATGGTCCAAGGTGGTCTGGTTTACACAAACTTTTATTAAAACATACTAACATTTCACCCTGCAAACCTCTGACAAACGTTTAGTTGTAGTTCCCTGTGCTACTCACAAAAAGACACTGTAGAAAGTATACTAGCTAATGAGTGAATAATTAAAAAGTAGCTCCAACAGTTCTGGAGTCTGTTGTAAGGTTTGTTGTAAGTGGTATTGAAGCTCTAGAGGAAGCTCTGTATAATCTAGTAAATTGCCTCCAGTGATGTCACTCATAAGCTGTGGCCTCATGGGTAATGTAGGCGACAACTTTTAAGAAAAAAAGAAGAATGTGTGGAATAAAAAAAAGGTGATGTCTCTGGTTCTGCTCCACTGATTTTAATAGTTTGTTTTTAAAACTGCCAGTGTTATAGGAGAGCGGTGCCTACATTACCCACAATGCAACAGTCACTGAGTGGCACCACTGGAGGCAATTTATCCGATTACACGCAGCTTCCTCTGGAAAAGGCTTTATATTTTTCCATGGATGCAGTCGTGCTCCCCAAGACCTGTTCACAGATTTTAATGTGTAAAATTCTTGGAGTTTCCCTCAAGTCACAAAGTTAAAACTTCTCTCGGTGGAGGATGAGTTCAAGAGGCTCCTTCGTCTGGTCGTACGATAGTGGATCCTTCTGTATCTTTTGGCAGACGGCAGCAGAGTGAACAGACTGAAGAAGTAAACGCTTGATTACCTGCTCGTACCGCCCCGTCTGTATGGCTTATGGTTTCCCAGCTACACAAACCACCAGGACTGAAATCAGACATCAGGGAGGATAAAAACAGCCCCTGCATCTGAACAGGTTCTCGATTCAGAACAGCTGAATGGTGATTTGTTTATTTAGCCGTATGGAGATTACACTGAACGGCTCATTTAAAACCATCACAGAAGATGTTCTGTGAACAGATGATTTGGATTTAGTGTCTTTTTTTTTTTTTTTTTTTAAACTGACCGCTTCTCGATCTCATTTGAATGTAAGCGTTTAGACAAACACAAATCCGCAGTCAGTCTCGTATTCATTGTAAACAGAGCGGTTCTAGGCTGTGACTTAATGGATTAGAGTCACGCCTCTCTTGTGTTAGCTGTGGGAGGGTGATAGTGCAGCTCACATACGTCAGCAGTACTGACTGGAGCTGCTGTATGCTGTCGAAGGGGCACGTGAGAACTCTCAAATTGATCCGTGTGCCAATTTAAGAAGTGTTATCACACAGACTTATCATGCTTTCGACTAAAAGTAGAGTGCATGTAAGTGGTATGTTCCACTCATAAACTTTCTGCCTAATTAATTAGGTTTATCTCCGACTAGTCTCCCTCATCCCTCACGTTTAATTAGAAGCCACTTATGAGTAAGCTTCAAGATCAGTTTCGTTTCTAATAAAAAAAATTCTAATTATGCGTTGGAGGTGGAAAAAGCCTACAGGGCATAACATCACCGGAAGGAGAGCGGCGCGGATGGTGGACGTGGGAGCGTGGGTAGAGGAAAAAAAAAAAAAAAAAGCCATGAAAAGTCACTTACACTTCATGTCACTCACAAACTTGCGTTGATGGATAGAAGGGAACAAGGCCACAGGAAAAAAGAAACGCAGTGAGGAGTGTCGTGACTAAGAGAGGAAATTGACGGGGGGGGGATTGAGATGCGGATTCAGAAAGGAACGGTTAACTGGCAGATGTGGGAAAAGGAGTTGAAAGGTGAGAATGTGTAAATAATTCAAGCTCCTATTTCTGCTTTTTTCTTCTCTTTGTCTTCTCTTCCTGTGTCTCTCTGCCCCGCGAACCCCCCACCGCTTCTGTAATTGAACGGCTTTCAGGAGGTTGTCTATCACGTTGTCTGAGGCTGCAGCTTTGGTTATAATAATGGAATCCAAATCATTAGCTTATAGTCGGAAGGAACCTAATTTGACATTCTACCTGTTCGCCTCCATGTATGTGCGTGACTGGGACTCTGTTTGTGCATCTGCTTGTGTGTGTGTGTGTGTGTGTGTGTGTGTGTGTGTGTGTGGGATGTAAGTGTACAAGCCATTTATAATTAACATAGCTGTGTTTGTGTGTGTGTGTGTGTGTGTGTGTGTGTGTGTGTGTGTGTGTGTGTGTTGGGACGAGCATTAAAGTTGGCATGTGCAGCCACGTCAATTATGTGAAGTAGATTTTCACTTGGTTGCCCTTCCACACACAAATTTTAATTGCGTTTACGTGCCAGAAGGTGACACAGGGATTTGGCGTGATAAGAATTAAGACTATTTTCAGAATGTGTGTGTGTGTGTGTGGTTTTATAGGTAAGCCCCGTGCGCATGTTTTATTTTGTGTTAGTGTGTCTGTGAGTTTTGTTTGTGTGCGTTAGTCATGCATCTCCTCCAGGTTCTCCTCAGAGTTCTTGAGGTTAAGACTTTGCCCCACGGCTTCTGTGCTCACGCTGGAATTCAGCAGGAGAAGGAGAGGGACGATGACGAATGCAGGGGGGGTTCATTCAGAGCGGTCCGGTCGCGATGGAATCGTTATGGTACCAATCCTGCCAACCTCTGTCTTCACATTCTGTCGGAGCGTCTGTCAACATCACGAGTGCTCAACATCCCCCCCCCCAAAAAAAAAGGAAAAGCGTGTAGTTCTTCCCGGCCATGTGCACCCTGCTGCCACCTTCCCCACCCATCGCCTTCTCACCTCTTCCAGCCTTCCAGCGCTCCAATCTGCCCGAGTCTGCAAAATGTGATGAGGCATGCATGCAGGGCGGAAACATGGCAGTGGAGCGTTGTGGGGGGGGGGCTGTTGTTGCTAACGGGAAAAATTCTCCTAATTAAAAAAAAACCCTCCTTAGTAAGTGTTTCGGAGGGTTTCTTGCTGTGTGGCATGGACGCCGGGTAGATGGATGGGCGGACAGATTATGAGGCTGTGAGTCAGTGTTAGCTAGCGGGGAGAAAGTGTCAGAGAGCTCTAAGTCTGACTGACAGTATCTGCAGAGGTCGCGGGGACGAGGGGACGACATGAACCGATCTTGCAGACACCACAATGGCCTTTTCACTTCCAATGCTCTTACTGAACACTTTACAGAAAGTGTGGGTTGTGTAACGAAGGAGCAGCGTTGCTCAGTCAGTGTGTGAGTGTGTGTGAATTTGGCCAGTGTCCTAGAGAGACTCTTTGATAGACTCATTTAGGCCAACATTAGTAATGAGTCTGGCCCCGGCTCTAGCTCGTAGTTGTTGTTTAGAATGCATTTTAAAGCATTTCATTTTAAATTCTGGCTGTAATTCCAACATCTTGTTTAAGGCCCGCTCTCCTGGTAGAAGATATCCCCTCTGGTGAAGCTAAGAAAAAGGTTTTGTTTGTTTTTTTTCTTCCTGTGGATTCACACTTGTGCCTGTGTATCACATTTATCGCTGTGTGCTACATCCACGTGTGCGTTTGTGTGCATGCAGGCGCGTACACGTGTGTGCGCCTCTTCCCAATGAGACACACTTCATCGGCTGTGTGCATTCTTTATATTTATATTTATGGAAATTGAACGCTGCGCTCCTCCACGGGATGAGAGAATAGCCCCTTTTTTTTCCCCCACTAGAATTTGCATTTCTTTCCTTTTTTCGCTGTTGATTCTAGCAGTGTGAGTTCTGGCGCTTAAGGTGCTAATATCTGTTTAAATTACTGCAACATTGCTGCATTTTAATTTGATGCAGTTTGACTGTGTACACTTTAATTTAAATTCATAACTGCAAGAAGTTTGGCTCGTTGTATCTGTATTGCAAATGTGTAAGTGTGGGTCTTTGCATATAACCTTGCATGTTAGGCGTGTGTGTGTGTGTGTGTGTGTGTGTGTGTGTGTGTGTGTGTGTGTGTACATTAGCAAAATTTATGTATCAGAGAGAGAGAGAGAGAGAGAGAGAGAGAGAGACAGACCGAGATTCGTCTCATCTCACATCTATTATGCATCGAATTCTCAAACTCCCTCTGCTCTCTTTTAAAACTGTTCCAAGATTGTTTGGAAGTCAAATAGAGATGTGTAAACAGCACGCATATACCAGCCGGACAGACTTGTTGGCAACAGTTTTACCGATGACGCCAAGTTTGATCTTAGTTTTATTTTTATTTTATCTAGTGTGTCTCTTTGCGCTCTTATGCAGCTTATTCGCATTCTTTAAACCGTTGAAGGGTGTTCTGCGTGCACCAGGCAACTCCCCTCCTCTTATGTTTCATCCCGTTTACTTTCTGATTGATGGGCTTTAATTTCATGACATTTGTTGTGTGCTTCAGAGTTTATAAATACCAGTAATGATAACACAAGAAAATGCCAAATGAATACTACTGCCATGTGGATGAGAACAGAGCATCAAGCCAAGATTATTCACCGAAAGGTTTGATGAGTAAATGTTTCGTTTTAGTGTTCCAGAGCCGTGTAATGGGACTAATATCGCAGCAGCGTCAGGAACCGTTTATGTGCGTGTTCTGTTTTGATTGTGGCGTTATCTTGTGCGCGGCGCTCATCACCTGAAGCTAAATGGTGGTCACGAGTGAATGAACACGGCCCGTGCAGTTGATACCATACATGTGGAGGACAACACACCACAGTGGGATGAGCTGTGATTCACTAGACCAGACAAGGGGTTTTTTTCAGTTATTTTCAGTTTCGTAGCTTGTAATGATAAAAAAATGTTACTAAAAACAAGTCCCACTATTCTCAGTGAAATGCCTCTTCCATGTGACTGTGTCCTTCATTAGAAATATTAGACATATAGACAAATATACTTGGTATGATGGCCAGGAAACCTAGATTACCTTTACATAATCTAAAAAGACTTGAAGCATCTTCAAATTGCTCATTGTACTCGACCACCGTCGTGCGATTTTGACTCTTGTGCTGTGGACTCGTGATTACTCATTGTGTTCTTACGGCCTGAACCACCTGGCGTCTTGTTCATCCACCAAGATTCAGCCTCCTACATAACAAACGCTTTGATGAAACGTCTCCTTCCGGAGCATTCATAGTGCACCTTTCACATTATCCTTGTGATGCTTTGCATTGTTCCTCTCCTTTCACACAACTATGCATTCTTAAGGTCTGTGAAATCACACCTGACTACATCCTGTTAATGTGCTGACGTGTTCAGATGGAGAGAGAGGATCAACTTCACCAGGGTCGATATGAGAGAAAGATGGCAGCTCAACCAGGCGCTGCTGAAGATTTACTGGTTTACTTGCTTTAAATGTGCCAGGTTCAAAGCCCTCTGTTGTCATGTAAATTACTATTTCCTAAGTGAAAAGCACACAGTTATCTCTTGCATGTCATGTATATCGCGTAGCCCTGCAGATGACCGACATGAGGAGCTGTGATGTGCCTCTTCACTCTGCACATTAGGAATGCATCTAAAAAAGATACACACAGTTTCTCTCAAGTCCATCACTCCAAAATAAAAAAGAAACAGATGGGTATGTTCTGAAATTTTAATGAAACAAGGCAACTATAAGGCAGTCAACAGGACAAGCTGCAGTAATGTTCATGATTTTAACATCTGCAGCAACACACAGAAAGCAGCCAGTTAAACAGGGGAGCTGGATGATCTGTTAACCCCGGTGCTCTGACTCCTCTTCTGTCATCACTTCCTTTTTTTCCTTCTAGCCGTTGTTCTGCATTCTGTCAGTTTGCCACAGCTTTAGTGACTTGAATGATGCTTTTGAGAGCCCGTGTTAATTAGCTGCTGAATCATTCTGCTGCATTGTCTCTTCTCACAGCTCCAGCAGGAGTCATGTCACTGTTGCAGCACCAGTTTCCAAAGCGATGCATTTAATGACATGGTCTTGAAGGATGTTTTGTACAGGGTTTGGTTAAGGTGGCATGACAGTTGAACAGCCACCTTCACATTGTCTATACAGAGCAAATACTGTCAGTCATTAAACTGTAGTGTTTAAGGTTAATTTGTCTTTTCTTTCTCTTCGTTTTCTTTTCTTCTTTGGATTTTTCCAGTTTGTGACTTGATTTCCAGGTTGGATACCGACTCCATTTACATGCACAAAGTAGAATACATTAGACGGTATTCATACCAAGCTGCCGACATGGCTAATTAAAATGAATATTCCTCCAGTATCCCAGTTGTCATGCAGCTGTGCATGCTCTAATTAATGTACCCTATCATGTCGTTTATCACGTCAGAACATGGATAAGTGGAGCTGCTGAAGCTGCTTCTGCCATTTTGCATCAGAATAAGACTTCGGCACACAGTTCAGCCACGTGCACACAACCTTCCTCTTTCATTCATTCCATCACCTTCTTGAAAAGGTCGGCGTTGATGATTTTTGCGCACATCGAAAAACCCGTCGATGTCAAAGTCTCTCGTAATGTCTTTTGTGCGTGAGTCTCTACCTCGGCCTCGTGAACTGTTGACAGTGTGTCCATGACAATACACAGAGCGTAAAAACCCCAATTGAGGCGCACAGTTTCTGAATACGTTGTTTACATATTTAAGGAATTCTCCTTAAACCTGCATGCTGATGAAATTCATCAACAGGTTGCTGTCCTCGCTACAGCGGCCCAGGCTTCGAGTCCGACCTGTGGCCCTCTGCTGCGTATCGTCGCCCCTCCCTCATCCCATTTCCTGTCATATCTCAATCCTGTCCTGTCAGAAAGTGAAAGTTGAAAATTGAAAAAGCTGTTCAAATTGCACCAGTTTCATGTGATTTGATGTTTTTCTGATCTCCCATTTTCCTTCTCTCTTCCCAGGCGGAGTATTTCAGCTGCGTAGCGACGGTGGTGTACACTCGAAAGGAGAACTGTCTGTACCCGGCCTGTCCGTCTGCAGACTGCAACAAGAAAGTTATAGACCAGAACAACGGACTGTACCGCTGCGAGAAGTGTAACAGAGAGTACCCAAACTTCAAATACAGACTCCTGCTCTCTGTAAGTGCATACAGTGCACATCATTAAGGCTTGTTTGATGCATATGCAGCTGAAATATCGTCTCTTACGCGCTCATACATACATAATCTCATAACCCACCCCCCTGCATCCCTGTCTGTCTGACTCTCAGGCCAACTTGGCGGACTTCGGGGATAACCAGTGGGTGACATGCTTCCAGGAGACAGCTGAGGTCCTGTTGGGTCAAAGTGCAGAAACGTTGGGAGAGCTGAGAGAAACAGTGAGACACACACACACACACACACACACACACACATGCAAACGTATTTATAAAGCTCGACCACACACACACTTCTGTTTAAAACTTGTTCCCACCTGGTAATTGCCTGTGACAGACATCTTCCTGTAAACCATTTAATATATTTCTTCTTTTGTGTGTGTTCCCCCGAGGACGAGGCTGCATTTGATCAAGTCTTCCAGAAAGCCAACTTCACCACTCACATCTTTAAAAACAGAGTCAAACTGGAGACGTACAATGTAAGTAGCTCTAACCGGGAGCACAATGGAATTTGACACAATGCGATGCAATTTAGTTTCCCAGGAATAAAAAAAAAAAAGGCAGAGGATAATGATATACAATAGCGCTCATCATTGTCCTGCAAGCCGTGAGATATTATTTCTTTCAGCGATCTCAGCCTCGCAGGAATACTCGACCCTGATTGGCTGCTGCATGTCTGTTATAAGCTGTCTTATCTCTGTTCTGAACAAATACACCAGCAGGCAATTTTATTCCTCCCAAACTATAATAATGGTGCCGGGAAAAATGGCCCTTTCAAAAAAATAACCAGTGTTGCAAACAAGTGGCATTGTTGTAAAAACAGTAAACGGTCTCATTTAGGGTCAATTTCACAATCTGACAGAAAAGCGGGAAACCAGCCACAGTGAATAGACGTAAGCTGTGCTAGTGTGTCTGCGTCAGTTCGTGAAAGAAGTGTCTTTCATATCACAATGGCCACAGTTCAGTCTGAAATTGTAATTGGAAATTGCAGCATTTAAGGGTTCCGTTTGTGTCGGATCCACGGAGCGCATCGTCAGTCCGTCCTTAATAAAGAACGCCGGTTGCAGCGTGAAGCGATGGCAGAGTTTACAGCGGAGATGGACTATAACAAACGATGCCAGTGGTATGAAATGGTGTTTGCTTCCTCTCGCCTAAGTGGGCCATCCTAATTAGGCATTTTGTTAAAAACTCACACATTACTGATGCTCTAATTTTTTGTCCCTGTCAAAAAGAAACTCTCGAACTAGTACAAATTAGTGTTGGCACCTTATTTTGCCACCTGTTTTTTTTTCTTTATAAGTTCGTTCCAGATATTACGTATTATAATGTGACTCATCCACGAAGAGTATGTTGCTGAGACGGAGAGAATTGTCGGTCTGAAAAGTGCCGTTTTAGGCTCAATCCCACTTTCAGTTTTTTATCTCTTCCCCTCGTTTATAAGAGCGCCACCTCGCCCCTCAGAACAGAGTCAGAAGGGACAGGGATCTGTAGTGGGACGACCCATCTAGACCCTCAGACGTCATCAGGCAGGCCGATTCTTTCCAGATAATAAATAGCATAAAAAAAGTACAAAGTGAGCGTTCACTGTCTGTGTCAGCTCCTGGTATGAAAGGCTGATACGCTGCCTTGTTTAGTATAATGAGCTACATGCCGTCTGTGAATGTGTCCGTCAGTTATCATCTCTCAATAAACTGCTATTCAAAGTATGTGAAGCCACAAAACAAGACGTATAATAACCACAACACAGCGTCAGTCACACAACCTGAATCCAAAATCATTTCAGTTAGTATCCCGGTGACGAGGGAGTTGTTATGTAGCCAGTGCACTTTGGATAACACACAACAAATACAGCTGTGGATTCATTTCTTTTAATTAGGCACTAATTAGCATTTCGCTATTGTCTGTCTAAGCCTAATTAGCTTAATTTTTCAGAGGCTAATTTGCTACTTGGGGCACATACCAAGAGTCTGAGTGGAATGATTGAGATGTAGGATGAGCGCTGAGCGGTCCGTGTCCTGACCTCAAGAAAACCTACGAGGAATACAGAGTTCAAAAGCCGTTCTTCAGAGACCGGAAAATAATTTAAAGCCCCCTTTTTTTTTTTGAGGGATTACAGAAGAGTGTAGAGAAAGTATTGTTATTCACTCTTTTTCCACACAAACGTATAGTTTTCTGTCGCTGAAGTCTAATTTTAAACCATCACTAGCAGAATGCTGGAGGCTGTAATCTTCACTGCAGCAACACAAAATGCAGAAGAGCGTCAGACACAAACAGCGTGATGATGATTTAGATTTTTACAGCTTTACCAACATTTAGATCACAGATAGAGTCATGAGGTTCATCCAAAACAAACAGTAACAAGGCACAATGAGCCTGTTATTTGAGCCAAAGAGAGCGAGACCGACAATATTAAGAGTTAGACACCGGACAAATGTTCAGCTGTAACTGTGCAGATATCTACTCTGTTAATTAATTGAACAGTAATAATTTTAAATCACTTACAACTATGAATTAATTAGGAAGAAAACTCACCCATGATCCCTCATCAGCGTGGAGACTGAACATACGGGACAGGTGTCGCTGACATTTCTGACAGTCGAGTCACAGAATCGCGACACTATCTTCTCTTCTTAATTCGTTCATTCAGTTTGTCACATTTTTGTCGTGTTTTGTAGGACGGTGGGAGATTTGATCTGAAGCTCCAACAGGAGAACTGTCGCACTGATCATTTCAGTATTTCCCAAGAAAGAGATAATGATCTCTGAGCAGATTCACTCTCCACACAAGGCGTCTCAGTGTGTTCGGAATTTATTTTCAGCGGGTGTTTCGTCAAAGTTGACTGTTTTTTGTTTCAAAGCCTGTGATTCAACAAAGACGAGGAGAGAACGGAGAGAGAGAGAGTCTGTGATTCAGTTGTTCGGCGCTCCTTTTCTACCTCCGCCTCAGACTTGTTAGACAAAAAAGATCAGGCATCTATCTCAGGTGTTTTTCATAAAAATAGAACAATGTAATGAAATATCAGAGCTTAACAAGATTAATGAAGAGACAAAATGTTTGCCTTTTTTTTTTCCTAACAGGAACGAGCAGAAAGAAAGAACGACTTGGCTCATATTTTGAAGTTGCTGTTTGAACTTCTCCTCCATATCAGCACACATTTGTTTTTGTCTCAGAGCTGAGAAGAGAAAACAAACTACAGATCTTTAAAACCAACAAGCACAAAGTTTTCTCTTCTATCAACTCGTAGATATTAAACCACAACTGTTGCACAGCTGGATTTTTTTTTGTAACGTGACTTTCTGAAGTGTAGAAAGATTTGTTAAAAGTTGGAGTAATTAACATTTTCATATAAATGTACCTTAATTATTAATATCATTATTCAAGACTTAATTGCCACATGAGAACATGGTGTGAAAAGCAGACTGTTGTAAAGACGAGCGAGATGTGATGTTTTGAGATGGAAGACTTTCAAAATGTTGCTCTGTGTGGTTACACACAAAATAAGACAAACAGAATAAGATGAAAATGGGGAGTTAGAGGGAGAAGTCCAAGTTCATGGCCAACTTTCCTCGCCTCTGGTCACCTGGCTGAACCCTGTGTGATCGAGACTCGATGTCAGAGGTTAACTTTGCAACTCAGGCATTCAGAAAGATGTGGTGGGGAGAAACACTGCGACCGTGTTTGATCCAGTTGTCTCTATTGAAACACACTGGCCACTTATCGATGCTGAAGTCTGTGTGTGTCCAGAGGTAGTTCTTTTTTTTTTTTTTTACTTATGATGGAGTTGTTTTGTAATCTTTGTCAACACAGAATGGCTTCTATTCAGAAAGAATGAGTTAATTAATTAGATGTTGGAATGTAAAGTCTCCACAGCAGTGACCACCAATTACCAGAAATGCTGTCAGACAAATAGAAATGTCACATTTTCCGCTTCGATAGATTTTGATACTGCTCGTGGCTTTCACCCTGAAGCAGCTCAGTCTCAGCTGATCTTCAAACCAGCTTCCAAAATCACTGTATTGTATTTAAAATAAATGTTCTCTTAACTGTGATGTTTCATTAAGGTGGAGCCCCACTGAGGCAGGAGAGCGAGTGTGTAATCAGACACTCGTGCTGCAGGTTTCAGTGCAGCAGCAGCAGCGGCGGCGGCCCACCTCACCTCGCTCCGTCTCAGGTGGAGTTAATGGAATTTAAATGATGCTGAAGATCAGATTTGGACCCCAGGGATTGAATTTACTGAGCACAGATAAAATGTTCAACATTTGTTTAAGAGACAATCCAAAGTAATGGATGAAGGTAGAAATTTGGGAAAGTGTGTCTGATTCCCGACCAGTGAGTGTGAATTATCTAGATAATGTAATATACAGTACAGAGTGAATCTATCCCAGGCTGGTTGTGTAAGTCTGGGATGTGATAGTGTTTTAGTAATGTATGTGGATGTATAAATAGATGTGTGCACAGCTTTGAATACATTTAGCCTCGGTAGATACGCTGACGTCAGACGGGAGCTGTTTTTTCCTGACGTATGTGAACAGACACACTCGCTTCACATCGTCAGCATCACAGTCGGGTCACGTCAGCGTCACCGAGCACGCGGAAAATCGTGAGAAGATTCTTAATCGTCTGACGGAGAACGTCCTAATTATTTCTTTGACTTTTCTGACTTGGATCTGAGAACGACAGCGTGGGTGAACAAATTAACAGTTAACAATACAGTTTACTTGTGATGGAGTTCATTGTGTCTTTATTGAGACAGGGATGTTAATTTAACTCGACAGAAGTGTAGCTTGTAGTATTGTTAAGAAATGACGACTGTCATGTTGTAATGAGGGCTGTTTCTTCCTTTTGCGATGTCACATTTAACAATGGCGCTAACTTTGAGGTTTGATCAGATAAATGGAGATTGAAATCGTGCTGCAGAGGTTTCCTTGCCACAGTGCTCGTTCTCCAGCAAGTATTTCTTTGAGTGGAAATAAAAATCAATCGTGAATCATTTCGGAATATTTATCAAAATAATCGCAGCATCTTGTGTTACCACCTGTTTTGAAAGCTAGTTAGCACACAGCTAACTAGTTCGTTTCTGCTAATTCCTGAATCGTGTTGACGTACATCCACACATGGAGTTTTGTGGGCACCAGAGTCTACGGCCATGTTAGAGCTTCACAGGTCAACGCCGACATGCTAACTCAACTCAACTCAACTCAACTAGCATCTTTCTATGCAGACATGAAGCCCAGAATGCTTCACAAATAAAACAGCATGGACCAAAAACAAAGAAGCAAAAACAAAAGTAGACAAATACAGTTTTGCAAATGTTAAGACCAATAAAAGTCAGTGAGATTTATAGAGTAAATAAAGACTAGAATAAAAGTTAAAAATGCTCACAATTAGAGGTCAAGTCACTTTTATTTACACAACCTGATATCATCCAACAAATGAGCCTCAAGGGGAACGACGGTCTTTTTTTTCTGGTCCTCAGTTCTGATCAGAACTTCCCTCTAAACCTTTTTGAAAGAGGAAAAATGACGCTGCTAACGAGCAGACGTTTACCAGAACATTTCTGTGCCAATCCACTGAACAGTTGTTGAGATGTATCAGACCAGCAGTCAGCGATAGTTTACCGTAGAGAAACGACACTGTCACGTCTGGAGGCTGAAGGTATGTTTGTATATTTAATGTAATTCTCCTTCACATGTAGCCCATCTGTGTATTACACATTCATTATGCAAATATCTCAGCAGGGATCCTCGGCTTAATGTAATTTTGTTGTTCAGTACTGTACAGCGACTCATTAATTCTCTTTGGGTTGTGACACCAGTACGAGGTGTGTGTGTGTTTGGTGTGTGTGTGTTTGGTGTGTGTGTGTTCGGGGTGTGAGTGTGTGTGTTTGATTCCTCGGGGGAAGAACCCCACCGTCTTAAATTGGGTTAGAGAATCGGGGTGAGTGTTCGGCCACTGAGTAATTGTTTTTCCCCCGATGTGATTGGAATATTAGTGAACGCACATTCAATTAATAAGCCTTGTTTCTCGCGGTTCCCCCGGTCCTTTGAAAGAACGTTATTTTCTAAATAAGTTGTCACCTTTTGTGAAGTGGCGCCTTTGTCTCCGCGGCCCCCCGTATTGTTTAATTTGCCTGCTATCCTCAGGTAGATGCAAATTGAAAATACTAATAGAGACGTTGAATCAAATGAGATAATGGGCAAATGTTAAATCCTTGATGCTGGTTACGCCTGCTGAATTGCTAATTGATAAATGAATAGTCTCTGGATTAAACCTTCTTATGTAGAGAGCGTGATTATAATAGAAATGAGATTTCGGCTTCATGACTTCATGAGAAACCACCGCTTTATTCAATCACACGTTGAAGAAAATCTGTATCATCTATTAAATTCCAACACGAATGAGTCCCAAGTAAAACACAGATGTTAGTTTATCCTGTTTATTGAAGCAAACAAACACAGATTTAACATCTTGCTGTTAGAAAAGGTCGAAAATCCCATATTTCACCCACAAATCACATTTAATCAACGTAGTGAAGACGGAGCGATCGACTGGAAGATTTTCCACTGTAAAAGAAGCTCAAAGAGAGTTCGAGATAAACACAAAGAACTGAAATTAGACTGCACTGTGAAATCTGTAGAAATGGGAGATTGATTGATATACAGTTCATTGATGTGTTTTCAGTGTGGTATTTCAAATCTGATCGTATCTGTGCAACACGGCTTTCTTCTTCTTCTTCTTCTCTCCGGTGTGAATGAAAGAAAAGACGAGGACTTACCTGGCAGCGCGGTCCGACCTTGTTCTCTCCTCTCAGCAGACAATATCTTGAAAGGTGTGCTGGTAGTTTAAAAGAGATTGAGAGCACCGATCAGAGACAAGTTCAGTACTGCAGAACTGCTGCTTCCACCTTCAGACGACAGACTTCTGGTTTTATGGCTCTGAATTAGTCCTCCAGTTGTTTTTTTTACAAATCGATTCAAAGCCAAGCACAGTTTAAAGTAGCTAAAAAGTCACATCCGAGTTTCTGGTGATGGATGATTTTGGATGTCGTGCTTGATTTCTGGGTGTCAGACCCTGTTTACCACTATTCTCCTCTGATTATCAACAACATATTCTTGATTTCTCCATGAAAGCTGCTGCTTGTGTGTTTGCTTTGGTGCTAAGCTGACAGGATTTATGCGCATTTCAACAGAAATCTTGAAATTCGAGTGTCAGTCAAGTCTCATACCAAGTTAAAGTAAGAAAGTGCTGGTGGTAACTACTTAAGCCTTTTCACATGAGGATTTTCTTGAACGATTCTGATCACGGAGGTTATAAAACGTCTCTTTACTCAGATATTGCTGCACTTAACTCAAGATTTCTCTCCCCTCCTCAGGATGAGAGTCGAGTGAAGGTAACCGTGATGGAGGTCCAGCCGGTGGACCACAGGGACTACAGCAGGAGACTCCTCAGCAACATCCGAAAATTGGCCAGATGAACTCTGTCCCGGTCACGATCGACCGCCTGGTGATTAAAAAACATCTTCCGCTGGTCTGTGACTGGTGTCCGGCTTTCTCCAGCAGTGAGATAACAGCATATCTGACTGAGGCAGCAGAAGGGCGGCCGGTGATTCATCTGATCAAATGGCAGCCAAACAAAAGACTGATATTTAGTTAGCTCACTTCCTTCACCAGGCTTGTTGTGAAACAGAGAAAATGGCTTTAACCTTTTAATGTAATGACATTTTTACAAAGAGGTTTGACAGTTTCATTACATATAACCGTGTTAGAGCGTCTCCATCTTTTTTTTTAATTTATTTCCTGAATGAGAATCACAGAGTTGTCTGTTGTTAATGCCGGTGACTCATCGCTTTGGTTTAAGATCTGTGTTGGTGATGCTCATTGTTAGTTCAAGACGTAGATAATTGTTTTAATCTTCATTGTTTGGTTTTAGAAAATGTGTGGCCAGAAAGCTGAGTGCTGTTTTAACTCTCCTCTCTCTGTCTTCTGTTCTTTGCTTAAGTTTTATAACATAATGTAAATGTTTGCTTCCAAAAAAAAAAAAAAAAAAAAGTCACTCCAGGTGATTAAAAGGACGTCAAGATGAAAACTGTTTGTTTTTATCGCGGCTGTTTTAACTGCGTATCTGCAGGTTTGTGCACAAGCTAATGTTACTAACAGTAATTAGCATTACTAACGATAGCTAGTTAGCTTTAAAGTGTGTGTTGGGTTGAAAATGTTTGTTTTGTTTAGGTTTTAACTTGAAACGTTTGCTAGCTAACGTTAGCTAGCTGATTGTGGACTGTGAGGAGATGATACACACCTGAAAACAGTAAGATAAAACCTTGGACATGTTACTCAAAGTGATTATATTGCTCTACTAATTATTTAGCTACAAAAAAATAGGTTACGACTCAGTACTTTGAGCTCATCATCTCATGTTTGACAATTGATTTTTAGCAAAAAAACCTAAAAGCTTATCCTGATCCATCATGTTAAAGTGATTATATATGTAGAAATACTGAAAAAACATGTGATCTAATGTTAAATGATTCTAGTCCCTCCTGGTGTTTGTTCCTCCAAAAGGTCCTTTAAAGTCTTGAGAATTACAGATATCTCACTGTTAAATCGAGCGTTTTACTGCTCTTAGATGCTCCGTGCAGTGTTTTACACTGGACTGGAAAATGGCTTTCAAATTAAGTGTGTGTATCAACATTTTAAACCACTTGATGTTCACTGTGAGTTTACATCCAGGCACTGGAATGTGAGGACGGTGCTTCAGCGGCCTGCCTCGCTACTAAAGGTGTGGCTCAAGGGCACGACACTGATTTATGATGGCAGCGAGTCGCCTGCTCCCCTCAGTCACAGCACCATCAGCTCCATCAGCACCATCAGCACCATCAGCTCCATCAGCACCATCAGCACCATCAGCACCACCAGCTCCATCAGCACCATCAGCTCCATCAGCACCACCAGCTCCATCAGCACCATCAGCACCACCAGCACCATCAGCACCATCAGCACCATCAGCACCATCAGCACCATCAGCACCATCAGCACCATCAGCACCATCAGCACCATCAGCACCATCAGCACCATCAGCACCACCAGCTCCATCAGCTCCATCAGCTCCATCTCCCTCCTGCTGCGTGTGGAGGTTTGGGAGATTAAAACACACGCTGATCTTTTCATCCCGGTGTCACCTTTCCCCCTAACTTTTTCCCTCATCTCTTGTCTCTCCGTTTTACTTTTGTTCAGAGCGGTCTGAGGCCGCCGCCGATAATCATCCCGCTGCAGCGACGAGACGATCCCACTTAATGCATTAAACGTGCTGACACAGGCTGCGTTCTGAACACAAAGTGAACATTTTAAAAGGAGTTAAGTGAATTATTAAAGGTTACTTTTGATTTATGTTTCACCGATGAAATGGAAATGTTCCCACGCCGTTCAACCCGCTAACGCTTCACATGACACCTTCTTTTGAGCTCCGCTTCACTCTGAAACCTCGCCAGGTCAAAAAAAAAATCAAATCAGGACATTTATTTTTTTTAATTCGCCGGGATGAGCCGGTGCAGCGAGTGTAGCTGTGTTCTGGTTCGATGTATAAAAGGAGCGTGTGAGATCAGGAAGTTATTTCCAACTTAAAGCCTTGCTAGTGATTGAGACTTAAGATGGAGACATGTCAGTCTGCAGCCCCGAGGCATTATGGGACGGACGAGGACGTAGTGAAAAGATTAAGAGAAATACATTTTTCTGTATTATCCTCGGAGAACTTTATCTGTGACGTGTTGAGCAGTGGTGAACCGAACGGCTGCTAAGTTTGTCGTATCTTCTCTCTGGGAGAGTGGGACCTTCAGTCTGGTGGATGTGCAGCTCGTCTCTATCTGCAGGACGAGAGCGAAGCTACAAGGACGGCGAATGGAAATGAGCAGCGGTTATCGTGGAGGTCGCAGCTCTGATCACAGTCTATCTGACCGCAGTCTTATCTGGAAGCACGCTGGCGTCTCTGTGAGAGACTCTGCAAGAGACCGACGTTCCTAGAAAGCTCGACCAGCCCGTTAGTGTCGGTGTCCGTCCTCCAACATCACGTCAGCCGACTGATCACTTTCTTTTTAAGTTCTGTGTGAGTGCAGTATAACACAAACACGACAAAATCACTGCATTATAATTTCTCCTGTATGATATGTTTTTGCTAACATAATTAACCTGCTTGAACAGCGGAGCTAACAGCCTGTGCTCCTTTCCTTTTTATTCCAACTCTTTATGGAGTTCTGGGTCCTGATTGGATGAAGAGAGCAGAGATACCAGAACTTTTCCTTTCTCTCTGACTGCATGAGTAGGAGGAGGAGGAGAGACACGAGTGCCCGACCACACACTCGACAGTGATTACTGCTGGAATATAGATCATTAACACTTCTCTTCATAAGAAAACAATCCTTCATTCTCTTTTTGCTCCATTTTGGTCTCCACCAAACCCTTCAGCTAGTCTGTTAAACTGCTAAATGTGTTCAAAATCCAACCTGGAGCTCTACAGTTTGAGAAAATAGGATTTAGGAATGCAGGCTAACGATGTGTTGAGTAAGTTCTGTTGAGTTGAGAGACTCCTTCGACTTTTTCACATTGTTTTTACATTAGTAATAAAAAAAAAAATATGGATTAAAGCTGCTATAAAAAAAAGGACAAAACATTGATGTGCATCAACAAAGTGTTGAAATAAGAATGGAAAATAAGTTCTATAAAGGTATCAGAACATCTGAACACGTCCTGAGTGAACTGTGTGAGAATCCAAAGGCTGAGGAAGAAACAACACAATCAGATGAGTCATAAAGTTCAGATTGTTTTTAAGTCTTTCCTGTCTGAACTTCAAATATCCAGATCCAACGTGCCCGTCTCATCGTCTCTTTATGTTCTGTTGATGCATCCGAAAACACTCAAACAAATACGTGAACATAAAAAATGCTCCGGGGGGTCAGATTCAAAACTGAATCCGGTCAGAACGCCACATCCCGTCGACTGTCAATCAAAAGATCCTGTTTAATCCTCAACATTCATCCATCGGCAGGAAGAAGAAATTGTTTTTCCCTCCTCCGAAACTCTGCGAGGACGGCAGCGCGTCATCCCTCCCCGCCGGTTTCACAGAGCGATTTGATCGACAGCTTGACGGCCTGTTTCTGCTCAAGGATTTCACACTGTTATCAAGGACACTTCGCTCTCACAAGCGTATTTATAGGCTGTGTTTTCCTGAGCGTATGAATGTATGCATGATCTCAGTCGTCCCTGTTAAAAATGGCTCCAGAGGCGACGGGTTGCGTGTTCAGAGAGCTACAGGTGAACTAACTTTCCTCTCTCTCACAACTTTCCTCTCTTGTAGGAGGCCCATTATTTCCTCTCTCCTCTCGCCTCCTTTCCTCTCTTTACATAAATTACCCAGAACCCCCCCTCTTCCACGCCCTACTCACTCCATTATTCTCCTCATCTGTCTTTCTCCCGTCCACCTACTATATCTGTTGTTTTTCATCCTGCTTCCACCAGCGTCATCATCATTTCTCTCCGAGCTCCTCATCGATTTCTCTCTCCTCTCCTCGCTGCCTCTCATCTTCTCCCATCTTTGTTTCTCTTTCCTACCCACCACCAGTTAAATAAACCTTCCCTATTACCCTCTCTCTCTTTCTTTCTCTCTCCCTCCCTCGCTCCTCTTTCTCCAACATAAACACATTTGGCCTGCGGGAGTTTTATGTATGTTTTTTGTCTGCTCCACTTGCAGAGCCAGCGGCCGTGCCGGCACCAAGGCCGGCGTGCACCGGTCACGCCATGCGCCCGCACTTACGCATGATAACTCTTCAGAGATGGAGGGATTTCAAACTGCCACTGTGAAACAAACGTGATGGATCGTGACTTAAATGATGAAATTATTGGACGCAGTTACGACACAACGTTTTAGGCGGGCCTATCTAAGTAGGTATATAAGTATAACTGGCAGATTCAATTGACACCGGCATGTTTATTTGACATGCATACCTAATAAGTGGATGATTAGATTAAAGAACACTCCCAGGAACGCTAACACTGGCACCATCAAATGCATGGAGCTTTAACACACTGAATATTTACCACACCTCTTTTTTCATGTTGATTTTGATTTATTATTCTTTAAACACAGGGATGTGCGTGATTTTCTGTGACATTTTGTTGGTGGAAGAATTATGCGGTCACAACAAATTAATTTGGGACTACACAGTTTCGTCTTCTTGCTACACCCGCTGGTATTTAGCCAGAATATTATGGAAGCTAAGACTGGCAACAGCAACTGAGATAACTAGCGTTTCAATAAATGAAAAAACTTAAAATGATCAAGAAGATAATAAGAAGTAACAGTTGTGTTCTTATGTATATTTATTCCAGAGATATTGATGTTGGCATGCTAACCAGCTAGCCCCGGCCTGTGCTAGCGACGTAAACACCAATACTCCACTCCTCCGAATCCATATTTGCTAGTTGCACGGCTAACTTGGCTAACCAGCTGATGGCAGCAACAGTTTGCAGCAGCTGGTAGTTACTCTGGTGATACGCCACCCCCTGATTCGGCCAATTAAGACGCAGTTTGTAGCCAAAGAAAACAACATTCTGAACGAGATGTGAGGACAAGTTGCAGCCATGTTTGTGGCGACAGAACCAGGTCAGTCCAAACAAAACCTTTTCTGACCCGTAGTGTTTTCTTAAAGATAAACAGGGACCAGTATACAACGAGAGTAACTGCTGACTGCATCAAACTGTAGCTGTCATTAGCTAATTAGCTCACCTGGTCGTGCAGCTAGCAGTGCGGAACAGGAGTATTGGTGTTTATGTTGCTGCTAGCACAGAAGCTTTGGACCTGTATTAGCCGGGGCTAGCTGGTTAGCATGCTAACTTCAGAAGATATTTCTGCAATGGCCCACATAGACTGAAATCCTTAAATATTGTACCATTAACAGCGAACATAAACAAATTAAATAATGTTGCAACACGTCAAACATAAAGTTTATTATTCTGTTTATTATCTCTACATTTCCAACATTTATTCTGGCTGCTGGGTGCAGTTAGGACATTTTTGTTATATTCATCTAATTGCCTAAATCAAGCAGCATATTGAAGCTGGCAGGCTTTGAAAAAAAAAAAGGAAAAAAAAAAAGAAGAATATTATGGAATTGAATCCGGACACTACTTCCTTCATGATTTCCCAGAATGCCTTTCATCGCCCCTCAGAGATGGATGAGAACATCTCGCACTTTATGATGGTGGTGAAGAGAGGAGGAGGAGGAGAGTCGTAAACTTAAGAGAAACAGATTGAGAGGAATGTGTGTGAATAAGAGGCAACACTCAGAGCTCTGTATTATATTCGGGTCTGCTGTGGCTGCTGTCGACGGACAAATTGGTGTCTCTGGGCTCAGTTCTGAAGAACCAGTGGTGCAGAGTGCTGCGCTCACGCTGTAGCAGCCAACTTTTGGATATTTCAGCGCTGGAGGCATGAGGCGCAATGAAGTGCGGCTGGAAAGGGTGTGATTATGAGAAATATATTATGGGGATGTGGAAGTGGGCTCACGTCAGTCACCATCAATCAAATAAGCTTTTCATCTCCCCCCAGATTTCTTTTTCCAGAGGATCGGTCTCTGCGTCACAGAGCTCAGTGTGCGATACAGATCCACAACAAAAGCTTCTCTCAAGAGGAAACTCGTGTCCTTGTGTGGGAGGTGCAGGATCGCCTTCAGTGAATATGTGGCATCTTTTATTAAATTAGCGTAGATAAAACATTAATGCACCGGTTGAAGGACAACCCTCCTCCCACGTATCAAACAGTTTGATTATAGTTTGGAGAACAGAACCAGGCCGAGAAGTCAGAGTGTGACGGATGGATGTCAGAGAGAGTTCAGTGTGTCAGACGTCCGTGAATCCGGCCGGAGAGATTCAGCTCGTCTCTATCAAGTCATCAGCAGCCCACGATCTGTCAGAAGTGTGTCAGAGTTTATCTACTTACTCTGCGATTCCCTTTTTTCTTTTTCCTTGTTTTTCTTAAGCAGAGTAAGTAAAAACATCTTTTTTTATGCATAGAAAGTAGAAATCTAAATGGCAAAATCTTTAATTGATTGTTAAATATTAAAGATCCCCTCCAGGATTGTTTTTTTTTTTTTTTCCATGAACAAAAAGCTAGAATAATTGTATCATTATCTGAAACACATCTACCTATCTTTAGTTGTTTGTTTTAACATGTTTCAGAGACTCTCAGAGGTCCTGGTGTGAACGGGGGTTTGTTCAGATGCAGGTCTCAGGTAATCAGGAGCTGCTGGGTTCACCTGTGATGTTCTCCATCAGCTGGGAGACTTCAGACGTCAGAGGGCTGCAGCTCATGTGTGTCTTCAGTCGGCTCGCTCTGTTTTCTGAGTTGAGTGTTTGAGATTTCGTTCCTCTGCCCAGCGTCTCCACATTTTGTTTCTGACTCCCACTTCACCTTTGGTTTTTGGGTCCAATGTTTTTTTTCCTCCTCTATCATTTTGACTGAATCACTGTGTGGCTGTGTGTTTTATTTCCACTGCCGCCTTTTACACACCGAGGGAACAGTTTGCTTTGAGCCTTTTGTGATTTTTTTTTTTTAGCTCTCCCTCGTCCTTCAAGGTTTTGGATGTTGAAACTGAGATCTCATTTTCAAGGGGACAACTGAGTAAACGTGAATAAGACTGTGTGCTCGGCCACATCAAAATTAGATAAAGATGTATCTGTATTGATCCCCTGAAGGAGAAATTCAATTTGGCAAAGCAGCTAAAGGGAACAAACAGTGTGCAAACAATACGAGACAAGGTAGCAGCTCAGGTACGAGCTGACAGAGTGCAGCCGTGTTGTTCCTCACCTGTCCACCAGGCTCCCTCAGTGTCTCCGTATATACGTATCGGACGTTTTGCCTGCTGTTTCCCGTCAGATTGTTCTGGCTGCCTGCTGTAAAAACCTCATTCCTGCTCGAAAAAGATCCAATATTTAAATAAACCCCCCTCAAAGTGACATTTGTGTGAGATTTTCATATGAAGAAATATTTAATAACAAACCCATCCGGTGTGTGAAATGTGTGCAGCCGTAGTGTCTCCAGGATGAGTCAGTAGATAACTGTCTTAAGCCTCCATCTACATCACCTCTAATCTGATCTGAGAGATGCCGGCGATAACTCCTCCTTGTTTGTTTTTTGCTTATCGGCAGGATTAGACACACCTACTGGGAGAGCTCTGCTTCTCCACAGCCAGGTGGAGAGAGAGGATGAGAGGTGCGAGCTTCTGTAATTAAGTCTGCACAGACGACTGCGAGTTATCGAATCACACGTTCATGAATAGACTCTGCTTGTTAAAGTTTCAGCTCCTTCAGATCTCACTTCATGGTAGAATAAATATAAAGTCAGGTGGCCACAGTCACTTCGTGAATGAGTCGTGTCAGTGTGTGAAGCTGGAGGCTGTGGCTCAGCTGTAGAGCAAGTTACCCATTAATGCTCCTTCTTTTCCCTGTTTTTGGAGGGAGGATGCACCACTACGATCCTTCGTGGCCTCACATATCCCAAGAGTCTTTGCATGACCGAAAAAGAAGAAGAAAGAGAGAGAGAGAAAATGGCGACATCGCGTGGCGTAGATCGTCACTTTAGCAGGCGATGGCGGCAGAAATCGTGATGTAAGGGTAAAACATCTGGTGACGCAACCAAGAAATGCTCTAAAGGATAAACCGTCACATTTAACAACAGCTGACGTGGTTAACAAGGTCTCTGAAGGACTCGCCTTCAAACACCACAAACACCACAAAGACCGGGTGGTTCGAAGGATGCAGTTTGCACACTGGTGGAATGGTTGTATTTATTTAGTGGGACACAAATGGGCATTGATAAAAACAATAATGGAGGCGAGAGACAAAAAAAAGCGACTGCTGATAATGAAGTGGCATTCTGCCGGCTCCTCATTTGCATAAAGTTGAGGTCTGGCTACTTTCAGCCTCTGGAGAGTCCTGAACAAAACGACTGTTGTCAAGTTAAAAGCTGGTCCGGTTTGAAATCCAGAAGCCACGAGTGGCGTTCGTCCAATCGGTGGCAGCCAGTCGAGTGTCTGTGTGGTTGTCAGAGCCTGTTTTGGTCGAGCGTCCGGTGCCGGGACATATCGGAGCGTTTAGCAACTAAAGCGCACAAGATCTCCCCCGAGGAGCTGCTGGAGATCTAATGAAGCTGGAATGAGAGCGACTGTTTGTCAGGCGGCCAAAAACAAGAACTCACTTATTGCTTTGTATAAATGCCGGATGTGTAACTGAGCTACAGTCTGCTCACACATCAGCCGTATCAACTGTGTGACATGATAATCTGAAGCGTTTACAGCCTGTTACACAACCAGGAAGTGCTCATACAAACATCATGAGCTATACATTTGAAGTCAGGAAGTGTTTACATATATCATATCTTCTTTCTACCGACGATTAGGATGACTAAGATGACTCAGAGCTGACAGTTCATATTCAAAATAATAGATGCTGACACGCTGAGTAAATCAAGGTAAAATAAACTTTTGAACCTCTACATTTGAGGTTTGTTTGCCAGCCTTTGTTCGCAGTTGTGAAATACCTTCAGAAGTGTCTCCTGATTTGATTAACTGAAATCAGATGTATTAGATGTAAGATTGTGTCAGAAGAACGTAGCGTTCTCCAACAAGAAGTCACGCTGTGAATGAACGAGTGTGCAGACGTCTCCGCGCACGCCGCTCGTTTCCTGCAACAAAGGACGCCTGGCGAGGGGAGGGCGGCACGGGAAAGGCGAGCCGTGGTGGGATTGTATACGCAGCATATGGATAATTCTCATTATGCCGGCGTGTGTTTTGTAATGATTTGCTCTGGAATTACATTATCCCTGCGATGGAAACCAGAGTCAGCAGATGCGGTGATGTTTCTGTCTGCTGCGCTGCTCGCACCTCTCTGTGTTTTCCAGCTGAGAGCTAAGTGGAGACAGGGCTAATTACCCAGTTTACACCACAAACATAATTACACCCCTATGGGACGTAACACGATGAGCATGCAGTACGTACTGATTCTGAGGAAACAGGGTGGAGGGTGTGGAAGCTCCTTCCTCTGTTCTCTCTCGCCGTGTGTGTGAATTCATCACAGGTACAATGAAGTGTTATTCTGAAGATCTTCTTTGAGCTTTCAGGGCAGGTGGATATTTAATTAAGCATTCAGAGACCCCTTTAAATGTTGCCGTTCATGCAGGATTAAAATAACAGAGGCGTTTGAAAAGGCTTTCAGTACCTGGTATCTGACTCTGGGAAAAAAAAAAAAACAATGCTTGAAGCTCATAAATCTGTCTCTCAAAGGGACGTGGCTAATCACAGACGCGCCGCGTGTCTGAAGCTCGGTTGTTTAGCCAGATTATCCGAACCGCGTTCCTCAACACACAACATCCAGAGGAGGAGGAGGAGGAGGAGGAGGAGGAGGTGATGGCTGGAATGCTTTTTTTTTCCTTGCAACCTTGTATCAAATTAGATTTTGAAGAAAGAAGACGGAGAAGGCTTTTATTAAACGGGGGATTGGAGAGTTAGAGGCTGTCAGGTCGGAGTAAACCTGTGAAAATGATCTTTTTCCTCCCGCTGCCGTGACATCACGATGCTTCTTTTCACCTGCGCTCACATACTCAATCACACACAGGAAGCCATCGACTGATCCACCCCGCTGTGACTTTTTTTTTTAATCATCATAACCTCGAGTCTCCATGAAGTGATCATGGATTTAACACAAACACAAAAAAACAGACAGTGGAATTACAGCAGAAGCCCCATTTAAAAACTCTATCACGTCACACGTAAGGTGTAAAATCACTGAACTGCAGCTGCACCTTTTTAAGTCACATTAGAGAGGAGGAGGAGGAGGAGGAGACACAAGAGGAGATGAGCGTTTAATTATCTCTGTCGGGACATTTACCTATCGCTCCATGCTGGCAGCAACAGCATTCATGTGACACACGTAACCAACATGTTATTAAAAGAACAGTTCACAGCGAGGTGTTGTGCAACGCGACACAATGGAGAGAGAGAGAAAGCAACCCGTCACCGTTCAAACATCTTCCAATCGCTGATTGCTCCTTTATCCTTGCAGGCTGTCAAAGAGAAATGTTAAGAAGCCGCTTTGTTGGAGGACACACGGGGGAAATCCTTTTTGTAAAGTCATTCTAACCAACTGGGAGCCACATATGGCCGACCGTAGAAGCACTTTACAGGTAAAGGACTTTTTTCAGCACTAATGGCGCCGTCGCTGTGTTCGCGAGCAGCACGCCCACGTTGTTTTTGTCTAACACACACGAGGAAGCACACGCTGTCCTCACGCCGCCGCGGCGTGATCCACAGTCCTGCACACGCATGCAGAGCAGGTAATGCAAATCGACAGTTAGTGTTCCTGTGAGGAATGAGCAGCAGTGATGAATGTTTTCAAATGTAAGTTAAAAAAGATGGATTCATTCTGTTTGTGAGGCATTAAGGATACCCACAATGCATTTTGGTGAGATCCATACGTCCTGATCGTTGCAAATAAACATTTTACATTTTATCCAACATACAGTCAGGTTGTAGGAGGCTCAGTATTTTGCCCAAGGACACTTCAACATGCAGGCCAGGGGAATTAAACCAGGGACCTTCTGCTGACGAGACGCTGGCTCGACCCCTGAGCCACAGCCGCCTCATTAAACACCACTTCCTCACTTCCGTACGGCAGATCTGCGCTCTGTTGCTTCGTAGTTTGATGCTTCAGTTTTCCCTCTAACGTCACTTCTTGGAGCAGCTTCTCAAGAGCGAGACATGAAGATGAGGGGCACTTCAGGAAGGCTGGAGGAATCGTACACACAACCTTCTGCCCTGGAGGCTGGATTTGCTTCCTGTGTGTGATAAAGATTGGAGAATATAACACGTTATCTTTTCCTAATCCCGACCACGCAGCTTCTGTGCTTTAACCTGATCAAACCGAGACAACGTTACTACCAGCTCAACACTCACGAAGGATCATATGTAATGTTTCCCAGCAGAGTCTAACCTGACGTTTCATATGATTTATTGCTCACTTGACCGCAGAAACATTCACATTCAAAACTGAGGCTGGGATTCGTACCAACTGTATTTATTTCCCTTCATTCTACTTGTTCATGGGTGAGCAGCAAATTTTGAAATTACCAACCTCATAGAAGAAAAATAAATAAATAAAGAAACAAAGAAAAGAATAAAAATGGGATTAAAAGACATCCTGGCCACACTGAGATCTTCGCAGCAGGAGGTGGCGCTCCCACCACTTTTCACCACAGGGGGCGCCAGAGTCAGCGATCCTTGCGAGCGCGTTAAAGACGTTGTTGTTCCTGCGTTGACTGATTGACTTCAGGCTGTCACACCCTGAACCTCACACCTGCTTCTCCATCCAGCTCTGCTTCAAGATGCCATCAGCTGCATGACACCGCGATTAAGTGCTTATCCAAAAACAAAAAATACCCTTCTAAAGTAGATTACACCTACATAATCCTTATTTAATGCATATTCAGCGATAGCACGCTGGGTAATTTTCACAGTGCAAATAAAACAATAGGAACTTGAATCCGTCTGGACATGATTAAGTCCCGTGACCGGCTAATGGACAGGCATCTTTTATCACCTCCTCCTCTTCCAAAGCTTTTGGCAGGACTGTGTGTGTGTGTGTGTGTGTGTGTGTGTGTGCAGACAAAGGCTGGTATCTACATTTCTGTATCTTTTGGACGCGTTACGGATGCTGCTGCCTCTGACAAGGAAGAAGTTGACTCGCGGTGCAGGACTAAGAGTCCACTTCCTGTCTGAAGTTGTGTGTGTTCGCTGTAACTCTTTCCTCTTTCTTATAACGTTTTCTGTGTAGTCCTATTCACGGCACAAACGTACCACATGTTCACTGTTCCACGGAAACATTTGCGGCTCTTCAATCTGCATCCTGGCTGTTACGCTGCTGCCAGTTTCTATAAATCCCCGGCCTCCTCCAGTATCAGCATCCAGCTTTAATTCTGAATGTTTCTTTCAATATGTGTTCATCAGATGTTGTGTTTCTCAGGCTCTGCCGGTGGGGGAAGCGTCAAAGTCTGTGTCAGACTCGCTCACATCTCAAATGCAGACTGGAGCCGCAGCCCGAAACCAAACTGCATGTACTTGTTGCGCTTATTGGTTAAAACCTTGACCCGGGTGTCTTCACCCAGATGTTTATTCATCATTCCTCGGATAGTTCAACTCTATTAAAACGTACAATCTTTATTTTGGTGTCATTCATCCATATTTATTAAGACTCAGACAGTGGTTGCCTTTTTGAAAATGTAGCCTTCTTTGTAATAACATAACCACGAAAACCTCTCCGCTCATTTTGTCTTCAGTCTAATTAGAATCACTCTCCCCTCAGTTCCTCTCCTTCGCATTTATCCCCGAACCCTCCGCTAATGAGTCGGGCTTAATCAGGCATTCCATTTCACTTAGAAACCAATGAAATGTTGAGATCACTCACTGGTGAGTTTTCATTTAAAAAAGAAAAGATTTCTCGAGAGTACAGCCGTTCTCTTTCTGCCCGTTCAGGAGTCACAGCAGATTACTTCAACACAAAGAAAGTCTTCGTCTCGCAGCGTGTTTCTGGAGCGCGGACGTAATTGGAGGGAAGGTTATCACGCCGTGGAAGAGAAGAAGAAAGAGGAATAATAACATATTTCATTATGGATAGACTTGTAGTCGCTGTGTTCAGGGGAATACTGGCTTATTGTGTTGTTTTAAGATTGTTCACAAAGGAAATCGTTCCTTCCTTCAGGCTCTTGGACTTCAGTTCTGAGGAAACTCGTACTGTGTAGCGTGCTGCGTTCAGCAGCAGGTTTCTATAGTGGAAGGTGATGATTGATCGTTGTGGCTGATAAAATATGGGCTAATTTAATGCACTGACTCAGAAGACTGACATGTTGTGAGTGGGCTGCTTCCATCAGTGACACACCTCCTTCTGCCGCAGAGAGGTGAGGTCTGACACGTTTAGTCTGTGGAGGAAGTTCAGCACTTCACCGAAACTTGTTCAGAACAAAACTCTGTATACAAGAATAAAGTACCATCAGTCTAGTATCAGAATATGTAACATTTTTAGCTTTGAAATGTCTAGAAATGACTAAAAAACCTTTCTTATAAATGTTTCCAATCGTGCTCAAACCCAGAAAAATCCACAACTTTAGGTAACGGTGAGTTTAATTTGGTCGCCTCGTCGTTACATCTTCCAGGAAAGCATCAGATCAGAGAGCGAGGAGGTCGGCAGACGTCACGCGAAATAAACCTAAACACATTTTCCTCGTCCGTGAACGTTTCTGTCCGACAGCATCGTGGATTTTCACCTCAACGCAGGTTTGGAATCTAAATCGAAAACGATCTTGATAGCAGTCAGCGGCTGAATTTTTGAAACCTCTGTGGAGTTGGAAGGGTTTTTTTTAAAGCGTTTGGACAGTTTTGGATAGTGCACTTAACATGGAGTGATTATGAAGAGTCCACAGAGTTCAGCGGCTGAGTTGTTCTCCGTCTGGGTTACATTTGATCCGAGGGTCGAGTACGCCGTTAGAGTAAGTGTTGCAGTAAAAAAAGTGGAGTCGGGCAGCACGATTTTCATTCAGTCGGAAGCGAAGCTGTAAATGCAGTCGGTGAATGTGACGTGTATATTTTATGTGCTACATTACTGCCTTTTGTTTGACATTTGTATTATCGTGTCATGTGTATATGCAATTTTCTATTTCTCTCTTAACACAAGTTTAAACTCAGCTTTAGGCACGACAATCACTTAAAACTCCAGAAATCACCCGGACTCCAGCTCTGCTGCGTTTTGATTGGCTTTGGATGACAGATTTCCTCATTAGCATAATGCAGAGGCAACAGAAAAGTTAAAAAAGAAATACAGGGATTTATTAGTCTGTGGGAATAAAGGGGGATATAAGGTATAAGTTATTTGGAAATGTATAAATACTTTGAAATATTAAACGGGAAAGTAAATAAATAGTTGAATTGATAAATAAGGAAATAAATAAAGAGAAATCAACACAGAAATATGAATTTATGTCAAGGTGGATGTATTAATGGCTACATTTAATTCCAGTATTATTACTTGGGGCATTTAATGGCATATTTAATTTATTATTGAGCTGTTTGTTTATTTATTCATGTCTGATTTTGGCAGTTTCAGTTCTCTGTCCAGCAGTATCACTCCTACAAATACTGAAACACGACTTGGCAGATTTCTGTCACCGTCCGCTGCAAGTCAGGCAGTAAACACGTAATGTGGACGTGATATTACTCCTGTTCAAATGTTAATGTACGTACATATGGACGTATCTCTGGTTTGCAGGAACACTTCCTGCTCCCTCACCCTGGAGACTGGCCTGTACTTTTATGTTTCACATGTCGAGGTGGAGCCTTGTTCTTAACAGACGGGGTCGTGACGTCCTTCCCACTGTCCAGACATCGCGTCCTTGTCAAGCGGATGGTCGTCACGCAGTTCATCAAGTTCCCCGGAGCTCCGGGCTACAAAAGGACGACGACCCTCAGTCTCAGCGCTTCGTCCTGCATTTCTTCCTCCAGCTGACATCCAGCCTGCATCATCGTCTTCAACACCTCCCGAGCACATAACTCACAGATCCTCCGCCGGTCTCACATCCTGTTCTTTCATCTTCACTTCAACTTTAAGTAAATCTAATCATCGTCTTGCAAAACCTTTGCTCCTCGTTTGCAATGTCTGAAATGCACTTAGTCAGAGGTGCAACATATGAATGAATGCTCCTGAAAGTAATCAGCATCAAATAAAAAAAGTTTTAAGCTTCTTTATATTGAAAACAAAACAGCTTTTCTGCAGATATTTGGGGACAGAAAACAGACTCGACCCGGACAATCTGGACTGTTCTGGTTTTTAAAAAAGGTAAAAATGCAGCTACTATTTAACATTTTTCAATAATACTGATTATATCTGTTTCTGTCCTTTGTATTCTGTTTTAATCACAGTATCAGAGAAAATATAATGATACCATTTTAAGGTTTGGAGCGACTAGAACTAAAATGAGGTCCAGCAGCACTTGAATGTCTCCATATCTTCCGCAGCAGCGTGGGTCTGTTCTTTACATCGTATGGATTTCCTCTGCTGTGCAGTATGATGCTGTTCCATTGATCCCGTCTCTTTGTGAGGCAGAGAAGTCAGAGATCCGGTTCACTAACGTGCATTGTTTCCAATATGGACCATTCTTAACTTAGCAGCGGGTCAGAAAATGTCTTTTGAAACCGGTTCTCTGATTTTAAAATGCGCACAGGAAGCCAGCCACACGATCTGAGAACTGGAGTGGAGCTGACAGAGTTTTCACAGAAGCCCAGCCAGCTGAAGATAAAAGCCTGGACAGGTTTCCTCTAAATCCTGCCTAAACATATGTTCTCTAATTCCTGACAGGTTAGAGAAGTGCAAGCTCCACATTTGTCTTTATGTGGAGTCCAACAGACCCAGTTTCATTGTTTTACAGCTGGGAAATATCTTTTAGGCTAAAAAAAAAAAACAATACTGAAGATATGCTTTGTGTGTGTGTGTGTGTGTGTGTGTGTGTGTGTGTGTGTGTGTGTGTTCACCGTCATAAGATAGAGGGGTTCGCAGACCACCAGGCAGAACTGGGACAAACATACAATGTAGGTTAGCATTTATGAGGGAACAGGAATCTCAGGATCTGTCTGGGACGATTCACCAGGGACGATGTGTGTATAACCCAAGAAGTAACACCTGAGAGGCATATTTATATGTATGTATGTATGTATGTGTGTGTGTGTGTGTGTGTGTGTGTGTGTGTGTGTGTGTGCGTGCCTGCAACCCAGAAGTCCTGAGAGAGCACATGAAGTGAAAAAGTTTCCGGGCGTGTGGAGTGAGTTAGTTGTCATCAGTAAAGAGCCGCCTGTGTGGCAGCGGGCCGCTGGGCAGGCAGAAATAACGAGGACTGAAGACGGAGCCAGATGGAGCTTCGCTTCACACAGCGTGACTCTGCTCGGCTTTCTAATGGGCGGCGTTTTGTTATGGGAAAGAAAAGACTCGGGTCAGTTCTCTGTCAGTTGTCTCTCAGGCCAGAAATAGAGGCTGGGATCTTTATCAGGGGTGACAAGAATGCTGATCTGGGACCTGCGTGAAGAGGATCCAACACAGGAGAACAAACCAGCAGCGTCACCTCATGAGCATCATTTGAACCTCAGCAGATAAATAAACAACAGTAATATAAAGCAGGTAACCTCGGCCTCTCTGTCCGTCTGCTCCTCGATTGTCTGGAGAGCAGTACGTCCGATCTTCTTCACACTCTGCAGGTGTGTTGCAGAGAACACAGGGAAGTGCAGTGTTGGACACACACCTCCAATATTGATAATAACAGATAACATCGCTCTGTGCAGCAGCAAAATGGAGATGGTGCAACAACTTGCTGAGGTGACGGAAGCAGAAGGTTAAAAAAAAAACGAGCGTGGAGACGCAGTCGAGGCAGGTTTCCTTCTTGGACGGGAGATTTTAAGTTTCAGAATGTGTTGCAACCCTGAAATGATGGTGCAGAAACATGTCCGTCTTCCTTTTTCTGCAACTTTTACTAAAGGAGGGTTTATAGTCCAACACAAGAGCGGTTTGTTTTTCTATTTTCTGTCTACCAGGACAGCGCTCGCAACTTAAAGGGCAAGTACAACAGTTTCTGTGTGAGCAGTGAGCGTGAAACCCTGTAAAAACAAATGTGAACTAACTAACACTTATTAAAGCAAATTACTTCAGCGAGAAATCAAGTAATAACAATGTCAGTTCAGCTTCATATGCTAGCTGATGTTAGCTTCAAGGTGAAGAACGGTTGCGTTTGCTCGTCAGCTGTTCCAGGGACGAATCTTTCAGTGGTTTGTTGTGATTCGGCTCAGAAAATCTCGAGGTAATCATCCAGATGTTACATCGTAAATATCAAAACATGTTGAGTATCTGTAAACACCTGATGACCTGTGCTTTATTATTACAGTTCAACTGAGAAATGTTGCGTAAGTGATGTTCACAAACAGGATATATATATATATATATAGATATATATATATATATATATATATATATATATATATTTTATTTATTTATTTTTTTTGACAGACCTTGGTGCTAAGTGAACGTCGTCACGTGCGTGTTTGTGTTTGTGTCTGCAGCATGTGTGTTTGCAGAACAAATGGTTTAGTGGAGTGTACAAGCATGGCCAGCTGTATTTGTCTGCTGTAACACCCCCCTCCCTCCTCCCCCCATCTGGTATCACCAGAGCACACTGTCTGAGTCACCCAAGTGTGTGTTTTTTGCATGTGTGTGTGACTTTGGCTGAAACTCATTGTGAAGTGTGGGAAATCGTATGAAAAGCGAAAGGCACTGAGTTTCTCTGTGCTCGCTTTTTAAACATTTTTGAACCGCGGCCACGCAGCAGTCACAGAGCGTGAAGTGACTGTGGAAGGAGCTGGATGTGGTTATTGGATGCTGTAATATGTTGCCTGCAGTGAGGCCAAATATTACATCAGGCAACAAAGACAGTTACAGAACACAGAATAACTGTTCGTGTGCAGCAAAGGCAAATCTGTCATTCGATCCTGAACCGAGCGCCGAGAAGAGGTGAAAGGTCTTGATTTTGTGGAGCGCGTTCACGAGGAAAAGCCTTTTTTTTCTACCTGAGTTTAAATCCATACAGGAAGTGCACAAACACGCAGCCCGGCAGCGTACTCGACATCTGTTCCAATGTGCCGAGGTAATAAATAAAGGCAGGTTTCAGGAAATACGAGACAAGTTAGAGCTCACTGGAGACCACAAATCACAGGAGACGGCTTCGTCCTGCCGGCTTTGAGACGTCTTAAAAAGACAGTGGAGAGATTGTTGTTTAATGGAGCTGGGCTGTCTGTGTATAAGAAGGATGCAAATATTGTTTTTAGAACCGGTGCTGACCAGATGAAGCTGACAGAGACACAGAGAGAGCTACAGCCTACAGCCTGAACTCGGTGACACAGTTGGGTGTTGCGTGTTGAAAACACACTAGAATACGTCTTTGTGAACATTTGCTCTGCGGCGTTTGACAGTTTGATCTGAGTTTTGTGAGCTGTCCACCAAACCCACATCCTCGGCCTGTAGTAGCAGAGACAGAGACGTCGTTTGGTTGAACATGTTGAGGTTTGTCATGTCAGAATACACAACTCTGCACAGTGAGCCTGACTGCTAACTGACTCCACGACTCTGTCCATGGTGCTGAAGTAGGAGATGGATTTGCAGTTGCGCCACAAATCACCACAATCTGCAGATGAAACGATCGCTGGAGAACGTCTTTCTGTGGTGAATGAATGAATGAATGAGTGTGTGTGGAGCAAATCTGAATAAATAGTTATGACAAAGAACAACCAAGTGCTCCTTCTCTAAACCTGGCAGGACTCAGACTGGATGTCTGTTCTGTTCATATTCTTAACATTCAGTAGTAAATACAGATGTGTGAAGCTGCATGTATGATAAAAAGTTTGCTCACCGCGCAACTTTCAAGTTGTTCACCAAGTTTTTGATTTTAGAGAAGTCACTAGAGGCTCATTAACTGTCTGAGAAGCAGCCTTGGGTTAATAAGATAGTTGTATTTGCCAATAACTAAGATAATCACGAGTTTAACCACATCTTTTATCCCTCGCTGACACCTCCGGAGCGATTAAAGTCACGACCACGACTGGGTCAGAAGTCAAAAAGTCTAAAAGATCAGAGCCGAACACAAGACTGCTCAAAATCCTTAATGTTAATGCATCACGTGTTTGAAAAGGGAACTTGAGAGCCTTGTATCGGCGCCGTCATTACAGGAGGTTTAAGCAACTTTGTCACAGAAGAACATGGAACAAGTCTGAGGGCAACACGGAGGGGATGAGGTGATTTACTTGACAAGGATGGAGGAAATGATGGATTTCAGAAAGCTGCTGCAGAAGAAAAGATGGGAGGATTCCACGCGGCGGGATGAAGGGGGGGAGTGACAGGGTGACACGGATGGGTGTCGCACCCTCCTCCAGTTCTATTGGTCTTACAGCGATGAAAGTGTCGACGGCGAAGACAGTTATCTGAGAGGCACAGGAGGGGGGAGGAAAAACAGTGGGAGAAGAAGAAGAAGAGATGAGGGGAGAGCAAAGGAAAGTGAGAGAGTTGGAGAAAACCGTGAGGATGAGGTAAGAGTGTGAGGGTGGGAGGAAAGCGAGGGAACAGCAGGAGGTATAAACACTTCGAACGTGAATCATAGGCATCTGGCAGGGGAGGAGAGGAGGGGAGGGAGGAGAGAGAGAGAGAGAGAGGGGGGGGGGGATTGAGATGCGAGACATAAGGAGAGGTGACAGAGTTGGAGAGTGGGTGAGCGAGACAAAAGTAGGCAGAATGATGGAGAAAACGAGAAGGTGTACGATGGAGGAAAGAAAACAGCAGCACGTAAATCAGAGCAGTGAAAAGAGATAATTCATGTAAATAAGCATGTTTATCCTTCCGTCCTTTCCTCGTGGCTTTTCTTTATTTATTCAGTTTGCTTCAGCTTGGTGAGGGTGACGGGCTTCTCCTGCCCGAACGTCTCTCAGTGTGCGAGAGAGAGAGAAAGAGCAGGAGGGAGGTGGAGAGTGAAATGTGACAAATCTTGTCAACTTGCTGTCCTCCCACATAATCTGCTGACAGCTTTTCAGTCCAGCGGAAAACAAATAAATAAATAAATACAATAAAATAAAACAGATTTCAATTCCATCGTTCCTCCTCTGATATTGACGGGCTCTCGGGTGGAGAGCCGCAGAAACGCTTTGGAGAGAGAAAACAAGCGAGTGAGTGACAGCGAGTATTGAATCGCTTTCTTCTGGGAGTTTTTCGGCGGACTATAAGGAATTCATAGCGTCGCCGAGTTTATCGTGAGCCACCAAGTTCTGGGTATAGATTCCCTCCATTCTGTGGTGTTTTCGCAAAACAATAAAGAACGTTGAGGCGTATTGTGACAGCTGTGCGTGAGCCGCATTCAAGCTCATGGCGCAGATATGAGTGTTCATGGGAGCTCAAACGGGCCCCCTGCAGGTTCTGTTTGAACTCGGGTTCGGTTCACGTTCATCGTCATCATAACAGCTCGAGTGTCAAAGATCTCGTGCAACTATTATCCCAGAGTTTAAAGTTCCTCTGCAGCTGCTTGGAATTCTTCTCAAACTCACATCTTCTCCCCGTGTCGACAGGTGAAGCTCACATGTGTTCAAAACTCTCCTGAGGTGAAAATGATCATCATGGAGTTGAATTATTATAATTCAGATTCCACATCCGTCCCAGTGACATGTGATATGTACGGGCCTGTTTCCACATTTCTAAGATTTTTTTTTCATCAAAATTAGGCCCAGTGTTTCCACATTTCCTTTACCTTAACTCTAACCAATTACTCCTTCATTCATTTACTATAAAGTGTGGGAGGATAGGACTTAAGTTGAGGGGAAATGTTGGAACACAAATCCTAATTTTGAAAATGTCCTTGAAATGTGGGAACATGGGACTGACCCCATATGCACAAGTAATATAACTTACACATATTTGTCACTGTTGTTTGTAATAACGGATTATCGGAGCAGAATGGATGTTGTTTTTTTTTAAAGTCTGATTGTCAATAAAATAAATTACTTTACAAAATGTGGAACAGAGAAGAGAAACTTCAGCTCTAAAGCTAAAACAGGTGTAGTGGAGCAGACAGTGTCAGCTGTCCGTCTGTCTTCTCCCTGCTCGAATAAAGAAATATAAAAAGAAAAAAGAGCATCACTAATGTTGAGATGTATCGGAGCCGGTGATGATGTCTTAGATTAGTGCTGCTTACGTTCACCGGTCCCTGAACTGCTCTCTGCTGGTCCACCGAAACTAAATTCTTATCTGTGTTGATGATAAATACTGTGGTAAACATCCCTGCAAAGGATTTGTCAATAAAAACCATGGCAACATGTTGTCAGTGCTCCTGCCTGGAGGACTTACATGGATGCTACATTAGCTGCCGGTCTCTGCGGACACGCTGAGTAGTCTTGTGGCTCGAAATTGACAATAATCAAATAAACACTGCATTGTTTGTTGTAACCAGCCCCCTGTCACACACACACACACACACAAACACACACACACACACACACACAGTTGTAAGGTGTTGGGAGACACCAGGCTGAGGCGGGCTCATAAAAAACAGATTAAACCGTGATGGATCAGGGAATCTGCAGCAGAAGTCAGATAAACAGGGAGATGTTATGAAGACAACACGGAGATAAAGATGAGAGAGACAAGAAGCTCTTTGTTTCTCCGGCTTCTTTCTCTCCGTCTGGATGTTTTCTACCGCCATAACAACTCACACACACACACACAGAAAGCTGAAGGCACAAGCCACCAACACTTAAGTCATTGTTCTCTCTCTCTCTCTATCCATCCCTCTATGTGGTTTTAATTTTCCGAATGCTCGGGCTTTAATTAATAAGGGAAAGAGAGAAGCCCTTAATTGAAAGCATTCCTGAGAATATCAACTCCTCCTCCTGAGGACTGCTCCATTTTCTCCTCTGAACAACAAAACGCCCGAGCAGAGTCTTACATCCCTCATGCAACACGTTTCACATCAGCGCTGCACGATCTTGAAACACTGTCGTACAATTTCTTTAAATCTCACAATATTTCTGATGTCGTAGATTTTCTTTGTTGAGCTTCTGCTCTGTCGTCTGAGCAGGCACACAGTTATTAAGTGTCACTCACGGTGCCAGCTGTTATTATCTAGTTATGTTCATGAGTAATTTTGATTTTAGTTCTTTGAGTAAAAGAAGAAAAAGTGGTTCAGAGTACTCTACTGCAATTGAATTGGTTTAAAAGGAACATATTGCTCTGGCAAAGACTGTTCGTTCAAAGAGAATACAGAACTTCTACTGTAATTAACAATAAAGTGTTTGAGATGACAGTAATAATACTGAAATGGGAAAACAGCACTAATAATGTAAAACTGTCATTTGCTGAGATAATAACACCATGAAAAAACACTGTAAAATACAGTAATAAAAATGTAAATGAAAACACAGCAATGATTTAAATGAAATTAAAGTAATAATGCTGTAAAACTGTCATTTGCAAAAAAACCCCAAAATACTGTAAAACAGTAATGATACTGCACATTATGTTAGACTAAATGGAAATACTGTAATCATACTGTAAACACAATTACAGTAAGAATATCTATACTTATAGAATAACTGTTCTGATACTGTTATAATACTGTAAATAAAAACATAGTAATGATACTGCAAATGAGAACGCAGTCGTTAAACTGCACATGAAAATACAGCAACACTGTAAATAAATACGCAGCTAACATACTGTCAGTGAAAATACAGTCACGATACTGTAAATGAGAACACAGTAATCAAACTGTAAATTAATATACTTCAGTAACTCTGCACACAGTTTTACAGTTTCCAGCAGTTTTTTTTACGGTGTAGGTGTCAGAGTTTACACCAACTGTGGCTGAAAGAAGATTAAATATAAAACCATGTTAATCTGAGCTCCACACCACACTACAGTGTGTGATGTGTTGAAATCTGTGCATCACACGCTGCAGACACGGCAGAAAACTTGATGATGTAACACGAACACATGAAAACATGTTTCTGGCTCAGCCATGTAAGTTACCTTACAGCCGCTTTCTGAAGCAGGCGATCAAAATGGAGCAACGCGGGGTTGAAACCTGCTCTCCGGGCTAAGAGGATTACAGCTCAACATCATCCAGCGTCCGCAGCCAGACGAAAGTCATTCTTGACTTTAAGAAGGACAGTCTCAGTATTGTGTGTCTCGGAGGCCTGATTGGCCCTATTGTACATGGGCCTACTGCACTTTGAGATACTGACAACCCTCCACTGTTAACAGCTGCACCAGAGCTGCCACACTGGCAGGGGATGTAAACTGAGATTGTTATTCTGTTCATTCCATTCTCAAGCAGTTTGGTAGAGTGTTGAACTTTGCACTCAGGACCAAGAGGTCTAAAAGTGAACATCGCCCGACGTCTGCTGCACATTTATAATCGTCTGGAGCTTTCGGAGGAGGAGGAGGATACTCGGGCAATGTACTCTCCTCGGCCATATGGTGCGTTTGTGTTCTGCAACCAGATGATGACTACCCACACTTCTCAGTGTGTTGGAGCAGCGAGACTCGAGAGGAACTTTAAATAGAACGAAGTCTGCTGAAATGATGTCATCACGTCTTTATGTAATTAAGGACTCCCCACTGTTTCTACTTCTTAAACATACAAAACAAACAGAGTGGTGTATCGAGCTTGACTAAACTACCCCTGAGTTCACTACTCATAATTAAAGCCATATTTTCTAAATGTGTAATTAAGCTAATATTATCACTTTGCATTTAAAATCTAAGGCTAGTATTAGCTAGCTACATCTGGCTATCTGACAGCGACAGTCATCATTTCAACTAATCGTTAAAATTGAGGCTTTTCCAGTTTGACAGTTGCAATCTTTCAATTTATTAAAATCAATTTGGACACAATTCACACAACTTTGTGCTCTGCTACATGTGAAATACTGGATGTTTGCTCCATCTGTACCACACTTATTCGTTTCTGCTGCTCTGCGGTTGCAAACTCTGTCACAAAACACCTCATGAAGACATTCACCTGCCAACGGTCCGATCCGTCGCTCCGGGATGGTTTTGTGGAGGAGAACATTTCTAAGTGGGTTCACTTCGTGCTGCAGCTGCGACTCCACGCGATGAATGTTGTCATATCAGCTACAGAATTAGCCTGAAGCTATACTGACTGGCAGGAGATCACTGATTCACTTTGCAAAGGCATCTTATGCACATTATATCATGCATGTAATGAGTGTGTGTCTGGGATCTGTTCAGACTGGGTTTGTGTACACTGCTGATATGGCTGCTGGGCATTTTGATGTTGTACTTGATCCATGTTGTGTGTTGATTATATTCCAACTGTGTTTTTACACATTTAAGCTTCTTCCAGGTGAATCCTTACTGAGGTTTATGTGGGACAATGCAGAGATGTTTTAAATGTGTTTGGTTTGTAGAAAGTTTGATAGACTGATGATCAGTAATCAAGGAAAAGCAGGTTTTGAACCTGAGTCACATGCATTTTCTAAACAATGTTCATGTATTGGCAAGTATTGCTGATCAAAACGTACAGAATATAAACAGTACAAGCTACATACCTTTGCCCAGACAGATGTTATAAGGAAGAGCTGCGTCAATTCAGATTATTTTGACAGACCAACAGCTTCAGTCCTGAAGATCAACACACAATATTTCAGAGAACAGGATTTGCAGCCAGTCCGGGCAGAGATACAATTCCCAAACTTCATAGTTGAGCACAATTTGCCATCATCTGTAGCTGATGATGCTGGACTATCATTTATTAAGATGTAGCTGCCAGACATTATGGCTGTGCCAGAACTACAGTGGCAGACATAGTCAGAACACTTTTGCCTTGAACACTAACAGAGCAGCAGTAAATGTATGAGCCGTTCCCTGTGCAGCAGCTCAACTAATGGTAGCACAGACACGGATGTTGTCAGTGTGTATGATCCCAGTGTTGGCATGACAGTAGTAGTGCTGCTCAGATGGGCTGAGTGTAAAAGATCTACTTCAGAAGGCATCATGGAACAGCTGTGTTGCAGCTGACAGTGTAGAGGCCTTGGAGCATTCATAAAGGCAGTCTGTCTACTTATCTACTTAGTCGGTCGTACATGCAAACCTCGTGCACGCTGCTGCTGAAAAGTCAGCACGACGCGGATCATCTTTTCACAATGTACTGCTACATGTGACGACGGCAGCGAGAGGAAATCTGCGCTGGTGTGAGTTTGAGTCTGAAGTTGTCCTCTTCAAAGCCAGAGCAAGCCAGCAGCTCCCAGGTCTTTTCTTTTCTTACTCACATCTGCTCCAAGCTCGCCGACCTGAAGCTCCAGAAGTCAACCTCTCGCTTCATAAAGACCAGAATCGAACTCAGCAGCAAGCCAGCAGATGGAAACAGGCCTGCACCATCCAATCACACACACCACTAAAATCAGCTGCAGAAAACCAGGCTAACATCCTCCAACCGGAAAGTGCGTGTTCTGATATATTTTTCACCAGTGGTGTAGAAGAAGGACAGGGAAGGAAAAGTTATTGATTGGTACACAATCAAAGCTACATGCTCTCATTTTGAAATGGGCCCGACCCCCCCAGACAGATGAACCTCGCATCCATACTGTACTTCTGACATGAGAGCTGCACCTTAAAAACATTCTGCTCGCCTTCTGCAAAGCTTTTGTCAGAATGATGGACGAGGTTAGAGAGGATGTCAGCCTGCTCTTTACAGAAACAGAGAATACCAGCAGACTGACGACGAGTTATCCACTGGCTAGGAGACACGTGCATTCAGCAAAGGCCAATGTAATTCCTCTGCAAGAAGGATTCTGCATTGACGTGAGGAACTACTTCACAACAACCGTCTTCGGGGATTAACTGCTTCATCGTGCCGGCATGAATAGATGCCAAGCCACCACGTTCTCTCCCCTGAGGTATTTTATGCATAGCTTTCCTTGGCTCTTGCCCTGAGAAGTTCCTGGATGATCCCGGATGATGGACGGCTCAGAGTGAACTGGGTCCATCAGGACGAGGGACGCTGATTGTGAACCTTTCTACGGTCGCGCCAGGTGGTCTCGTCCTTTCTCGCAGTCATGCAGACTGTGAAAGACTCTGCAGGTTGGTGACCACAAACAACGCCCAGTATTGTGCCAGCCCCAGTGCTGACATGCCAAGTTCTCGTGTCACCAGAAAGGCCATGATGGCTGCCAAAGACAATGTGTGTGTGTGTGTGTGTGTGTGTGTGTGTGTGTGTGTGTCACATGGAGAGTCTGCTTCGAAAAGACAAGTCTGTCACTTAAAAAGTCCGAGCTGCAAAATTCAAGTGCCAGCAACACCTGAACGCTGCGATTTAGTGTAAACTAAGTAAACCTGACAAACTGAAGCTCATGTGTCAGCTGGATGTTGGCAGCGATGTGGAGGGAGTCAAAATCCAGCCAGAGAAAACCTTTATCCCAGGAACTGACTGTCACCTGCTGCTGATCATTGTCAGAGCCAAGCCATGGATTTGTGTTTTTCACTGAACTTAAGGCGTGTGCAGTGGATGTGTTATAGCCGCCTGATTTGAATCAGCTTTGTTTAGATTTACCCACATCAGTGCGTTAGATGGTAAACTCCCTGCACTGGTTGCAGTTGGTCTTTTGGGGAATAACCACATGGCGTCCACACGATATCTGCTGTTGGGCTCTGTGTGTAATGTGGTTTTGGAGGAAGTTTATCATCACTGTGCGATCTCTGCTGAGCCGAGTTGAGCTTGGTGTGAGCTTGTGGAGGATGATGAGATCAGAGCTTGGACATCAAATATGTCAGTAAATCTACTCTGTGTGAGTCGTCTGACTGTGTCGTGTGTGTGCATGTGTGTTCGTGTCTCTTCGGACGTGTGCAGAACCGGTATTAAAAAAAAAGAAAAAAGGATGGCTTGGCTGAAATCACTGTTCGTCCTCCTGTTCGTGTTATTTCAGACAGCTTGACACAGTAAAACGGCTGATGAGTTCTGATAAGTGTCACAACCCTCACGAAATGACTTAACAACATAACTTAATTAACATAATTTGATCCATTTGGTCAGATAATATTTGGAAAGTCTAGAAGAGCTGCACGAATTAATCCTGTGATCCCTGCACAAGTTAGCCAGAGGATGAACTTGAGATGACGCTTCATGGGCTGATGGTAAGAAACCGTTAGCAGAGTCATGCATTGTTTCCTTTGCACTTTGTATGGCTCTCAGTGTGTTGTTTAAACTTGATATTAACACTATAAAACTTCTTTTTCGTGTCCATGTTGCTTCCACATTCCGGCATGATGCAGATCAGCACACCAAAGTGCGGAAGTGGGTCAGGAATGTAGCATAAATTCATAACTAGGATGTTTTTTTTTTAGCAGGGCTCCGTCTCTACTGCTGTATCGAGATTTTGATTTTTAGATCCGTGATAGAAGCCAGTAGCCTCTTCTCATACCCTCCAATAATAACCTACTGATGAGATGTTGAAAGCACTCTCGCTTGCTCGGAGCGATGGTCTCCTACGAATGTGAGCTCAGAAATTGGGGCATAGTGACAAGATCAAAAAATCAAGACGAGCTTTTCATCAACGCAGGGGGTGAACTTAAGCACATAAAAAAATAAATAAAAAGAGAACGACTAACTGTCAAAAAGCTGCAAATAATTAATATAATAGAAGAAGCTATGATGGAGGAATCAGCTTGGGACAGCATCTAGATGACAGGTAGAGGACTTTAAGTGGAATACTGTCTCCACTAGGAATGGTTTCAAACCACCAGCACAGCAGAGCTCTTAGAAATAATAGATAGGACCCCATTACTGGGGGATCGCTGGGTGATGGGGTTTTTTTTCTTCTTTTTTTTAGGGGGAAAAGGAGGAAAATTCAGACATACAGATACAGAAAGAGTCTATTTTCATACGTCTTCAGGAAGGGAGGAGCTTAGAGTGAATGACATCACACTGAAGAGCTCCTCTAAAGCTGTCGCTATTCTTAACACGATGACGTTCTGCTTTTCACACCTTCATCTTGAAGTGTGTTAGATCATAGATCCCCGGACACACGTCGACCTCTTCACTCTGACGTCTGACTGGTGTTGGTGTGTACAGCGTCGGACAGCCAACCGCAGAGGTCTAATCAGCCAAGCCAACAGAAAACACCTCTGTGGTGAGCAGCACTAAGGTCGTTGTTCAGGACTAATCCCACACAGGCCCTTGTGGGAAGCCTTTGGGGTGGAATAGGCAAAGCTGTAAAACAAAGATGGATGTTCATTCACATGCACGAACCAAAATGTGTTCATTTACATGCATCTGCATTCAAGTCAGACATTTCTCCCCAAATTTACAACCACTGACGCCCTTTTTTTTTCCTTTTTAGCCATGCTGGCATTGTGGCTCGAATCAGTCAGAGATTCAGTTTGTTAACCAGTTCACCTCTTTAGTCATTACTGAAACATCAACTATTGAGTTTATGAAATTTCATAAGGACAGTCATGGTCCCCAGAGGCTAAATCTTGACTTTTTTCAGATTTCTCCTGTCGTGCGATGATGAGTGTGACAATAAGACATTTTTAGTGAAATGTCTTGGCAAATTTTGTTTGTAAATTCGTGTTCCCCTTCAGATGGATTGTACCAACTCCTGTTGAATTATCACCAAATACTTGCAAAACATTCCCATCAGCCTCAGCTGTACCTCGTGTTTAGAGCTAATTCCCAAATGTTTGCATGCTAAGATGCTTTTCTGCGATATTAAACACAGTAAACCTTACCTGCTCACCTTTAATTGTGATCATATTAGGATGCTGATGACAGGATTTATCTGAACTCACTGCGCTCAAACACAGCCTCACTCCCCACATTATTTATTATTTAAGCCCACAGATACTGTCGTATCTCCACCCTTGTTGGAGCGTGGTGCGTTTGTGCTTCCCAGCTCCCAGATGGGAACCAGCATGGTCCCAATAATGCGTGTGCATGATGGTGTTTGAATTAATTTAGACATCTGTTTTCGATTGTTTGTCTGAGGGAACAGTGCATTAAAAATGTAGTTAGAAACACAAATATTGTAGCAGAGACAACACGGTGCAGAGACGGCGACTTCACTTATTTAAAACATTAATCCGGGATGATGAAACATTTAATAAAGCTGCAGCAAGACTCCAAAACTGATGAAAACACACTGACACAGTTTCGATTCACCATGCATACACAGATGATGAAGACATCGGCTGCATATCCGAATGTCAATTCTCAGATTTCCTCGTGTGCGACGCTGCTGCTGAAAGGTCGGAAATGTCTCCAACTGAGGCTGAGATTGTTCGTTTTCCCTTCGGTTCATCTGCACGTGAACTTCTGTTGCCCTTTTTTAAAACTGTGATTGTTGGACTTGTGACAACAGTGCAGACATTGAATTAAAGGAACAACTCAGTTCTGGTCTGTTGACACTGAGATGGGAAAAAAAAGGAGCTGGTCAATTAATTCAAAAGTGCCAAGTGATGAAAGTTTGGACTTAAAACAGCAGGCCGGAACATCAGATCTTGATCTATGGCTCGTGGTTTCATGGCTGCATATTCTCGTCTGGCTCCATTACGGCTCCATACTTTGACCTTCTTCCTAATTAGAATCAGATATCGGCCTGTAATGAGTGCAATGTAGCCTGATGGAGTTATGGCGGCGAAAATGCGGCTGGTGTTCAATGGTGCTTACGGGATGGAAGTGTGATGCATGTGAGCTGGTGCGTGATCGATGCCACGCGCTCGGATGGCGATGGGTGCAAAAATCAAAACACGTGAGGCGAATATCCTGCCTGATGAGGACAGGACGCAAGACAAATCATGTGCGCATCGACTTCATACATCTGCGTCTCACTGAAGGCGTCTCCCCATTTCATAGTTCTCAGGTTGGTTCACAAAATCTACAACTGCTCTTCCGAGCGGCGCTTTATTTCTTTTATTTTTCCCCTCTCTCTTGCTCTTTTCAGCTTCTCTTTCGCTGAGTCTCAACTCTGCGGGGATTCATACGCAGAAATCAATTTTGCTTGGCCTCTTTGCCTTTGGAAGGGAACATAGGCATATATAAATATTCACATGCGGCTATTTCAGATCCTCAGCTTAGGGACTGAACTCGTGGATGAGCTGTTCTTCTGTTTGATCACGGAGCCTGTATACATGCGTCTCTATGGAGGGTTTCTCTCCTGCCCGATGCATCCCTCGTTCCACAGCTCTCCTCCTCACCACCTTGTTTTCTTCCTTCATTCCTTCCCTCCTTCCCTCCTTGCTTTCCTCTTATTGTCCTCAGCGGCATCTTTATATCATTTGATTTATTTTGCCTCCTATTACTTTCTCCTCTCGACCCTTTTTGTTTTCTTTCCTCCTTTCTTTTTCTCTCTGTCTTCTTCCTTTAATCACTCTTTCCCTCTGTTTTTCATTCTCCCTTTCTCAATTATTTTTTCCTCATAGCCTCGACTTTCCTTCTACTTTATTTTCTCTTAAGTTGTTTCTTGCTTCTTGCCATCTCTCTCCCTCACTCCTCTGTCCTCAGTAAGATCCTCCTTTCATCATTGTCTTTATTGTTGTGTGTTTAATGTTGCGTTTCTATTTTATTACATATTATATTTGTTTTGTTTTGTTTTTTAAATTTTGTTTAGTTTCCTTCAGTGTTGTAGGTTAAATATCTTATGAATTAAAAAGGTCAAAGTCAGAACCAACAGAAGCTCCTCCCTCGTCAGGAGTCCCGCCTCTAATTTGGTGACTTTGTGACATCACACCACTTCACCATGTCACGCGTTTTCGAAATGAATGCCAAGTTTCGACTCAGCACAGCCGCTCTGTTGTCGTTAGAGGTGCTGGGTCAGGCGTGTGTGAGCTGACCAATCAGAGAGGGCTTGATAATCAGGAGGCGGGGCCTTAAAGAGTGTTTGAGAAGGAGGGGGAATACAGAGCTGCAACACTGGGCAGTTTTAGAAAACTGATGTGTTTTTTGAACAATAAAGCATGTAAACATATTCTCAGAGAAACCCAAAAGAAAAATCTGACACATGAAAACATATTTCTCCTTTAATTCTTTCTTTCTTCAACACTTGTTTTTCCTCCCTCACTCTCACAGCTCATTCTATATTGTTCTCATTTAAAGTATATAAACACTAATTTGAATTCCCTTGATTTTAATGTGCCTCACTCCTGTTTTAGAAACTCTTTCATGTTTCCTGTTTTATGTGAAGCTCTGTGCTCTGATTCAAATGCTGCCCTCCGTCACATTTGGTGTCCATACATGGATGATCGCATGTAAACTGCAGCCCAGGCTTCGCAGTGATCGAGCGAGCACAGCTCCGAGCTGATGCTGCAGCCACCCATATTATGCCCACTTCCTCTCCCCTGGCTGCCGGTCTGTTTGGTACTGATAACTACTTCTTGGATTTCCTCCGTAGATATCTTCACCCCTCTGCCTTTAAATCCTTGAGCTTTACTCGTTCTTTCTCCCCCTTGCTCTCCCGGTTGTCAGCTTTGTTTTACAAACAGAGCAGTGATACTGTCTCTCAGAGGCACACCTCTTCCCCCTGCCCCAGCCTGCTGTCAGGCTGGATCTGCCGTGACGGTGGGCATACTTGGTACACCAGTGGACACGCACGTATCGCACACGAGCGCACACACACGGACATAAAGCAAATTCAGTGCCGCGTGCAAACCCACGCGCATAAACGTGAACACTGTGCAAACGATCAAATTGGACGCAGCACACGCGAGCGCTCTATTTGACCTCACCTTGACCTGATGCAAGACACCTCCCTCACAGCTAATACGGCTCGACAGGTGTGTGTGTTTCTGAGCTTTTGTGAGTGTGTGTGTGTGTGTGTGCTCACAGTCATTCTGATGCATATTTTATTAGAGGCTGCTGAGTGTATGAGTGAAACTAGGACATGAAGGAGGCCAAAATATACCCTGGTTAAATGTGTGTGTGTGTTTCTCTCGCGGCGATAGATGAATTTGTGCACTTATTCCATTACCTTTTTCTACTTTTTTTTACCCATTTTTTTCCCATTCCTTTCATTGCCTTATCATTCAGCCTCAGGGCCCATTCTGGAGGTCTGTCTATTAGCCACACTCACACACACAGACATGCACAGACAGATGTGCATATGCACTATATACGACAGGAAGGGAGGCAAACACAGACCACCTCAGCCGTTTGAGGACACTTTCTGTTTAATGTTATTTATAAACAGCTTTTGAGTCTGGCATTGTTTGATAACCACATACAAAACATTTGTGTTGCACAAATGAAGAGAGGGGAGGAAAATAATAGAGAGATAGAGGGAAGGGGGGAGGGGAGGGAGCGGTAAAAGGTTGAGAGAGAGAGAGGAAGGGAGGTGAGGAGGAGGAGGGCGGGATGAAGAGGTGGATAGAACAGAAGAGAGGGGGGAGGGGGCAGTGCAGTGTTTATCTTGAATGAGTCAGCAAAACAAAAAGACACAACTGAAAAAAAAAGGTATATAATGATGGTAATCATACGAAATTAAAAAAAAAAAAGTTCCAGCTCCGAGCTCCCTGGGTATTTTTCAGGGAACGACCAAGACGTAACAGAGAGTTTCATTTTTCTTTCCTTCTTTTCTTTCTTCCTTTCTTTTTTGTGATTTTTTTTTTTTTTTTTTTTTTTTTTTTGGATTATTTTACAAAACAAAGTCATCCTCACAGGAATAAACAGACACAATTTACATCACCTCTGGGTTCACAGCAGCACAAACAAGTTCACCAGTAGGGGGTCTCTATAATCCTACATGTCGGGAGAACGACACCAGCGACGGGCTTCCTGTTCGTCCCCCAACATTTAGATAGATAGACACGAAAAAAAGGCGGGGCTCGGCAGGAAGCGCACGCCGGCGGGGAACAAATGTCGCCCCCCCCTCGCACTCAGATTCCCATCCGACCCACACATCAGTAAGTCGTCAGCAAACCAAACAAATAATTTGTTGTGCTTTTGTCAGCATTTGTAGCTTCTTAGCTAGGTCCTTTGCATACAGGGGCAGCTCCTTTTTTAACTCTTCATAACTCTGTAATGCTTTAACAAATGAAGAGGCTTTTTTTTTTTTTTTTTACATTTTTTTTAGCATTACTGGCTCGTTAAGGTACCCGGACGACCCGTGTGCATCTGTACAGGTTTCACTTCTTGTAATTGAGCACTTGAGACTTTGGGTGAATGACTGAACACCTATACAGCGTCCGTGGTGCTCTGCTCTGGGATCTGACAGGGGTTATCTGTTTGCAGTGAGGCCAGGAAGGCTGTGAAGGTGATCGGGCTTTATTAGGGGTGTGTGTGTGTGTGTGTGTGTGTGTGTGTGTGTGCTTGAACCGCTCCAGTTCATTCAGGGCACTGTATCCCATAGTCCTCTTTGTCCTTGTTATTTCCTGCAGAAGAAAGCCTCGGAAAGGGCTCCTCTCAGTCGTAGCAGCATTAAAAATCCAACTCTCCAATCAGGGCTTACAGAGTGTCAAGTCCAGCTGTTTTGGAGCGCACTAAACACACCAGAGAGGACAGAGAAAGAAACTCAGTCGCAGTTCGTCAGTCCCTTTGCCCTGTGATGATCATCACAGATTCTGAGCTGCTTCTGTTTTCCAGGTTCAGCAGTTCATTAAACCATCGCAGGAGATATAAATATATCCCACATTGTGGTGTTGTGGTGGTCATCTGTACTCCTTCCAGTATGCGAAACCCTCCTGTGACGACTTGGATTGACTCATCCCTGCTTGAAGGGTATATTTTCTTTCCGTTACCCAGAAAAAAAAAAAAAAGTGCATAACAGTTTTCTGGGAGTCAGACAGTTGGGTCCCGGCTTTTCCTTGGCCTGCGTGAGTCGACCCTTCAGGCTTTTTGAGGCCTCTGTTGTGTAGCCAGTGAGGTCCAAGTGTGAATGAAGCCAAACCGTACCTCCATCATCTGGCTCGCATTAGGCACTCTTGCTATCTAGTGTCGTTCTACCCGCATGGCTTTAGTTTTTTTTTTTTTTGTTTTTTTTTTCCTTCTTCTTTCTGGTTGAGACACACTCTTACAAACAGTAACACAGAAACTCATTCACTCACCTGCTCATTTACACCGACTGTGACTGGTTGGCCCTTATGATTGGTTATTTCTGAATGGCTTTTAAATCGATGGACAGCAAGGACAGCAGACACCTTTCAGCAGGACTATCTGAGGACTTATCAGTTACACAGACGTGTCACAACTCCGGTGGTGCCTTTTTTTTTTTTTTTTTTAGAGTTTCGACTGAAAAGACACAGATGTGCATTGAAGTGGGTTCACCTTTCCTGTGAGGACATGTAAGTAAAAAAAACCACTTCATTGGTGAATGTGTGGTGATTATAGTTATTACTGCTGAAACGATGGCTCATTTTACTGCCACTTCACTCTGCAGTGTTTCGTGTTTTTGATCTTAAGGTGCTGTTGAGTGACTGCCTTTGTCTCAGCATGAATGACAGATGGAAGGATGCGGCGAGAGAGCGATGTCATGTCAAAGGGGCTAAACATAGAGACTGAGCCTTGAACTGCTCGATCCATATCAAACACTCTCCTCGCTATCATCGCAATGATTGACTGGCTTGTTATTCTATGTGGCTGTACAGTTTTTATAAGCACATGAATTCAGTTAAGCAGTCGATGCCACCGAGACGAATGTAAAGTTTTCCTGTTGATCCCCTGGTGACATCATCAAAGCTGTGGGCTGAATTGTTTTCCCTGACGTCCATGTTTAGATTATGACTCGTTAAAGATTCCTGCCTTAATACCGCAGGGACGCTTCAACAGTAGATATTTGATAGTTGTTTATACACAGTCATGTACACACACACAGTTATGCACACATGCCTCGTTTAAAGAGCCAGGTCAGGGTGGTTCAGGAGAATGAATCATAAGGTTGCATCACCAGCACAAAAGTCTCATTTCCTGCACATTTTCTGTCTCAGCGTACGATCACAGAGATCAGTGACATCAGAAGGGCTGACGGTAAACAGAAGAGATAATCAGCGAGGTGTGACCCTGCTTTATTATTGGCTCTCTGGACCCCGCTTGGTGGGCCAACAGAAGTTCTGGGGATGCACTTGTTCTTCCTCCTTCCAGATCCAGACAGGTCATATTTACCTCCGTCTGGAGCATAGTCCTTCTCCCCATCCTCCCGCAGTACCTGTACCTCATTGAGCCCCCCTTTGGCCTTGCGGCCCCGGCGGGTACAGTTTCTGCGGCCTCCCTTAGGTGGCCGAGGCAGGGGCGAGGGTGACGGCAAGCTGTACTGGTCCCCGTGAGGCAAGTACGGCCGCTGATGGTGGTTGTGATGGTTTCTGTGCCGATTCAGGTGATTCAAAGACTCTCCGTGCTCCATCTCCCGACCTTGGCCGCCACGTGCGTGACCCTCACAACTGGGCAGCTCCTCTTTCTTCACCGTCTTCAGGTCCTTTCCTGCCAGCTCTGGGGGAGAAACACAAACCAGTGAGGAGGTGGAGCCTCTGAACCTCCGCAGCCAATCCCAAAGTGACAGGGCCTTGCAGTCACACTCCCAGGGGTTGTCGTTAAGTCGTAGGTACTCCAGGGCAGGCAGGAGCGTCAAGCTGCCACCAGATAGCTCAGTCAGGGAGTTATTGAACAGATAAAGGGTGGTGAGGCGTCGCAGGTCGTGGAAAGCCTGCCGATCAACCCACTGGATTCGATTCTGGTGGAGAAGCAGACGGTCCAACACCCCCAGACCACGGAAAGTGTTCTGTCGAAGGCTCCATAATCGATTGCCATGCAGGAAGAGATGACTGAGGTTCAGTAAGTCGATGAACAGATCGTCCTCCAGGAACTCTAACTGGTTGTCCTGCAAGGAGAGAACACCTGATCAGTAACGTAATGTAAGATACTTAGATAATGTACATATGTTTGTAATGGGAGTTACAGAAGCAACGTAGAGTGTAACTCATTCGACTAAGTTTTCCTAAATCTAATCCAACTGCGACCGCATGATGAAGGTTTGCTGTTTTGCTGCAGTGGTCACGTTGTTTCTGGGAACGCTGACAACACTTTATTGAATGAGGCGGACGTGTCTTGTCAGCCTCTTCGTGCCACACAAAGCACTAACTGCTTAAGTGCTTGGAGCGCAGTGTTGTGTTGGATACGTATGAACATTACAGCGACATGTGTGTTCAGCTGAACATGATGTTACATAACGCAATTGACTTAACAAGAGCCTGCTGAGGCTGGGTGAAGAGACAGCAAGACAATTACCAGTAACATCCCTGTCAGAGTCGGAGGAACACGGCCGCCATGTTAACAGGACGCCCTTCTGACATCACACAAGAAGCCAGTAACGTCACATGTCGAACACACAGAATAGGTTACGACTACATTTACAAATCCCATTTCATACAGGAACCAGTTGGACTGCCATGAATTCAAAGTGTGGTTTATTTTGATACCGGTTGGTTGGATATTCAGTGATCTGTACAGCTTCCAGAGAGCAGCAGCTAGAAGAAGCTATTGAGCAGAGTCACAGAGGTCGAAATGATTTTCTTTGCCCTTGAAGTGGTCGAGAACTCCGTTAAAGGAAGGGGCCAGTGGCCGATGAGTTCTGTCTACTCACGACTAGATGTGGTTTTCTATATTTGACGAGCTGATGTTACAGATGTTACTGACGCCATACAGATTGTAACCTTTACCCCACTCACTCTGTATGAATATACATTGATTTTCCAATCAATCATATGGACAGCAGCTTTTCTCCTCATAAAGCCGCCATGTAATTAAAGAAATTATTTACTCCACCCAGGATTTCAAACCCGCAGCGTTTGACCACAGAAGCTATAGCGTGGATTACTTAGTGTGAGGGCTGCTCTGTAGTATTTTCCCCTGCACTCAGGATGACAGCTAACATTTGATCAGCATCCAATTCATATGCAGTAAGTGCTGAGCCGGGCTGACGGACAGATTACACCCTAATGCGATTGTGGCTACAGATGCAATATACAAGAGAGATAAAAGGAGGCTATCATCCGTGTACCTGTAGGTAGAGATACTGAAGATTATGGAGGCCTGAAAAGATCCCTGGAGGCAGGCTGATCAGGCCACAGTGGTAGAGGTGCAGGGCGTGTAGCCTACCCAGACCCATGAAGGTGTCTGAGGCGATGGCGTTCAGGTGCCGGTTGTCCCCAAGGTCGAGCTCCTCCAGGCGATCAAAGCCGTGGAAGGTGGACGGCTGTATGTAGGAGATGTTGTTGGAGTAAAGCCACAACATGGTGGTGGTGGGTGAGAAGTGGCCACGGAGCAGCCGCTGGATCTTGTTGTTCTGCAGGAAGACGCGCTCGCTCTGAGCCGGGATGCCCTCGGGCACGGCATGGAAGTTGTGGGCTTGGCAGGAGACGGTGCTAGGTGAAGTGTAGCAGATGCAGTGTCGGGGGCAGGGCAGGGAGAGATCCAGGCCACACAGCACCAAGAGTAACTCCACCCCACCATAACCTGAGGGACGAGAGGAGAGGAGAGGTGGATGAAAATCAGAACAAAGACATGAAGAGACGGAGGGAACGAGAGCGTGAGAGACAGACAAGCACAATTAATTGAATTCATACAGCAGAGCTCCTGTTATCAGACGCATCTTAAATGAAAAACTCATTGCTCTCAGTTTACAAGGACAACAATAGGCACGGTTCAGTGCAGACGAATTACAACGCTGACACAAATCTAGTGTAAACACACACACACACACACACACACACACACACACCGATGCACACAAACATCCGTTCATTGTTTTTCGGGAGCCCGTTCTCCTCGCATGTTTCCACGGCCGAACTGTTTACCCTCAACCTTAACCTTCAGTGTTATCTTCATCTTAAACTGTTTCTAAATCTAAACTCGGGGGACCTTTTGTTTTCTCCACATTTTGCAAAAACCTTGAAAACCCTTAATACCAGATGGGCCTCCTCACCACACACACACACACACACACACACAGACACACACACACACACACACACACACACACACACAGACACACAAAAACTCTGCTCAGGTGTACCAACACTTTGTGGAGTGCAGTGTGTGTGTGTGTGGTCTTTTTCACTGTGTTGTAGTTTGACTGTCACAGAGGTACGCACTTTCGTATTTATGCGTTCCTCGTGATGATACGGCACACACAGACACACACAGCATGCTATCACGCACCGCACAGTGTTATTTCCTTTGGTTATCCTCTAAAGGCGACAGAAAATCGATGCTTCTTCTGCTTACAAGAACACGCAGCGCACCTGTAATACATTCCCACAATAAGGCAAACACAGGAAGAGGGATGGAGGGATGGAGGGAGGGAAGGTGCAGGAATCATCTGCAGCCTGCCTCTGAAGTGGATATTACTTTTTATTTCAGGTTCCGCTTCGTCTCAATCCTTATTCATTTGATTTTTGATTTTTTTTCCCCACCTTGGATCATTCTGGTGTTTGATGTATTGTGAGCCCGAAGAGGGAAAAAAAAAAAAAAAAAAGAGAGAGATGAGGGTGGAGACGTGCTGATCCAGGGAGTCATTTCCAAACAGGGAGATACAATATGAACATCATGTGCATCTGTCCATCCGTGTGTGTGTGTGTGTGTGTGTGTGTGTGTGTGTGTTTGTGTTTGTGTCAGCGACTTGGACAGATGTGATGGACAGATGTCAGGTTGACGGGACATCGCTGCTCCGTAAAGATCAACATGTCCAGAAATGTGCACAGAGGATCCGTATTATCCTGTTGTGGTCCACATATGTTTGTATAGGTCTGTTACACTTATGTAACCGTGTGCACACTGGTACCACAATGTGTTTGTGTGTCCTTCACCGTATGTCTTCCTATAGAGGTTACATTCAATCTGAAACATACTGTGTGAGCAGTGTGTCTCCTGTGCTTGACGACGCTGACCTTTTCATCCACAAAAAATAAAATAAAACAAACCCTGACACACAGCAGCTGTTGTCACAGCAGCCCAACTTCTGTCCTCTTTCTCTTATTTTTTCTTTTATCGTCGTCATTATTTTCAACCTTCTATCGTAAGATTACGTTGAAGGAATGACGTCCACTTGTGAGCCTCCTGCGGCCGCAGAGGAAACACACAAACACAAAATATCAAACACTTGTGTGACAGAGTCTCACTGAGAAACCGTTTTGGTTCTGCAGGTGAAGAAACTCAAGTGATTTTTCAGGTACCCTTCTAAAATCCTGTGACTCTTCATTAGCAGTTTGTTGTGAAATACAATCACTGCAATTTAAATAAATCATTTAAATTTGACCCTTAGCCTCAGTGCGGTACATCCCCAAAAAACATCGCCTCCTTCCACTATTCAGAATGTAGTCAGAAGTAAATTTACTTAAATGCTTTTGTACTTAACACACAGGCAATTTTCACTAAAAGCTGAGACGATGCTTTACGATTATGATTTTATGCAAAAAAACCAACATTCACACTGAGCTAAAAGTCCCGTCGCTGCACACCCTCACAGAGACATTAGCACAGCTGTGGACTCGTTATCTTAGTTGTTTAAATTGCAACAACTTCATGGTAATAAAACAAAAGTAATCCTTTTATTGAGCTTCATTTTGTCTTTTTATATTGATAAGTAACCAAGTGTACAAACTTCAATCATAAGCTAACTGCTGATGAACACTTGGAGTCACACTGACGATGATAATAAGTGTTTCTAGCTTCGTGATACGAAGTTAAATATATGATTTTCAACTCTTACATCAAATAAAGCGCCGTTTTATGCACATTCTCATTCAGCCCGACGAGATCTTTTGATTTAAACAGTTCGGCCATGTGACGTGTTTGTATTGATGCAGCGTTGGACGAGGGCTGAATTATAAATATTAAACAGTGATCAATTCACATTTATTATTGATGCTTCATGCTGAGGACTCCTTTGCAGCATTTTCACATGTGCAGCCCTCTTCCTCTGACTGTTATCTGTCTCACGCTGCCTCCCTCCCTCCCTCTCTCTCTCTCTCTCTCTCAGCCAGCCGATGGGTTTGATTGGTCAGACTACTGTTATAAGCTGGAACATACAGTGTGCATTCAGTTCCTCGGGGTATCAAAGTGATTTTATCTCTCTGTTCTTTCCTCCTCTTCTCTACTCCTCTGCTTTATCTGCTCATCTGCGTTGCCCTTTGCTTCATGCTTCTCTGCCTCCTATCTCCACAGCGTTTACACGTCTCTTCCTCCACAGCTTTATCTTCATGCGCTGCTCTGCCCCGCCTGCTGGGGCTGTGTTAATTAGGTGTAAAGCTGCTGTTTTCTCTTTTATATATGTATGTGTGAAAAGGTGAACTCTACATGCAGGTCTACCTGTGTGTGTATCTTTGTCTCTTTGTGTGTCTTAATGAGAATCACTTGACAACACTTGACTGAATTTGTCTCTCGAGCTTGTTTACACCTTTTTTTTTTTATTCGACACTTTGAGCCTTAAGATTTTGTTTAGTCGAAATGACACGGCGGCGGCGCTGAGCTCCTCGTCGTAGGCCTTCATTTCTCAGTAAAGAACGCTCCACATACGACCGAACAGATCCATGAATTAGTTTGAAGTGTCTGTTCAAACCTCGACCGCCTCGCCGAGTGACATGTGATTTCTCAGCTGTTTAGTCTGAGTTTACACTGATAAACTCACCGCTGCGTTGTTTCCCACCGGTCCCATTATATTTTTTTTCCCTACATTCAAACTGTCTACAGTACAAGTCTGCTCGACACGTACTTATGATAGTGCTTCTAGCGTTAGTTTGCATTTCCAATCGCTTTTGCTTCCTCGTTGCCGTCTGTTTACCCCCGCAGTCTCTCTTTTTTTTTGTATTTTCATCATCGCAGCTTTAAATCTTTATTTCCCTCCTTCCTCCTCTTTGCCTCTTTCATTTTTGTTCCAGTTACATCCTCTGTCTTTCTGCTGTTCATTGTGCAGCATTAGCGTTCGTACACGTGAGCCCGTACGAGGAGAATACGGCCAGATTAGCCGTGGGTGTTTAAAGTTCACAGATTGAGCGATGGAAGTGATGATACGAGATAGAAAAGTGCTGACTGCCATATGGCTTTGACACTAGGGGCAAAAAAAAAAAAAAATCTTCCACCAGCATCCGGTTGTTTTAGTTATTCATGAGTTGTGTAAAACATGGAATTATATCTATTCATTTGATAGTAAGGCGGCAAAAGAGGCAATAATTAAATTTTTTAAAAAAAAGGTTGTTGGTTCAATGTTTCGATCGTGTGAGCATGTAGATAATTCATAAGCTCCTCCCAGCAGCAGTGCAGGAAAATCTACAATCCTGCATCAGAAACAACTTTGTGATACTGCAGCTTGTTAGGAACACGTTTTCAAACACCTCAACTCCAAGTCAGAAGCACATCCTTGGATTTACTACTGTAGATTCCCCCCCGTCTTCTGCTCCACAGCACTAGCACAGCCTGCAATGCATAAATTCACAGCTAATTGCGAAACAGCAATTAGCAAAGGCATCAAGCTGGCACTAAGCCAGGCCTGAAACCTGTAACAACTTCCAGTGAGGAGCAATCGAGATACATAAAAATCTGTTTTACCAGCAATTCTTCGTGATGCATTTTCAACATGTGCGGCGGTTAAATAGGATAAAATGAATGAGGGCGAGTTTCCATTTAAGTAATTCATACCTGGTGTGAGTCACTGGTGAAGGGGCGTAATGTTTTAAAGCTCATTTGATGCCGAACACCTTCTTAAGATTGAAATATTTTCGAGTGGTTCTGTCAGCCAGGTGCTCCGCTCAACGAAGATGGAGGGAGTGTGTGGGCTGCAGTGTAATTGTCTCATGTTTGCTCGTGTTAAATCGTTCCAAATTTGATTAGGAGGACCGTGGGAAAAAGCAAAAAAAAAAAAAAAGAAAAGAAAAAAGGAACAATTAAAAATAAGAAATATTTTTCTCTATTGTTCATCTAACATGCGCGAGTGCACTAAACCTCCCCGATGCTGCAATCATTTCTACGTATGTACAGAATGTGGACACCCACTCGGCATGTAATTGTTGATAATCCCTTTTCTGAAACCAGGAGCCGTCATTTTTGCTGCTACGTAGCTACAGACAGACGCTGACTGTGAACCACCGTGTCCACATTTTCCAGCCGGAGACCTTTGCTGCGTCTTCCTCACCCTCATTTCCTGCTAAAGGCTTAAAATGGCCCCAACAAGAAGTACTAATAATCTTCTAATAAGCCTCAAATTGTTGGAAAAAAAAAGCTTTACACTGGATTATTTTTTTTTTAACTTGACTTGCATTTCTGAGATTGTTGAGGTCACAGAGGTCAGGGGTCTGTAGCCCTGGACCTCACAGCGCACCATTAGAAGCACATTATTATCTTCTTTTTAAGGAGTCAGCATAAATATTCTTTGTTCTTTGTTGTGTTCTGGTGCTGGTTTTGCTGCTGGTCTTTCCAGCAGGGTATACGAGCCCCCTGATGATGTTGCCATCGTTTGAGACTTGCTGTCTTTTTTTGTTTTGGGTGGATTTTTCCAGAATCCCTCTGGACTGACTGCAGTGGATTCAGATCACCTGTGTGCAGGATGGTGGTGGAGAGACTGACTCCTGATTGAGGAGTGGAGCACGCCTTTTTGCGAAGGCTTAAAAGAGGTATGACAGGAACGGCACCCAGGTGGCTCTGACCCTCATCTGAGTCTGTCCCTGAATCTCTGAGAACCTCATCCTCTATTAGATTGCCAATCTGTTTCGGCCCCGTAGTGTTTTCTAGGCTGCTCCACACGATTCTAGTGAGGAAACTGTTTATTCCTGATCCCCTTGAAACCTAAAGCCCCTATCCTCCTTCAGTCTGACATTTTATTTCCCAGGGGCTTGTGGAAGCGCATTTGTTTATTGGTTTGCTGTCCAAGTATGGGACACTGGGCATTACTCCTAGATTTACATGTTTTGTTTTTTTTTCCCAGTCAAAAACTACATATAATGATATTAGCCTGTTACAGATATGTGTAAAGGTTGAGAGATTTTAACCTTTCAGACCTCCAGGGACAGTTTAGTGGGAGAAAGAATCACAATGATCAGCTCTGCAGAGAATAAAATGTGAGATATAAACAATATCAATCAATGAATCAATCACTCAATGGACCTTTTTCATTTCTGCTCAAGATTATTGAGGATCGACCCTCATTTTCAAAGACATCAACTCAAGGACATGCTAATGGTAAAGGAAGGCAATCCCATAATTGTCTAGCATAAAAAACATTTTAAAAGTATTATTTCACATTTGATAATTTGATATAGATTCACACAATGAAAGGCAAATTAACATACTGTTGTATAAAAGCCCTAAAACTTTTACCGCAATTACTGCAGATCATTTGATTACCTGATAACCTGAGGCTGTTTGGTTTGTCTTGTAAACAGACTGGTAGCCTGTAGTTCTCCGTGCCATTTTGAATAGAGAACAATAAGTCGGGGTGTAGTCAATGTAGCAAACAGACTGTGCAAAATGGATGCAACACGACCCCCCGGGGCAGGGGCTCTGTGGTGTCCACACACTTTTGGCCACGTGGTGTAATTCTACTCTCAGAAAGCAAACAGTCAGAGACGTCTGGCTGTTCATGTTCCAGCTCGATTGGGTCATAATCACATGGGTGATGTCCTTTTTGTCCCCGGGGTCGGTACACAACCACGTGGCTTTCACTTCATACCATCAATTGTCTGTTTCAGCAAGAGATGCCTTTTTAATCAAACCTCTCTCTCTCTCTCTCTCAGTCTCTCTCTTGCTCTTTCAGCCTTGGAGTCCTTTTTTTCCTGCTGGTTGTTTGTCTAAATTCAGTAATCTTCGCTTCCCAGTCAGATATTTGCTGAGAGCTTCATCAAGCACAGCCAGGGTTCAATTACAAGAGCCATCTCGCTCCCATCGCTCCACACCAGCCGCGATGTGCACGTGGAAAAACACACCGACAAGAGGAAGACACGGGCACGTACACATGCTGCCTGTCAGGCCATCATCGCAACCGCCTCCCAACTACAAGTTGGCATCCGGAGGAGACACCTGCCACTCATCGCGGCAAACATAAGGAGAAAATGGGGAATGTAAGGGGGAGTGTGAGGGGGTAAAGGAGAGGAGGAGAGCTGGGGAGGAGAGGGGAGGGGAGGAACGGGCACTATCATACTCAAAGGGAAAGAGGAGCTCTTAAAACATGAAAGCAGAGGCAAGGGGAGAGCGGCACAGCATGGCGGTGTGGGAGGGAAAGAGAGCAGAGCGAGCGAGACTGAAGCTAAAAAAGGATGATGTGTATGACAGGGACGTAGTGCGGAGCGTAGACCATTATATAGGTAGGTGTGTAAATGTGTCTGTCTGCCGCGGCGCAGCGCACGACTGCGACTTCTGATGAATCGCCAACTAATTCTGTGACCTTCTGTGAGGTGAGTCAGATCAGGACTCGGAAATTGATTCCACATAACACACACACACACACATGCGCGCTCACATGGAGAGAAGAAAACATCTCGTCACGCCAAAGCTCATCTTGTGTCTCTCGTGCATCCAGGTACACACACACACACACACACACACACACACACACACACACACAAAAACGTGTGCACACAGGCCGCAGGCGCATACACCCACATACAGACACAGATAATCAACCTTAATTAAGAAGCAGTGGCAGGACTGAACCGGAGGAAAAATAAAATACATTTGAGAAAAGCGAGAGGAACACAGAGTGAAAGAGGAGAGGAAAAAGACTGGATTTGACAAAAAAAAAAAGAAAAAAGATGGAGAGGAGAGCGAGGACGGGTGCAGGAGGGACGCCGGCTCGCTCAGACACTCGATATAGACGCCGCTCGTCTCTTGTTGGTGGTTGATTTAGCTTAGCATAATCCCAGAGATCATTTAGCGTTGCTCATTCAAATGGTGATAAATCTCTGGCAGAGTTAATGAGAGATTTAAATGGCGTCATTGCCTCAAAGACACAGCTGAAATATCTCAGCACTGTATAATCCTCCCCTCTCATGTAATATAGTACATAACTATTACATCCATCTTCATATTGGAGACAAATCAGGTCAATATCTCCGGCTCTGCACCGCTGATCCTCTGTGGCCTAGGAATTACTACTTTAAAGTTTCTTTGGTTTTTCAAGTCCCACTTTTGTGACCCCGAACACAAAGAAATCTAACAAAGCTCACAAGCAAATCGCTGGCTGACGGGGGCAGAGTGGGAGTAAAAGATTGATTTCTTGAAACAGACATGATTGTAGCTCCAACCCTGTCCTGATCCTTGATCCTGTCTGACTGCTGCATCGCAGCAGAACAAAAATACTGCAGACCCAGAAAGACTTCGTGCACCCAGAATCCATCGGAATCCTTTCATTTCAGCTTCACGTCCTCTTTGTCGTGCAGTTTGGAGACACGCCTTGGAAATGTTTTCACTTTACGTATTCATGAAGTTAATCTCATTAACTTGAAATTGAGGACTGCCTATGTTTGAAGCAAAAACTGTCATACTTTGGTTATTTCCTGGTTTTTGGTTCTCTCCTCTCGTGTCACGTTTTGCTTTACGCCTTCTGTCTCTGTTTTTGTTTCCCTCCCCTGTATTTCATCCTCCCCTAATCTTTGTTGGTTTGTCTCTTTTCATCTTGGTGTCATTTCAGTGTTTCCTCTTTTTCCTCCTCATGTCGATTAGACAGTTTCTTTTTCACCCCAGTCCTCTGGTTTGTCCCTTCCTGGCTACTGTAGAAACATGTCGGACTAAAGTAACAAAAACAATAATTCTTATTTTCCCGTGATTATACTCAAATGAAAGCATAACTAAACCAAACGGTTTTCATTCACAACACCGTGAATATTAGCTAGTAATTTATTTATAAAGCCTTTTGATTTAGAAACACAATGACAGAATACGAGGGTTTTCAACAGCTGACTGAAGTGTCCTTGAACACACCATCGAGGACTGTGCAGAGTCGTACAGACGGCAGCAGAGAGCTGACTGTGATGGACCGCCGATCTCAGCAAAGTTGATGTCCATACCAAGAACATCAGTGGCTGCCTGGAGAGGATGGATGGATAACAACACCTGGTATTAGACGGGCCCCGGGTGTAAATGATTAGATATCGTAGTATTGAAAAGCTTCAATGTTCAGATTTATCTGTAATTTTCAGCTGTACTGCTGCTATCACAGAAAGCCACTGGTACGATAAAAAAGAAAGCTGTTTGTGTGTTGTCTAACTGATTAACTTAGTTTGCCACAGACTGAGATCTTACAATTTGGCAAACTCCTAAAAAAAGAACTGCTGCTGGCTGAGACGAACCAGCAAAGGTTCCTGCAGGCAGTGAGTCATTTCAGCAGAGCGTGGAGGACTGACACTGACTGGTGTCTGTCTTCTTCATTCTTTCTAAAATTTCCCTCAGCATTTGTGTTGCCAGGAACATTATTCATATTATTGACATTTCAAGGCTTGTTTCCTCGACTGATATCTCTTGAGTTTATGGTGATTCAGCTGTCGTAAACTTTACTGCTGCTGCTCTCTAGTTATATTCAAAACATTCGACTCCTGAATTTATTAAGAGTAGTAGAATCAATAAAAACCTTAATGACACTCATCCCTATTGTTAACACCCAGTTACAGTCTTCGAGAGTTTGTGTTATAATAGGAACCTGCAGACTCTTTAACCTCGGGATCTCCAGCGCAGCGGTGTTGTCCGCCTCTGTCCAGCAGGGAAGCAAAGTGCTTAAAGTTGAAAGAAAAATCGATGTTCATTATCATGAAGCACCTTAAGTGGTACCTCGCCTGTTTAACAAATCCGAGCAGGCCTGCCTGAAAAGCCTTTTTTTTTTTTTTTTGTAGGTATCTTATAATTAGCGGCGGTCCTGTGTGGTCTTTCCCTCCACTGCCTGACACTCTCAGTGGTGTGATTCTCTGCTCCGGCCCCGTCAGACCCCTTCAGCCCCTGGCCCAGCGTGTTACATCTGTTCATAGTGGCCCATTAAAAAAAGAAAATACACACACTCTACTCTGGTGTGTGTGTGTGTGTGTGTGTGTGTTTTGGAGACAGTGAGGCTGAGACATTGAGGGAGAGAGAAAATGCAAAAATAACCTCTACCCTCTTTGCATGCAGTAATTGGGTCATTTGAAAGGCTAAGCTTATCTCAACACTAATCAAGCTCTAATTATACTCAGAAAAACTTTGCCCATCCCTCCCTGCCACACACACACACACGCACACACACACACACACACACACACACACACTGTCCATGCATAATCAGATGATGCAGGTCACAGCTTTCCCTATTTAACTCCTGCTTATTAGCAGGGGGAAGATGTGAGCGGGAGTACAGTGCTGCTGATGCCTCGCAGAAACCACGATGGTAACACAGACCGACAGGGTGACATGTGTTGATGGGACACGGAGGGGGGCCATGTTCTGACTTCGGTGAGGAGGCGTGGCACCTCCTCCTCAGGCATTAACGACTCATTCATGCAGGCGTGCAGGAACACGGGGAGGCCAAGACCCACGCACTCTTTAATCAACACGGAAACATAACATACGCTGTACACAGAAGGCGTGATTTTAATCATAAATTTAAAACTGTGAATTGAAGCGCACCTTCTTGCAGAGCTCAGAACTGTATAAAGCTGCTTTATGTATGAATTCCTTAAGGAACTCAGGTGCACAATCAGCTGCTTGTTTGCGATTTCTCACCAATTTTCTCTCCACTTTCTCTCACCAGATGTAGGTTTGGTTCATCGCGACACCTGCTCGCCCAAATATTGCGATACACAATATCATCCGCGCCCGGCTAAATGTGTTAGGTGATGGACTTTTGGGCAGTTGCCCTGTTAACAACTGCTTACAGCAAAGATGACATGCAGCCTCCATTTTCTCCAACTCTAAACCTAAACATTGCCAAACTGGCGAGCTGGCCTTCTTCTCAGGAAGTCTTCAGTGTCTGTATGTTAAAGTGCTGCTTGCGTGCCGCTAAATCTGACCAATAAACCTGAAGTAACCTCCCAAATATTGACTTAACGCTGCTCTCTGCTGCCACGACAGCTCTGCATGCATTTTCCTTTCAAAATAAAAGCCATAAGAAGCTGAAACGGCTGTTTGATATTTTAGTATTGTGAAAAATATGGACAACAAATGTTACTATTGTCCATAGTTTTGTCTTAGTGACTGAGCATAGAACTTCAGGTGGAAAAAAAAAAAAGCTGCAAGGACACACACACACACACACACACACACACACACACACACACACACACACACACACACACACCATCTCAGATGACACAGATGCCTTCTGCTAGATCAGGGTCAGTCAGCTGTGAAATGCCTGTGATTGGTGTGTACTGTATTTGCCCTGTTGGGGCTACACATCTGTGTGTGTGTGTGTGTGTGTGTGTGTGTGTGTGTGTGTGTGTGTGTGTGTGCACATCCACACACAGTAGTGTTGGCTGAGGCGCTGGCTGCCCTCCTGTGTCTTGCCATCACCGGATCTGGAGCACTCTTTGGCAGATATCCTCGGCGGAGAGCGGCGAGAGATGAGCTTGTCCAACAGGCCAATGAGAAGAGGAAGAAGAGAAAGTGCAGCATGGGGGCGAACTGGTTCTTCTCTTAATAGCTGTTTGTCCAATTCCCCCCGGCATGAGGAAAATCTCTCTTCCTCTTCTTGTGACTAAATCATTCCCTGCACTCTACACTGCAGGTATGAATCACCCTTTGTCACCCTCCTCTGCTCCACTCCCTGTTGTTCGTTTAGTTTCCCATCTGTCTCTATTACAAAGACTGTTAAAAGTACATCAGGACATATTACTGCATAAATCTTTCACAGCGATGACTGCCGGCGCTCTTGCACCTTGGTTCCACAGTATTTTTTTTTTTTTTTTTTTTTTTGAGGCTCTCAGAGCGGGAAATTTCCGTCATGCTCGGGGATTACACTTGTAAATCAGACACGCAGGGATTCAAGAGAAAGAGAGAAGAAAAGAGGACGGAGGCAGAAAAGGCAGCGAGATGAAGGGTTACAAATCCAAAATATCCAGAATGACAAGTGAAGTGAGCGATTTCAGCACAGCGACACGTCCGAGGGATCATCTGTCACCGGGGCTGTTTTATCGGATAACACGCTGCTCGCGCACACTTGCCTTTTTACTGAGCCAATCGCAGACGGGCCTCGGCCAGTTTTCAGACTGATTGGCCCAAACAAGAGAGAGAGAGAGAAATCGGCATCAGGTCCTCTCATTAAACGGGCTCCCTATGGAGAATGATTTCAAACACTATAGAAGTGTCAGCGCTTGATGCGATCAGTTTCATTCCAAAATGAGTTATCCGGCAGCTGACAAGTGTGAGACCCACAGCAACAGAATGATTAATGACTCGGGAGCACAGCTACATGTACAGTACGCTGCGCTGGAATGAAATTGCCGGATCAACCCCCTCCATCTAAACCCAGAGTGTCAAACTGAACTGTTTTCTAATAGCTTTCAACTGACAGCAAATCAGCCGTTTGCACAACACCATTAGCATGGTATTAGCGTGGTAAAGTGCTACACATCCCCGTCGGCCCGTCTTTTCTTGTTGACATTTTTCACACACCGCGCCCGCCGGAGGAAAATACATTCAGGTGGAAATGACAGAGAAATAGCGGAGAGGAGACATCAGTCAGGAAAATATGAGGAGGGCAGTGGAAGGGAGGGGAAGGATGTATGACGGGAGAACAGCAGGAGGTGTCACAGCTTTTCTACATCAGCTAAAGAGAGACGGATGAAGCGAGGAGAGCGTGTCGGTGAGACGCCTCTCGATCAGTCATTGGATCTGGCTAATCTGAAGGTTGCTGGTTAAACTCCAACATCAGTCATGCCGTTTGGCTCCTGTGAAGGTTAGAATCATTTGGTAACGTCTCGCCCTGCCCTTCTTCGGCTTTCTACTGTGTTTACGTTGATCCGTCTGTCTTTCCTGTAAAATTGCATTCAGTTTTTTATATCTTCCTCTTTCGTATTCAACGAGCCGCTGGCACTGAAAAGTCTGGCTTGGGTATAAAAATACTCTCAGACTATAGGACTGAAAAGTGCCTCTGAAGTTGCAGCTGTACAGTTTGGATCCACCGAAGTTACAATGGACTCCAGCGATGACTCAGCGGCAGCATGATAATGTCTTTAAACATAACAAATCACTCACAGAAACCTCTTTCAAACCTCTCCTGCAGTATAAGCATCCTCTCTGCTGTGTGCTCACTGTGTTCAAAACAATCCCGGCTGTCATTAAATCACAGAGATATGATGCTTCGCTCTGGATGTATGAGGGAGGCAGTGCAGAGGTAGGAAGCTTTGAGAATGTTGAAAGATTCAGGAAACTGAAAATCAATACAGTTTTTTTTTTTATGCACTGCTTATTTGTGAGGGACGATGTTTTGTTTGGCCTACTTAGCCAATCGTCGGCATCACTGGAGGTTTGGGTACGTAAAGGTGAAAGTAAGCCTCAAATCAAGGTCTTGTCTGAAGTCTGAAAATTATATTGTATGTGACTAATAACGATTCTTCTCGTGTTTTTTAAATTTTTTTTTATTGCTGATCTGAATCGTGACTTCAGAAGCAGAGCAGCAGAAAAGAGATTTAAAAATAGCAAAAGACAAACTGGCACTGACACGTTTTGGAAATCTGTTACTTCTAAAAATAAACGAACCTGAGATTCGCTCTGAAAATAACTTTCTCTGTGGTGCAGTGTGAGAAGGATTCAAGCCAAAAACAACAGTAGTGCTTCGTATACGCACAGTCACTGTAGTTTAAATATAGGTTTACATAAACAGCAGGTTGTAAAGGATGTTGTTGTTGTCGTCAGAGCTCCAGCTGATTAAGGAATTGATCATTTTCTCAATGTAATTAATGGTTTTGTCTCAAAAATGTCAAGCGTGATGTCCGTGAAGGACTCATCCATACAGGTGATATAGTGGTGAAATGTGATCAAGACTTAAAGAGCAAATGAGAACGTATTGATTCAAAGGACATGAAGATCTTCAGGACGAGAATGTTATACACATTTTCTGGTTCACAATTTTATTTTGGGTTACTACTCAATTTCAGTGCCTGTCTCTTTAAGCCCCGCCCTCCCGAATACCCAGTCTGCTCTGATTGGTCAGATGACACATGCCCGACCCAGCACCGCTAACAACAACAACAGAGCAGCTGAGCCAAATCAAAATTAGCCACTAGGCATAAATAATGTAAAATGTGTTGTCACTGAGACGTAGTGTGATGTCACAATGTCACGGAATTAAAGGCGGGACTACTGACGAGGCGTTCAGGAGCAGTGCTTTCTGTGGGAGGGAGGAGCGTCTCTTCGTGGTAACTGACCTTTTTTTAACTTTCAAGATGTGTTTTAATGCACAAGAACAAATACAAAGACTTGAAGGAAAAAATGAAGCTGTACCGTTTTGAGTGTGTCATGCATTTGATTTGTTTTCCTCATTTTGAACTGAACAGGAAGGAGCGGAGTGGACATCGGACATCGCACTGACATCTGAATCGGTGCAAATCAATCTGATGTGTCATGGAATCAGAACGTATCATTCGGGCTATGCTTGAGATTTCTTGACAGTGAATATTCCCACAACCCGTCTCCATAATTGAATCATCATTTCGTCTTTACTCTCCTTTCTTCATTGACTTCCTGCTGTAAATTATTCCTGCGCTTTTCCCCTTCAGTCTTTTTCTTTTTCCTGGCCTTGTCTCCTCCACATTCTTATGCTCCCTTGTTTGCCGTTTCTCTTTCCTCGCAATTGATTGTAGTTGCTCTCCGCTCATTGTCACTACTTGTTTCAGTGGAAAGCAGTTTGAATGAAGACGGTTCACGGAGAGGTCTGCGTATTATCTTGGGTAACTGGGACACCGTTTCTGGAAAGACGTGTCACTGCTGAGGTTCTCAGATGTCATTTTTTTGGCGCTTTTGAACATCACGAAGCGGAATTCGATCCACCTCCATTGTATCTGGAGTGGCAGCAGAGTTTTTTACGGGTGGAAATATCAAGGCTTTGCCAAATTAAACAAAAATTGAGTGCATGGCTGGAATACGCACAGGAGAGAAATGCAAAAATACTCTGCCGTGAAAACACTTGTTTAAAGGGACAGTCAACCTAAAACGTACCTGCCACGCTACATATCTATCTAGATTGTTTTGAAGAGACATCAGCCTTCACTCAAATTTAATGCGACTACGCGGCTCTAAATGCACCAAAAAAGAAACAAAAAATTTGACCCTCTGACTCAAAATAATCTACAACATTGCATCCCTCGCTGTCATGAGCACGAGCCGCTCTACCATGACTAGATGCACTTTGGTTTGCCGGGTATAGTTTGGCAGAAAGAAAATAGTTCCTACATGCTGATCTGCTCGAGTATCCAGGTCATGATTTCTCTAAAGAGACTTTGCTGCTGATTTCTTTTTTTTTTTTTTTTTTTAATGTTTTACTTTGGTGCTTTTAAGGACCACAAGCCAAGTGAGTTCACGTGTTTTAAATGGTTCTACAGAGAAGAGAGAGACGTCGGTAGGTTAGAGTCGGGTCATGACTGGGTTCGGTTCCACCAAGTTCAGAGTGTTCTTGTTGTGAGGGCTGCCTACGAGGCTAAACTCAGGGCACGGAAGCTTCCCATGAACCTTCCCCCTCTTTCTGCCTCTCTTTATTCCAGGAGTATTTCTATCTCCTTTTTACTTTACACACACACACACACACACACACACACACACACACACACACACACACACACACACACACACACAAGGATTCCTCTAACAAAAGACGCCTTTGTGATACAGGATTTTGAATTAAACTAAAATATGTTATTCCAGGCGGTGTGACTCCACTCTCTCCTTCACCTGAGGCGCGGAACGACAGCGAGACAGAGAAGCGTGTGTGTGTGTGTGTGTGTGTGTGTGTGTGTGTGTGTGTGTGTGTGTGTGTGTCCCTGATCTTTTGTTCAGCACAGGGGCAACAGCACTCATCACAACTCTATAAATGTTTTTGATTTTCGTTTTCAAGGCCGCATGCGTCGTGCACAAGCACACCCTCCGCTGAGCACATGTGAGCACCCATTGGAAAAACACACAGGGGGGAATGAATAAATAAATAAATAAATAAATAAATAAATCACGCTTTTCAGCGGCACACATGTGAACACCCACATGCAATTGCACAAGCTGGGGGAATAACAACACACGTGGAGACACACATGCAACACTATACACACATTGATATAGCGAGCACGAGGAACACATTTCTGCCACCACAAACACATGCCATCCCACGCACACACATGAACTGCACATCACACTGAAAGACTCACACATAAGCACGCACACACGCGCACACACACACCAGCTGGAAATGAATTATGAATGCATATCCCCGACTCCATCCTCCTTCGCTCCTCGCTATGTCCATCCACTCAATCCACCTTCACCTTGGCGACATAATCCTCTCAATTTCTCACCCGCTTTGTACCACCTTCCTCTGACCCCTTCTCCTCCTCCTCCTCCTCCTCCTCCTCCTCCTCCATCTCCCAATATGTATCTGAATTAGGTATGGCCCATGTGTTCTGGCCCTGAATACTTCATTTGTGAAGGGCTACAATTAACGTTATTTTTCTAAAACTGGGTGCTGTGATGTGTGTGTGACAGAGGGAATAAGTGGCGACTGATGGAGTGTGACAGGGAGGTTTTTGGTTATGTGTATATGAAGAGGTACTTCTTGTGATACGTTATTAATACAGTGGCACCAGGCGCTCTAAACATGTTCCCCTGACAGTTTATCATTCCAGAATCAGTAATCTGTGACTGTCTGTGATGTAAACTCCTGTAGAAGGAAGTAAAAGCAGCAGAAAGAGCACGATGGGTGTGGTAATACAGGTCTGTTCGTGACCAAGTGTCCACACTGAGTTTGCTTTTAGTCAACTAATTCTAAAGGGATAGTTTGGGTCTTTTGATGTGAGGTTGTACGAGGCAACTGTCCCTGTAGATGACCGTCAGCAAGACGTATGTTAACCACCTGAAAGAAAGCCGAAAATATACAAGCGTACACTACATTGTGAGCATTTTTGGCACTTTACATTGCCATCAGACAGCCGCTGAACGCCTGACCCAGACAGCTGATGGCAGGCACAGCTGCACCTGCACAGTTGAAATAATGTCGTGCCAAATGTAAAGCTCCAAAAACATAATATATGTGTATAAATACATTTTTAGTCAAGCCCTCTTTTAGGATGATATTTCAACACAATTAGGATGTTTTATAGTTTAGGTGCCTAAACCTAACCACGGAGCAATCGCTCTCAACCTAACCAAGCGTTTTACAATGTAAACAACAGTCCAAACATCATAAAATGGGGCCTTTTTTTTCAACAAGCTTTAAGTCTCGTTGCAAGTAGTTTTACATACCTACTTGATGGTTGAGCCCTTCATGCGCACAGCAGATGCTAAAAGGGGTGAAGTAGTGAGTCTGAAGTTGAGATTAAGTATCATCTTGTGAGTTATTCTGTTTGTTTCTCTTCTTTCCGAGGTTTGCAAACAACAAAGCTTCACATCACAGGTGAAACCTCCAGTCCGTCGCCTCCTGCTGTCTGTGGCCACCTGCACTGTTTCAACACGGCTGAACTCGCAGTGCAGTTGTTCTCATAATTACTACCTGTTAACAACCAGGCAGCCAGTATTTGCTGTTCTCCTGCACTAAGACATCAATCAAAGCTCCGTTTCATAATTAGAAGTGAATGACAGCGGCTGCACCGTGTAATCAGCCATGATGATGTTTTAGAATGAGTGATCACAGAGAAAGTTACAGCCGACAGAAAGTTGGCTTTTTGACTTTGCTGACACGCCGAGTGCCGTCGTCATATTTCACAGCATCTGTTTCCATTTCTGAACTACAAACTAAAGGCCTGAGTTTTTATATCTCCACACTATGGAGCTTTGAACCAACAGCAACATTAATGTGCAACTATTTTAACAATTGATGATTATTTTCTAAGCAAAGATTCTGTGGATTCAGCCTCATGTGAGGATTTGTTGCTTTTCTTCATCATATATGAAGATGAAGATGATGAACTGAAAGCTGTGTGGGTCGGTTGGATAAAACAAGCAATTAGAATAAGTTGACATTTTGAGGCAAAAAAAATGCTAATTGAGAAAACTGTTGTTAGATTAATGTAAAAATGAGAATGATCATTAGTTGCAGTCGAAGTGTAAAGTATTTTCAAATGAATGTGGACATATTTATTTGTTTTTTTCTGCAGGCAAAGTTGCTAACATGCTCATATTTCTCACAGTAGCATATAGAAGTACTGACTCCAGAACTCTGCTATCGTATTGGCATCGCTATCAGAAGATTCTCAACTGTATCCTGTCCTCGTGTGCAGGATGCCTGAGAAAATATACAGCAACCAGAGCTAACGCGTGTGTGTGTGTGTGTGTGTGTGTGTGTGTGTGTGTGTGTGTGTGTGTGTGTGTGTGTGTGTGTGTGTGTGTGTGTGAGAAAGAGAGCTGGGTGACATTTTCCCTTCCATCTAGCAGAGGGCTGGTGGGCACTGCCACTAACATTAGTCTGCGTGTGTTTATGTGTGTGCTTATGCATCTTAGAAATACCACTTTCTTCTGCCAGCTTATGGCAGCCCGGAGAGAGAGAGAGAGAAACACACACGCACCCACACGCATGCACACACACACACACACACAAAGACACACACGAAGATGGAGGGTTGTTACATTCCTCTCTGCTGCAGGGTTTTTTGCATGATGGTAAAGTGTCTCACTGCACTGAGGTCGATTGTATGCCAGCACCTTCCACACACACACACACACACACACACACACACACACACACACACACACACACACACACACACACACACACACACACACACACTTTCTCTCTCGCTCCCTCTCTTTCTCTTTATCTCTCTGTTTGTCTGTCTCTCCTTCAATTAGAGCCCATATGCTAGAATGCCCCCAGCTCTCCATGTGCCCCTTTGAAGTGAAGTAGATTAAAAAAACAAACGTTTGGAAGAAACCATAAATGAGCATTTGCAGAGCTGAGAATAGGGGAACACACACGCAACAATACACACACACGTGCACACACACACACACAAATTCCCAGAAATACATGTATTTACTATGTATTGACTTACAGACACGTACGAGTACATGAACACACCGATGTTGGATGAGACGTGAACGAATTCATCCGTGTGCATCTGAATACACAAACACAGTCATATTAAAAATGTATTCAGCCTCCCATATGACCTCTATCACAGATGTACAGTATGACGCATGTGCCTGGAGAGAGGTAGAGATAGAAGAAAGGAAAATACCGACGTGAGATGCTCCTCGAACGTCCTGTCACAATTTTTCTTACTTATGCTGCATTGAGGGGAAAAAAAAGAAAAAAGTGTTCCCCGCTGAATGTGGAGCAGGTTTGGGAAATTGGATTTTGAAGCCATTTTGTCCACTTCTTTAACTCCACAGATTTCTCTGCTCAGTGTATTCACTGCGCAGGGATTTGTTACCTGTAGCGCGGTGTATTATCTGTCTCTCTCCGGTTGGCCTTTTTACAAAAACATCCATGGCGATTACACTCTGACTTTGCAGAAATGTGCATTAACGCCGCAGACGCACTCAAGGTACACGCACACGTTCAACGCACAACCATCCTGCTGTGTTCAGCTGGTGTTTACATCCCATCCCATAAGGCCTTGGGCTCTCCCCCTTACAACATCTAACAGCTAAGTAATTAACAGCGATGCGGCTCTGCTGGGAGGGCGAGACGAACCACACACACACACACACACACACACACACACACACACACCGGCACAGATATGCACGAGCAGATAGACCGCGATCAGAAATGTTGAAAAGAATAAGGATGGTTCTGGTTTTTCTGACAACTTTTCAGAGTTTTAGCCACAATTCCTATTAATAATAAAAAGCTGTTTAAAATAAATACAGTATGAGCTAATCAATTATTCACTGAGCTCCCCCCCTCCAACAGTTACTGTTGCTATGCCTGTCAGGTTCTCGCTCTGCATGCTGCTCACACTGATAACAGCCGAAGATTCACCACCCGAAACTCTCAGTAACTCTTTAAACAATGTCTCTTCGATTTCACACAGAAGTAAACAAGGCGAGCTTCTCACTGGTAGCAGATTTTTATTTTATTTTTATTTTTTTTTAGCTTGATTTGGTGCGCTGTCTGTAGCTGGCTACGGCCGATGCTAACTCTGAAGCTCCGGTGGATTGGCTGACTGCTGCTTCGAGAATGCACTTATCAAAAAAAAAAAAAACAGGTTATCACGCCTGTGATGAATTTACCTAATTAAGCCAAGACCCATTTTTTGATGATTATCTTCGCTCTGATCCTTGATGAAGACTCTGGCTTTGCACCGATGCACCTAAAACTCAACATATTAACAGCTTTTTGCAGAGCAGTGTGTCTCTATATTTTTTACTTAAGACAAAGCTGATCACAAAGCGGAGAACAACTCTCCCCTCTCTCTCTTTTTTTGTCTCTGTGAAGCTAATGTTTGATTTCATTCTGTCAGGCGATCTTGTTAAAGAGGTCTTAAGTGTGCACATAATGGCGTCTCGCACACTATAATTCAAAAAAGGTTAAAACATGTTGCAGGGAAAGGTCAGCCAGCAGATTATCCATGTAAGAGACTCTCATACTGCAGGTGGAGCTAATGCAGTCAGCCCTGATGTCATAAATAAGAAATGTAGCTGTAATTCATTCTAACATAACCTCTGGATGGACTCAGAACATGCTGTATATGAAACACAGTGATTAGATTCATACTTCTACTTTGCTGATGGATATAATTTGGCAAATGTTACACAGTTTAATTAAGTTTGGCCGGAGTTGTTGCTATTTAACTTGCCAAACTGAATGAAGAGCACTCTGACACATCCATTATGTGACCCAACATAATAGCAATAATAATAAAGAAGCTAATGACATGCAGGTGTGAACCAACCTTGCTGCACACATTCTGCCATTTCAAAGTCTCTAGTTTGGCATTACAGTCGTCGCCATCTTGTTTTTCTTTGTTCCTGTTCCTGACATTTCCAGTGTGCTCGCTTAAAATCAAGAGGTTTACACGATCTGGCCCGTTAACTTCTCTGACTGCTTCATGACTTTTATGCTGCAATGTCGCCCCAAATCAGCAGCTGCATTACCATGACCCATAGAAATGATATCCAAAGCTTTGATAATGAGAATGAGTTGTAATAAACCAGAGTTGTCCTACAGACTCCTGCTGAATCTTGACAAATGATGTCAGGGAACAGACCTAAAAATGATAAAATAAACCTTTTGCTTCTGGTGACGACTCCCCCGCATCTCCATATTCAACACCAACTTTTCCTGTGATAAGACAAAGTGTGACAGCGCCTCAGCAGCAGACAGGGGAGTGTTTTCTCTTGTTGCTCGCTCGGTCTCCTGAGGTTAAACTGTTTGTTTGTTGGGTCTTGGTGGCTTCTCTTACCGCTGTTATGTAACTGCAAAAGTGACATGAAGGTGAAAGGGAGCAGCGGAGAGCGCTTCGATGCATGCGTGTGCAAAATATGTCACGTGTCTGATTACACGCAGACATGTTTCTGTGTCAGTGATCCCGGAGAAAGTGTTCTGTTTTAGTCCTAGCGTGTCAGCGAGCGCCGTCATCTGTCGGCTCAGCTGTAAATCAGACTCTAATTAGACTGCTTGAACGAAGACGACTTGACGGAACAGAAATCCAGAACGAGAGGATTTGGGGGGAACTCTGGTGCGTTTATTCAAGTTGACACCACACGGATTGAATCACACCCGCCTGTTGACAGGAGGGACTTCTCCTCACTGCCTACATTTGCAAAATCACACGGGAATTGCAGCGAGAAATCAGATAATGAATGTTTACATGAGCTTCGGTGGTCTAATTACTGCAAAAACCGAAGTATACATGTTGTCATCTGGTCAGTAATCATCAGATTTCCTTCTTACCAAAGCAAAACTTAAGAGTGCCTGTTTAGAGGAAGTTTCAGAAATGTGGTTTTTGCTGAGAGTGACAACGATGTGCCACATTTTGATTCTCATCTATATGAATTTAAAACACGATACAAGGCAACTCTCAACTAAATAAGTTGCTTTTGCTTTAGTTGTATTGGAAAATAGTCCTCTGTTCATTTTAACAACAGTCCAGCGGCATCAAACAACTTCAACAAATCCTCCACAGGCTTCAGGAAGGTCTTGTTTCTCACAGCACGTTACAATCCACTCGCGTCTGGCCAATAAAACCTGTAAATTACAACAAACTGTTTCATGGCGTCCCTTTAAGATGGAATGGTTAAACATTTTTCAGGCTGGAAATTCACTGTGTTATAAAAAATAAGAGGCTGTTAATGTTGCATTTTCGTCTCCTGCATTAACATACGAGGTCTAAAAAACAAATGTAGAGCAGCGTAGGTGAGACTCAGACACACTTTACATCTTTGGCCACTGCAGTGTTATTTTACACTTAAGCATAATGTCTTCCATTAAACCCACTTTGCATATGTCCACCGTCTGTTCTCCGCTGTAAAACCCGCTCAGTGTGAATCCTTGCCATAAATCGAGAGCTTTAATCAGAACGTATAGCTCTTTATGTGACATTACGGTCGGTCGGGATCGTATACTCTCCCTGGAAGATGAAAATCTCTGTCGCCTTCAAAATTTTTGAAATAAATGTAAGAAATGAAGTGTTTCTGTGTGTTTCTGCCAATCATAAAAATCATTATTCAAAAAATGAAAACAAGGCAGCATCCTGAGCAGTCTGAGCATGTGCCTGTATAAATTAACGATGGTTAATTTATGAGTATCTCATCAGAGGTGCATATTTTTATGTATATGTGTATATATGGATATACGAGGCTTCATATAAACAGCAGGTTGTTGAAACATATAGAGAATAGAGGAAGAAACAGGAAGCAGATGGTGTGATTCACAGGAACCTAAACACGAGATGAGTGAACCAACGATCACAAGAATAAATTCTGTTCCTCTAAACTCTCTCTTCTGACCATCTGAGGTTGGTTTAGGGCATAAACAGCAGCCAATTGTGTTCAGAGCAGATGCCAAGTATGTATAAAAGTAAAAACGATTATTTCTTGGAGCCAAAAAACTTCAAACAGTTCACCTCAATAAGGCTGGAGGTGGACGATCATTATGAAATATAATGTTTTGCTACAACAGCCTCAGAAAAAAAACTTTTACTAACATTCAAAACTGCAAAAAACTTTTACCGACCAGAACGTGAAGCATTCTGTGAGGTTGGACTTAATACCATCACGCCAACATATAGCTGGAAAGGGAAACTGATTGGCTGCTATTGTGCCGGATTGATTTGTTGATAGTCAATAACAACCTGTTTTAACACGGCAGCAGAGATACGTGACCGGGGCCAATTGTCCAACACTCCAGGGGTCCCATCCTGTCCCGGAGGTGAAAACTCAACAGAATAAGTTGGAGACACTTTAATGTTGTAGCAGCAACACGACAAAGACAAGGACAACAATTTCAACTTGACCTGGTCTGAGCAGGTTGGGAGACATCTATGAACACTTGATTCTGGGTGTGAACACATTCCTGAACATACTAATAGTATTGTAAAAAGCATAATACTAGTCATCATTAGCCCCTTTTAGACAGAAAAGATGGCACATTTGCAGCAAGGTAAATGCTGCAATGTGCCTCCTTATCTCACTAAAAGGGAGGTGTAATATTCCTTCTTTTCCAAAAAGCCGCCACTGTGGTAGGCGTAAACCTGTGATGTGACATGAAGCCTAAATTTGGGCGTGAACAGTGAAGCAGGTCGAATTTAGAGCTGGGTTCTTAGCGAGGGGCTTTTAATTTGAAAGCAGCGACCGTTAGCAGCTCGCCGCTACAACAACAAGCGGACAGTGAAGACGGCTACAGAGACCGAGGAGACGCTGCATCTCCTGGATCTCTGCAGCTGTCCAGTTGATCATCTTGACGTCTGCGGATGAAGTGATGGACTGACCGCTGTGATCAGCTGTTTCCTGGTTTTAAAACTCCCCCAGCTGTGGGTCACACAACAGTGCAGGTCATCGACACCTCCGCCCATCTCACGCAATTGCCGGCACGTCGATGGCTTGGATTGACACAGCAATGGAGGTGGAAATAAGTGTTCCCTCCGAGGTGGACCAAAACACACCACTAATTTACCGCCTTCTGTCTAAATCTGTAAAAACTGACCTAGCTGCAAAAAGGACGGCCAAATTGGCAGATTGCTGCAAAAAACATTTTGAAAACTTGATATCGAGGCATTCAAGAGTTTTCTTCAATTTCTCTCCTTTAAACTAAACTTCTCAGCATCCAGACTGTGAGAACAGATCTACTGCAGGACCTCGTTCTCTCCTGCAGCTCGTGTTCAGCTGATATTCAGTTTGTTGTTCTGTTTTGATGTGTGCTGTCTAGTAATAGAATAATAGCCTAATGTGTTTGTGTTTGTGTGCGTGTGTGTGTGTCCGTGTTGTGGGAAGTGCACAGCGCTACGCTTTACTGTACGCGGCTGCGCTGCCCCTTATGAGATCCTAAAATACTGCACAGTGGGTTTTCTGCCTAGAGACAGACACAGACACACAGAAAGATTGAGTAAGAGAGTAAAGATGAAGAGGGAGAACAGCACAGCACCAGGCGGGTCGGGCCTGAATGAATAATGGCCGATCTATAATGGATGACAAGTTGACCAAGTTCTTTCTCCCTCTGTCTTTCTCTTTCTCTCCCTTCCCTCGTTCTGCCTCTTTCACTTTCTCCTCTTTCCCTTTGCGCTCCTCTGCCTCGCTCACACTGTGACACCATGTCACTGCTTTGAGGCACATGTTTTGGAAGAAGACGGCGACTGCCATCCTCCCCTGAGCCTCTTAGCTGCCTTTTTTGGAAGAGAGCCGCTTTACTTTATGGGCTTCTCAAATCTCCTGGAGACGTTCTCCCTCCTCTCCCCTTCTCAAAAAAAAAAAAAAAAGTCCGATTAGAGGACAAGGGATGTAAAACAGGGAGAGAGGAGGGGAGGGGAAAAAAAAACTACGTGAGCACTCTTAGACTTTCAAAAGAATGTAAAACAGCCGAGTGAGTAAATGGGGAAAGACACTCTGGGGTGGAACATTTGGCACCTGTTTATGCTCTCTTGCACTTTGCAGAGAAGTGTCATTATGTGGATAAATTGATGCACACAGCGAGAGCTCAAAAAATCATTTATTATTGCCTCCGCTGTCTGCTACTCCGGTGCGACTGCCTGAGCAGACATTAAACCAAGAATCTGCCGCGTTCCATCATATTTTCCCCCAATTTGTTCATTTCTTTATTCATTTATCGTCAGTCGTAAACATTTGCACCTGTTAGGAGGAGAAAGGCGCTGCGTGGTGTGCGATGCTTGGCAGCGGGTGCGAACAGTGCAGCTCCTTTTTGTTGTTTTGTCTATAACAGCTGTGTTGGTCGTCCATAAGCTCCTAAGCTGCCTTCCCTACCGCGCCACTCCCAGTGCAGCACAGACCTCCCGTGGCGTTCCTCTGGTAAGTTTATTGTACACATCAAAACAGAGCGCTGAGCATATTACGACATGGAGAGAGCTGGAAATAATAGCCGGGCAAACATCTACAGCCTGTCTCTGCTTTGTGTTGTGGTATTTGAGCCCTGAATCCACCTTGTTGTGGAGGCAGAGACAGGAGAGAGGCAGGCAAAGGTGGGACAGACTCTTTCTTCCCTGAGCGGATATGCGCTCATTGTTTTGATATTAACGATGGCGCTGAACAAACATACATATTCTGGAAGGAGGCCCGGTTCAGTGACAGAGAGCGGAAAAGATAAGATAAGAGGAACATTTGTGGAAACAAACAGCTGAGGTGATTTCTGTTTCCACATCAACATCCACCCTTCCCTGTTGGCGTAACAGTTGTTCGGGAGTCAGCTGGGACCCGAATAATTCAGCACTCTGGGGCCTGCTCAGTTTTTCCATCACTCCTCATCTCCTTTCAAAACAGTTTCCCTTCCAATGATCCTCCGAAGTGCAGTAATTTTACAGTGAAAAACAAAGATTAGAGACTGTTATTGCCTTTTTGTTACCGCTATTTTGGTTTAGTTTGATCTTTCCTCATCCATCTTTCACTTCAGTCTCTCTCTCTCTTTTTCTCTTTCTCAGCACAGCAAACGCCTGCAAGGAGGACATCAGCTGAAATATTTAACACCGCTCTCCCCGAGTCCACACTCAGCGTACAAGCGGCGCTGTGTTAGCAGCGTTAACCGCCTCTCCGAACAATGTTGATGTTGTCTCTCGCTCTCGCAAAACCGCGCTCACTACCCATCAGTAATTGGCAGTCCTCAAGGTTTGCGAGGTCAAAACTTGATTTAAAATGAATTTGACTTTGTTTACCAATTACTGCGCTGTGCCTGGCTAAGCTGAGACCAGGACGCTGCAGCAAACATATAATAACACCCATCTGACACATGAGGCACGCTGCAGCTAAATAAATTCCAGCGAAAGTGCTGGAAATACAAACACACACACACAAAAAAAACAGTCCGAGCCGGCTGTCACAGCTGGAGAAGAAAAAATAATTGGTTATTGGTTTGTTTTGTGTACAGTGATGACTAAAATTGTGTTTCTTTCATGCCAGACAACATGGAAATGATATTTTAACAATTTAATACTTTGCATGATGGATGCTGCTTCCGGTGACTGACAGGGTATTTTCACAATCTGTTCAGAAATGAGAGTGTGGGGGGTTTTATTTTCATTGTATATTCCTCCTTTTACTGTTGCCATACCCCAAAGATGTCTCTCTGTGTAAAATCCTGCACACCATTAAGTTAATACCAAATCCCTGGCCTACAGATATTTTGTTTTATACAGTAGTACGCCCACTGACAGCCGCACACAGCCTTATAGGAAAATATTCCTTCAAAAAAGTCGGCTAGAACCCCACTAATTAGCTCAGTTTTGTTTTTTTTTCCTGATGTCTGGAGGTTTTCCTCAAGCAATGCGATCACATGCAGGATCAGAATCTACAAAAAAAGACGACCTTTGCTGACCCAAAAGAATCGGAAGCATGAGTCAGCAGACGAAACTGCCCCACGGAGACGTTAGCGTCGTCCTAACATCGACAAATCAAGTAGATGCATGCACGTACACGAACAGGAGTACAAATATTAATGCTCATTTACACATTAAATACCAGATTTAAGTCTGCCTGTGTTGGCACCAGAAGACGAGTGCAGCAGGATGCTGAGCAGAAGCAATTGTGTCAGTATATTCCAATATAAAATGAAGGATTCAAACATTCTACTGACTTCACAAGAGTCTTTGTGTGGGTGTGTGGGTGCGTGCACGTGCGTAGACGCGCCCCTGTTTGACGGACAGCTGAGGTAATTATAGTTCCACAGTGGCAGTAACCCTCGCGCAACCTCTCCAACTGAGTCCTCGCACTCCGCCACTGATGAACCCCAGCAAGGAGGCCGAAAACGCACTGAAAATATCCCTGCTAAAAGACCGGGGGTGGAGAGAACGACAGACAGGGAGACAGGGCGAAGAGGTAAATAAAAAAAGGAAGAGGGTGCATGAGTCGGCCGAGGCTGGAACTGACCGACCGGGAGAGAAGAAGTGATCAAAAAAGAAAGGAAGAGATGACCAGGAAGAAAATGATTCAGGCCAGTGGAAAGTGGAGGGAGGTGGGGGGGAGAGTGAGGGGAGGGTGACAGCCACCATGCACACTCTGCTGTGCTAACAGGCACAGGACCAAAATAAATCTGCAAGACTGAGCAGGGTGAAAAGAGGCAAGCATTTTTTAATAGAGAGCGAGGAGGGAAAAAAGGGGGAGAAGGTGGTGGTGGTGGTGGTGAAAGGAGCGGGAGGGCTGGGGGGAAGGAGAAAATAGTAAGTGATTGTGTGAGCAGGGGGAAAGTCAGTGTGGTAGAAAACAAGGCGTGGAGAAGATGCAAAGGAGAGGAGGAAGTGCTCGGCAGCGCCGGGTTGCTCCAGCTATTTTTAAACTCATTTCTACTAAGTCTGCATGTTAAGTCCTTCCTGAGCTCTGAGTAGCTTCTAGCTAGTTTTTAAACGAGTGATTTACTACATCAGGTCTCACCGTTAAAGAGTGAGAGCAGCTCTAAAATCGATACTTCCATCCATTCTTAATATACAACCGACTGTAATGTGAAGGACGTATCGTCTGACTCTGTTGTTCCTCTCGGCTCTAATGAGCGTTCGAGGCATCAGTGTTATTTTCAGGTGTTCAGCACCAAGACCCGGACGGCAAGGCCACAGACCGACTGCTTAACAGAGTGGAGTTCTGATAGAGGAGATTATAGTGATCTAACAGTTATTAACAACAAATTACAACATTTTGAGAATGTTTTGCACGACAGCAGACAGAAAACTACAACACTAATATACTGCAGTTCAAAGCAGCCACAGCTCCGTCAACAGCAGCAAGGAGATGAAAAGGGAGAGAAATTCTCCAGACTCCAGTTAGAAAAACTCTACATTTTGAGAGTTTTTGAGTTCGGTGAAACTTTACAAACTTTGTGAAATGTCGCCTAGGACAAATTCTCAATTACTAGGGACTTGAAATGTGAATTTGGCAAACGTTATACATGAAGTTTTTCGCTTGATGTTTTTTTTTTTAATGCCTCGTTATATCGCTACACCTTGAGCCCACAAAGATCCAGATGTTTCCCTCAGATGTTGATAGAGACCGAAACAAGGACAAGCAACTAATGGACTCTTATGAACTAATAGATAATGATGAGTTACCAGAGAACACACGGGGACATTAACTGCATTAATGAATCATTTAGTAATGATTAGTCCGATATCTGAATCAATCTCAATCTCCCTGATCAGTCAATCAGCCAATGAGAAGCTGGGAAACATTTTGAATATTATGTTGACGTTATCTTGATACGACATTTCATCTTACGTAGATTTAGGTTATTATTATATTGTGATATGCGGTGGTTTAAAAGGCTGCATCACAGTAAAAATATGTAATTTTCTGAATTTACCAGACGGTAAGTACCAATAGTCCTCCCTACAATACTGTTGCAATATTGATATTGCGGTATTTGGTCAAAAATCATGTACTGTGGTGATATCATCTTAAGGCCACATCCTCCAGCCCTAACTGAGCGGCACATACTAGTAACGACTCATTCATAACTAATTAGTTAATCATTAGTTAGTAAACACACCTCACATGACCTCATTGTTGACCCACCGTTACTCCCCTTTTTAAATCCTCCCTTACTATTCCTCATTAATGATTCAGTCATCATCAGGTCCTTCGTCTCTTGTTCCTCAGTAACCACTCACATTTTTGTACATTCATCTTCTTCTGACATATCCTCGCTCTCGCTCTCTCTCTCTCTCCCTCCGCCTCGTCTGTCACTCAAATCCAAACCGCCTCTATCTTCCCCTGCGTCATCCAGAACCTGTCTGTGCATCCCATTGTCCCCCATCACTCCCTCCACGTCCTCCCCACCTCTGCCTGATTTCCTTTGTCCCTCTCCTGCAATCTTTTCATCTAACAATCCTGAAATAATCCGTAATCTATGGGTTTAAGTCCGCGCTGTGTGGCGGAAACGTTAACGTAAAGGATCACGGCGCGGAGGATTATATAAGTTAATGTGACGTACAGCGAGAGAGTCCTGGTAGTTAGCTATCTGATATACAGCGGAGGGGAAACATGCTCTGCTGAGCCTGGAAGGACTTCAGTGATAGATGACTGGTAGAAAGAATTCAATAGAGCAACTTAAACTGTGGGTAGAAATAATTCATCACTGCTCATTTCATGTATTTCTCTTCCCGAGCTGCTGATATACTGTGTGTGTACTCTTTGTTCCTAAAATGAGTGAGTCACGATTCTGCTGAATTGAGGTACGTGCACCTCATCATTGGATCTGACACATTAAGGTCAAAACCTGATCCTGTTTTTTGGAGGGATGTGAGCTTATGGTTCTACACAGTTCTGGTTGCTTTGGTTCACAGCTTTTTGTGCTGCGTCTGTAACTTTTTGCTAAGCAGGGCAGCTATATCTATATATATATATACCAGTGCCAAATGTTTTCCAATCTAAAAAGCACTCAGAGAATCCATTCCTCTGCTAAGGCTGTACAATCCTATATTTCTACTATGCCTTCTTTAATAGTAGGGTTGTGTAGTGTCTACAGAATTGGGTGAGGGCTTAGTTTAACGTAAGTTGCCGTAGTTTTGCAGTAAGGCGGCATTAACACACCACTGCTGGCACCGATGGATCTCAAATCAGCAAAGAAAACTGTCTCCCGTCACACATGATGTCCACAGGGTTAAAACAAAAAAATTAGCCAGCTACCTATGAAAATGCAAATGACAACGGCGGCCCCTGGAAAAGAAACAACACGGCCGTAGCCAGGAAATTTAGAAATAATGAAGTTACGCCCCACCAAACCAAACAAAGACCCCCAAAAAAACCACTGACGACTTCAGTTGTAGCTACAGAAACGGGACATGGAGAAGTAACGTTAGTGAGGTGACACACTACTGTTCTGTGTTCTCTGGTCACACTGTCATGATACCAGTCAGGTTTTGTCTGTAATTTCTCTAGCTTGAGTCGTGATTCAGTGCCAGATAAAATATTTGATTTCCTGCGCCCTCACTTGAGTGGGTTCGTTCGCTCAACACACGATGGAGTTTTGTCTGGTCGGGGTCGATCACATTGCCACGGACACACTTTGGTGACTCTGCTAACAACTGATGGTATTGATTTCAGTCTTTAGAGCCATGATCAAAAACCGGGAGAATAATCTGATGACCAGCACCTCTAAAGGCGACGACAAGTTGTGTTTTTATGTGGTATTTTTCGGTGTAGTGACTTTACTTTACAGCAGCGAACACGACTGAACTTTTCCTCTTAAACTTCAGAACAACCAGAACTGGAAACACATTATTACCTGGAGGTTATAATGTTGCAGGCTTTGCTTCATCACCAGAGCTTTACAGGGAAAAGTCCTAACCAGAAATGATCTCTGTGAAGGTGTAACTGTACAAATCTGGGACAGTAAGATCTCCCATACTGTGCTGACGGCAGACGCTGTTCAATAATGAAAGATATTGCTGGGAGAGATTGACTGTGCTCCGACAGGGATTTTTTCAGGTGGGGGGAGGAAGGAAGGAAATAAAGATTCATTCCAAAAGACATTTCATGCCTCCATGTGCTTTTGGACTACTTTATTTTTGTGGAACCACCACCTTATTGTGAAATGATCTGAGTAACTAAATAATGTCTTGACTTGCTGCGGCAAAAACATCGAATGTAAAAATATTACTGTTGTAGGAAATGAAATGGAATGAGCATGATGACATGACGGACCTGATGCACACAGTCTCCATCTCTGCACATAATTACTTCAGGGAACACAGTGCAGATATGACTCCATTTCAATTATTTAGTTCCAGTATCATAACAGTGGAGTGTTTTGGGGAGAAAAGAGGAGAATCTTAAATGCACAGACGTGTTTGCACCTTTGTGAATGTCTGAATCTGAGACACCACCAGCCTCGTCTGCTCGGTATGACACGGACTCCGCACGACAATGCCCTCTGAGCCAATCAAGAGCTCGCAGCGAGGGAGCTCGTCCAATCAAGGAAGAGGTGGAATGAGAGGTGGTGGGAAAAAAAAAAAACAGAAGGAGAGGAGGCAAGAAACAGAGAGAGGAAGAGGGATGTGAGGATTAAAGCTTAAACACATCCTGTTTTTAACCTTCACTTTTCTCTTTGAAGCATCACAATAATTTAAAATACAGAAAAACTCTACCTACAATTCATCAATATAACTGAGGATGATAATAATTATAATCTTTAGCTGCCTGTTGGTCCTTTCATGCTGTTAACTGCTGTCTCGAAATTGGCTGTTTCCATGTTGATTGCTTTGTTTGTATCGAACTGTCTGCACTCATTTTCCCGCCTGTCCATTTTGTCCAGCCGTTTCAGATGTGTGAATGTGCAATCCGAGGTGTAAATAAGTCATTAACGGCAGGGAGAATTGCACCATTTTTTTTTCTTTTTTCTCATTCACATTCGCAGTGGAGATAAATAAAATGTATTGATTGGCCGATTGGAAGTCAGCTTATTTCACCCTCACGCGGCAGATTATACACATGTCACATGAGAGGCGATGCTTGTCTCCCTCCCTGACAGTCCACAACAGAAGCACCGTACATAGAGTGACTTTAAATAACACCACATGCAGGTTTCTCTCTCTCTCTCTCTGTCACACACACACACACATACACACACATGCACTGAGGCAGAACTGCTGACAACAGCCATTGGATTATCTCTGAGCTTCTCCATCCTTCTTTACGATTCACACAACCATCACCGTCTGCCTCTGTCCATCCCTCCATCCTCTCTGTCTCCTCTTGCATTCAGCCTCCCACATTCATGTTCCGACTGAATTTCTTTCACATTTGTGCGTGTACAGTATGTGCGATACAGGACGGACCTCTTGGTTCTGATCCAGGTCGTGTTTACGCTCTTATCCCACCTTCTGATTGACATGTACGGGTTTGAGCATAAAAGACAAATAAACAAAGATGATGCAAAGAAAAGCCGGACGTCTGATTGTTTTTTTTGTTTTTTTTTCCAAGCGTGGTGATGATGAGAATTTTGTCAACCGTGCAGCAGCAGGACTGAAATATGTGTGTCATTGCCGTGACTGTCAGGTGCATCACTCACCCTGTAGACTAGAGGCTGGGGCTGCACGGGGAGAAGCCAAAACCACTGCAACCAGTGGTTAATGAGGTGTGTTCGGCACACTGGCAACTCTAACCATTATCTAGCATGCAGCGGGACAAAGCCACACGAGGCTATTGATTAACCATTTGACATGCCGCTGGAGCCAGGAGGGCAGGAAGAAGAAGGAGGAGGAAGAGGAGGAGGATGAGGACGAAAAATAATCCAAAAAAGTCGGGCTGATAAATGGATGGGGACAGACGGACGAGGATTACACACACCAGGCACGAGCTTTGACAAATTAACAGCGTTTGTGTGTTCAGGAAAATGAGACACAAGGGAGACGTGAAAAATGGACACCCTTACAAGATTACTGTAATTTCCATCTCTTGTAATGATTAGTTTGAAGCAGGGTTTACTTTTATTGTGACAAGATTTGCATAGTTTCTTGATGGTTATAACATCAAGGTGATATTAAAAGGGATTCAGCTGGGCGAGGAGCAGTGAGGAAGGAGCAGGCAGCCACTCAGTCAGCACTGTTCATGCTGTTTGTACTGTAGAAGGGATGTGCAGATATATTCTAAAGGTGTTATATTATATATACACCAATGCTGACCACTGTTGGTGTTGTCTCTAAAACATTATGATTAATGTCGCTCCAGGACCTTAAATAATACCAGAAGGAAAGATACCGGAAAAATACAAACATGGGAGAAGTTAAACTGTCAAACATGTAGTTATGTTCTGAAAGGGGCTGTTTTAAACCAAACCATAATATTTTCTTGAATCTTTTTTTTTCCAATATGCAGAAAACCCTGTGAAACCTCCACCTGTTCAACCACCATGACCATTTCCACAGATTCGTCTAATTCCGCTAATATCGTATTTCGAAGCGTTTCCTCCTCCAGGGATCATGGGATCCCTGGTGATCGATAATGGAACAAAAAACACCAGATTAATGTTTCTAAACTTTTTCTTGTTGCTGCTGAAGGAGCTCGATTATTAACACAGCTCTGTTCAGTCGTCTCGCTATCGGCAGAAAGCGAGACAGTTCGTAAAATGGTAATGATCAAAGCTGACCTCAGTATGGATGCAAGAATAAAGAAAAAAAAAAGAGCACCACTCTAAAGTCCACATAACAACTAGAATGATCACACGGATGTGTCGTTTCAAGGCTAACGGTGCTCAGTGTGATTTCTTTTCTTGAGTAGGACATCAGTGTTAGCTTGTGTGTGTGTGTGTGTGTGTGTGTGTGTGTGTGTGTGTGTGTCTGTCACAGCTGGAAACCAGAAACTCGAGACTTTAGTCTGTGATGTTACGCTGATTTACACCCCGGTGCCACTCAGTTCACAGTTAATCAGGGACTAAATTTGAGGATTCCTGATTGTTTGAATATTATATTAAAATATTTTAAAATGGCATCATAATAACTGGCTCTGAACCAAGCCGGGGCTCTGAAAATACAGATGAGTTCCATCTTAAAATGTGCATACAAATAAGACATTTCTGACACAGCTGACACACGTGAGAGCTGAACTGAAAACACAAAGAAGAAGCAGAACGAGGAGCTGGCGTGTTGGTGCTCGTATAAAACTTCATGGTCAGAATTTTGCCATTTCTAGTTTTCGTTATTAAGAGTTTCCCCTCGTGGATGTTTGTACAGCAGCACCATGGAGCAACGTTGTGCTGGCGACTGTGGACCAGGACGCTGCGATGTTCCCGCCAACATCAGACGGCCGCGATGCAAATGTGCACGATGCCCCGCAGTTTCACAGCACAACAACATACAGCATGAGACTAATCAGTTCAGTCAACAGTCAGGCGCCTATTTGGTGCAGCGGTGACGGGAAATGCATCTAAAGATAAAAAGCCATGAAAGCAAGGTGTGTCCTCCGATAAAGCCAAACTTTTAACCCTCAACCTGCGTTTTACCTAAACAGGAGGACGCTCTCTCCTGCCAGATTCTAGAGGAGGCAAACCAGGCAAATATTTGGAGGCTGTGTAACCTGTCGTTGGAGGTAAAAACATTGTCACATGCTAGTTTTTCCACACTGTGTGGTGTCTAAGATGCAACGTCGGTCTTCATTCAGTGTAATACAACAATCAATTGTCTGACTCGGTGCCCGTTTTACAATCCTGAACGCAGTATTTTAGGGATGATGTCATGAAGTCTAAATCTGGCATTAGTTGTTTTTTTTATGTGGGAGTGTTTGAGTACATCCAGCTCTTGTTCCTACGGAGGAATGTTTGCAGTAAAAATTTCATAATACACACTTTCAGTCGAGCTTCACTCATAAAAGCTGTGTAAGAACGGAGAACAGAGTCAAGACACGAGGAAGAGCCACCGTTATTGTTTTAATCCAAATATTCCGAAATCGATAACTCCCGGCTTTGTGAGGGACAAGAGGTTACTCTTCATAACCGATCTGTCATGCCGTGGGATGATCAGTTGTAAATTGTTTGTTGTTGGTTGGTGTTTTATTTGTCTGTTCTGAAATGTAGTTTTCGTGGCCGTCTGTGTGGCGAGCGTGTCTCACGCTGGCAGGAGGTGGCAGCAGGTGGTGAGAGGAGGTCAGCTCTTGTCTTGATAAGTGATGCATTAATCGTTGGCAGTTCACAGGCTGGCCGCTGCTAAAACGTGATCTGTCTGACATCCGGGCACAGCACAACAACATTTCTTTTTAAATCTTCTTTTTCATAGTTTCTTTATACTTTTGTCGTCCTCAGGTGAGCTCAGGTCTTTTTTCTTTGGGAGGAAGCACTCACACAGTTTCAGTACACAGTTCACAATCTGCATATCAGAGTTTAATTTCTGCATTTCATTAAATTTTACCAGACGGTGCTGTTTTGGAGGTGTTAGATGTTGTGTTTCTCTGAAGGGAGGGCGAGGCATTAGAGGAAAGGTCAGTGGGTTGCCATTACTAAAACTGTTGTGTTTCTGCCCAACGCAGCACAATGCGACACACCATCCATTCCCTCTCAGAATAACTGCTCCCTCAGGGATGAAGTCTCCCCGCCCCCCCGCCAAGAGTTGTCTTCACACAGGCCTTCTATCATCAAAGTCAGCGGCTAAAGACCCACATCAATACGAACAATTGACTGGTGATGTCAAAGAGTAGACGTGTTACCTCAGGGTCACAGGATCATCTTCATGTTAAATGGTCAGTGTTGTAGTCATTCAGGTGTAGAGGTCACTACTTTTATCTGTGTGTGTGTACGCGTGTGTGTGTTTCAATGAATGGTAGCGTGCAGGCGTCAAATAACTGGCTTCATGTTTCATTTCCCAGAAGGCTTTTCTCTGGCTTAGCCAAGGTGAGAGGTTATCGAGGATAGAAGAAAATAGGATTTAATTCTATGGGATGTTTTTCTACCTCTGGCGAGGTAGAAACTGAAATTAGAGCAGGATTAAAACATGGAACGTGGCGAGAGCAGTCCTCAGAAGTGCAGATCATAACACCCAGACACTAAATGAAGCCGTCATAAAAGTAGAGAAACGATGTGCAAAAAAGAAAAAAAAAAAAAAAAAAGCCGAAAGGCCTCAAGAAGTAAATAATCTGTTTCTGTTTCTGCTGCTGTGCAGCACACATTCACAAAATGATTCTCACTGTTAACCTGTGTTTTGACCTGCAGTAGCTGCAGGCCCTGCAGGAACAAACATGCTGTTGTTTGTGAGGTGATTTTTATTTTGCTGAGAGAGGAAATAAAAAAAAAAAAAAGCTTTGATAAAGCCATAAGCCTTAAATACACCAGGGTATAATAGTTGACGCATGTGGGTTTTAGTGAAGTCAGATTAACTGCGATGATAGAATATTAGAAAATGCTTAATAAAGAAGTCGGCCTGCCTGCCAACATGGAAAGATCCCCTTATGACAAAGCAGAACAGAGCAGCTGAGGCACATCATGTCCTGTTAACTCTGCTGCTCGTTCTGTGTGCACAGATTTACTGATTGAGAGGAAAAACACGATAGATTTGTTCCTTGAAAGAAGGAAAATATATCGTAGGGATCAGATTGTTTCATTAATTATACGATGGATGACTATGATGATATACGTCTTGTGATAATTCACTATCGTTTCAGATTACACTCTCTGGTTTAGTTTGCTGTGTCACATGTGGTGTTATTTTTTAGCTGGATGAGGTTTTGCATGAAGGCACTGGGAACAAACATGCGAGTAGAGCGCGGACATTTTGTTTGCAGATCAAAAGTCTTCACAGACCAGAAAACTGTTAAAGAAAAAACGAGTAAGCATTTGTCGAGAACAACAAACAAGCCTCTCCACGTGGTCATTTTATATAAAGTTCCCCTGCGGTTTTACTGTTTGCACCTCTAGCGACATGCTAATGCTAGCAGCCTGGCTGCCACCCAAAGCAAAAAGGGGCTGGTTTTGTACTTTCTACAAATCTAAAAGAAAGAATGCCAAAGTTGAACCTTATAAAGTCCCGATGGTACAGTAAGAAAAAACACAAATCAACGAGGGAACAGACTTTGACACAAAACTGGCGCAATCCACTGAGTGAATACCGTCTGTTCACTGTTGTTTTGCTGCGGTTTCTCTCGCTCTCCCTCTTCACTGTCTTCACCTCCTCCATCAGTGGGGTTCCTTTTCTGTTGCCGTGTAGAGCAAACAGGGGAAACAATGCCTCTTCAAGTTTTGGTTTCACAGAGGCAGATGCGCTTCCTGTAATGCCAACCCTAATTTTTTCCGGGAAACATCGAGCCTGGTTGCAGACTGAATATCATAATGAAAGAGAGGTTTATAGGGAACCCTATACACGGATGGTGTCATTTTTCTACAGTCATTACACTGTGACATCAGTGTTTAATTTAGAATGATCTATTGTTGACTAGATATGAAATTACCTAAACTGGGATATGAGATAACAGTCTGAAAGTCTAGTATGATGTTTCCGTATGTGTGAAAATCTAAAGTCATTAATTTACCCCCTTAAGAGACTCCGAAAGGACTGATTCTGAGCTCATGAGATCAAAAACTGTGGTAAACGTTACAGCTAGCAGAGGTCAGAACTAACGATTTCTTTAAGAACAGGAAATGTTTCTCCACACACTCGCGTGATCACCTAATGAAGCGTGGCATTGGTTTGTGCACGGTCATGCAGCAAGGAGGTGAGGAGAGATGGGAGGTGAGGATGGAAAATGAGAGGGAGGAGCTGAGGTCTGAGGGAAAGAAGAGAAAGATGGGGAAAAAAATGTAGAGAAATTACCAGATGGAAAGCAGGGCATACATGAAAAATTATGTCAAGTAGGTCAGCCTCAGAGTGTCAAACCCAGTGAGCGGGAGTCACATGGACACAAACTGAACGTATGACTGTTTCTGTGCATACACGTTGGTGGCGTATTGCCTCGGGGAAAACACACTAGGGTAAGCATTAAAGCCAGCACACATGACTGAGCTGAGAAATGAGCATACACAACCAGCAAGTTTCAACCTACATCCAGTGACATGGAAAGAGAATATGCTAATTGTGCATCGTTGAGGGGATTTAATAAACATGTGCGCCATGATGGCGCTGTTTAACTCTCAGCTCGACTCCTCAGTTAAGACCCAAAGGTCCAAAGGTTCATACTGCATGTACTGTAAAGTACGTGACAGATGTTGTTAGAAAAAAAACAAAACACAGAACTTATAGAAGAGTTTTGCGCAATAAGCAAAAAAAGATCATGAATGGTGTCAGTGTGCAAAGCATTTTGTTTTTAAACAGATAGTGTTAGTGATATGCAGGAAATTAAGTAGCTTTCTGGAAGTATATGGCCACAGTAGATAGAGAGAAGGCAATCAATAACACACTTGTTGAGATATTTCAGTCTGGACCAAAGTGGTGGATGCCTGGATAAAAACAACGAAGAAATATCTAAGTGCGAGTGAATATTAACCTGATGTGATATGTTTTCGTCTACACTGACATATGACTTTCTTATGTTCTTTTTCTAGTGATTTACTTGGTGATTTTTTTTTACCTATTCAGGCCTTTTGAGACAAATCAAGTGAAACATAAAAAATGGATTTAAGTGCACAAGCACAACAATGTAAACGTGGAGAGCTGAAGAAGCAAACAGTGACGGACAGGAACCGGCAGTGATGTGACTCATCCATACTGAGCATCAAACTGAGCTATAACTGGTCCTGACTGTACAGGAACAAACACAGATACACATGCAACATGACTCTTGTGGGTCAAACGTGATGCGAGATGCCTCTGGATCAAAGTTGACCTTGTGCATAAATACAGCACACAATTTTGCAAACACACGCACATGTGTACGCACCACGACAGCCCGCTGTCATTTCAAGGCTGTTCACTTACTTGCAGTACTTACTATAGTGCTGAAGTGCTGCAAGCAGATGCCACAAGCACGAGTATTACGACTGAAGAAGTCATAATTATGGAAACGTGGGAATAAGAGTGGGATTATGAATATGGAAATAACTATAGGAAACAATGCAATTATGTCATGGACTAAGATTGAAGTTATTGCTGCACTCAGGGCTCAAGGAGGACTTCAGGGAAAATTAATGCAAGTACAAGTGCAAAGTGAAAACAGGCTTGAACCAGAATAAGCATGTTTTTATGCAGCAAAAAAAAAAAAAAAAACACTTGATTCCCAGAAGTACATTTGCATACTGTTTTAAGCTGAAAGACAGCATCTGTGCAGCTGGAAGTTAAGGCATACAGGCAGTTGGAGGAATCAAAGAGTTGACTCTTGCATTATGCAGCAGTACATGTTCTGAACAATGATAATTCTATAATATCCCGTTCTTAACAATTCCCTGCTCCGTCTCTCAGACAGAACTCACTTCAAAAAGCACATACTCCGGCTTAACTTGCTCGTGTCACTTTACTGTCAAATCACGGCTCATTCTTTATGAAATATTTAAGCTTCATTGCGGAGTGTGGCGGATGATCAGTGCATGAATTATTTTAGAAAATTATTTTGTCTGGTTAGCAACATGGCCTCTGAGTGTGAATGGATAATTTTAATAAATGAGTAATGCTCCATCCTCCCTTTTTTTAATGAAGTCATCTCAATTTAAGCTGCTTTGGCTGTGTTGTGTCACTGTACAAGTAAGAAGCATCAACATATCTCCAGTGAGAGTTTTATAACCGATATACGATCTGGAAATTGAGCAAAAGTACAGCAGCGGCTCAGCAGTGAACCATTTAAAAGGAGATCATTTGACATTTAGAGAAAAATAAAGTTAGAATATTTGCAAAATTTCCAGTTCAGTATAAAGCCGCATGGAGTGATTTTAACTTGAGTACTTTGGAAGCACACAATATGTGTGTGTGTGTAAGAATCTGAAATTAGGCCTCAGGATCTTTTGAGGGTTTTTCCCCCCGTCTACACTGAAGAACATATTGAATGTAGTACCACTATTCCCAAACTGGGGTAAGTGTACCTCCAGGAGTTTTCAGAGGGGCACCAGAGGAGATTCTAAATTTGGCATCAAATTATTAACGATGAACCTCATTAACTAGGAGAGCCTTCTGCTTATCATTGCCTCCCATTAATGTGAGCTGTTCGTACTTGGAGAAGTACATCCCCAGAATATATTTTGTTAATACAAAATAAGTTGAAAGATTCTGAGTCAAATTTTTTGTTTTCCCTCCTTGATGTGTCAAACGTCTTCTGTACCGTGTCAGTCATAGTTAGTAGCCATCTTTCAGTGTGTCACCCTGCCCATATATTTTGTTCAGACAGCGAGGACAAATTAATTCATGGCTGCCACTCTATCATAAGATAACCTTATTCTACCATGAGAAGGAAATCAGAAGTTGTGAACAATCTTATTTTAAATCTTGTTGCAACATTGCACATCAGCTCTTTGATCTGCACTGTTTCTGTGTGTGCCCAAGGCAACAGAAAGATGCAAAGCAGTAGATCCGTCAGGCACAGCCAAGAGATTTGATATTCCTGAATTTCGTCTGCTCCTAGTCCAAACAGTCACAGTGTGGACTTTATTCTCTGAACATCAGGCAGCTTGTCCGTTCCATCTCCTCTCACATGGACACACGATATGTTGTCTGGTTCCAGGCTGCGCTTGCTGCCTACTCATGAGAAGCTACTGTACATGAGAGTTTGTCTGTATAAAAAAGCACCAGCTGATCCTTCAACCTCAAACAAGTACCTTCATCAGAAAAAACTAAGCTGAGAAGAACATTTAGACAAAGTACAAAGATATTGATCAACTATCTCATTACTGGAAATCGTCCAGTATCAATCAATCAATCAATCAATCAATCAATAACCCAAAATGCACTCAGAGTGCTCATCTCCGGTAATGGTCATCAATTGTACAGTTGCTATTAGGGTTTGGCAGTGTCAGCCGGATATACAATTTTAGTGTTTCCCACACATAGACTTCACTTGGGTAATGGTATATTGTGGCCTAAGTATATTTGGTGCTCATACCTCAATGACGAAGGAGGAAATCATCATCTATCTGCCAAACCGTAGTGGCTGTCACACCTGAGAGCCTCCATCTTGTCAATTACAATTTAAATAGTTCTTATTGGAATTCTTGGATCAAAACATCGCAACCATGTGCTTGACTAACAGCTCTGGCTGACAACATGCTAATAATAAAACCACTAACCAGAAAGCAAATAAACAAAACAACAAACTCTTTACAGAAAAACTATAAAGTAAATTCAATCGACTTAAATGTTTTCAGCGAAGCAGCTGAATTTAGATGAACTCTTTTCAACAGTACATTATTTCCAGATCACAAAATTTAATCAACTTTTCTCTCCTCTTAAGGTTTCTCAGTCCGCCAAGTTTAATGAAAATCCAATTAAAAGTTTTTGGGGAGAATCAATTGTTTAGACAGACAAAATAAAAGCCAGATGGCTGCTACAACAGCTACAGCTAGAGCTTCTCTTCCAACATGTCCGGCTCATAATAATAATAATAATAATAATAATAATAATAATGATAAATAGACAGAAAAAAAAGACAGGTTACAGTAAGTCACAGCTCTGAGACATATTTGAAGTGAATCAAGGTAGAACAGATTCACAGATAATGAGATGAAATCAGGAAGTTCTAAAAATTGACAACTGTGAGGAGATTTGATCATGAAAGCAACTTTTTTTTGTTGTTGTTTAAAAAGAGATTTAGATGAAACTTCTTTAGCTTTTCCTTTAGCTTCTTCAAACGTGTCTTCCAAAGCTGTTGGGCTCTGACTACAAAAGCCTGGTCATCTTTTCTCTTTGACTTTAGAAACTCCAGGACGATCCTCCCTGTGGAGTCAAGGCTGCCAACTGGCTCATGAGGGATTACAAGGTCTGATATGTAGCAGGAGGCTAAACTGCACGGCTACATGGTATCAGAGCAATCAGAGAAACTCTTTAAACACACTGGAGACCAGTATGTGAAGGCTAATACAGCTTTCATTATTGTAGAAATCACCATTGGGGAAACTCATTGCTACAGGAATTATATTATTCCCTTCACGCTGAGTGTACGGATACAATAGATGAGTGGGGTAACATAAAAAATGCAGGTGCTCCCATACAGAGCACGAGGGCTCGCTGAACGATTGAATAAAAATGAAGTGAAACAGGGTTTGGAGGTTTCAACATGATATGCATGTGTTGAAAGGAATGATAGTCACGCTTTACAAAAAACGTGCCCCTCAGTTTAAAATGGGAAATATCGTCGTGATTTTTCCTGTAATTTGTTTCCAAAGACCCAAATATTCGAGTGTATTGTTCTAGTCAGATTTGAAATCCCGTGGGTTACACAGAAGCAGAAAGTCAGTCACAGTCTTTATAATGACATGTCGTTACATATGGTTTGAATGCCCGAGATGACTAATAGTCGTTAACACCAATTTACACCAATTTGCATGACAACTGACGGCAAACTTGAACACAAATACATTTCAAGTCAAAGCAGCTGCATCAGTCAACAGCTAGATAAAGAGGGAGCGAATTATTTTTTTTTCTTTGATTTTTTTTCTTTTCTTTCTTTGTTTAAAAACAATTCATGTCCACTGGTCCCTGTAATGTACATATTTTTTTGCGTATAGAGCAGGTAAGTGAGATCTGATTACAAGGAATCACTCAAGATGAATTGATGGATATTAAAATGGATCATTGTAGGAGGAGCTGCACTCCCCTCAGTCTCTGCGTCCATGGATGACAACAGTTGTGCTTTATCAGTCGTGATAAAACGAGCCAGGTGTCCAATTCAGTGTGTTAGCCTTAAATCAATAAAAAACCACCGGTTCGCATACTTACACAACAAAGACGTTGATCCATGGCGCTCTACAACATGACCAGAGCAGCTGTCGCTATTATGTATATGCACAGCTGTGGTGATTTATAGTGCCTGTATCATTAATTCATCAGATGAATCACGTGGCGGTCGTGTCTCAATCATCATTATTAAATGTCAGAAAGATAATTGATGAATAATTCACTGTCCTCACATTTAAACAGACTTTACAAATAACTTCACAATGGAGTGTAAAATTACCAGATCATTAACACAGGGAAATGATGACTTGCTGATATTGTTTTCACACATCTGGACCCAGACCTCTGATGGTGCAGGCAACACTAAATCCCTCCCCTCAGCCTCCATGCCTTCTTTGTCGCATTGTATGAATGGGACATTATTTCCAGCACGGGGACTGAACACTCTGGCTGTTTTGTGTTTTTGCATAATTAACAGGAGTTATTTGTTCCTGTTGAGGAAAAAAAAAAAAAGAAAAGCGAAACAAACAAACAGAAACCTCTCTGTCATGCAGTCTGTCCACATGGCTGAAGGGATTAGCTTAAAGAAAGCCAGGGTCAAAGTGCTAGAATCTATCACTCAGTACCAAATTGATTTGTGTTCGATTTTCCATCCAGTTGTACATTTCAAAAGCGTTCAGGCTATTTTATTTGCCTAAGGTACGGAATCTGTTGCTTTTGTGAGCTGCTTCATATCGTGCGCCGGTATTAAATAAAACGGAGTCTGGGGTTGGAATATCAAAGGTTCAGTTTTCTTTTGATTTTCTTTGTGAGAAATCTGTCTCTGCGTGACGAAAATCGATCAAACACACCCTCTATTAATCTTACTCTCACTTGTGTGAGAAAAAAAGCTTCTTTTTTTTCTCTCTTAAATTTCTCCCCACTTGCTGCTGCCATGGGCTCCCAGGAGCGGTGCTCAGTGGGCAGCCTGTGCTAACACACACATACACACTGACCGTATATGCCTGCACATACACGGGGTGTGGATGCTCACTCATAAACACAGAGACGCACGCACACAGAGCGGGTAATCTGTCTGATTGAAAGAGCTTTCAGACGGGTAATTAAATTTCCCAATGATCCGCTGCGGTGGCTACACACGAATCCGGCTTTCAGAGGTGAGCGGACGACCGAGACCCACAGCAATAACACACAACTACTGCCAGTGAGAGAGAGAGCGAGGGGTTATATTTCATGTTGACAAGGACAAGATAAACACTGGGGCCTTTAACGACCATTAGCTCAACTCTAACCTTCATCTTCAGCACTTCTGCCAACCCAACATAATCCAAAAACAAGCACACAGGAACACACACACATACACACACATGCTCATATTATTTTATTAGTCCTACCTGCCACCAGTAATGACAGTAATGCCATAAATAAAACATTTTATAATACCATTTTAAGAGACAAAACACACAAATGACGATGACACACTAATAACACATGTGGGTTAATCCAGGTGCAGCTTCAGGAACATGAGGCTCAGCAATATTCAGATTTCTCAAGAAAAATAACCAATCTTGTTTATAAAGTACAAAGCTAGACGTGGTAAGCTTACGCTAGCTTCACATAAAGACCGGAAGCAAAGAGTGCTCAGTACTACCTGGGCTTTAAATGTTATGTCTTGTTTGTTCGATCCATAAATCTTTGGGAATGTAAACAAAAAAAACCCAACTGTTTGTGTTGTACAGAATTAAGTGGTGTCGGTGGCATATTTTCATGACAGGTATTGTGCCAAGTTTTTCTACCATGGTTGCCCTTGAATGAAACCTTTTGTTGTTTACTGTGAATGTGTCCTCCTCACAGCATGCATCATGCAATCAAAAAGACAAAAAAATAATGAGAAAAGATAGATAAGCTGCTGATTGTGCACCCAAACGCTTCCTGGTAATACAAAACAAAAAAGTCAACTCCCATCCAATTTCCCCCTCTGATAAGTTGTTGTGAAAAAACTTGATTGCAAAACTAATGAGCCCACAATTAGTTAATCACTGGTCGCCACAACAGTTAATATACTTGTTTTCATCGGGCCTGTTCCCACCTACCATGTGAAAATAAATGAGCAGCATTATTAGGAGAACATGTCAACTGTTCAAAACAAACACAGGCAGAGAAACACAATAAAAGCCACCCATTTGGCTGCAGAGTATAAAAAAGCACCATTGTGATTTGATCACCAATTGGCATGGCAACCAGCCCTGACCAAGCAGCCTAAATTAACTCAGGTCTCCCATGTGACAAGACAAAGGCCAAGCTAATCGAGCTGCTCAGACTCAGCGTGTTAGGCTCAAAAAGGCAATGAGAGCGTTTGAACACACATCTGGATCCGTCATCAAACATGAATCAGATAACACTGGAGCTTCTGTAACTCTTGGTGATGTGTGGATTTAAGTATAAGAGTTTATTCATTCCTGCAGGGAGATTCTCTTCACTTTTCGGTGTATCCTCAGCACAGGAAGGTCAGAGTGAAGAGCTGAGAACAGAACAGGATCCCTGCAGCTGGTACACATTCAGTATATTGCTCAAGGACACAATCTTTTAGATGGGTTTTTTTGTCAGCTTTCCTGAAGTTCACAGGGGGTTAGTTGACACACACACACACACACACACAAACACACACACCTGGACTTCTATACTTGTGAGGTACCTGACACCTTCCTATCCAGACCCAGCCCTAAAACTGATACATTGTTGGGAATTATTACAATTTACTGGAGTATTTCTATCTTAAATGCCATATTTTTTCTAGCCTTGACAGCACTGGTTTATTGGCCCCAAACCATCTAACGTGGTGCTACTCAGCCAATCAAATCTGAGCATTTTTGGAGAGGTAAGGCGACTGTAACTCCAGTGCCAGTGACAATTGAACAGTTAAAGAGAAGATATTTCATATGCCATGCTCCACAAAGACAAGGTTGTACAAGGAAAGCAGCTCAAGAATGGATTAAATGTTCATTCTTCCAGCTGGGATTTCAAAACCACTGTGTCACACATGTTCTGAGAACGGGGCGATTATTAAATGAGGCGGTGTGACGCACCATTATGAGACAAAGCACGAGCCTTTTGAGCAAACATACCCACTCAAAATCCAAAGAACACAGAAAATAAACATTCAAGCTCACTTCTCTCACTGAACAAGAAAAAGTGGGATATAAAGGTGTTTGGTTGTTAAGGGGAGACCAGGGCTCCTTGAAAACCCACTTTTTAAAAATGACTTTGTGGTGGTTTTATTTGCTTTATGACATTCTGTTTTAGTGTCTTTGTGCTCTCTTTTTTAGTTTTTATTGCTTCTAGCTTGTTTAATTTGCTTTGTGTTTTGTAAAGCAATTTGTAACAGTGTTTTGAAAGGTGCTATATAGATTAAGTTTATTATTATTTGTCATCATGACTCCAGGCAATTGTTCTTTTGGAAACAACAATTACTGCTCCTAATGAGGTTACCGTAGCTGCTACAGCATCAGTTATATCAGAACTAGAGGGTATTCGTCATTGATAGAAGAGCAAATAACAACACTGAGGGCTTGTCTCAGTGGAAACGATGTTTTAGCAATCCTCTCAGCTGACTTCAGTAAAAGTTTGATTTAGCTGCTGGTTCTACTGATGATAGCACTCTCCCACTGTTGATGTGATTGGTCTAGTAAGCCTGTGATGGACAAATGGGTCGTCCAGTCACCTGTCAAGTTTCAAGCACCTGCCTGTTTCCAAACAAGTCCTAGCAGCGCCATTTTTAGATGGTTCTGTATAACAAACAGACCCCTACCCTAACTATAACCATCACAATTAAATGCCTAAATCTAGTTCCAAACCAACCCTCAACACCAAGTCTTAACCTTCAAACAGCCCTTTGAAGCTGTGAGGCCAAAATGTCCCCATATTCCAACCACGTCCTCACTTCATAGGTTGATGCTAACCCCTGCTATTCTTGTTTTTGTCCCTTGTGGGGTCCATCTGTGTTTTGGTTACTTGTGAGGACCGAAAAAAAAAAAGTGCAAGATTAAGAGCTCTAGTTGAAGACACACACACACACACACAGTGGGCAAGCAATGCTCCCATCACGTCGTTTTCTTTCTATTTTTTTTCAACATGCAGTTACTCAAATCTGCTGATGACAACAGCTCACGTCTTCAGCTTCCTCGCCCATCTGGACAATATGTGCCGAGTGTACAGCTCAAAGTGTGTTTGCATTAGAGTCTATGTGTGTGTATGTGTGAGAGAGAGAGGTAGAGAGGAAAAAAACAGAGAGAATGAAAGAAAGAACAAGAGGAAGGAGGCTTGAAGGTGTGTATAGAGGGATGTGTCTTGTTCTTTCTTGTTCCGTCTCTTTTTTTTTCTTCCCCCTGTAATTAGACAGGTCTGTGTGAGCAGCATAGCAAGCAGAATGATAGAGGAGCCACAGGGAGGTGGGGGGGAAAGGGAGGGAGGAATAAGTCAGAGAAGACAGGAAGAAGCAGAATACTAGAGCAGTGCTGCACGATTACATTAGATTAGATCAGATCAAAAAAAAAAAAAAAGAAAGAAAGAAAGAAAGAAAGGTGTCCAAATTAACCGTTTTCGAGTGGCTCAGATGAGACAAACCAGAAGATGATATAATACGACACTGCAGCTGTGATGAAAAATTAGGTAGCATGATAATGGAACAATCAGAAGAGGCTGAGGTTCAGCTACTCCATCCGTGGTGTTTATCTGATATCTGATTTCAGCTGTTTTGTGAAATTGGGACATATGAGGGAGACGGGCGCTGGGACATGAGAAAGACTGTAGCTGGAGGGGGGTGAGAGGTGTGAGATGGTGATAGAAAGAGAGAGTTGAAGAGGGGTGGGACTGGGAGCAATTCACAAGCTTGTTAAAATACCACTAATTACCAGCTGGCCTTGGAATATAATGAGTCTACCTGAATGCTAAGAGCTGAGGGGAAATAGTGAGACGGATATAATGGGTGTGCAGAGGGAGAGCAGAGAGAGGAAAGGAATGATGGGAGAGAACAATAAACGGGAACAAACTGGGGTCAATGAGGTGCAGTGTTCATGTAAATAGCGGCACTGTCACATAAACTAAAGTGGCAGAGGCGGTGATTGTGAATATGTGATGAAGAGATGCTCATTGTGAGGCCGAGAGGAAAACAAACCTGAGACTGTGATTACGGCAGAAAAACTGATCAAGTTGTGCACTGCCTCACCTGGGACTGCAGCTAAAACGAATATTAAATAAACATTCCCTGATACTGTTAGGGCTGTGCGAGTATGCTTTTTTGGGGGGATTTGAATCTTCAGTGAGAATTACCCAGGAATATTAATATCAATTAATATCAATTGATGATCAAACTTGTTATAGATTTACTTCCTCTTAAATAATTGAACTATTAGCTTACCCAGTGGGGACAGTTTACATTTACATAACATTTGTTTTCAGGTTGTTGGATATTGTTGGCCTGCTATGGAAGGACCACTACTATTAGTCTTTGTATGTGTCTCTTTTATCAGAATTATCATTGTATTTGTATTGATCTGATTGGTTTGTATGTATGGGAATCAATTATATCAATGTGTACTTCTGTTTGCTTGCCTTGAAATGCCTCTTGTATTTTGAATATATATTTTTTTTTATTGCATTGACCTAAATGTCTGACATTTGGTGATACATCTAGGGCACATAAATCATCTGAAATGTCCAACTATTTGCAAACAAAGATTTAAACTGCACAGTAAACATAAGCAACAAGATGACGGTTGTGTTATGTCTCGGCTTTATTGGGGAATAGAGTTTCTGCTCTGTGAGGCGTGCACAGTAACCACTGAAGATACAGATCCATGGGATGGAAATAGACTTAAAAAGGTCAGAGCTTACAGCAGCATTGACAGTACTAAATGTTGTGTCCTTGTGGAGCAGGACAGCAAAAGGGAGGACACTGCAGTACCTTTTTGGTTCAGATTTCTAGTTTAGAAAATCCTGTGTGTTAACTGTGGAGCTGGATGATTTATGGACATTATATTTCGTCTCTATTTTTGACAGTCTACGGTTGAGTGATGTAAAAAACTGGGGCTGGAAGTTGACATGAGACAAATGTCACAGACCAGACATGAAACCAGGACATCACTGGTACATAACTGCTGAGCCGACTGAGCCACCAGGGTGCCCTGAGGACTTCATGTGCGACAGTTTTTTTACAACGAGGAATATTTGAGAGAAAAGCCAGATAACACACACACACACTCTACTCTGTAATGTACTTCACTTATCCTTAAATGCACATGCAGGACAGTCTCTTCACATTTCATTAAAACACTTGCAGATTTGGTCGCTAGCTTGAGGACATGCTTCCTTTTTATATGATGTACTAAGTGACGGAGCCACAGTAGTAGAAAGATACGCTGTGCCAAAAGCAATAACTGTTTAATAAAACAGTGAATTTGTAGTCCCATGTCACATTAGCAGAGCAGTAGAGCCATTCGGAGCCATATCTCGTTACTCTCATTTTGCTGCATTATTCAATTTAGTTTTAGCATTTCAGTATGCGTGTGTGTTTGTGCCCTATTTCACATCTCACAGATACTTAAACATCCCTGCAGACACACAGGATAGTTTGCTTTATGGTGACGGTTTGCCCAAAAAAATAGCGCTGCAGATGAGAGGAAAGCTATCTAACTTGTGTTGGTGTGCGATCCCAAATTTTGGAGATATCGGCCTTTGTGATATCTGCGTTTTCTTGAATATGGTGGAATTGGAAACCAAACAACATTGTTTCTTTCCAGACTTCATGACTTAAGTGACTCAAGATAGTCCACAGACCTTGTTGTGAGCAATTTAAGGTAGTATTTCTTTTTTTGTGTTATACAGACTGTTATATCATTAATTTTATTATTTTATTAGGAAAAATATTTATTTTTAAAGCTGAAGATGGTCTTTAGTTTTTGTGTTTAGTTTTTTTGTTAGCCATCATTCTTTTGAGAGCCATGTCTTGTGTCTGTTAAACGAACAATTTGGTAAAACTCAACAACAGTGTCTCTTTCCAGGAATCATGAACCAGTTAATAGATAGACCAGATAATCCACAACTCTCATCGTGAGCAGTGTCACGTAGAAACTTCAGGGGGCATTAATTTTTTTGTGCCATCTAGTTTAATTACACTGGAGAGAAGGTAGACATTTCTCTCAGAAATTCAGCAACTAACAACAAAACAATCAGGATGAATAAACAGCATTAGGAAAGGGAAAAAAATGCTTCTAAAAATCCAGATTTGTGCCAGATGTTTTTTTTTTTAATACTTAAAATGACTTCCCTCATTGTTGAATCCAGAACATATGAATACGCATATATTCTTCATTTCTAAATTTTAGCCACTTGACACAAAATGTGTCCTGCGTCACTCTAAAGGCCATTCTCAGCGTACACATCATGCTAAATTGGACAATGATTTACTGCGAAAGAGCACAGAGAGAGAGGCTGAGAGGTGAATCTGCGAACATCCTTCTAGTGTCACACTCACATACATCATTCTGCACAGTGAAGGCCAAACATCCAGGTAAGTGCTAAAAGTGAGCAAAATGCATTTTTGTGTGGAGGCTCTAGTGTAAACAGTAAATTGCAGTGTTTACTATTTACAAATACATGTTGGTCAAATATGTAGGCGTGCTAAAGGATGAATAGGCTTTGAAAACTCTCCATCAGCACCAAAGGTCAAGGGGAACAGCAGAGGGCTGCGGTTGTGTCACACAAAAAGAGAAAAGTTGCCTCTCATGAAAAAAAACTAAAAAATAAAAACAATGACGTATGTAAATGAGTGGCTTAACAATAAGAGCTTGTTACAAAACACACATGATTCATAACCGACATTCTGCTGCCATACCGATGAGTAATTATCGTTGTGCTTACATAAGTAGAATATAAATAATAAATTCTGGATTATTTTGGTGTGTGAAGTAAGCATTGCGGGAAAAGTAAGGATATACACCTGAGCCAAGTATTGTTGACTGCGGACAGAGGTGTCAAGTGAGCATGCTCACACAAATTCATTATCCCACCAGATTTGCTGTAAAGACTGATTCAGACTGAACTAATCACTGATGAATCACCCGCTCTGAGAGGAGATGAGAGTGCATGAGCATAAATGCATGTAAATGTATCAGATTAAAATATATTTTTTATAATTATCTTACAAGACATGACAGACCATCAGCATCTACAGACAACATCCTCCCACTGTTCTATCATCTGACTCAGTAAAAGATGCTGTGTACCAAATGTAACAGTGCTTTGCACTTTGTAATCATCTCGGTCACAATTGGTTTGCATCCAGTGAACATTTTGCCACTGGGAGGCAGATCAACACTTGAATACAGTCTATAAGATGTTTTCCAACTGCTCTGGCAGCTGCACCATAAACACAGGATCAAGAGTGCATCAGAGCAGCTCTCTTAATCAACTTTTCACTGATGGTGGCAGTGGGAGACAAGCACGCTGTCTTCATCCATTTAAAGGTTTTGTGCTTTTTCTGTTGATTTTATGATGCTGTATCTACAGCCCACTGTGGTTTTTTTTTTGATGGGATCATTGCCCTTTTGTCAGGGGGGGTTACCAGGAGTTGATGGAAGCCCCCGTATTCCAGATCCTTTACCTAAAAGGTTACCACTGGGGCATCCATATGAATTTTCAGAAATGTGTCAGCTGCACTGCAACAAAGTAAAAACTGTGGCACCAACTCAAAGCGGTATCCACTTGAGGAAGTCTTGCTGTCATGCCACTCATGTGCATGAGCAGCAGTGGCCTTTTCCAGAGTACTGTAAGATGTCGATGAGAGGTGCCTGGATGTGGACACGCTGACATCTTTTGCTTTGCAAGTTTTTCTTTCCTCTCGATGTGAATGTATTTATGCCCTTGCTGTTTTCAACCATCCGTTTTGAAGCAAAAAGGAAATAAAAGGATCTTTGAAGGATCTTAAAGTGTTGCTCTCATCTATCTGAGCCGACTTACATTCTGAGTCCTACACAACCCAACTGTGCGGTGGCATACACAGACTTAATACTGTATTAATGTAACTCTAACATCATCTGGTAGAGTGACCTAATAAAAAATGTAATCCTTAAGGTCCAGAGTGGGAAAGGCAGACGCTGCCACTAAAAGTTGAATTAGCATATGAAGAGGTATTCACTGAATGCAAATAGATTAAATGATATCGGAAAAGAAAAAAAGAATGGGAGGCTGATTTCATAACAATCAAAAGATTATATCTTTAATATTTGTTTGGTAATTTGATCTGTATGGGTATGATCATGCATGACACTGTTTGCATGTAAGGTTTTCTCTATTATTAGAATGAGTCGTGTTTGAACTCCAGATGCATGTAAATGCAGATAAATGGCAGCAACATGTTGGTACATTTGGGAATTGTGTCTTCCAGCTTCCAATCATGGCCTCTTTTCACTGTTGATGAAAACTGCAATGCACCGTGGACCACAGCTGCCAGGACTGATAAACTCTGACATGTCTTGGTCTTTGAGACTTTTAGAGTATCTTAAAAAAAAAAAAAAAAGAAAAAAAAGCGCCAGGTACAGATAAGAGCACCTGAAAATTAAGAAATGTTCAAATGTTCAACTGTATTAAAATTAAATGTCCGTTTCATCAGAAGTTTACAAGCTCTGAATAGGTAAACACGGCATCCTCTCCTTTAACATTGCAGCACTATATAACCATCTTTCAGACAGTGTCACTTTGTTTAAACCTTCTTCAAAAGATATGACACTGCTCTTTGACAACCTTGTATTGCTGAGTGCCAATTCTCTGAAGAGAGATGACAGACAGTAACATGAAAGGGAAGCTGTTGTTGATGCACGGCATGAATATAACTTTGTGAGTTCATTGTCTGGAAGTATTTGCTCACGAATGTTAGACAAGTCTTTGCATGAGTTGAATAAGAAGTTTGATATAACATGTTGATGACCCAGAGGATGTGAGCTTCATGCACTGTTTGTTCTCAGAATATAACCCTTGAACTTGAACTACCATACAGCTGCTGCTCTGTGATGTCGAGTGGATGCTTCTTACATTTGTGTTGCAAACCTATTTTGATATTGTCATGTCTTTTGTCTACACTAGCTGCTTTCAATGCTGCGCTTCTCTATTCTGCGGTTGCCTACTCGACATTGTTAGGCTCAGTACTTCACTAGCTCTCAATTTTTACAGCAGATGAACCTCTCTTTGTTTGATGTAAAGGTCATTTGGAAATTGTCTGAGACCCTGAGATGGGTTTGGCCTTGTGCAGCACCCTTGAATGCTGAAAGATCTATCATCATTACCAACATCAAAGAATTGTTTGCAATATGCTCTTTTTGTATCCGGAAACCTCGTCCCTCCACATTATAAACTGCAAATTGTTGGTCCATTATCTGAATGCAGAACACTGTTGGTGCACACTGAGAAAGCCACTTAGAAATAATAAAGCTGTGGTGCTGCTGCTCACTTTTTGTTGTCTTTACTGTGCGGACGAGTAAACCACCACATTATCAGTGTTGGTGGTAACGTCCTCCACAGCCACGCACTGCTGTAATCATATTACATTCATATCCACCTCAGTTACTGTTCCTAAATTCAGTAATCACATTACAGTCTACCAATCTATGATAAACCTGACCAGAGTTTATATCTGCTATGCACCACTTATGACAGTCGTATCTATTTTTTCTGTGTAGTCTATCATTTGTTATTTGTATCTCTGACACAATACATCGTTTGTTTAGGTAAATGACAGCCTAATGTTGTAATGAAGGCCTGCTTCTTGTTGATATATTATTATATAAATATAGATATTTTAGCCAAATATTTAGAGTAAATGCTGTTGGGAAGACCAACCTCTCATATTGTTTTGCATATATATGTTCAGGCTGTTGTTGACTACTGCATTTGACATTTTACTGTCCTGTTTAGGCGGGTTTTCATTATTTCGCTTTTGGCTGTGTGGTATTAAATTTTTTTAAAAGCCTAACAGATCTTTGAGGATAGGACTGATAAACAGCCATATGTAACATATTAATGTGATATTCTTAACTGAAAATCACATGAAAATACATCTCAGGTGATGCTGCAAATGTTTAAATGTAGTGTAACAAGGATAACAAAGTACTTTATAAGGAGTAAATAAGTAATGCATGACTTTTTAAAAAAGTAATGTGTAAAACGCTTCACTGCACATTAAATAACTAAAGGCTGAGAGCATCATCAACAGCCTTTTATTAGACAGCTGAATCATCAACACGGCACAGTGATGATCGTTTCTATTTAATATAATCGTGTTTAGTATATAGAAGTGAAATAAAATTGCCTGTGACCTCAGTTCAAGCTTTTTAGGAACAAGTGCAGAAAATTAAGATATTCATGAGCTCTGAATGTTTTAGTGTTGCTCAGCCAAACTGTCTTAAGTGTTAACGCCTCCTACACGTCAGCCAACCACTGCCAAACACAGCTGCAGTCCTATTGTTTTCGCCCGAAACTTTCTTCCTTAGCAAAGGATAATGCTCTTTTTTTCCCTAAATGAAGTGTTACCACGACAATGCTCCATTTTGTTTTCAATGTGATTTGCATCACAAAAAAACTTGTCATTAGTTCCAAAATGAGCTCTGTTTTCCTCGGAGTGTTGCAGATGTTGGCTGTAGCTGCAGTCAAGGTACAGTTTTCCAACCAAATGTTCCATCACAGCTTTTAGAAAATGGGTGAATGTGTACTTAGGATGCAGATTGCTCGAGGCTACGTGTGACAGCAAAAGTTTAGGTTGGAGGATCTCGCCCTGTCACAACAAGGCTGAATTTCCAATTAATTGAAAGTTTCTACCGAAACTAGTAGTGCTTGGTAGAAGGGCTGGGACGCAGGTGTTTGAGGTCACGACTCTATTGGGCATCCTCTCACGTTCACCGCAACCAGTCTGGCGTGTTCAGTGGCTGAGATCTCACAGATTTGAGAACAGGAGAGGTTTGTCACAGAGGTGAAATCTGACAGGAGTGGAGACGATGAAGGAGGAAAGTGTTTGGCTGCAGGAACTGTGTCCGCTTTGGTGTGGAGGAAATCTTGACATAAGTTACGTTTGTCAGTAGTAATAGAGAGGATTTCCAGAGTGTGATTCGCTGATGTACAGAAGTGGACAGAACTGCCACAGCTGACGGGGTCAGGGAATATTTCTCAAGTCACATGGGGGCTGCAGCTGTGCACTGAATACGCAACACATTAGGGATGGAAGCTGTTTTTCATCGAGTACACAGATGAGGTGAATCCAGGCATGAGCCATTATCTCTTGTGGAGTTCCCTTATTAAATATCAATCACAAAGTTAAACAGAACATGCAAACATCCTCATAAGTGGAAGCAGATGAGTTCCAGTGAAAAGCTGAAGATAATTAAAATTTGACGGCAGCTCGGAAATCAGGAAGACATCCCTGATGTTTTGTAATTTCGCCGTTGTTATTTTTGTTGGAATCATTTAAAATTGAAATCTCTGACACTAAAATTAACTGGTTGAACACGACTGTCATCTCTCTTTTTAATTGCTTTGTAATCAACCTTGAAAAGGGTTGTGTTCTTGTAGACCTTCTCAGCCTGTTGTAATCATTTTTAAACCATGAATATTCGCCTGTGTTAGAGCCTCACAACACACCTGTGCACGAGCATGCTCTACGTTCGCACATTTCCTCGCATCTCTGCGGGCGACTCACAAATGAACATGCCTTGGTGCCGTGATGCGCCGCCACAGCTGTCTTATCATCTCCAGTTTTGACAGATTTTCATTGCGGCTACCTCTCATAGTTTGTCAGCGCTTGACTCGCTGGCGTGCTCGAGTGTGTCTGATTGCGGCCCGCATTCGTGTGTTATGACAAAAATAGGGAGAGGTACAAAAGCAAATTATTTTTTTGATGGGAAGGCATTTATTTCAAGCAAGTTTGGAATTTGCATACAGCGATAGAAATGAAATCTGCTGTAAAACTGCTGTAATCATTGGCACGTTTTCATCTGGGACACGACTGGAGAGAAAGAGCTTGTGCGTGTGCGTGTGCGTGTGCACGTGCGCGTGTTTGCAGATATGAATATATGTGTGACTGTGCTTGTCTGTGTATCTCCCTGTTAGTGCACTGGGGCCTGTTTTGCATAAATGCCTTTCTCCTGCGGCCGTGTGAAAGGAGATGTGGATGGGGACAATAAAGGAGGATTAGATTGTGTCTGAGGGTGTGTGTGCGTGTGTGTGTGTGTTTTAGTTGTTTGTCTGAGGCATATGGGAAAATGACTTAATGTGAACCTCGAGGCGACGGAGGCTAAAACATGATGAGAAAGCATCTCACACAAAGGCATTAAATAGCCAATATTACTGTATTAGAGAAGTTGTGTTTTTGATTTGGACAGGGACGCTAACATGCAAAATAAAATGTGAGTCCATTTTGTTCTGCAAAAACAACAACAAAAATACATTTGATTTAAACACTCTTGTGACTTGTATTTATAAACAGAGAGAGATTATTGTGAGATTATGTTCCTGGGGTGCTGATCCTCACAAATGGGATCAGACTCTGATGAATCTGACAGCTGAACAATATTCGCTGAGGGTTTGAATGCTCTGCCCACTTCCTGCCTGTCTTTACGGGATTACAGGCATGATGTCACAACACGGGCACAACTTTGCCACCTAAAACGCCCAAAGACCCGGCACAAACCACTTCTGCATGTAAATATTAGCATTCGGCTTAATGTGCGGGGTTTAAACCGTCAGGTCAGATCAGGTAAGTAGTCAGTCACGGAAAGAGCGCACGGAAATGTTTTTCTAACGCTCTCTTCTCTGAATTTTGCATCTCAGAAAGTCACAGCAAACTATGAAAAGTTTCCCAAAACGTTGTTTGACCCAGGTCTGTGCGCACGCCTGAGTATTTCATTTAGTCACCTCAGCTCGCTCCCGTTTCTGCCGTCAGCCTCGGCTTCTTTCACCTTCCTTCTGCCTTTCCTCCCTGTGTTGTTTTTTTTTCACCCCCAACATGCCTGTCACTCCTCAGACATTTCCTCATCTTCTACCTTACGAAGATTCCAACGTCAAGCACAGGGGCTGAAATAGAAGGGTATGAAATATGAAACAGAGTTACGTAAGCACGATTCGGGCGGCTGGAGAAAAGTTGAGCCGAGTAAAACATCTGTGTACAAGAAAACACACATACATCTTGAGGAGGATCCCCTTTTGCATAGCTGATTTTTTTTTTTGACAATTTTCGCATTCTTTCTCACCAGGCATATAGAACGGAGACCCACTTGTATAAATATTGCCCCAGAAAACTAGTATACCCCTCTGAGACTGGACAAAAAGGGCATGATTGGCATCCATTCTCGGGTCAGATGACTCCTCACTCGTCATGGGTATTGATTGGCTCCAGCTCTGATGGAAACCCAACACCTGGATGGATCAGCACAGAGTAACTAATAATACAATACAAGTCACCTTACATCGCCCAAGATATTGATAGTATAATGATACAGGAATTATACGATAATCGACACGTTGCAAGAAAATCATCTAATGATACATAATGATATCTGTCTATCTGAAGAATACAAATGTTTTAAATTAAAAAAAAATATCTATATTTGGTGCCAGCGTATTGATAACTGCGTCTCGATATTCTGACCACTAACAGACGTTCATTTTCGCCCTTTTTTCGGTGCGATGCTATGACACATAAATGCACTCAAACACTGTTCACTTGGTTTGTAGGAGAGACTGAAGAAAAAAAGATGTTTAAAAAAAGCAACCATGGTAACATTGTCACTGGCCTCTGGCTGCTTTCTGCTGCTCCCTTCTCTGTGTTGTCAAACATGACACAACGGGGGAAAAAAAACACTGGCAGCGGGAAAGATCTCAATTTGCTGTTTATTTAGTAGGTTTAGCCAAGTTCAAAGGGGCTATATGTAAGGACTCAGCTGAAAACATTCAAATATGAACTAAAAGAGTCAAGTGTTGCAGAGATATCTACTGAAGTTTGCTCTAACCAACTAGCTCCGGCCTGTCCTGGTCCAAAGCTCCTGTGCTAGCGGTGAAAGCACCAACACTTCCTAACGTCCCAGTCTGGACCGCTAGCTGCATGGCTAACTCAGCTGGCTAGCTAATGGCAGCCACAGTTGGCAGCAGTTAGCGGTTACTCTGCTCATATGTTGCTGCCTATTTGTTCTGAGAATTAATTCAACACATGTTTAATTCCTGAAAAGTCCTCCTTTAAAGAAAACCTGTATGAATGTGCAAGTGGTCAAAACCTCTACAGTCCTGCAAAAATCCTGTGAATCCAATATTTATGAATGGCTGCAAATATGAATATTAGATTTTGAACTGACATTCTCACTCATTTCCAACAGCAGTATTGAAAAATCTCACACATCTCTATCATAATTCTGCCACAAGCTCCGCTGAGTTTCTCAGATAAACTTGCAAATCCTCTTTTTTCATAAACAGTACACTGCACTCTCATCTGTGTCAAAACACTCGCTATCTTTACGCAGAACCGAGCAGAATTCTGTTTTTCTCTTCATCCTGCTCCTCAGTCCTTATTACACAACATAAGCCCGGCAGACACTGTGTCTGATTCTGTGTACTCTGCACAGTGTTATGAAACCTCCTACCTGTAATCACCAGCATGTCCTCTTTGACCTCCACAGGCCTGTGTGTGTGTGTGTGTGTGTGTGTGTGTGTGTGTGTGTGTGTGTGTGTGGAGAGAGAGAGTGAAACTGTTTGTTTTCGTTCTTCACCTGTTGGTTTGTCTTTGTCTTTCTCTGTATTTAGGGGACATCCACATGCAAATGGAAACGCTTTTTTGTGTAATTAAAACCTCTTAAACCCTGCAATGTCTCATAACAACAACAACAACAATGCTTGTGTTTCTCCTGTGCATGCTCTATCTTTTCTTCTCTGACCTATAGGCCTGGAATATGAACTAAAGCGTGTTGAGTCATTTACAATGGATCCATTTGGACGCAAATACTCTTGAAACGATGCCAAGGAAGACGGCAGGGAAAAAGATTGTTTTGGTACTTGTGGACATGGTCTTAAACTCGACTTGACGCTCTTAACTTTGCGCCTCTGTCGATGGACCATGGCTCTCGAATTGAACCTTCACCTCCTGTTTCCCAAATCTAAACACAGCCATGAGGTTATTCCTGACTTCTGCTGTAGTTTAAACCACCGAGCTGCTAAGGCGCATCCAAATGAGTGGGACAAAGCCTGTGACCAGCAGTAATTCAGCTCTCTGAACAGGACTGCTCTCCAGGGTGAACAGTGTTAGGTTTTTCTGCTCAGTCACACTTTGACTTGTGTTTTGAATGCAGGACTTACTTTTCATTTCTTACTCTTACGGGCATTTTCATATCGCAGTGTGACGAGTGAATCTGGATACTTTTTTTTTTTTTCCTCCACAATTTATTTCTGTCATATTTTTCACATGAGCAACAAATCAGCAGTGTGTAAAATAAGGGAAGGGTGCCGAGCGACTGAGACGAGGCAGACGAGAGAAATAAAATGTTAACAAAATAAAATCCACGAGGGGAAGGGAGTACGGTTGCTGAGCTACTTTGTATGCGGGCAGTCGACTGTCTGCAAACAAATATTGTAATGCCACGAGTAAAACGCACTACTCTGAAAACTCTTTAGATATGACTGCACGGATGGAATCCAGTACGTGTGAGCAAACCTCTGCAGCCACCCAGCTCCACACTGAAGTCTGCCTGCTTTCACGTGGTTATTTTTGTTATTTTCCTCCGTGTTAACTAGATAGACTCTCCACATTCATGGCTTAAATAATGGGAAAATTTCCTGGTCCCACTGCAGCATAGCTGTCAGGGATGCTGTGTGAAAACATCAAAGCCACCGCAGCCCCATTTTCTTTTTTACACCTCATCAATTCTGCTCCAAATTCCTCTTTTCTCTCCTCTCTTGCTGTGCTTTTTAATTCCGCCGTCTACTTAGCCTCTGTGACGAAGATTACTGCACTTGAATTCGATCCTACTGCGCTCACAGTGCAACTATTATGTCGTGCACAATGGTCAAACCGCTAAAATATGACAAATAAACTACAATCAGCAGATTATATTTGTATTATTGAAAGGTTTTCTTTCTAAAAAAAATAAATAAATCATTGTCAAAATTGAGCTCATACTCATTTGGTTCAAATAGTGACCCAAAGTTACTATCAATTTCAAAATAAAAGTACCAATGTACTTATAATGAGGACTTTTCGCAACCACTGAAGATTCCACTCACAGGATCGTTCAGTGAGTGGGTGTGTGATAGACCTGACTGACCATACAGAGTTTTCACTGTTTGATATAAATCTGCTCAGTATGTGTGATGGCACGAGACAAATGCAGCAGGATCACGACCCGTCTCGCACGTCAGAACCAGTGGTGAAATGAACTGCTGTGGAAGCAATCATTTTCTGTCTGAGTCGCTGGACTGACGACCTGTACAGCGTTTATCTTTCTCCTCTGCCCAGAGCATGCTGGGATACGTGTGTGTGTGCGTGTGTGTGTGTTGGTTTGAAAGTCATAACACGACAACCCATCAGCATATTTTTTCTGAAGCTTACACTGTAAACATAACTTGGCTGAAATGAAACTCTCACATTAACATTCATTTAACAGATTTATGCTTTTATTTTTCACCGAACGTTTGCATCCTTCCACGAGCAAAAGGCAATAAAAACAAACAGGGATAATATTTTCCCTCTGTGTGTCTATATATATATATATGTAATGTGCTTGTGTTATACTTTGACTCACTGTATGTTCCTGATGAATCATCAGCACATGTATGTCATTTTTTCAAAGCTTTGCCAAACGATGGAGGCGGTGGAGTTCAGTGGGCTGATCTGCTCCACAACGTTATATTTCCATAACTGCTGGTCATATCGACATCAAACTGGATGACCATTTTTATTTTGTGGTTTCTGATCCAGAAGATCAATGCTGTTAGTGGTGACCCACTTTCTTTTCTCTGATGCCACCATCGTGAAAAGATAGAATATGTAACATTTATACGATTAAATAAAACTGTGAGTAATACGTAATTTTAGGGAGGAAGTCAGCCAGCGTACGTTACTTAATGTAATATTTCCTTTCCTTTAGTGTTATATAAGTTCTGCTGCATGTGAATGATCTTAAAGGTAAAAAAGTCCACAACAACAGGAGCTCCTCTCTCCCACACAAAACACTGCCCCTGAAACGCCTCGTCAGTAGTCCCGCCTTTAATTTTTTGTGACTTTGTGACATCACACCACGTCACTATGTCACACATCTGCATAATTCATGCCTAGCAGCTAGTTCGGCTTGTAAGAATTGATTCAGAACAGCTGCTCCGTTAGCCGTGGTGGGTGTGTGTGAACTGACCAATCATCAAAACCAAATCTCTAGAGTTGCATGAAATCTGCTGAGGACATTCGTGATCCCCAGAGGATGAATTTAACATTTTTGATCTCCCTCTAGTGCCACATTCAGGCCAAGATATCAATCCAGAACCTCATAAATCTCTTCGTCTGATTGGTAGATTAGGAGGAGCCCAGTCATGACATCACGGCCATGAACCTTTTCTTAATCTTAATCTTAACGACCCCTTGGCGTCTCTTTAAACATCCGTTAAAACCTTTTTGGCCTTTTTTTCCTGAAGAGGCTCTAAAACTCGTGAAATCATCAGCGTGTTAGTCGCTCCAACATTTTTGTATCCTGGAGTGTTACGACTGTTTTTTTTAGACTTTCAGCTGCACTATTTTAATTGCCAAATTCAAATAGCTATTATATGTAATAACTAAAATTATTTATGGTCTTGTAAAAATGTATCTATTATGGGAAATGAAATAATTTCCTCTGGATCCCCGTTGCTTTTTTCCACTCACTTAAAAGGTTTTGTTCAGCCAAGGCTACATGAATGGCCCCTGCACATATGAGTGAGCCCATTAACTTTGTATTTTCTTGCATTTCTTTGATGTCCTTCTCTCGCAGTCTTTGCAGAGACTAGCCTTCAAATCCCCGCTCTACTTCAAGCTTCCTCTTTGCTCCCTCTTGATCCTCCTTCTCACGGTAGCGCTGCCCTGTCCTACCCAAACAAGCTCCTAATGAGGCCAAACCACGCTCGCACCCGATCAGTTCTCAGGGTGGTGTTGCAGACCCTCGTGGCTTTGGTGCAACAAAAGAAGAAAAAAAAAAACCTTCCTCTCCATCTGTCAACGTTTTACACTTCTCGACCTCTCTCCCTCCCCTTTATTTCCACCGCTTTAAACGTGGGCAACAGCACGGATCACGAGCAGAGGTGACACAGATAAGATGGACACCATGACACAGCGTAAAGGCCTCCGCCCCGCGCCTACCCTTGTTTTTAATTCCTGTCTCTACAGTATTTTCCAGCGGTCTGCTCTCCGCGGGCCAGGGAGCAGCAGATGTTACGGAGTTAAGCCGTAATCCTTCTGCTTTAGCTATAGGCGACAGCTGTGCTTATATATTCTAAAACAGCAGCAGCTACTCCACTGTACCATCTCCATCTCTGCTGGAAGAGTGATGGTTATTGGACCGAGCTTATATCGCTGCAAAGATCCACTCTCCGCTCCAGTACACTCCCAAACCGAACGCTGTTCATTTGCATCGATCTCTCGCTGTTGGCTCGATGAGTCGCTTTCTTTTTTTTTCATCCATTCAAATAATTCTTTTCCCATCCAGTCTTTGTTCGACACCATCAATCTGACTTTATGCATAGTCTCCCCACGTCGCCGTCTCCCCGCATTTCACTCTGTTTTTTGCTTCAGTGTCTCATCCCAATCCAGTTCTGTCTCCCTTTTCTTAATTGGTCCGTCCATAATGCATAATGCCACTCCGTAGACGGGCTTAGTGTCTCTCCAGCTTCCTACTGTAGATGAAGGAGAATTGATTGGTTTATCCCAGATACCATAGTGACACAGTCAATGAACATACTCAGTAGAATGAAGTTCATTCAATACGGCTCTGTCGCTGTGTGTGTGAGAGAGAGAGGCAGACAGAGTATCTGCAGTGGAGTTTGAAAGACTTAAAATAATGCAGTACTTTTTTCGGGTCCAGTCTGCTCTATAATAGAAGCGAGCACAGTGAACGGCTCTTTTCTGAGGACACTTCAGTGCATTTAATATTTACCGTGATGACGCTCTTACGCAGAGTACTTAGAAATTAGCACGCGGGTGGACTTAGCTTCTGTTTATGCATCACTAGCTATTTACAGGAAACCAAAGATAGAAACCTTTTCAGCTGGTTTACTGTAATGAGAACATGTCCATCAGTTTCTATGGTGGAACGGTGACGTGTGATCTGTCGCTGCTCCACCCAGTCCGAACTGTTCGGCTCTCCGCTCTCTGGAGAACAGGTGACCTTCCTCTCTGCTCAGGACAACGGTGTCTTTTCTAAACTTTGTCAGAACCCACAAACTCCTCAGAAAGAACGTCCGCAAGGGGTGTCAGTGCAATCGGCTGTCAGTAACATCCAGTCAAACCAGCCCTGGTGGATAAGACGAGGTTCTGAAGGTTAAACTGAACTTCAAAGGGGCACAATGCAGTTTTATTTAGATGAAACTCAGACTCTGAATTTTTATATTTACAATGTTAATGAGGAAATAATACAAAAAGAAAATATTTCCATAACTGCACAGGCTCATAGTGCACCTTTAAGGTTGACTGTTTCTCATTTAGGAGCCTGTCTTTATCAGAAAAATGACCACATGTTAAAAATGAAAGCAGCTTGGACGAATCAAACAAGGGCAGGACTTTCATTCAAGAGACCGCTGAAACCAAAAGTCTGGTGAGTTATTTTACCTCCTGACGTGTTTAATGGAAGTCACAGAAGTATCGAGGTGATTTCAACCCAATCTTTCTTGCCTAAATGTAACCAGACTCCATGACGCGTGTTGCTTCAGTCATTTGTGTTGTGAGGATGAGTTGTCAGTACAGAAGCAGAGATTTAGGATCTATTTAGGGACTTTAACACATTTTGGGCGAAACATGGCACAGATTGCTTTTGTCAACATGTCAACAAAGCATTCTATTTTAACACACCGTCAGTAAAGAGACGCGTTGATGTGGACCGTCGAATACGCACAGACTTGATCACGAAGACGCTGACTGTGGTCGCTGTGGTCAGAAGCACACGGTGACTGTGTGTCCTCACACTGCGCTTCTGTTTGCCTCCCATTCAGCTGTCAGAACTTATGAGTCAGTAATACAAGTTTGAAGATGTCTTCGCATCGTTTAAACATCATCGCCACCAACAACAACTTTCACAGATACGTGACTCATCAGTGATGATGTAATGTCACGCTGCGTTTTTCTTCCCGTACAGCTAAATACCAGAATCGCTGTTTCATGTTCAATCACGAGGTGAGAGCCTCCCACCGGAGCTGCCGTTTGGCCGACATTCAGCAAGTATACACGACACAAATGAGTTGTAGAAGAGGCAGTGATGCCAAATTCTACATTAATTATATCATAGCATCATCAGCAGACTGCTCTGTAAACATAATGCAGCCACAGCTTGCATATGTGTGGTCCACCATTAGTGCTTAGTGGAGTTTGGACAGCAGCCCACAGGGCCACAAGTGTGAAACGTCTGCTGACTGTTACATTGTACCTGGTAACAACAGTTATTCACCAGAGCTGCAGCTACTGTAAAGATGATTTATGTTAATTATTTGCCCATGACATCACAGTTAACCAGAGCACAGACCGATAAAATGTCTTGGTGTGTCTCATCAGCAGTCTGAAATCTAAAGAAGATGAAGATCATCATATTTGGGGGAGGAGTTAAAAGTTTTTTGCATTTTGCTTTAAGTATTTATTGCTTCAGCTGTAACTGAAATTTTTAGTTCAGATTTCCCTGAGAAATTAACTAAAATGTTAAAGGAAGTTTAGAGAGAACCCCTGGATCCGTCGCTTTCTGTCATTCGGATATGCACCAAAAGTTAATTGTGTCTATTCTGCTCAGAGACCCATCCTACATCCAAGTTTTGTTGAAATCCAGCCAGTAGTTTTTGTGCATTGCTGCGGACAAACCAACAAACCACCAGTCCAGAAATCTGTCTCTCGTGATTACCACAATTCTGCCAGAATGGTGCGTTCACTGAGTCAGAGTAAGATGCTGATTGAGAGACTGTGTTATCGTGGAATTTAATTTCATGATAAGTGTTTGCATATAATCGTAATTCTAGGATGAAATGAGTGCATTAGGTGCTGCTGTGTGCCAGTGTGTGTGTGTGTGTGTGTGTGTGTGTGTGTTTGTGTGTGGATATCAGTGGCTCATTTAGAAATAAACTGATGCTCGCAGTCAGATAAGAAGCTTATTGTGTAGTGAGACCATCTCATAATTAAAACTGAATGCGAATAATCTCTAGGGAGCATGTTTCATTAACGCGATGTATCCACTGTGTTTACTCCAAACGTTTATGTGAGGCACGTATCTGTGGCTACGTCACCCACCGTCATAATATCTCCATCAGGCTTTCAAAACTAAAACAGCTGTAATCTGATAATCTAGCCATAAAACATCACAAGTGCGTAATAGTGCTGACATGTTTGCGGGGGGGAGGCTGGCGCTGAAACGACACAGCTGATATCCGAGAAAAGAGAGAAACAGCCCGCGACACAACTTTGCCCCCTCCTCAAAAAACAAAAAAATGAATTGCTTTGCTTTCCTCCCCCCTGTGGAGGAGCGTTCAATTAAATCAGCTTGTACAAAGCGCCAAATTGATAACCAATAAGCTGTCGGGGTGATAAAATATGGCTTTAAAGTAAAGGAAAAGTACAAACGCGACCAAAAAGCTCACAAACACAACTACACACACACACACACACACACACACACACACACCTCGGGAAGTGATGAGACAGCTCAGCTTTTTGAATTGAGGCAGCCCATCTTTGGTCCGGCCATAAAATTCCCCTCAGAATCACAGGTCTGAACCATAAAATTCCCCGTGATAAAGGGAATATATGACAGCCCCCCCCCTCCTCTCCTCTCTGGGAGATTGCTGTAGACGGCCTGGCCTCTTTGATGTGAGTAGAGCAGGGGCTTAACTCTTAGCTCCGGCCCCGGCTGACTGACTCCCGACTCCAGAAGGTATTACCATGCTAACTCTTAAAGGTAAGCCTGCGCTCCACCGCCTCTGGACCACAGGGGGATCGTGGGTTAACGTGGAGGGATTGTAAGAGGAAGGAGAGTCTGAGGGGTGGGGGTGGCTGTAAACAACGCCCAGCTGTAGAGAGGGAGGTGGGAAATAACGACGCTGTGTTTTCACGACACATTTAATCCAATTTTTCTACCTTGGCTGAAGTGTTCTTGTCATTATTAAAACGCCAAACAAGCGTCCAGATGAACTTGCAGCAGTGGGAGGGGATTGGAGAAGTGGATTACATGTTATTACCATCTTTTCTGGTGACATCTCAGGACGATTAAGAAGGGAATTAAGTCCCCGCGTCTCCGTCTCTCCACCACATCACAATACTTTATTTTATCACGACGTCCTCCCTCGGAAAAAAAACAATATTTATCATCTGTTTAACAGGCGACACATAATTGGTCACTGCTCGGGCTGATCTGGACAAAACTGCGGCATCTTTTGCGAGCGAGCCTTCGACTCCCACGCCGGCGGCCTACATGCGAATGTGACTACACGGAAAAGCTCTTCCGTGAACGCGTCTGGGGAAAAGCTTGTGAAATGACATTTGGTAGAAGATGTAGCTGTCTTGATCTGCTGCCGAGTGGAGCGTGTAAGGTCCCTCAGACTAGCAGAGGAGACAGATGGGAAGAGACGGGGCAGGTAGGAGGAGGCACAGGGAGATGCAGGAGGTGGGCAGGAAGCTTGGCGCTCCGTATTAGTGTCATATTTAATATTTCATAGTAGGATAGTAGTAATGGTAGGATGCAGAAAACTATCTTCAATTTGATTACACCTCGCACGTCTCATTTCATCGTTCATTTGTTTCGTTCTTATATAAACCTGCTTTTCGTGCTTCGAAGTCGTCTTCAGTCCTCCAACACAAAGAACTGCTTCATTGTGACGGCAGTTAAGAGGCGCAGCGATCCGCTCTCGGGGCCTGGAGCTTCTCGCGGCGCTCATAGCCTCAGGTAACCTTCCACGTAAATAAATTCAAGTGGACTTTGCAGCACGACAGCACTTCCTGGGAGTCGTTCATATCAATTAGTTTTTGCGAGTTCTGAGTCGGTGAAAGTGAATGAATGTGTCGACAGAAACTCGCTTTAACTGCCGGGATATTTTTATCCCGGCAAAAAATATTCACATATGAGTGATCCTCCCTTTCAGCGTCGATCCATCTGCAAGTCAGCGTGGAGATAAAGAATAACCTGTCGTTACGATGCAGACAAATGTACCCGGTTGTCCCAAATTTTTGAGCAGCGCTGCACAAATCTGCCCCGCAGACGCCTGATGTGATGTTAGTCACACGTATTCAGAGAGGAGGGAGGAATGTGATTGATGGATAGTTTGGTAGCAAAGGAAGAAAAGACAGATGCACCGTGGTGTTTGTTTTGTTTCACAGGCCAACAGATCCACCTTCAGTTTAATGCTGACGGTGGTATTTGGTGGAGTTCATTAAGAGACGCTGACTGCAGTCAGACCTCTTGTGTTTTTTTTTTTTCCGGTGAAGCCGCCGGACACCTGACAGAAGTTGCTAAACCCGACTGCTTACCGCCGTATCGATTCCGGTGAGCTGATAGATCGACCTAAAACGTGTTTGACATCATCTTCTCCTCCGTCCTGCTCCGTCTCTTTCGCACTACGCCCTCCGTCCCTTTCATCACTCTGAAGCGTGGCCCGCTCGCCTTCACGTCTGCTTCCTGCCTCCATTTACAAATCGCTCCCTCACCTCACCTCTCCTCCTGTTATCACCCTCGCCGCCATCACTCTTTTTGCCGACGCTCACCCTCCACCCCACCCTCATCCGTCAAAGTCTGCTCCCCGGTTCCCCACTTTTTCTTGCCTCTCACGCCTCTGTGTTTTCCTCATACATCTCTCTTTGCATCCTTTTGCTTTCTCAGATCCATCACCTTTCCCTTCCTGTTTCAGCGGCGCCTCCTCCTCTGCTGTCACTTGTCTCCTCCATTGTTCTTCCTCACTTTCGTCGCTCTTCCTCACCCTCACAACTTCCTCTTCCTCTTTTCCTCCTTAACCTCACGAGTCATCCTCTCTCCCCCTCTCCTCCTTTCCTCCCAGGGTGATTAAGTGATGGTTGGGCTGGCACAGCTGGTGTAGTTGGGCAGGCAGCCCATCTTCATGACAGCTGTGCTGCAGTGGAGCCAGAGTCTTTTTTTGGGGGGGCAGTAGCACTGTTGTAATCATAACAACAGCACGGGTCATTCAGGCTTTTTGGAAATTCTCTGCATTATTAGGTAGGCATCTGTTGTGTTGTGATTATCTATCGGGTCATTATATCACGAAATATCAGGTGCAGACAAAGGTGAAATAAAAAGTCTGTCCTGCGACGCCCGTGAGCGCGGATGTGTCTGCTCCTGCCCACACCTCCCGTCCTCCGTCTCATTTCCCATTCTTTCGCTACTTCACACCTCCTCCGTGGTCTTGCAGCATTAGCTCCACGCCGCTTCGGCATGCGCACCTTTCATTAACTCACACCTGCAGAACCGCATGAGTGTCTCGTGTCGTGTGGGTGAGCCGACATTAACGTATGAGCCGCTGCTGTTGCCATCTGTTAAATTACACATCTGGCCCAAAAAAAAAAAAAAAAAGATTAAAAAATAGGTCTCAAAAGCTGGTGACCGTTGGTTCACGCAGAGTTCACACACACACACACACACACACACACACACCAAGCAGAGTTTGGACTGACTTACGAGCCAGCAGAAACACGCGAGGTAAGCACCTTTCTCAAAGCCGTAATTGAATTGTGCCAAGGTGACGACGCTACAAGTCAGTTATGAGCTTGGTGAGCTGTGCTAAACTCACTATTAGTCACAAGCTGTTGTCTACTTGGCGGGAGAGTTTTTCCCCTTCTCCTTCTGCGCACTTGTGCGTCGTCAGTTTTGGGTCACGCTGACAGCTTAAGGAGATTAATGCAGTATTGGTTAAAGGGGGTGAGGGAGTTCGGAGGGAGCGCTGTGGATGTCTTCACCCTTCCTCCCTCTCGCCGCTGTAACACGCTGTTCGGCTGTGAGACAAGAACACATTGGTAATCATCCTCTCACAGACCCAAACTCCTCACATTAGCTGTTCTGGCCTCGTCCGACACACATGCAGCAGGGACGTAAACCAGCTCCATCAACAATGTCTGCGCCGTCCTGACACTTTTATTTAAAGCACACTATATATATAACGTTGTCTATCTCGGCACACACCGCAGCTCTTGGTGAGCGTTCTTATGGTATCAACCTGTCGTAATCTCTCCATGACTCAAAGCCGAACGTACAGTACGATTGTGTGCACGCCACAAATGTTGACGTTTCATTCCCAGCCCGCGATCCGCCATCTGAATGATTACCGACATAAAATCAAAGACGGCTACATAAAAGGAAAGGAAAAACACACTATGGATCATTACAGCCGCTACCTCGAGCCCATCGTGTACAAATCATTTCCAATTTGCAGAACATGGAGCAGACGGCGTCACGGTGGGTTTAGTGCTTTCAGTTTATTCCCTTGATATGTTACAGATACACAACATACTGTATAGTTGGGATAATGCACAATTAATTGAAACAGTATTGAATTCACATTACAGCCAAGAGAAGAAGAAGCTGCTTTAATAAAAATGTGTCCAGACGTTTTAATGAAGTATGAAGTGCTGCAGGGATGTCCTGGCCTATAAAACGCTTCATCTCCAGATGTACATTTGTTTTGGAACAGACTCGTACCAGATTAGTTTTATCAGTGAAAATGAAAGTTGTGACGCAAAAACGATCATTCACACTAATCATGAATCATATTTGACCACAAAATCGCCACATTTGCTTTTCTAGCAGCTCGTGAAGCTTCAGTTGATGCATCAATACATCGTCCAAACATCCGTCTCCAGTCAGCAAATAGGAAAGAAATACACAAATAACAGTGGTCGATGTTTGTACAGAGAAGGTGTTTTAATTGAGAAAACAGTGTTTCATGCATTTGCATGATCCAATTGTGCTCTTTTAAAGACGGTGGAATGAAAGTCTGAATGACTTCAGTTAGTTTGGCTGAGAAAAGGGGTGGGACAAACATGATTTGATCACCAATCACAGTAAATAATCCCTGAAGATGAGCTGATCCTGGTGTATTTTCATTATCGGGATGAATGTGAATATCCACACAAGTGCTCGATAAAGTGGAGCTCTGTATTGTTTTCCTGATTTATTTTGAAGCCGACATCTTTCCGGTAATTCTAAAATCCAAACTTGTCACCGTGAAAACACGACCTCCCGTCAGCGGTAACAACGCCAGCACAACGTTGACCTAGAATATCACAATCGGTACAGTTTCATAACGTCACAGTGGATGCTATAAAAATAGCTCTTCCAGGCTTGAATTCGAAATGTAAAAGGAAAAGCAAACAGCCAAAAAGCTAAATCTGTAAAAGCCCATCTGAAGTATTCTGACTCACTCATTCTGGAAAAAGAGCTACAGCGATGCCTAAAATATAAATGCGTTGTCATGAAAATGACTGCAGGTTTGTGCGGCGATGTGTAATAATGAGGCTGATGTACTTGAACGTTACAGCGAGAAACACATTTATGACTTTTTTTTTCCCGGCTCTGTAGAAAAAAACTGCTCGCCTCTGATTACTTTTTCGCTTGTGCTCCAGAAAAACCTCCACCCTGGCTCCAATAAGAGGGTGCCATGGGAGTCATCTGTACAGTATCCCCAGCTGAGCATCTTGATTGTTATGTAAGACAAAGTTTGACACACACACACACACACACACACACACACACACACACACACACACACAAGTGCCTCAGCGTTATAATGAGACCCGGAGCGAAGACACAAACAAGCTGTGGCAGCAGACAAACAACACTTTCTCACACGTCCCTCATCTCCTCCTCTCTCACATCCCTCCATCTTGACTTCCTCTCGTCACTGTGAAGTGCACATCAAACACCGACTCCCACAAAATAGAGGCTTCTTCTAATTTCAGCCATTTTCATGCGTCATTGTCTTTGTGTGGTGTTGCCAGCGCCGGCGCACCTTTGCGGGGGCGTTCTGCCATGTGAAGTCATTTTTGGCATTTCCCTATTTGTTCTAGGGTAAATTTAGGAATTTAGTCAGGACTTGGATTCAGCTTCAGTTAAATTGGATCAGGATGGACTCCATTAAACCCACTGGTGGGTCTTGGCAGCTGTGACTCTGAGTGTGTGTGTGTGTGTTGGGAGTCTGTTGCTGTACAACCCAGATCCTTAAATAAAGCTCAGATGAATGTATATGAGAGAGAGATGGATGCAAGAAATATGGATCAGTCTGCTCATCATCTACTGATAATGAGGCCATTGATAAAACCTCAGAAACTGTTAAAAAAACAAAAGAGAAAAAATCGATTTATACGATTTCTATAAAGATACAAATTAAGAGTCTAAGACAGTGGAACCGAGGAATGTTCTGTAATTTTTACCTAGAAGATGTTAATTGGTGATTATTCCATTGTTGGACTCGTTGTTGACTCATTTTCTGTCACTCAAGACGAACCGTCTGATTGTGTCAGCACGCGACAGCAGCGGCAGAACAGAAGCGATTCAAAGAAAAGATGAAAGAGATCTGCGCTCGGTCGTCAGTTTATTATTCATCATTATTATCAGTGAGCTGTCCACCGCTCGCTCACACTGTAACGCTCTTCAATCATTTAGATTTACTGCTGGTCGTGTCACTGTCCTGTATCTTCTCTCCACCGTACCTGCCTCAGGAGTTTGATACATGATAAATAAATGAGTGTTTTCTTGATATAATTCAATTTAAGACACAGCCGTTAGTCCAAAAAAAAAAAAAAAGGTTGGGATGCTGAGTAAATCATAAATATAAACCGAATGTGATAATTAGCTACTCGTTTTTGACACGTAAAAAGACGATACGTTTATCAAAGGGACATCTTCAAAAAGGCTCACAAGCCGCCCAGAGCATCACTGGTACCCAAAGGATCGTCCACAGAATACTAAAAGACAAACCCACCCGCCCGCTTTACAACCCTGCTGTTATAAAATTACACTAACTGAACCTTTACCTTTAACTCTACGTGGGAACAGGAAACACAGTGTTGGACAGCGGTGGCCAGAAGTTCAGAGAAGCGAGCAGAGCGCTGCTAGTTCAATTCCCCAGACGTGCAGGGTAACTCTGGGTGGGGAAAGTGAAAGGCAGCGCTCTGCCCCTCTCTCATTACCACCGCAGAGGCGCCCTCGAGCAAGACCCTTAACCCCCAACCGCTCCGGTGCAGCTGCCCGGTGGCCGGCAGATCAGACTGTGGCAGTCGTGTAATAAACTCAGTCTGTTTGAGGGTTAGAATGGTCAGTGATGTTGAAAATGCTTTGGAAAAGTGTCGATTCATGTTTATGGTCATTACTGAAATCACAATTTGTGCAGATGTTTCTATGATTTTATCGATGCGTTCACGTGCTGCTCGTTTGGTCCCATTTCCGGAGTTGGGAAGTCGTTCATGTGTGTCGTCTTGGAACGTGGGAGCAACATGGACGCCAAAAAGAAGTTGTTTTGCATCTGGATCGCTCAGGTGATGGTTTAAACAGCACGCTGACAGCTTTTCCCCCTATGTGAGTCAAAGGAAACAATACAATGACTTCACAATAAATGACAACACAGTGTTTACTTTCATCCACCGAGTTTTAGCATCATGTGACAAATTTAGTTTTTCGAGAGTTGTTGTTTCATCTTGAGAGGGGATTCATGGGAATTTGGAACAACGTTTAGGACGAACACAAAACGCTGAATCCTTCATGTCGGACGGATTAATTTCACTTCTGTTGTACATATTAAACTAGCAACTGAGTGAAGAGGCAACAGCTTTCTGCCTCGACTGTAACTTCAAAGTTAAAAGTGTCAATAAATCTTCAAACTTACGTTTTATCTATTTGGACAACGTCTCGTACGGAACAATGAAAACTCACTGGATAAAGAACAAACATCGGGGGCTCTTGAGTTCCTTCCCGCCCGGTCACTCTGTTTGTGAGGGCAGCTCAGGTGTTCTTGTATATACGGCGCGTATCATCTCAAACAGAGCTCTGACTGGGAGTGTAAGCACCAGTCAGAGGCAGATGGGCTCGTTAATGCAGTGATGTAGTTATGTAAGACCTGCTACTGCTGCCGCTCCTGTCTGTCTGTACCGCAGTACAGAGAGAGAGAACGAGAGAGGGAGAAAATGTAAAAGAGAGCTTGTGAATAAGTCACTGTGTGTGTGTGTGTGTGTGTGTCGGCTCGAGCTGCTATGTATGTGCAGACACACACACACACACACACATCAGGTCAGGTGTGCGTATAGAGCAACAGTGTGCGCGACAGATGGGGAGTGAGGTGGTAAATCAGGATGAATTGACTTGTTGTCCTGGGTTTGATGAACTCGTCTCCCTCTTTAACCCATCTCCTTCAATTCCCCACACGCTGGGTAACAGCTGATACAGCCTCGAAACACTTTACTGCACTGAGGTAGCAGCAGAGGAGGCGAGAGAGCCCGAGAAGCAGAGGGAATAAATGAAGAAGAAAGGTTGTAGGGCATTTATTTTCCCGCATGCATATTAATACAGCCAAACATTTTGGGATACTCAAGCGCTCCATTTGTGATTTGTTGCACGGGGGCAGACAAAACAACGTAAATAATAAATGAAAAATTACCATTAACTGTGAACTAACTGTAATACAAACAACGCGGTAATGTGAATGAATCATATGAGGTTGATTGCCAGTGTGCAGTGTTTGTAGAACCACGGGAGAGGTCCGCGGATCAGAATTCTGATGAGCGGTTTTCAAATGGAAAAATCAGGACAAAAGGGGACTCCACCGAGGCAGAACAACACAGCCAGAGGATTTTATATGTCAGCAAAACATTTCAAAAATCATAAAAGCATCGAGCAAAACACAGAGAGCAACGAAAAAAACCTCACTGTTGACCAACACCTTCCACAAAGACGTATGTTTCCCTTCTTTATCTGCCAAAGCTCATTTTTGATTCTTATTCCAAACTTGTCAGATCCTGATGCTTTCGGATGGCAGCCAGCCTGACCTGCAGTCCCACAACAAAACCCCTTGCTTACGGTTTGAGGTCGGTTGTTGTCGCTGTTGAAAGAAACCAACATTATCTCCAAACTAGACATGATCAGCAGCAGAGTCATGTACTTCTGTCCACTCTCTGCTCCTCCCTACACGGTGCCTCGCCTCGCTTCCTTTCATCCAGAGAGACAAAAGTTACAATTAGCTTGACTACTAAAAGTCACCAGGATAAAATGTTGGCAGTTAACATTTCTGCACAGTACCCTATTGACATTTATACAAAATGTGTCATATCACATTCACGTTAAAAGTATTTCGTATCAGGAGGTTGAATGGGGGTGGTGGAGTTTGAGCCAGTGACCAGTGTTCAGGACTGAGTTTCAGCATCTGTAAGCATGAGTGACAGTTTCCAGCTGTGGCTCGTGACTCCAAAAACAGAAAGATGATTTTTGACAGGAAGTCGTGACGTCTCAGGTCACGTTTGTGTCGCCAAAACATGATCTGTTCCAAACCCTAACCAAGTGGTGTTTGTGCCTAAACCGCGCTCCAGACTAACTTTCCACACTGGTTGCACTGGTGCACCCATTTAGAGCCACCTTATAACACACATTGATTAAATGTAAATGGCTGTTAACAGGAATAAAAGCTCAGATATATGTTTTTCTTTATCTAGATCACAGCACATGCAACAACATAATTAAGAAACAAACAATCTGACCGGCTGAACGTAACAGTGCACCAGTGCAACCAAAGAAAACGTTTAGCTGACAGAGTTTTGAGTTTCATCACAAAATAAATGCCAAGTTTCAACATATCTGTGGTTTGCAGAAACATACTGAAAACAGCCCTGTGTTTCATTCAGTACCCGGTGATGCATATAAACACAAGGTTTAATTGTGATGAAGATATACAGTGTTCATGTTACAGTCGGACTGGAACCAGTGCAGCAAATGTCTGAGCAAATCACAAAAGTTGAGCTCTCTGCACCAACACAGTCGTCCCATTCAAATGAGCAACGGCCAAAGACTAACGCACAAACAAGCAGCAGCGTTGTTCTCGTGTGAGGACGGTCTCGAGACGCTCGCTGCTCTCTGGGGAACAACAGCGGCAGGTTGAAGCGAACCAGCAGGGGACGTGATGGACAGTGTGGAGGGAGGTCGTTACGGGCATGTAAGCTGTTTGACTCGCTCGTCTGATGACTCAGCCACCTCAAAGTTAAAAAATCTTTCACGTTGCGTTTGTGTAGCTTTTGTACACGCCGGGGTGGAGCTCAGATCCCGTCCAACAAACCTGCATGTGATAGCAGGGCTGCTGCAGTACGGGCCAGGTTACAGACGCATGCTAAATACCTTATCCTGTTTACTTAGTTTTCCTGTCTCTACAAATTCTGTTTCCATGGTAATATACAGGGGGGAAAAAAAGGCAATTTATTTATGATAGCAGGGACGTCTGTAATCAGGAGAAGAAGATGGATATCAAGAGCTTATCTAGAATAAAACATGGAATCGGAGCTGCTGGCTACAATACAGAACACGCATGCAAACGCATGGCGGAGAGTGTGAGTGGCGCACATCAAGAAAAAAGTGGCACGTAGAATAAAATATAATAATAATAATAATAATAAAAAAAGATCAGATTAAATGAGGGGAGACGGGGAAGAGAGGGGGGAAGTGAAAGGATGGACTGAGCCGTGTGATGTGCCGTGAGGAAAAGCAGCGAGCCCATACTGCTGAGAGCTGTGGACCCCAAACGCCTTATCGGAAACCAAAACAGCTATCAATTATTCAACAGGTACAGAGCGAACCAGCTACAGAGGCGAAGGCATGGGAGGAGAGGAGATTTGAGGGGGGGAGGATAGAGGAGATATATCCTGGGATGGGAGTTAGACACAAAGGCTTTGATTCTGCTGTTTTCTGGCAGTATGTGCAGGTATTTCGCTCTGTGGTGCGCGTTCGTCGATAACACAGCTATCACTTTCATTTGTAAAATACGCTTCATTGTTTTTTTTCCTGAGAAATCAATCTGATGGTGCATTAAGCGTCAGTCCAACATGAACAAAAGTAGCCCTGCAGCCACTGAAGGTCACTGCTTTACATGCTGACAACAGGAGAGATCCTCCGTCTTCGAGTGAATAGTGAATACGACTGACACTGATATCGTAGCTTCAGACTTCAGAGCCTTGAAAGTGCTTTAAATCATATTTTCTTACTTCCATTTGTTCCACAGAGCACCTGAAACAACACCCACTGTTATTTTAACTCTGGAATTCAAATACTTGGCTAGGCTAATGATTGTACCTGCCTCCAGCTGTAATGCTAAGCTCCTGTACTTCATGTACAAACATGACTTTGATATACGTCCACATCTGCTCCTCGCATTTTAAACTTTATGGCTAATATAATAAGACACGCCGGCATCATAGCATGAATAATAGAGCCTCATTCACTTCAGTTAGCAAACAAGGACGCTGCTGCAAGCGGCTGGTTTGTCCAACTATCTCTCTCTCCCTGCGGAGACGAGAAAATACCAAAGTTCCTGGGCCGGAGAGTGGAAATCAGCCTGACACACACACACACACACACACACACACACAGTCAGCTCCCGTCAGCTCAGTTTTCACTCGCCACTGGCTTCCTCTCTCATCCTCCAGGTGAAGTCTGCTTCCAAATAATCGCTCATTCTCTCTCTGCCTCTCCTCTCTTTTCTTTCCTGCATGTCTGCATGAGCATCTGCTTGGTTTACAGTGTAGCTCCTCCTCTGGTCCTCCAGCTCTGACATTTACACTAACGATTCCTGAGGCGCACGCACACACACGCGCGCACACACACACACACACACACACACACTCCTTATGATTGCCCTGTTCTCGCTATGTGATCACACACATTTCCCCCCTTTCATCCAGAAACGCCGTCACGCTCCTGGATGCAGACACACCCATGCATCTCACTCTGTTTCTTTGTATTACACACACACACACACACACACACACACACACACAAATGCACAATGAGCCCAAGTTGTTGCCATGTGAACCTGCAATCAGAGGCCTCCGCGGGGCTCCTGTTAGGGAGTAATGTCTCATTTGATTGGGCACTCTATTCACACAGGACCTTCCTGCTGTGCGTGCAGCCGGCTCTCAAGGTGAACCGCGAGGTTCATGAGCAAATTAGCGTTCCGTATTTACCACGAATCAGCCGATAACTTCACTTCAGCTGCAACTCAACGAAGAGTACGAGCGTAACTAGATGTAACCGAGGCGTAAAACATTCCCGCTCGCTTCCTTTTTGATGCGCTTGTCATGGTTTCGGGGCTTTTTGGTTTGTTGATTTCCTTTTTTTGATGTTGTGGTTATGTCCCTTGCGTCTCGTTGTCACTTTCTACCTCCTGCTCACCTGTGATCCCAGTGTTCTGTTTCCCTCCTGTGCTCCTCCCCGCTCTGATTGTCCCCCCACATCTGTCTCACATCAGCCTCATTAGCGCTGCCCCGTTCCCACCGTCTCTCCACCTGCACATCATCCCCCTGTTAGTTTGGTTTTGTTCAAGCCCGTGTTGTTCCCTCCCTCTTCGCTGGTTCATCTGTTGTCATCCTCGCGTCTCCTGCGCTCCTGTGGCTGTTCCCCACTTGTCTCTTGCTTTTAGTGTGTACTTTTGCATTTTGGATTTTTCTTTTTTGGGACCAGACAATAAGCTCATTAAAGCTCACTTTCTGTTGTGCCATCCGCCCGTCTGTTTGTCTGCATTTATTAACTTGAACTGGAACCTGGTGGGAAATATTTAAAGTGCAGCGCAGTGTGTTTGCACATAAAGATAAATGTGTGATTGAGCTTTGTTTGGCAGGAAAGTTGAAATGAAACTCCATGGTGCATTGTGAAATGCCATTTCATGGTCCGTACGGCGTAATTTGCTGCACTTGGCGTTCGTTTATTTAGCATCAAAAACAATTCCTGCTCATCACCCGTTTCTTTGTCTTTCTTTCTTTTTTTTTTTTTTGCACTGTGTTTGTGAGAGTTCAGAGGCTCGGAGCTGTAAAACATCAGCCGCTGTAATTATTTTAGCACGTTTCAACACGGTGTATCGATGCGGGTTCCCGGAAAATTGTTGTGCAACTTAATGATGGAACAGAATTCGGCGAGCAGCCCACACTGATCTCCGGCTGAGGCAGAAGAAAGAAGGCGTCTGTGAGTGACCTTGAGATCAGGCGGGAGTGGCGGCCGCAAAAGGTCATTGATATGCACGGACGCTCGCTGTGTGTGGCCGCCTGTGTGATGAAGCGTTTCATCCTGCTCTCCGCTGTGACTCGAATTAGAGATGTAATTGATTAACATATGAATTCCATTCCAGTCATCAAATGCTGAAGATGATTTACTTACCCAACAATAATATATCCAGCAGAATCCACACCCAGTTCGTACATTGTCTGCAAATTTAATCTAATCTGTGGAGTCTGTCCTCTGCCTCAGGATGCCGGCGCCGCAACAGCAAATTTGGATCAATCTCAGCACTCAATTATCCCAACATTTGGTGCTTCACGACCCGCATAAACATTCTGTCACTAATCCATATGTTATTATCGTCCACCGAGGCTATCATAGCTGCAAGTCAACGCACACGCACGGCGACGCAAAGCAGCAACAGCAGCTTCTAATTGTCTGACTGTAGATTTGACAGCGGCCTGCAGGCAGAACGTATGTGTGCCAACGCGACTGTCAGCTCAGAGAGAGACGGTGCAGATGTGACATTGGTATTTGTCGCGATGCCATCAGATGCACCGCGTGATAATGTGCTTATAACAGCGTCGATCAAATGAAATTCATTCCCAAATGAGAGTGCGTCTGAAGATGCCACTTTGCTTCGGCCTAATTAGCATCGGAGCGACTTCTGCTCAGGTCGACGTCTCAGCGCCAACGTGCAGATTGTGAGGAAAATGTTTGGGGTTGAATCAGGACAAACTTCTGCTTCGTTTAGGCTCAAAGTTGAGCGGGAACTCCATAATACTGCTGGAAAGTTTCATAATTAGGCCAGACTTTATTCACATTTGAGCCTGGAGAAAGCCATCGGCCCTCAAGCGAGGTTGAGGCTGCAGTCTGAACGAACAGTGACTTGCAATTTTACCATCTTGTATTGATATTGATCAGTGAATTTCAGAACTGAGCTGAAGCTAGTTAGATATAATTATGGCTGAAGGTAATGTTACAGATCATTTCACCATTTCAGATAGCACATTTTTTGGGGTGGATTACGGAATATTCTTTGATTTTCCTCCTGAAAGCGAGCGGATGAAAGAAAAATGAACAATTAATGATGAGAACGGAGGACGAGACGGAGTCGTGGGTTTATAATCTCTCAACTCAGGAAGTAAAAGTTGTGGCTGTTTTGACACATTTCTTCTCATTATTCCCAAAAATGTCAAAATCACACAGCCTGAACCAAACTCCATTTAAAATTGTTTTCTTTTTAATGTTAATTGAACTTGTGTGTCTCAATATGACACTACAGACATTACGTAACGTTGTGCTATGAAAATAAAACTGACTCGACTTGAATTATTCCTCAAATCAGTCCAGCCGTCAGCGAGAACTGCCCATTTTGAACATTTTGGATTTGCATTCTCTTATCTGAGGTGCTGAGTGAAAGCTATTTCTGAAACCCTCTGACACACAAAATTCAAGAGGATCGCTGTTAACAAATCAGGATTAAATCTCCGAGGAGTCTCGCCAGAAAGCCAGAAAATGGTGCCATCAATTTCATTTTTTTTTTTTTTTTATCCGATTATCTTACCCTCGTTTTGAAAGTAGCACGATGGCACGGTGCCATTTTCCAATTATTGAACAAGAAGACTATCTATCAAAAATACAAAAACCCAATCCACAACTGTCAGAACACTAAAGCTTCATCCACATGTTTCCTCTTGAGTTCAGCCGCACGTCACTTCACTCCGAACGATGATGTTTTCTGAATGAAATGGCGCTTTAACCTTAATTACCTTGTCTCCACCCGTGTCTCTTTCTTGGTTCGTCAGCAGGATTACACAAAAACTACTGAACGGATTTCCAGGAAACTTGGACGGAGGATGAGTTTCAGCTCAGAATGGAGCTTATTTATTTTTGGTGCAGAATCGGATAAAGGGACGGATCCTGGAAATGCCTGCTCACTTTCTTTAACGTCGCAGGATTTTCCTGATGTTTCCACACATTTCTCAGCCAGGGAATAATTCACGGATCCAATGACGATACAGATCTCAGCTTGGCTGAATTGAAGGTCACTGTGCGGAGGTATACGCTCTACTGAGTGCCATTCTACACAGTTTTCAAAGCCAATGCTCTAAAAGATGAAAACTCGCTCAAGACTGCTTTGCTCCATTAACATTTGTGGTAACACATTTGTATATTTAAACTGTTTCATTACAGAAAATTCAAGCAAACAGTCGATGGATCAAGTTGTTCTTCCAGCCAGAATGCCAAATATTTGCTTTAAAAGCCTCTAAAATGTAACGATCAGATCGTCTTCTTGATTTAGACACGATAGTGAACTGAATATCTCTGGTTTTGGGACTGTTGCTGGGACAATTTAAACATTTTAAAGGACAAGTTCACCCCAAAAATAATATCTCATCCTCCTCCTCATCATCATCATCTCCTCACCTCCATGCTGATGGAGAGTCACGTGAAGGTTTGTAGACCAGAAAACACTTCTGGAGCTTCACAGTCAAAACACCAACTGAAGTGCAGTAGATGGAGACTTGTTTTGAATTGACTTGACTTGTTCGTGATCCCAAACTGATCATTAACACACTCGACACACGCTAAGCAAGCTAATGCCTTTAGCTGAGTAGCTACAGCAAAGATTTCATCTTTAAAAGGAGGTGAATGACATCGAGAGAGGAGTCGAGGAGCTCTCAAGATCCATACCATGTTTTCTTTCAGTTTCTTTCAGCATTTAGACAGATTGATTCATCAAGAAATGAATTGCCAGATGACTCTGTTATAAAATAATCAGGCCTCCATTAAAAACATAAAAAACCTACATGCGACTCTCTTCTTACCGGCTGTGACAGAGCAGGATAAAGCCTCTCTTTTGTGCCCTCCTTTATAAAAGAGCTGCTCTTTTCATCACTAAATTTTAAGGTTTGGCATGTTTTTTTGTGTGTGTGTGTCTGTGTGTGTGTGTGTGTGTGTGTGTGTGTGTGTCGCTGCGTACTCGACTGTGAAAAGCTGCAGATAAATAGAGAGACAACTGAAAGAGTTGGAGACGGAGGCAAAGTCAAGTAAGGGAAACAAATCCAGCTTCAAACACGCTGGGAAACAAAGCGTCGGCAGCGACCCAAACCAGCCAGCCAGCAGCCAGCCAGCCTGCCAGGCCTCTCTCTCCTCCTCCTCCTCTCAGACTGAGGCTGGCTGCAGGAACTGGCCGAGCAGAGAGATAGAGGAAGAACGAGGGAGGGACAAAGAGAGGAAGAGAGAGGGAGTTTTCATTACACAAAAAAGGGGGATTGGCAGATGAGTCACCACAACACAAAATACTAAGCTGTGGTGCGTTTGAGTGCCTGCACCCTCAAACTGTGCCTCCTGTTTTCATCTTAATTATGACTAATGAGGGGTGTGGGGTTTTTATTAAGGTGGGGCTTCAAGCTTGTTGGTTAAAAGTGATGTTTCAACACACACACACACACACACACACACACACAGAGGTACACACACACACACACACACACACACACACAGAGGCAAGGTCATTGTGGTTAAACTTAATCCATTTCCTCACCACTGAACAGCAGTCTGTCAGCGTGATAGTAAACAGTACAGGTACACGCGCGCGCAGACACACACACACACACACACACACACACACACACACACACACAAAGTGACCAAAACGAGTTCAACTTTTTCTTTTATAACCAAAAATGAACCAACTTTCCCCATAATAACCACACTCATCCTCACGCGCTCTCTCGTTCTTTCTTCTCCACGCTCGCGCACATCATCATCCTCATCCTCATCCTCATCATCATCATCATTATCATTATCATCAATAGCGCGCGCAGGACCTGGCACCAGCACCGTATCCCCCCTCGTGCAGGTAAGTCCCACGAGCTGCAGTGCGGCAGCGTTTCGCTATTTAAAGAATAATTTCTTCATGAAGTGGATGAATTTTTAATTCCGCCTCTTTTCTCTCCACCAGCGCGCGTAAAGGACGGCGGGTAAGTTGGCGACAGGCTCCCCGAGGCGCCTCCATTCAGCGCGCAAAACACACACCAAGAACACAAAAACACACTCTCATAATAATGTGAACCAACTCTCTCTCTCTCTCTCTCACACACACACACACACACACACACACACACACACACACACAAACAGCCCGCCATCATCATCATCAGCAGCAGCAGCAGCAGCAGCAGAACTAGCGGTCCTCCTTCTCTTACCTCGCCTGAACATGTTGGCAGCGGCTGGTCGGAGCGTCTAGTTGTGTCTGTGCGGGAGTAGCATCCTTGTGCGGGTCCAATCCTCTGCTGCCGCTCACCAAACTGTTATTCTGATTCCTTTCTGACCGCAGGCAGGCTGTAGTCTCGTCTCCTCGCTGACTGTTCTCTCAAGTGAAGATGCTTGGAGGAGGAGGAGGAGGAGGTGGAGGAGGAGGAGGTGGTGGGGGGGAGAGAAAAGCGGGTCGGATGATGTTTTGGCAGAACTAAGGATGGAGAAATAGAAGATCCGCTGCTGGTAGAAGCCAAGTTTGTCTCCACCGCAGTTGGTTTGAAAGAGTCCCGTCCCAGCGCGCTCACATGTGCGTCAACTCACCCGCCACCTGCTGTCTGCGGACCGGTGACATGCGAGCCGATGCCCTGAGTTGGAAGAGGAGCGGAGCGCTGTCTGTCAATCCCTCCACATCCCCCCCACTGCGCAGCAACACACACAAGAATAAAAATAATACTAATGAAGCAGCGGGAGGAAGTTCCTTCATGTGCTCCTCCTCTGCCCTCCTGCTGTCAGGCTGCAGGTCAGGTGGAGGCTCAGATGCGCTGCGGTGTGAGTCAGTTGCCGTCGACTGTCTCTGTTACCGGAGAGCTCCGAGGCAGCCGCTCCAGCCCCCTCCCACCGCGAGATGTGACTGATGAGAGCCGGGGCAGCTCTCTCTCTCTCTCTCTCTCTCTCTCTCTCTCTCTCTCTCTCTCTCTCTCTCTCTCTCTCTCTCTCTCACACACACACACACACACACTCTCTCTCTCTCTCTCTCAAAACAGCCTTTATCGGGCTTTATCATGGCCTGCATGAAGCCCATGCATGTAGTTGGAGCGGTTATTATAGATTCCCATATTAAATTCTCTCCTCTCCTCTTGTGCCCGAGTCTCCACCGACACCTTGGTCTCCCCCTTAATTCAGTTTCACCCCCCAACCTGTTCAGCTTTGCTTTTATGGGCGTGACTGTTGCGCAAACAGAGTCAGAGGAGCGTTCAGTCACAATTCAATGACTCTCCTCTTTCTCTGTCCTCTGGTCATCCGGCCGTCATCCCTCAGCCTCATGCTGCAGGCGGAAAGATGTAAAATGCAGGTAGAATAACACCTTGTAATAACCACCATTAATAAATGCTAAATGTGTAGTTGATCAAACTTTAGTTCATAGTTATTTGACTGTAAACTAACAATGAAATGCCTTTAAAAGTTTATAAAAAGTCCCAAAAAGTTGCTTTAGGCCTTTAGAAATGACTCATTGATGCGTTTCTGACGGTGCTGACGGGTTGTGATATTCTTCTGTATGAATACTGATACAATGCCTCCAGTGATGTCATTCAGTGGCTGAGCTGCATTGTGGGTAATGTAGGTGAGCACTGATTAAGTATTGTCCTCATTTCACACTGCTGGACTCATTATGGACAGTTCAGAGATATCAACTTTTTTGATTGCAGGTGTTCTTCTTCCTCTTCAAAAACCTGGCGCCGACATTACCCACAATGCAACTGTAGTGACATCACTAAAGGGGAAGCCGCATGTAAAACCCACTGATTACATTTGTGCTTTCCAAGCCGGACTGAAACAACCATTGACGACAAAACTATGTAGCCCTTGATGCTAATGTCAGCTAGCAGACTACTGTTGACAGACACTCACCTGCAGTGACGCTGTAAGGTAGAACACCTGTGTTGATCGTGTCTCCTCGCCCGTCCAGACTCGTTTAACCTTCTGCTTTTCAAATTTCAGGATTTTCAAAAAGGCCTGTAGTGTCTGCAGAGCCGTGAAGCCAGAGCGCCAACGCCACGCCTGCGCTGCGGCACCGAGCGGTGGTTTTTTTTTTCACTCCTCATCCAAAATGTATTAATATTGAATGTGCTGCGTGTCCAAATTGCACCATATTGGACCAAAGCACTTAACCTGCCAAAGTAGATTGGATTAACAGTTCCTGAGACATGCAGAGGACACACAGACAGCAGGACTGACAGAGACACAGTTCGCTGTATCAGCAGATGTCCAGGAACAAGACTCCGTTAACTGCCAGTTTGATGTGCTGCCACCAAACAGCCAGAAATAGACGACAGAAAAAATACTTTTTGGGGTGGTTTTACTGATATAAATTTAGATTAATTTGTTTCACTCTCCATGTTTTCCTTGTCGAAGTTATTTAGATAGAGGCACTAACAGGCGGTCGTGTCGTGTCTTGATGCTGAGGCCCATTAATTCGCCTCCCTGCAACCAAAGAGTCCAGCAAGCTGTGGAGAATCTTACATGTGATATCAGTCCGTTCAAACACTCAATAAAAGATCTTTTGCATGTGCGTTCAAACAAATACGAGACATTTGGAGATAGAGACGGGGGGACGGTTTCATCGTGTTTTGTGATCACTGGTGAGATTTCCTCTTGAGATTTGATGCTGACACAAGTCACATCGGACACTCGTGTGTTTCACTTCAGTTCCCTTCTTGTGCTCTGCAGTCAGTTTATTGTCTAATTGTCTGAGCTGTGTTGTTTTATGTTCCATTTGTGGCAGTTAAAATATTAATGCTAACATTTATGATTCTGAGGGAACAGACGGAGAGAAAACCAAGTCGAGAAACGAGGGTGAAAACAGAGAGAACAGAATAGATTCTGAAAAGATTCTAAAAACCCTCTCTGTCACAGTTTGAACGCAGTATAAACCGCTCATCATCGACAGAGACAAACACAAAGTGAGCGCGAGCAGGCAGACATCAATACTAGACGACACAAAGATAAACCTGGCAGCGGAGGAAAGGCATGATGTGTCAGTTCTGCCCTCGAAATGAGATGACAGACGAACATTTTCTGCTCCACTGTAGCAAATATGATACAGACGGGGGCCAAATTCTTTGCAAAAATAATATTCAAATTTCAATTCTCAAACAGAATGGTACATCTTCTGAACAAATCCAAATGCGATGCCTCCTGGGACAGAAATCCTCCCCGGAGACAGCTAAATATATCAGCACAAGCAGGAAACCATTTAAGAAACAAAATGGTGATTATTCTCATCAGCCTTTGCCTGTTTCCGTTTGTTTCCGTCTGATTGCAGTGATTTAGTTGAGCTGTTTTGTCACAATCAGGAACATTTGCCATCACAAATCAAATTAGAGTTGGCAGTAACCGCGCCGGCTGAAAGTTCATTAAACTTTAAACTGGTTATGAACGAAACGAGAGGGGAGAGAGAAGACTGACCAGCAGCCAAAGATGTAAGAAAAGTATGTTCGTCCAATCAGAGAGACGTCCTGGAGCATCTCGTCACCATCAGCCCCAGAAGAGAAACTTTGATATCTACCATTCCACTGAGCAAAACTATGTGGATCAGCACCAGGATGTGGAGGAGGCAGCACTGACTGACTGAGGGGGGAAGATGCTGCAGAGGTTTGTGGAGGTGGCCCAGATGATCCAGGACCGCCGCCCTACCACGGGAGGAGAGGGAGGAGGGAAGTGCAGCGATGGCGGCGGATGGTCGTCTCAGCTGTCGTCAGAGCGTCTCTGACCAGATGTCCAACTGTAGGCACTTGTTAGCGAGGATGCTCTTCATGGTCCCTCTGTAGAAGGTGCTGAGGGTGGGAGGAGGTAAAGATCTCATGGTTGTTATTTAGGAGGGATTAAAATGTGAACCACGCCCTCTGAGTCGTCAAAGAGGGCTGTCGCCCTTGACATTATTTCCATGGAGTCTGACATTATCTAGTGTACTTGTTGTTCTAAACCGTGTAACATTTCTGATGTTAGCGTCCTGAGACCACTTGTTTAACCTAAATTCAGCTCCTCAGCCAATCTGCCAGCTCAGAGTTAATATTAGTGCCTGATGGATCCACTTTCTTCATGCTTTACGCAGATAACATTTAGCTGAAATAGACTTAAATAATGATGTTACCAGTGTTGGAAATGTACTCACTGTTACGTTGTACCAGCACTTATTCATTTTTCACTTCAAATTCAGATTTAGACAACTTTAACAATCCCACTAGGGGAAAGTTGTTTTAATAGTTTGTACACAGGAGAAGAAATTAAAACCCACAGTCAGATGTCGACAGATGAATAAATAAACCACGACTCTTCTCTTGTGCGTCGGCACTTCTCACAACCCGCCGGTTCTCCTTCCTGCCCTCTCCATACGAGGGTCTCTGGGCGATTCAGAACGGCCTCTGAATAAACTGCATTACCAGAGTTCGCTGTGTGACGCTCGATGCTTTCCGTTCTCGCCTGCCTGCTTCTTTTTTTTTTTTTCTTTTTTTTCTTTCTCTGTCTGCGTTTGAAGTGTTTTGTTTATGTGACACACTAAAAGTCGAGACGGCGTTCTGGGACGCACTCACGCCAACAGAGCCGGACTGGCAGCGACTAGCGGCTCTGAAATCAATTTATAAATGTCAGGATAAAAGCCGAGTGTTTTAATTGACAGCAGTTGCAATTAGCTGTGAAAAACAAATACAGATGCTCTGTAACAAAATATAACATACGCTGTGTTTTCCATTTGGTCCGTCAGTTCTTGTGGATGTTGTGCTTTTGCTCTGTTCAATGAACCGTTTTGTATAATGGATTCAGTGCAGTCTCTTGACTGTTTTTAAGTGCCCTGAACTTTATGTCTCCCATTATTTCTATAGCAGTAAAATTACTTTAATTCTAGGGTGTGTTTTTCCCTTCATCCTCATGCTAAAATCGGATGTTAATCCACATTTTAAAAGCAGACATTTTAAAAGAGTTTCTCCCTGAAGACGTGCCCCTGGACCCACCTCGAGGGCAGGGCTGCGTCCCCTGTCCAACCTCGGAGGTACTAATACTTACTAATGGAAGTGCAGATGAAGACGTCAAGGCCAAGATCAGAAAAGCCGGAGCAGCATTTAACATCTTACAGAAAATATAGCAGGCCAGGGTCATAACGACACTAACACCAGTGATGTAACTGTCTTCCTTGATGGATCTGAATCTTGGTTCGCTACAAAGACCACATTAAGGAGAGTCCAAGAGTTTATCTGGAGGATAATCCAGGACATCATCACCAAACAGGCAGTGGGATGAACTCCATCAGGCAGACACAGTCGAGGAAGACTGAGGCGAGCGTGGAGGTGAGAGGTGGAGGCAGATGGAAGGGCAGAAGGTTACACCTGGTGTGGACTCGACGGTTGCCCAAAATTGTGTAAGATGGAAACGAGCAATTGTCGGCCTACGCTGCACCTCGGGGTGAGACTGCAGTGAGAGAAAAGAGGTTTTCTCTGCTTTTTTCCTTCCCGTATCGACGGTCTGAGAACAGAGAGTATCGTAAAGTCCCTTGAGGCGTCGTGATTTTGAGCTATATTAATAAAATTGACCACTGAATCGACTACAGGCCTTTACAACACCACAATAGATTCCTCCACAAAATGTGACGATCTGTCCGACTCTCTCTCTCTTCCAGATCGTCTGAATCACATCTGTTTGTCTTTTTTCCAGCCCATTTCTCTTTCCATTCTCCCACCCCAGCCCCCCCAAAAGAGTTGAGCTTCATTAGCAACAGCAGTTGGATGTCTGTGTGTCCCATATTCAATCATTAAAATAGACTTCCTTCGGAGGGATTTGGCCGCAGCGAACAGGAAGATTCTCTATACTGCAACACGATATAGGAGTGAAACAGTAGGGAGCAGATACAGCAGGATTAAAAATACTTCCTTATTAAGTCTGTGTAAACTGGCACAGGAGAACTCTCTGCTCCTAAATTCAAATCGTGAGTGTTAATTCCACTCGGACATGAAAAAATAAACACTCGACGAGTGTTTGCATCAGAGTTAATTTCGCTTTTTTTTGTACATTTTTGAATTGCTGCCCTTGAGCCAAATCAGCTCTAAATGGACTCAATCAGCATAAAATAATTGTTACAGAAACAATAAAAACACAAAGCAAATGTGCCTTTTTTTTTTTTTTTGGAGCACTGGACTGAAAGTGTTTATTTTCTAATTTGCTGCAGAATGGATTGATTGTGTTAAAATGAAACAACCATAACATACTCATGGAAATTAATCTGGAGTCCAGGTCGAGAGGCTCTCTGTGTTTAATAATACTGAAATATCCCATCAGCAAGTATTTATTAGTGTACACAATGGAGGATATATATATATAGATATATATATATATATATATATATATATATATATATATATATATATATATATATATATATATATATATATAGTCAGAAGTATTCACTCACCCATCCGAATAATTGAAATCAGGTGTTCCAGTCACTTCCATGGCCACAGGTGTATAAAAGCACCTCGGCATGCAGACTGATTCTACAAACATCTGTGAAAGAATGGGTCGATCTCAGGAGCTCAGTGAATTCCAGCGTGGTTCTGTGATAGGATGCCACCTGTGCAACAAAGTCCAGTCGTGAAATTGTCCTCGCTCCTAAATATTCCACAGTCAACTATCATGGCCGAGCAGCTGCAGCCAAGCCGTACATCAGCAAGTGCACTGCAAAGCGTCAGATGCAGTGATGTAAAGCACGCCGCCACTGGACTCTAGAGCAGTGGAGACGTTCTCCGTGCTTCTCCATCTGGCAATCTGATGGACGAGTCTGGGTTTAGTGGTTTCCAGGAGAACGGTACCTGCTGAATGCTTCAGCACACCAAGAGATGTTGGACAATTCCAGCTCCCAGCTCTGTGGGAACAGTTTGGGGATGGTCCCTTCCTGGAGGAGAGAGTTTGGTGTGGATGAACTTGACTGGCCTGCACAGAGTCCTGACCCGATAGAACAGCTTTGGGATGAATTAGATTGCAGACTGAGAGCCGGGCCTTCCTGACAAACATCAGTGTGTGATGTCACAGATGTGCTTCTGGAAGAAGAACTTTTGCATAGTGTTGCAGTCAATTCTCCAGTGCTCCGCTCAATTCCCCAACTTCATTTAAGGTTCTGTTTATTTTTATTGCTCTCCTGATTTGTTGTTTCTTTGGACATTTTAGATTTAACGATATTGTAAATGGCGGCTCCGTGCATGCGAGAGTATTGTTAGTACTCACGGGGTGATAATATACAGGCGTATGTAAAGCACAGATCCATATGATACACAGTTGAGACGAATGTGTGTATCAGTTGTATAAGTGGCCTCATGAAATACGTTCTGGTTTCTTCTGTGAATATAATGAATCTCTGGATCTCGAGGCCATTAAAACGTGTAGAATCCGACTCTCTTGTGTTCTGGTTTCAGTGTTGAACGAGTCCAGCAGCTCATCAGGAGCAAACGTGGAGGGGAAAGTGATTTGTATGGGTGCTGGATACTCGGCTTAATACATCAATTTTGCACTTGAAAGTAATGTGCTTTTGGGCCCTATTAGAATAAATGTGCATACTTTAATGAAATTAAGATCATGACAGATTTGAAGATTTACTTGAGTAATGCAATATCTAATGTCTGATGTTCAATCTTATTCGGATGGTCCTGTGATGATACTCAGCGGTAAATGAGTGTAATACGTCACGTAAAAGTGTGATAATTGTGCGGCGGCGCTCATAATCGTCTGTCAGGTCACTTGTTCCGTCGCGGCGGGAGGTCGGTCCGGTTTTTCGCAGGAGATTACTGGAGACAAACTTTCAAACTGCACAGAACAAGAGCTGCCGGATTAATTGTTTTTACGGTGCTGGCTTGTGTGGGATGATTATAAGACTGTGGAGGATGTCAAAATGGTAATTATGAAACTGTCATGAGAATAGGAACACTTTCTGCTGTGGGTTTGGGCTGAGACAGGTGAGCGCTGGTAGGCTGGTGGTGGCTCGTTACAGTACAAGTTGGAGGAAATCTGTGCAGAAGTTTCTTCTCGCCTGGAACAAATTGTTACAACAACATCAACAAAAATCACCCCAAGAAATGAATTCGATTGCAAGAAGTCAATCAAAACCACCCATCGCATCAATCGCCCTGTCGAGTCTAAATGCCAAAGACTCATTATCACGTATCATCTGCCATCATAACCATGTTCTTCACTCGTCTCGTGACTGAAATATGTGTGTCACAGTCGTTGATAACACAGCATCTGTATCACATCAGCCCGAAGAATCAGGTACCGGTCGGGTTCTACTTTCTTGGTATAGTTGGGGGTTTTTTGTGCTTGAAATGTTAAAAAGGACCTCAAGAAAATCTAAGCAGAGGTTTGATGAATTGTCTAAAAAGTTGCCCATGGAATATCAGAAGGTTTGTCAGGGTTAGAGGATGATTAGATATAAAACTAAATGTAAACACGGTGCAGTCGTGAGTATTTTGCGCCTCAAGCGGAACTCTTCAGGGGGTTTACAGGCTGCTGCTGCGCGTGTGCAGACAGTCGTATAAAGAAACAGAAATAGCAATAGAAAAGCATCCTGATGTTAAATACTCAAACTGTCATGGTTTGTGCACGAATCAAGTATTCACTTGGATATTTGACCTTCACTGTGCATAATGAACGTACGCAGAGTTTTCACCTTCATTATCCGAGGGGGAGAAAATCGTATCTGTGCTCACCTCAGATACGAGTTTTAAACATCCGGGGAAAGATTCTATGGCGATTTCAGAAGTCATACATGGTCTTTAAACAAGAGTAATCCAGTTTAAACTTATTATTCATATATTCTGGATGTTCCAATGATGGAGGAAGAATAAATGTGCTTTTATTAAGGATATTTAACCATATCAGACTCTGATTGTTATTCAAGGCGTGGTGTTTGTAAAATGTCTTAAAACATTTCCTGGGGGGATCTTTCCACATCCACTTCTTGGTAGCTGACAGTTGAGCATCGGCCGTTCAAGGAAAAAAAAAAGTGCTTCTCGTGTATAAAAACAAACAGATCGTCTCATACATTTATTCATGACATCCACACCTCCTGTCGACAGTCACTTCCTATCAAAATAAGATCTGCAGTTATGCAACATAATAAAGCGAATAATTATCTTCGAGTCAGCGATGTTCGGCTCCTGGCGTGTGAAACCTTCCAGCCCGAACGTGGTCTTTTTCTCAGTTCTGATGTCAGCACGGGTCAGCCGCCATCTGTCCATCGAGTCACTCATCTGCCAAATGTTGTTCAGTATTATCTACTTACTGGTGGCTCTGGCGGGTTGCCAGCCATTGTTGGCGGATTGTATTTCATGATTAAAACGGGTTGGTGGGTAAAACAATCAAAGTCTTTAGGATACATCAGCCTCTGTAACACATCCTGATCATACATTTATATATTCTCTTTGAGAGTAAAATGGCCTTTTGCTCACTTGCTTGTATTGATAAAGAGGTGAAAAGGGTCATCAGGGATCCTGTTTCAGACTTCAATCAATGTCAAGTCTCTCAGTTTGTCCGGCGCACATTAGCTTCCTTTATCTTCCATCCGAATCTGCTAATAGACTCGTTTGTTATGCTCCTGTTCATCTTTCCTGAGAGATATTAGATTGTGTGCGCCGCTCTGCTCAGTCCTTTTTTTTTTGTTAGATTCATTTAATTGCAATCGTATATTTTTTTCCTCTGCACCCTCCCATGTGTCTCTCCAGCATCCCCACGCATCGCTGCTATAAAAATACTTCCTGCTCATCTAGTTATCAGCTCTTGTGAGGCTAATTTCTTTTCTTTGACCAGGCGAGCTGTGCCTATTTTCAGTAAATGCTGCATTGGCCTCACCTAAGCAAAAACGGATGCAAACCGGAGACATTAATAACTCGTCTCCTGTCTCGCTCTCCGGCTCACCTTGCCATGATAGGTCATACGCAGAGATGATGGACAGGTGATCTGCGCCGGGACGCCGTGACCTCTACAACCTTTTAGCGACCTTTCGCTGCCTTCTGACCAGCCGATTAGTGTCTACCGCGTCCCTCTCTGATTAGCCGGAAAATTGGAGCTATTTGGACGACCTTTTCAGCCAAAAGGTCCAACTTCCTGCTGCCTCTTCCTTCGCCCCGACTGCTTCTCCACCGCCTTCATTTGCAGCAGCGTTAAACCACACACACACAAAAACACACACACATGGAATCCAACACTCAACCTCAAGCAGCCCGTCTCCCGTCTCCCCTTTTTGCTTCTGAAGGGTAACATGATGAGGCTTATCGACCACCACATTGTTAACCACAGCGAATTTGTAGTTGTGTTCTCCTACATTTCACTGTGTCCTCCAGGTGAATCCAGCCTGAGGATGTTCTTCAGTTACTCTTCAGTTCCTGTAGCAGCTCACTCTTCTTCCAAACTCCTCAACTTGCTTCTAGTACACCTTCGCTCGTTTCCTCCGTATTCCTCCGGCCCACATCGCCAGAATAAATGTTTCCTTTGGTTCTGTTTGTAAAATGTTATGTTGTTGCGACGCTCTGCTGAGGGTCGTGTCAGGTTCAGGTACGTTAGGGTTATGAAATCATGTTTTATCTTACAATTGTGGTTGTTTTCAGTTGAGACGTGTCCTGTTTTATTTTGGTATTATTCATTTTTCTGTGCACACTTGTGTTTCATGCCTTCATTCGTCCTTTCTGTATGTATGTGTTTATGTTTCACTTTCTACTTCCACCCTTTGTCTGTTTTCCTGACAGTTTTGCTTCGCACCTGTGTTCCATTAATCACTCTCCATTGTCTCTTCTGTCCACCGGTCCCGTGTCGTTCTTTTATCAACCTGAGTCTCCCCGGTTTGTTTAGTTTGTCGCTCGCCGATGTATGTTTTATCTCCTGAGTTTTCACTGCCTTTGTGTTTTGGACTTGTGTCTGCCTGCCTTTGTTGCTTACCTTTTGGATTATTGGATTTTGGTTTAGTTTTTTTTGTTTTTTTGACCATCAGCTTCATTAAAGCTCTGCCTGCCTCCGTATCTGCATTTGTGTCCTCACCACAGGGACAGTCTCTGGCTTGGCGCGGTATCTGTTGTTGACATGTTGGTGGTGTTATTAGAGCATCATAGTTAATGTTGATCCAGGACCGTCATTTCGTTTCAATCCACTGTGGCTAGATGGGTTAAATTTAAGACCCTCACTCAGGAGAACAGGGTTTAAATCCTGATTGAAACACATTGTTTCATACCTTTTTATTTCCCATTTCACTTCAGTTTTCTGTGTCTGTTTTTTAACAATGTTAACACGTGTTCGGAAGGATAACTTCTCCCATGTGCACATTGTTCTGGCCTTTGTCACAGAGTTTCAGGTGATGTGTCAGTTTCAATGTCGGTGCTGGAGCAGAACCAGCGTGTCAGATATACATTGGATCTCCACCTCACGGCTGATATCTGTAATGCGAATACGATCTGAAATGTATTGTTATAATATCAACATGGCACATGTGACAGGTAACGTTTTCAAGCATATCAGTGGTTTTCACGTGTCAGTCTGGCGCCTGAGCTGACGACCTGCAGAGCTCAGAAAGCAGCTTCGCCCTCTGCAGTCAATCAACTGCTCAGCTGGACTTACTTTCAGATGGGAACAATGCCACAGCAGCAGATGGAAATGTTCAATATATAATATAAAGCGGTGACTATAGGCTCGATTGTAAACCGCCAGCAGCGCCTGCCCACACACTGCATTTACTCCTCTGAGACTGAACCCAAATGAAGGAGTTATTTTATCTCCCCCAATCCATATCTTTCACTTGTCCTGTCGTTTATCTTTCTCTCCCTGTTGTATTTTATCGCTGTCTATCTTGTTTTACAGGGTTATGGGAAATGAGATACAGAGAGAGAGAGAGAAAGAGAGAACGAGAGAGAGGAAGCAGGGAAGACAAAGATGTGTGTTTACTGCGGAGCTTTGCAGCAATATTCATGTGTTGGTCCCCGTGGGAGAGCCCGCTGGCCTTCACCTTGAAGTGTGTGCACACTGACGAACATGCTCCGGCTCATATACGCAAAAACATGCACGAGAGATTTAAGTGGGTGTGCAAGACACATTGTAAACCTCGTTCTTAAAGGGCCAGAGACATATAGTTTTATTTTGTTTAATTAACATTGCGCTGTTCTTTATCGATATCTGTATAATGTGTGTAATGTGGAAGAAGCTGCTTGTAGAGATGCGAGCTAATTGTATATTTCAGCAAACCATGGATATGTTGTCCCCTTATGTTTTCAGTTTTCTGTTGTGCTTACGATCTGTGAGGGTTAGACATAAAAACCACCTGGTTCGGGTTAGGAAAAAATCATGTTTTGGTTTAAAATACAGTTAAAATGATGGTCTAGTTAGAAAAAAATCATGTTTTCTTGCCACAAAGTTATCAGAAAGTCCCAAAGGTTACTAAAATTATCCAGTTTTGTTGGTTTCCCATCAAGAAATTCAGCTCATAAACATGCACTCTGTATGTAAAGATGTAGGTACAGTGTAGAAATGATAAAGAAAATAAAATTTAACGGGACATAAGTCAAGAAGGATCCTCACATTATTTCTTGAATCCGACAGAAAAATCACATGAATTGACGAAAAACAACTCTGTGTACGTGTTTTCCTGCCCTGTTCATGACACTCAGCTACAAGTGAAAAATTTTAAAAAGAGGCCAATTAATACAGCCGGCTACTTGTCACTCAAAGCTGCAGCTGTGAACTGGAACACACTCGTCTCAAAACAAACAACAGTGTCCCTCATTCATTATAATATCATATCATCCAGCGCAACAGTATGAATAACTAATGTGTTTTTGCACAGCTATATAGAACAATAAGTTTATTAGTCGATGATGTTCATCTCTGCAAACCACCAATATGTTTTAACTTTACATCTCTATAGGTTCAACTGTGTGTTTAGGCACAAACCCCACGTGGTCAGGTTCAGGAAAAGATTATGTTTTGGCTTCAAATCCCTCTTTTGGTCGACACAAACACAGTTGGAGATGTTTGTTGCAGCAAACATAGCTGGAAATGTACCAGACCTCCTGTTTTGTCCCCAGAAGCACAACTGGGAACTGTCCAAATGCTACATTTCATGTTTCTACAAACATCCGGTGGTGAAAATGGCTTGAAAAAGGTTGAAACAAAGTCTTGAGTGTGGTCACTGGCTTTGCATCCGTCTTAAAACATGGTGAAGTTCCCTCTCTTCTCTATAAATACATCATGACTTTCTGCACGCTGGTGCCTCTCACATAAACATGGTGGCCTTATTTTCTTCGCCCCGGCCCCTCATATGTCCTGCATCCACCCCTGGGAGCGTCACTATAGTTCGCAGCCTTCGACTTGTACAAATGTGAACGTTACACTGATTTGCAGAAACCGCCAACATTTTACTGAGCTGACTGGGCTGTGACTTCATGGGATGTGTTGACAATTAGCAAATTAGACTACCACCAGTCTTGTAATTTGAATATTTTAATTGCGAGGATTTACTAAAAGCCGTCTTTTCTGTTAGTGATTACATCTGATGTGGCTCAGTGTTTGAAAACACTTGTTTGTTCTGTGTGGAGGCTCACGCAGACTGATTTGTATTTTTTGTTTGTAGTGTCGCCACTCGTCCTGTTTTATGGGCACATGTCGCTTTCATTTGTTAGAGCCTCTCTGTGGTTCTTGGTAAAAAACACTGCAGGCCAACAGTGTCACCATTACAGAGGAAGCTGGAAAAAAAAAAAGACTGCTGGACGGTGCAATTATCTTTACTGATATGAAAACTGCAAGAAAACATTTGTGAGCTCAGTACATCACCCACCACTGAGTGCGGCACTCTTTCCACCGAGCCACCGTTCGGCCCCTCACTGCTTCATGCATTTATTCCGCTCGTAAGCAGCGAAATATCACAGACCAGAGCAAACAAATATAATTCACACAACTCCCATCTCCCTCCAGTAATTAGCCTCCCCCACCCTCTCCTCCTCTTCATGTACTTAATATTTCTAGAACGCAGCGCTGTCTCACAAATTGTTTTAAATAGCGCAGCTCATCCTTAACGTTTAGCGGGTTTTTAAATGTCGTTCTCAAAACTTCCCACATAATAAGATAATGGTCTTCACTTAAGCATTAGCAATAATAAGCCTCATGAATAATTCACATGCAGAGAGACATATAAATCGTGTTTAATTGAATACCACGGGGAAATTAACAGCCAACAATACCGAACAAAACACATAATAACCTCCCTGATAACCTTTGTTCCTGTCGCACATTCTTTGGTTATTTTATGCATTAACATTTTCTAAAATTTGGGTTTTAGCTGAAAAACCTGGTGATTCCAGTAAGTAGTTAATATACATGAATGTTTGATTCTTTTGAATGAGAAAACAACAATGTATTCCCAAAAAGCCACAGAGCTTTTGGTACAAAAACATTTACATTTCACCTCGTGATGTTCGAGCTGCCATCAGCTGTTAAAACCTCCCCTGACTCTTCCACGGCTCTTGTTTGTTTTTAGGCGTCGCTTTGTTCCAGCTTTGATTCTTCTTTTTTTTTTTTTTATTTAGGGGGATACTGGAGAGAACAGTTGTTAGCTTTAATAATTAAAAAAAATAGAAAGATCTGATAATCATACACAAAGTAACATGGAGCGTCTCACGAGATCTGAATTGTAAACAGAAACATAATTTTCCGTTCAGCTGAGTTTGAAAATCTGCTTATTTTATCATATACGACTCTCATGTCTGCACTGTGTTACTCTACAAGTACAAGTGAAAACATTTTACTAAAATATTACTTTGGTGAGTTGGACTCGAGTAAAGTTCTCTGACATTAAATGTAATTTACAGCAATGAATGTATGAAGTTATCAAACGCTAACTGCTTCTTGGCCGATTATTGGATCCAACATTCAGCATTTTACTGATTATCTGAACATTGTTTAGACCGATAAATAATGTAAAGGTGTGCTGCTCTCTGATGCTGAAGTGGCTTAAATTCTGCAAAGTAACTGGTTTCTGAAGTAATTTATCAAACGTAGGGGAGTATAAGAACAGTTTGCCTCAAAAATACTTGAAGTTGTAGTCTGTAACTATGATTTGTTATACAGTATATACAGGTCAGCTATCTGTGGCTCCGCCCCTACACTGCTCCTGGATCAACACAACCAATCAGAGCCAAGGGGCGTGTCTGAGAAGTGTCAGTCACGCTCGTGTATATGGCAGCCCCCCTCCCCCACACTGGTGCAGTGCCTGCTCTCACCTGTTCAGGTAAATTCAAGCTCAAACTCAAACTGTAAACAATGGCAGAGAGGCAGCAGCAGAGAAATGCTCGACCATTTCCCACGTCGAAGAGAGGAAATAATAAGACTGACGAAGGAGAGCAGAGTAAAAAGAGAGAATTGGACCGAACCAGAGTGTCAGTTCAGAGGTGGAGGAGCTGCTGACTGAGAGCGACGCAGCGTTAGTGGCTTTTCTTCTGGACAGGTAAGGACTCCTGCTTGATATGTTTCATTCTATGTGTTATCCTCAAGGCCATGGTGACGGCGGTTACAGTAATACTGCATATCACTGATGTTGCAGTCGAGCTACGTAGCTTGTTGGTAAATCTAGCTTGTTAGCTTGTATGCTAACTCCAGTGTTTAGCTTTGTTTTTATGGCTGCTGGTTAGCAAAGTGTCTGTCAAGTGACCGGGCAGTTATAATAACTAGTTTGTGTTCAGGACGCTCTGAAGTGGTTGAACTGGTTTAGAGAAATAATGTTACTCATGCTTCAGAAAGGCAATGTGGCAAAAATGTTGCACCGGGTGATGATTAGCTGGTCACTGAGAAATATTGTTTGTTACTTGTTACTACAGTGATCAGCATGGGGCACTCATCATTGTAATTTAGATCTATTGATCAGAAATAAAACAGCCAGGGCTTATTGTGTTGTTGTTATTTTGAATGCGCCATCTTGGTTATCTGGCATCCTGTTACCATGGTTACAAGCCTGCTCGTCCTCAGCAGGCTCCTCTTCGGTCCACTATTTCCTCAAAACTCCAGACCGCAGCTTTAAAGGAGTCGAAGTTTAAAGAAGCAGAAAATGGAAAATGTCAAGTGAAGCACAAGTACCTCAAAATTGTACTAAATCTATTTAGTTATCTCTGTATTGATAACAAAGTTTTGGTATTAGAGAGGATGGTGTGCTGGATGGTTTCTTTGGACAGCGCTGCTAAATTACCAATCTCCTGGTTTGAGCTTCATTTTTAACAGGCATGAAAACGTATTGCAGCGGGTTTGGTAATGCAAATATTGCAATATCTGATATGCAATCAGAAAACAGGTTCTCCACGCAGCCTCCAGCAAAATGCAGCTGAATCTGGTGCTGGAGGACAGCTGAGGCGAAGAGCAGACAAAGACATGTGGCAAACAGTTACAGTCGACCTAGATCAGATGTGCAGTTTGATAATTGGTTGAACAAGGTTTCACAATCCATCAGACAATGAATCCAAGGGTAGGCGTCTCTGTAGTCTCTGTAATTTCAGCAACCAAACACACAAACAGGTTCAGGTTAATCTACAATATACAAAGATTACAAAAAGTACAAGAGCTCCCGTGAAAAACGTAAGAAAATGCAGTTATTCAAAAATGACCAACCTATCAAAAAACAACAGAAGCCGACCTCTGTTAGCGCTCCAAGGTTGAAAGTTCATAATGTCACAAAACAGACAACATGCAATTTTGGTATGACAACGTTTTTATGTTCTCCATTAACTGGAATTATTATTATTATTTATCCTACAACAAGTCTACATTTCTTTTTCTTTTAATAAATTTATCTATAAACACAGTGATATACCGTGTATACAGATAAGAGATATAATCCATACCTGTCGTTTTTTAGTCCACACACTGGTAATATAAACACGTGTGGTCCGTGACAATAAAACCCCTTTGAATTGAAAATATCGATCTCCTCATCTACTTCAAGCAAATAAGCCAATTTCCTAAAATGTCTCAGCCATTTTTTTCACCTGGATCTATGATATCATGATGAGAGGACACTATTTGTTTACAGACGCTCTGAATCATGTCAGTAAAAGGACATCAACGTAACGCATAAAAGAATCATCTCTCTGTATGTGGTCGTGATTTAGGTCAAAGACACATTTGTAGCAACGGCAGAATTCGAATATCAAATGTGGTTTGCAGTAAGAGAGAGCAGCAGTGATAAACACAGTGGTGAGAGAAGTGTGGAGACGACTTATCAGGAGTAATTAAGTAAGAGGCGGAGTGCTGAGTGAGCTAAAAACCCGCTGTCTTTAGCCTTCTCTCTTATTGACCCAGTGGCACCGGCACCAGATCTGTATCACATTTAATGTAATCAACACTGTGTTTTCTGTCCAGAGTGCACAGTGAATACAGATAAATACAGAGTGGAGTCCAGAGACGTCGGAGAGGAGCTGTTAAAACCCCTCCCGGCTCTTCTCCTCATTCTTTTTTTTCTTTTTGTTTTAAAGAGAGCTGCCGTGTCTCTTATGAAATAATAAAATCAGGCACTGCTAGATGAGAGCAGGGAAATAGCCTGTAGGGAGCATTGCTTTTAAGAGCTTTAAGGCTCAAAACACACAGATAAATAACAACAACTTCCTCCGACTCGGAATTAAGTTAATGGAAGTGAACTGAAAAAAACAAAACAATGGGCTGCAAGACACTAACACGCTTTATAGAGCTGAGGGAAGTGGCATCACTGTGATTTTACCGTGGTTAATAAAAGTATTGATTAAGGTAGATTCACATCTCAAGTCCGGATCATTTCGACTTAATTCTGCCCTCAGAGAGAGTGTGGGATGAAACCATTAGAAGACGTTTTTCTAATCCGATGGTACTTTAAAACACACGTATCACTGCTCATTGTGTTAATTAATGATAAACACTGGCCGGCTCCCACACTGTTCATCTATTCAGGCAGCTCATCAATATCAACACTTACTCTGCAGCCAAACCAAGACTAGGTCAGCTAATTCATCCATGTGACTGGTGAAAAAAAAAATAGATATTTAACTTCCTGACAGATACAAGAGGAGCTTCACGTTTGAAGCAGAGAGCTCACATTACCTCTGTTATAAACTGGTGTCTCCTCTCTCTCTTCCTCACTGCCTGTGTCACCCCGTCTCAGTGTGTTTCACACCGTTGGGGGGGAAAAAAGGTGAAAATTATTCATGAAAAACCCAGTCAGCAAAAAATCTTTACTGTATGCAGTCATATAATGGGCGGCCTGAACTTTACTGCAACAGCAGCTCGCAGAACAAGATACAGAAACCAATATTGAACAATATAAAAAAAAAAAAAAAAAAAAAAAACAGTCCTGTTTTTGAGAGCCAGGACGAAAACATACCTCCGCAAATGACTCACATAAATCAAGGCCTCTTACTCGTTTCCAAAGACAATCAGCACAACGTCTGACAGACTGTTGGAAGCTACAAGCTACAATCTTGTTATCTACTGACAAATTCTTGAATCTTGAAGTTGTTAATGATTTTAAATGCTATGCGGGCGGTGGTGATGTGTTGGTTCGAGTGGAGATACTTTCTGCTTAAAAGATGATTATGCTTTATTTCATGCTGGATCCCAATTTTAGGTTTTAATCACCATTTCTACCACCAAGACTAACATCTCATCAACTTGAGCGCTGAGATTTGAGAGGCCGGCAACATGGACCATATAATTGCTGTCATACTACATATTTTTATTCAAGGACCTCTTTTCGCAGTGAGGTACCTCTAACTTTATTTTAAAAAGCCTCCGAAAAAAAAACCCTCTTACAACACTTAAACAGCCAGACATGTCATTATGTACCATGTCTGCGCATCACTGCCATTAACAGTGAAAGAAAAAAGGAGAATATGCTCCATGCGTCTCTCCGTCTGCCTCTCTCTCTTTTGTTTTATAACCATCTAACCCGATCTGATAGCAGCTAATGAGTGTGATTACTTTAGAAGCTGCTAATAGCTGTAGCTAATCCCCCCCTCTGCCCTCTTTCATTTCATCTCACTCCGCTCCTCCTGCATCACTCCACGCATCTCTCAGCCCACTGACTCTGCATGCCATTATTATTAGATGTGCGGCCCCTGAATTTCCCCCCCGTCCTCATCATCACCAAGAGGTCGCTAACGACAGGAGACGATGTTGTAAATGTCCTACCTGAAGTGGAATCAGCTGCTGTGTGTATGTGCGAGCGTGTCGACGTTCAGGCCAGTTGCCAGGAAAACACGTAGGCGGGAAACATTTCTGCAAACCACCGATGCGCTCGCATTTGTGCCACGGACATTTCCAGAAAACCTTTCAAATCATGTTCACATTGAATATTTATGACCTGACTTTCATGTTAGGACGTTGACAGGATGGTGGTGGAGTTAGTGCTCCTTTACGGTCGCCATAAGAGCCGGTGCCTTAACCTACATTGGTGGCCTATGCCGTAGTGAGCAGTCATACATGTGAGCTTGCATGTCTGAGTTGATGGTTCCCCGTTAAACACACCTGTGGCTCTCAGCTGTGTTTCTGGGTTTGGCAGATTGGACCGGCCGAGCTTGAATGACTCAGTTCGGAAAGGCAGATTTTGCTCGTGGAGGGGCAGCAGGTCTGTCAGCTCTCCAAAGCCCTGCGACACTCCTGCAGCAAAGAGCCGCGGCGTGTTTACTGGGGAAACTACAGGTGACAACCTCTCGTTTTACCACCGCCACTATGTGCAACGCCTAAGTGTTATAAATCTGGGGAGATGCACGTCAGGCTAGGTTGTAGACTACAGTGTAAGGCATGTATCTACTCTACTAGATCGCCCAACCAAGATGAATAAATCAGCCTTTACAGATGAGAAAACCACTGGATATTTTAAAGGAGACCTCAGGACATTTAGCAGCCGCATTTGTGGCGACCAAAACAGGTATTTTAAGTGGTTTCTGTGGCACAAACTGACTAGAAGTGCTGTCACACCATAAAATAGAAAACTCTAAACCAAAGAAATTTAAAGCATTTTTCAGCATATCTGTGGCTTGCAGAAAAGTACATTGCCAATATTTATTCTGGCGACAGGTTTTAAATGTGCTGTTCTCTGACTGGACTTCTGTAAAAATAACAACGTCCTGCCATCGCAGTGCCTAAACGAACGTTCCACTTCTTGGGAACTTTTTCACCTTTTCTGTCAAACTTGAGGACAGGTCCATCTTTCTCTACACGGCCGACGCTCACTCCCTTTCCCCTCCACTGCATAAAAGCAAAATGGTTCTGGGAAATACCTGGTGCGTGTTTTAGATGAGGTGTTCAAAATAAAGGTTAAAAGTTGTTGCTGACTAGAGGTCCCCAGAGCGGCCCCACGGAAATCAGCGGCTACAGACTCATGTACGCTAAAAATGTAAATGTTCTGCCAAAGTCAAAGATCGATTGATCCCATGGTTCTTGGTATTCTCATTAATTGAGATCAGGAGGAAAGTCCCATTCGCGCACACCAATACCAATATTTCTTCTTGAAATATAATCTATATCATTTTGTGTTAATTAAAACCCTGGAAATGGCAGAAGCTCTCATGGTGGAGCACATTTGAAGCTTATAAGTAATGTGTATGAGAGCGACGTATCATTAATCCTACAGCAAAGCAGCGGGTGTACAGTACATGAGCCCGTTCATATGTATGTGTGTGTGTGTGTGTGTGTTTGTCGGGAGGGTGTTAGGTGAGATATGTGTTGGCGCATGGATGACTGTGATAAGCGTTTGGGAGAGGGGTCGCAGAGCAATACTTCAAAGAGGGAAAGCAAAGAGAGTCACGTCGAGAAACGTTGTCTCAAGGTTATCAGTCATTCCCTTTCTCTCTCTCTCTGTGTGCATGTTGCCCCGTGATAAGGTTAATTAAAGCCGCATAGGAGACATGTGCATGCAACTGCACTGACACATGTAGAGCACAAGCTGAGCCTCACGTATGTGCTGAAGCCTGCAGAGAAGAGCTGCAGCTCTCACTCACAAATGTAAAAGAAAGTCTCAAGTAGAGAAACTCAATTTTTAGTCTACGTCTGACCTATAAAGTGACTGGTGTTCAAATGCAAAAGGACACTGAGTCGAGTCATCACTGTGAAAATCCATTAAGTAGACTCCAACCTTTACAGTATAGGAGAAAGGCAAAGGCGTCGCATGCATTTAAAATATCCCGGTGGTATATTTATTGCTTCATCTGTGTGAGAAAGCATCTGCACAGCGACGCACTCAAAGGCATACAGGCGTGTTGTGTAGGCGCCGACTGTAGATCCGGAGCAGCATGTGTTCTTGTAAGTGTCCACGAAGCTTCCTGTCAGGTTTTGGCTTCAATCAATTGTGCCTGACTTGTTTGTCTTAGACACATAACACACACACACACACACACACACACACTTAACACCTCCTTACTCCCCTCCCCTTTTGCTCCCGTTTCTCAGATTTGCAGCGGGAATATTATAATATTTCTGTTCCTCATAAATCACGGTGACAGCGAGGGGCCACGTTTCACCTGGTTACAGGAACTCCCCACTTTCTTTTCCTCTTCCCTACCTTTTTATCACACCCGCTTCTTATTTGCACTCTCTTTCCCCCGTGCCTCCCCCGGGGGACCATCACATGGCTCCTCATCAGTGCGGGAGAACGTCAACAGCAGCCTTGTCCCCCGGGTGTGTTTTTTAACTCTCCCTAATTGGCATGTGCATCACGACGCAACAGTCGGCCTGTGTGCTCTTTCACAGCAACAAAAGACTTTTAGTAAACGTAACTAGCGGAGCCTGTATGTGACACCTATCTAGAACCAGTGTCACATCCTTTAGGATGAAAAATAGAAAAAGAAAACAATAACTGACATGCTGAGAAGAGACAGGGGGACTGTAAACACTTTCATTTGGGAGCTGCCTTGAAGCAGGTCCAGAGACCACACCTATCAGGCAGTTGGTGTCATCCCCGCCTAACTACCAGGTCCCAGCTGGGCTCTTTGAAAACATGTAGATGCTCACAGGACTCCTGCAGGACACAGCTGTGTGGGCAGTGATGTCTCTCTGTTAAAGATACAGGCAGCAACATGGAAGATGTGTAAGGTGCCGTGTTTTTAACGCTGGCGTGTCAGATTGTGAGGCATCAAGTGGAGAAGTTGAGTGAAATCCCTCCTCGCCTTCCACCACATGGTCACTAAAAACATAGATCTCTCTCGAGTCGGTTTGTCCACACTGGGCTACTGTAGAAACCACAGATCAGTGTAAATCTTTAAAACCACGTGTTTATGCATCTTTCACCCAATGAACAAACAACAATATTCCAACTGAAACCAGCTGCTACCTCTGCCCCCAAACCATTTCACTACAACTCAAATATACACTTTTTAAATCTTGCTAATCCAAAATAAGCTGACAGGTACAGATTTCTCATAATTTCCTTTAGATTTATGGAGATTGTGGCAGTAAACAACCTACCTGCCGACTGTCACCTCTTGACGTGACGTCAGTAGTTCATTTTTGTGTATGTTTTAAACTAAAATTCTGTCCATATCTTACAAATTGCTCCTTTAAAGGTCCAAGTACCACCCCAGTTTGTTCAAGACGATTCACATTGCTGACTAAATCAAGCAGTTGGGGTGTTTTGAAGAATAGCCAGTGAGATTGGGATGCATGTAATGATAGACTATGCAGATGAAATGTGGAGGAAATTTAGTAGCAAAAAAGGTTAGAGAAAAAAAGTTTTGCAGACTTTATAGGACAATCTAAGATCAACAAATTTCTAATGTGTAAAAACAAAAACCTGGATTATGGATGGAATGGTTTCAAGGATAGAATTCAGGAAGAGGCAGACCAAATTTGAGTGAAACGCATCTTTAATAGAGATGTTTCTCTGCATGTCACAGCTGCCTCCCGTGGCAGTGTCCCATGTTTTGTCGACCTATGCGTCGACCTCCTCCATCTACGGACGCAACAATGACATCACCCGACCTTGCTCCGATGGACGAGAGTCATAATAACAGCAGCTGCTAGAAGGTTTTGTCTCTCGCACGTACACAAATGTTGTTTTGTTGAACAAATCCTTATTTTACTCGGTGTTAATGGAACAATATTGATCGGCAAAGCGACCTTTTAAACACAATAAAATCAGCTAAATCATGTGACCTTTTCTGACAACATCCATGTTTTCTTCTTGTTTCTCGACATGGTTTAAACTTTCTGACATGTGGTTCTTGACCCCGCGTACATCTGGGGAACGACACATGAGGAAAATGACTTTGAGCAACGTAAAGGTGGTGAAATGTTCACTTTGATGATGGGGATCTTATCTCAAGCGTGATTCGGGTCTCTGCAAGTTGAGTTGCATACAGCAGCAGAATGAACAGATGTTATTGGCTGTCAGGAGAAGGTCCAATCAGCAGGAGGTGTCTGGTGGATGATATATATTGAAGAGAAAACGACCACACACTCGGTTCCAACGATCCTATTGTATGACTTTTGGTTCTAACCGGACTTGGTCTTAGTGAATGAGTACTTTTGAAATTTAAGGCACATTTTGCTGATAAAAACTATCATTCTGAATGCAAGACAATTATATGTAGTAGAGCCAAATGTTACTTAAAGCAGAAATAGACAACCCTTGAACTCTCTCTCCCTCCCAGCGCCTCCCTGTGGTATCACTGTTGGGACCGCCGAAGCAAAGATAACGTCAGCAACATGGCTGCTGCTGGCAGCCTGGCTACACACCGAAGCCAAACACAACCGATTTGACCCAGAAATCCTGATCTCAGTGCTATGAAACGGAAGAATAAAACACTGTGTTGTATTAATTAAGAAGGCAGGTGTTGCTACTTACCGATTTAATTGAGAGAATGTTGTTTTCGAACCATGTCAAGTCCCAGTGGGGGAACAAACCTCGACACAACACAACTGGCACTCTCCGTTGAGTGAATGTTGTATTAATCTAGCTTCTGTCACTATCTTTCTTCTTTTCTCCGCCTTCGTCAGTATGCGTCTTTTTCTTTTGCGATGTAGAGTTCAATATTAATTGCGGTTGTTCCACGGTTACCGGGTTGTTTGTGAAATTCCTGACCGGCTTCTGTCCTTAATTTTTCTGGAGAAATCGAATGGCGAAGTGTAAACAAGGCTTATAAGGAACCAGTCAAGATGGTGTTGTTTTTCTACAGCCGTTACACTGTGCGGTCAGTATTTAAAGCCAAAAAATAAGTTGTCTAATGTCGGTTTAACTGACGGATCTGAATCTCTCTTCTACCGCTGCTTCTAATATAGTCAGAGTTCTGATTTACAACTTCTATGAGAAAAGTCATTCTACAAATATATGGTTTGCTTTGGAAAATATATATTTATATATATAATGATGGGTATGGTCCTTCATTGTTACATCTGAGAATCCATCTTTGCAGACTTTAATAAGAAAAGAAAATGTCGAGCCTGTTGGTGGTGAAACTCTCTGAAAGGAACTCTGACAAGGTCCCATGAAATTGTGAGAAAGTACAGTCCGTAACTTTTTCTCTCCTCTCCATTCCTGCCAGCCTCCATTATGTTACCCATTTGCTCAAGGCAAGTGAAATACCAGAAGCCCTTTCAGGAGACGTTAGACAGGGATGTCTTTCTCCACTGTCTCTCTGAGAGCACTAATACAGTACCTCAATGTTCATCTCTTCAATCTTCATCTTGTCCCTCCCTCCGGACAACTCTTCCTGCTGCAGCTTCCTCCATTGCGAGCCGGTAAGACTTCCCAAATGTCCCTGATATACAATTCTGAACAAGTTTGGGGTCATTCGTCTCTCTGAATGTTCGGACCAGAAACAACAGATATACTTACTGTTTAGTGGGGGAGAAGATCAGCAACACTCTGCTCGAGTCGCTGCTTTACTGCCGACAGAGGAGTCGCACTGAGTTAATGTTTTATAACGTATGCAGCGGTTTGACTTTAATTACTTGATCTTGAAATCTTGAAAATCTCTGAAACATAAAATTAAATAATTGAGCAGCATGTGAAGCGGATGATGGCGTGTTTGAAAAGAGTGGGATTTCCCATGTTCAGTGTTTGATTCCCGTGCGTCTGATCATGAAATTTAATTTCTGGTGGCGACACGGTTTATCCCCCCCCTTCTAGACTTTTATCAATTCAATCTCTTTGATCTATTTCTTAATGAAAGCCCGCAGCCAAAAGCATCAGGATCACTTGCAATCCACTGAAGTTCTGCTTTAGCTCTGCAGCAGGCGATGGACTGTGGATTTGAACAGCGATGCATCAGTGCATCATTGTTGAAACACACACCGGAGAATAGTGTCGGGGAGCGCTTCACAACAAAGACTTTTTTCCCACATGTGGGAAAGAATCATTCGAGGCTAAAGTATGTTTTTTTTTTTTTTTTTCCTTTTTTGGTCCTCTTGAAGGTTCTTTCACTTTTTGTTTTATTCAGTACAAAACTCATGCTCATATCATCACTGAGACTGTCTATTCTGTCTGTAAATGTTTCTCTACATATTGGCCATTGGCCTTTTGCAGACAGGTAAAAATTTGTATTCCGTTGTTCTGCACATGTGGCATAAGTACCAGTCTGCTATCTGAGCTAAGTAACTAACAGCAGCTACAGTAAACAGCAGCTATTAGTTTTAAATATGAATTCAACAGGTGGCCAGTTTTTACATATTGCACTTTTAAGACAGCATTATTTTTAAAAGCAGCTGGATGTTTTCTGTGCTGTTGGACGTCTCAATCCATGACAGTGCATCATATTTTAGGAGCTAAGCTAAGTTTATAACGTGTTAAGCTAATTTTAGAGTACAGCTGTCAATTGCAGTGAAGTAAAAATGCTGTATTTAGATGTAGAAGTATGAGGTTGCATAAAGGTGACTCAACAGTTGACACACAGGCACCCCTCACGACACGTTCACTGACATTCAGTTAAAAAAGGTTTCCATAGCTGCCATGGTGGAAATGTCCGTACAGGTAGAATTGGTCCTTTAAAAAGTAATTCCAGTTAATTACATTAAAACACACATAAACCAACATACACTACTTAGTCACAAGCAAGTCTGATATAATCAATAAAGGGACCTTCTTCATAAGCTTACATGTGAAGTGTGAGTTATTGACTCAGTGAACTGATGCGTTCCTCACATTCCCACCAGTTGAGTCACTTGCTGCGGTTCGTTCTCAGAGAGGAGTCCCTCTCATGTGAGTCAATCAGAATCGTACTCAGAGCTTTAAATAAACACTAGTAGCTCTCAGGTTTCAGGGCTGCTGTGGAGGGATAGTCCGTGAGTCGATGAGTAAACTCATCTTTGTATCAGCAAGGTGTGAGCCTGCTCATTCAGAGCGCCACGCACATCATCCAAAGGAAGAGATGAGAGGCTCTGTAACAGGAAGTACCTCGACTCGATATTTACAGATGAGCTCTTCCACACACATTATCTCACATACCACTGACAGGGTTTTAATGAAACTTAAGGGAGTGATGTCTCCCCCCCTCCCTGCTTTATGCTTGATGTTAATTGCGCTGCTTATAATAACTGGGGTTCTGCTGTACCTGTTTGCTTTGCCAAAACAATCTGGCATAGATAAGCCCGATGGGAAAGCAGAGCCTTGTGTGGCTCAAACGTGATATCACGAATGAAAACATGTGAAATGAAACACAAGGACCAAAAACGTGATTAAAAAAAAAAAAAACCTGGAGGGACTCTGCCTCAAATCTTAAACACAGAGGAAACTTCTGAAACACTCGCAGCTGTCTGAGACGACTATCTTACCGTTTTACCAAATAAAGCTAACAGAGTTATAGTGCTGACACTTTCAGCCCCCGACTTCTGCAGCCTCACCTGTCACCTTTGTCTCCTGATGACATCCGTCAGCTGCCAACAATACAACAACAAAACAGCCTTTTATCACTCCGTTTCCGCACTATGCTCGTCTTGATAAGAATCACAGGGGTGTCTTCCTGAATACAACGCAGCGCTCGAAGATAAATACTTTGAATAGGAATAAAGATGCTCTTTTCCTCCCCACGTCTATCTGCTTTTCTTCCAGGGCATTCACATTGTGTATGGCCTACATTGCCAGCTCCAGTGAGGATGCGAAGCAGACAGGACATTCGTCATACTCTTCTCTGTCCTCCTTTATGTGCACACAGACTTCACAGATCACATGGCAGAATGACAGGGACTCTAATAACAGCAGAGGACAGCAGCACAGATCCTCGACTGGAGGACACCACCTGCAGGCCACTCTGACCTCTATGAACCCGGCCGCTCCCCCTATTTTAGTTCTTGGCTCTGGCTGCGAAGCTTAACCTGCGTGTCCTCGTGCCCCTGCTGCACCACCACACTCCAGCAGCTGGCTGTACAGTGAAAATACATTCAGGATTGTCTCATATTGTGATCCTCACTCTGCAGGGTGGATCGGCTGCTTTTAATTTGAATGGTTCAGTCTTGAATCACAGCATTTCCTGAGTATCGTAATTACAACATTATGCATGACTCCACTCTTGATTGTTATTCTGTGCAGTTATTTGCTGTGGGTTTGTTCTCTTGGATGCTCGTACAGGTAGGTAGGTTCAGCTTGCTGGGAGGAATGTGCTGCCAGGGAGTTGTGAGCTTTGCTACGGCAGCATATCCTGCACTCGTGGTGCTCCGCTGCCCCCCTGTGGACTGCAGTGAAACGAGAAGGGAGACCTCATTTCACCTCATAATAATTGGTAACTTCTTTAAGTCGTCTTCAAAGGCAGATTTGGATGCCTGTAGACATTCTACGACTACCAAAGCACATCACACAGAAGTCTCAATCTTTTACACAAACCAACTCGCATGGGTTTGTTCTGTGTTTTAGTCTCTCAGATATTACTAAAGATTACATCTATTTTTTCATGAAAGAAATGACAGGGCGCGCTACACTGGGTCAGGAACAATAGTGAAGTGATATCTGAGAGAAAAATGAGGTGCTCTTCAGTGACAGAAAAAACAGTGACTGTTGGACGGAAATCAGTCTGACAAGAAATCAGAAACGCTTTGATAATAATTAGAAAACTCTGTCATAAAATCACGGGTATAACAACAGATTTCAACTCAGAGGACGAGCAGAAGTCGTCCTCGGAGGTGCGATGAGATCAGTCGATCTCTATTAAACTCTGGACAGTCGCTGTTTTCTGAGAAGGTATAACTTCATAAATCTGTTTTCTAGTTTAGCACGTAAGAATTGATTTGGCAGAGCTGCTCTGTTGTTGTTGTTGTTGTTTGCAATGCTGGCTCAGGCATGTGTGAGCTGACCAATCAGAGGAGAGTGGGTATACCAGAGGGCGGGCCTTAAAGGGACAGGAGCTAAAACAGAGTGTGGGGGGGACACAGAGCTGCAGCACCAGACAGAATGAGAAAACTGAGGTCTTTTAATGTTTCCTTTTAATAATTAGGGATCTTACATATTTATAGAGTACACCGAAAAATATGGCAGACCTGTTCTAGAATAATCAAAGAAACCACTGTGAGTGTAGTATAGTTCTAAAATTGATATAAAATGTTTGCTTTGACCAAGAAATTAGAAAAATATCCCTCACTGAATTCAAAATAGAATAAATCAAAGAGGAAAAAAGTAATTTGAACTTATTTAAACTGCTTTTATAGACGTGTCAGCTCATGAGTGAACTTTTGGTTTTAGTTATAGTGTATCCTGACTCACATTATGGCCTCATGTTATATTTATAGAATAATTATGTGCATTATATTATGTTACCATTACCATTATACCTAATGTTGTGTATTATATTATGCTTTAGATCATTAGCGTGATGATAGTGGCTCATGATGAAATCTTCATGCTAATAGGCTGCTGTGTATTTGTTCACCATGATGATTGTTGTGCTTTGTGATCAACATCAGGATGCTGAGTTCTGAATAACAGGAAATGTCTTAGCGTGGCGCGTAATGTGTTGCAGCAGCCAATTCTGGAAGGAATTAAGAATAAAAAATTAAGCAGGGCATCAGTTTGTCCACACCAGTGCTCCCTCTGACACATGGCTCCTCCACCAGCACTCGAGAACCTCAACAGCAGCCTCGTCCCTCGGGTGTATTGTGTTTTCTTTTTTGTTTTCTTTTTTGCTTCTCCTAATTAGCATGCATGTGCGTCATGGCCAGGCAACACATGCTCCTTCTCAGCAACAACAGAAAACCTTGACTAAAAACCATTTGCCAGACCCTGTAGATACTGTAGATGAGAGCATTCCAGAAACTGGAACAACATCCACAGAGGAAACAATCGCTTGTTGACACAGAGGACACAGACGCAGGAGAGAAGAATCCTGCCTTGCCTTAAGGCCAAACCTGCAAAACAGTCTGTGTCCTCCCCCTGTTCAATTACAAAGTCCCAGCTGGGTGAACCCTGACCAGAGCGCTTTCATAACACACAAATGCTCATAAGACATCTCAGTAATCATCTTAGTGGGTTGACCCTGGAGCCACGAGATTTTAGTCTTACAGATACATTAACAGAAACCGACATGACATTGACTGATCAAATTAAAGTCTCAATTTGCTCTATCCATAAAGAAATGGAGTCTGTATTCAGAAACGGAGTTGTCAAACCAGCCGCCGGGATTTCCGAATGGTTGTGATGTCACAGCTTTACAGTAATCACGCTCATTTAAACCCTTGGCTGCCATAAAAACATGCTCTGCTCTGATTGGTCAGAGCAGATTGGGCTCTTCCTGAGGGGCGGCCTTAAAGAGACAGGCACCAAAATTAAGCGTTTTCTAACAGAGCGTGAATAGAGGTGCTGCAGCAATGGACAGTATCAGAAAAATAATGTTTTGTTGTTTTTTTATGTACATTAAGGCATGCAAACATTTTCTAGTGAACACCCTAAATTAAAAGATTAGATCTTAAAGTGAAACTCTCGCCAAAAAAGCAACCGAGGCTTTATTTGTAAATGTATATGATTTTGATGTTAGTGTAAGAGTGCCGGTTGCACTCCATTGAAAATTAGCTTGCCCGAAAATGAAACTACGGTAAATCTTAAAAGTGCCTCTTTCGTTGTAATTATGCTTTTACACGAAGGTTTGGCTTATATACATTCACAAATAAAGCCTTGGTTGTTTTTTGGCGAGAGTTTCACTTTAAAATTAGCATAACATGGGACCTGGGAAAATATGTGTGCATCAGATGCCTAGAAGGTGGGCTGTAATGCTTAATGCAAACTTAATTAAGGCCTTTCATTTTTTCACCCATCATCCAATTTTCCCCTCTTTGAGCGCTGGGCTTTTATAGCTGTCACCGCTTTGGGCCGTCCCCAAACCCTTTAGGAGGACTGGCTAAATGCCAGCTCCTGGATATCACTGCTGAAGTGATAATGTGGTGTTCGGGATATTGGCTTCATATGTTTGTCAAAAGAGAATCCAGATCAAAGATAATGTCTGTATTTTTTCTGACACGGTCCTTCGGGAGAACTGTGCTGGCGCTGGAGTAGAAAGCGAGTCTGATAAGCGAGTTCCTGTGGCCTAGAATTAGCATTTCACTTTTATGTGCGTTGAAAATGAAGTTCTTTGTCAGGGTATTTTTGTCTGTGTTGCTGCAGAGAGATGAAAGATTTAATTGCTCAAAGATTTCATGATTTTTACAGTAGCTGCGTTGTATCACCTGGCTCGTCTGCGATGTCACAGCAAGAAATGTTTTCATCTGTGTCTTTAGGGGTCAGCATCCCACCAGGTAGCAAAGAGTCCATTATTCTGCCCCAAAAATGCAAGAACACACTGTATCCATTAGTCCTGCATCAGTCAGACAGTAAGAGGAAGACTTTTGCTGTTGTTTGCTTGAATGGTTTTCCTTTGTTCATAGACAAATAAAGACAGAGGGAAGTTTTGGTTCCAGTAATCAACTTTCTCGGAAAAGTATGTTGCAAAAAATCCCCAGGACATCTTTGACCGAGATATCTCAAAGTCTGACAGATTTTCCCTACAGAAATGTGTTGGACTCTACCATGCAGTAGCACACTATTCATTTATCGGCACAATTCAATTAATCGAAGTGGTAGACACTGTAGAGAATTACAGAAAATATTGTTTTGTGTGGCTTTAACCTTTACTAAAGTAACATTTTATTCATTTATTTATTTGAATTTAATTTAATAGATACGTAAATTTACAGAGATTGTAACTAATGTTCTGCACAGAGAGCTTATAGCTGTTGCTAATTTTCAATTCTTGCAGGCTTTTACATAAAGCCTGTAAGACATAAAAACAATACAGATGTCAATGGTCGGTATTATAGAATCAAAATACAATAATGGGTACAACTTTGGCTTGCTCTTTGCCAGCACACCTTTGTTGTAAAGGATTTTGCATCTAAAATCAGTTTAGATTTCAGCTGGTACTGTGTCAGAGATCTGACAGCCATTCATGGAGAAAGCTGATGGTCCAAAATTTGATCTACAATGTTTTTTGGTTTTTTTTTACAGCCGTCATTCATCATTAACACAATAAATATTTACAGTAACAGAATATCTTCACTTTTACTGAATGTTTTCTCTCTTTTGTTTTACTGTGCAGACGACAGACAACAAACACTTTAATTTTTAGCATTTGTTTATTTTCATTAACCAACAAGAATTTTAATTTGAAAAGAATAAACGGAAGTACTGTTCCTTCCTTCCGGTTGGTCTCGTGAGCAGCCGTTGTCCAAATGTGTTGAACTTTCGCTTCCTATAACAGCGAACCAGCTCCTCCGTATCGTTTAAATCTCCTGAAATATTACAGTAGTATATTTTATCTGACCGGTTCAAGTGTTTAACTTAATGAAAACGACTTGTTATTCGTTTTCTTTCCTCCGAGCGGTAGTTGAAACTAACTTCTCCGGCTAGCGTTAGCTAAGTTTAGCTAGGCTAGGCTAACCTCTGAATGGCGCCCCTCCGGGTCCTGTGCATCCACGGGTACCGTCAGAACGGCACCTCGTTCCGGGAGAAGACGGGAGCTCTGCGGAAGCTGCTGAAGAAGCAGGTGGAGCTGGTTTACCTGAGTGCACCGCACAGTGTGCAGCAAGGTGGGTCTTCAACCTTACACTGTCCCCCAAACTCTCACAGGTGGGACAGCTAACGTTAGCTAGGTGACTTCATGTTACTGACAGTAAAGTGGTGACATGAAGCTTCCTCTCACTTTACTCCACACTGACTTCTCATCGACGTGTTTTAGTGTTTTGAACAAAGTAAACAGTTTAATCAAAAAGCAAATTTGGCATAGACAGTACTCAATTACTGCTTAAATATAGTCAGGATTATTTTTAATAAATGTAGCTTTTTGGTGTTTATTAGTTGACTTTTACCTGACGTCAAAATGTCCATCAACCAGTAATCAAGTACAATTTACTCAAGTACTGTGAAGTACAATTTTGCTGTACTTTACTTGAGTATTTCCATTTTCTGCCCCTTTATAAATGTATTTAACACACTTAGTTACTAGTTGTTTTACAGATTCAGATTAGCTGTTAGATATAAGCTATTAATTGTGACATGTTACCTCTCAGATATTGTTGTAAGCGGGACAAAGTGTGAGGGGACATATTTAAATTAGGTTATTTTATGGTCAGTCTGCCAGTGTCGATAATCAGCTCTTCCCCTACCTATAGTACACTGTGTACATGGTCAGTCTGAAAATAGGTTCCTTTTTGTATTCAAAGTATTTGTAATACTAGATTTTGAAAGACTCAGATTGACAGGCAGCACTCACAACACAGAAAATTAAGTTTTTTTATGTTTTCATGCACTAATAACAGGCAGTGATGTTGTAAATCAAACAGTAAATGTTTGTATTTGTGTCCAATTTGTGCCTTGATAGAATAAAATAACCACTTTGTTCTTCTTTCCTAAGCGCCGGATAAGGAGGATGGTTCCGGTCCTGGAGCTGGAGACGATGAGGACCAGAGGGGTTGGTGGTTTTCTGATGTCCAGGCTCGGAGTTTCAGCGCACAGCAGCAGTGTCAGGAAAGCCTGGGACTCGACGAGAGCCTGACGACTGTAAGAGAAGCTGTGAAGGACCAAGGTCCATTTGATGGCATCCTTGGCTTTAGTCAGGGAGCTGCTTTTGTGGCCATGGTCTGCTCTCTTCAGGAACAAAAACTGGAGCCTGAGTTCAACTTCCGCTTTGCCATACTTGTCGCTGGTTTCCGCAGCGCGTGTAAGCAACACCAGACGTTCTATGGTACTCCCCTCCTGATCCCGTCCCTGCATGTGTTTGGACTGGAGGACCGAGTCATCCCTGACAACATGAGCAGGGAGCTTCTTCCCTCCTTCCAAGACCCGCAGGTTCTGACCCATCCGGGTGGCCATTTTGTTCCAGCTGCTTCTGCTCACAGACAAACCTACCAGGAATTTCTGAAGAAATTCTAGTGAAAATTAACACTGAAAAATAGCCAATACACATGCTCCCAAAGGACAATGATTATTTATTATTGAGAAAAATCTTGTGGTAACGAGGCAGTTTGGGTTAAAATGCCAAGTTGGATCGAAGTACTGTTTTTGTTTCTCCGCTGGTCTAATCCATCCAAAACAGTTGAATGGCTGCTGTCCATCTCAGGGAAGATGTCTTCTGACAGATAATAAATTAAGTGATAATAATGGATCAAATGTTCTGTGGTTTCTGTTTCTATTGGGGGTGGTGTAAAGTTTTTCTTGTTGGACAAAGATACTTCTGAGCTCCAGTTAAATAATCATATAACAAATCACCAGTTATTGGTAAAAGAAAGAGGAAGTTAAGCATCAAAATCTGGGCAGATTTAATTATGAGTATGTTTCTGTTTAAGTGTCGTGTATTCTTAAATCTCAAAGATAAAAATAGAGGGTTACAGTTGAGTGTTTGCACGATTCAGACTAGATGAACGAATAACTTACCGTGAGCTTACAAGTCACAGTTTAAACCTGCTCAGTCGAACGGCTGAGTCGACTGCAGAGGGCCCAAAGAAAAAACAGGTTAATGGATTTATTCAGAGCCAAATCATAATATTGTGGTTTAGTAAACATCCAGGGTCATTTTGCTTTTCCGGATTGGAAAACCAACTCAAAATATTTTGTAGTTTGGGAGACAGTGACTCAACAGTAATTTTCTCTGTCATGCAGCAGTGTGGAGACGTCGACTAAATAAAAGTTTAATGCTTTTTTTGAGCCAAAATGTTCAAATTTTAATGATAGACTTGTTATTCTTGCCTTATCAATGTTTGCTGTTTACTAGAGAGAAGGAGAAAAGCACGAATTCAAAAGGTCTTGAAACCAGCTTCTTAACTCTTCCATCTTCTCCAACATGGACATGATAAGTAACATAATAACTGATTGCGCCATAAAGTACTCAGGAATTCTGCGTTGAAAGAAATCGAGATGAGTTAAAGGCTTCAGTACGCTTCCAACAAAACAAATGTCTCGGTGCCAAAGTATCTCCACCTACGTCTTCGCCTCCTCGTGGCTGCGTCCGCCTGCCTGCTGTGTTTTACGTGCTCTCGTACTCTTGCACGGCTAATGAGACACATCTCTTTAAAGGCTTTCACTTTCTGACATACACAAGAAAACTGACTGAAATCTGAAGAATGGAAACAGCCCACGTGGCTAGCTGCTGGCTAAAGTTAGCCTGATCGCTTCAGAAAGGTACAACATTTTCAAACAGTGTAATTCGATCTAACCCGTGCTGTGTTTGAAGCGTACTGAGGCCTTTACACAGAGCGTCAGATGGAATCAATCAGGGACATTTTTGGAAATTTGTTTGGGAACACAATGATATTAGGAACATATTATAAATCACTCGTTTCCCAAGAGTCGACGAGTATATTTTCCATTTCTTCCCTGCAGTAATTTTTTTTTTTCTAAATTATTATTTGGGCCTCTATTGATAGGACAGCTTCAGAGACAACAGGAAGCAGGATGAGGCAGACGGGGGGTGACACGCAGAAAAGGGCCCCAGGCCGGGACTCCAACCCGGGGCCGCTGCAGCGAGGACAAACAATCTGTATGTGCAGTAATTTCAATATGAAAGCTCAGAAGTGTTTTCCCGTTCATAAAAACATGTCTACGCCAGGATGGCACAGACACTGTTGGGTTCTGGGAACACTCTGCCATGATTGTGGAAAGTTATGAGAAGAATTTTACATCAGAGCCACAGTGGAAACCTTGATTTAATAAGCTTGAGTAACAATTTGCGTAACATTTTTGCAAACTGGTCTCGAGTATTGTGACAGCTGTGTAACAGATCCTCAGCAGATAGTTACTTAAAAAAAAAATTGTCTTGGCGCCAAAATCTTTACACACAGTTATGCTGTTAATGACTCATTCCACTCCCAGTGAGTCGGCACTGCGATGTATGGGAGGACAGCTGCTCCGCCGTCAGAGGCTGATGTACAGTATCTCCCTGCTTGTGGAGGTGTTCCCTCACACACAGGCAGGTCAACGCTCCAACGTGCAAAGTTCAAGGACATGTTGTTCTTTTGTAGCTGAAAGCATGTGCACGTCAGACTGCGCTCGCTCGATTGTTTCCAGATGTGTGCTCTCTCTCGTCTCTACCTCTTTCTCTCTCTCCTCTCTCCTCCCCTCCCTCTTTGCTTTCATCTCCCACCGGCCTCCACCTCGCTCCGAACTCTCCTCGACACCCTCCTCCCTTCCACATCCTGTGTGTCATCAGCTCTGGGCGCAACGTATCCACTCTCACATGTCCGCTGCGTTTATGACAAGGACGGAAATAGTTTTGTTGGTCTGGATCACTCAAAAAAAGCTCATGCTTCATCTAAAGACTGCAGACAACACGTGGGCTGCTTGTGGGTTGTTGTTTGTCTTGCGAGGATGAAATTCCTTCTTATAGTGAAGGTCAGGGTTAAGTGTGTCACTGCACAGGGTTAACCCCTGATCCTATACCAACCCTAACCCTCATCAGTCTGTCTGAATGTTTACATCGTGCCACCTGTTTCGACTTCTGATGAGCTTCCACCGACACTCTCACGGAGACGCACACATCACGGCTCCGTGGTCCCGTTTCACCGTCACAGCCATCGCATTCGTTCTCTCCTGAGCTCCCCTGTGGCCCTTGTGTCCCTCCAAGACCTCACAGCAGACTCACACACACACACACACACACACACACACACACACTCACACACATGGTTTTGATAACAAGTAAAGACGAACGGAGAGAGTGAGCGAGCGAGGGGGAAACAGTAAAAGAAAAACACAGAGGGTCACTCCTGCCAGTAAGTTTTACAACAGAGCCGTGACTCTCTTCTCAGGAATCCGTTCCCCCTGTTGCACAACAACCGGGAAATAATGGAATGAGAGACAGAGACAGATGAGGGTGGAGTTACCCTCCCTCCTTCCTCCCTCTCTCTCCATCTCCCCTCTCCCTCTCTCTGGCTGCTGTGGTTTTAAAAAGGGAGAGTTTCAGGGCGCCTTCAAGTTCTTCGCCGCGATTGAGGGATCACTTTTTCCCTCTTGTCGGGGTGTGGGGGAAAGGAGCAGGGGGCAGAGGGGTGTGTCACGGCACAGATGGGCTCTATTTTGATTACGGAGCGTTTGTTGTTATGGGAGACGGAAGGAGGGGAGGGGCCACGTGGTGCGTACGTCTATAAAAGACTTGCACTTAAACTCCAAAGAGCCCGGTCATCCCAGGGCCCGGGCCGGTCCAGACACTGATGACCGAGTCCTGCCGGCAGGCTCCAGCTCTGACAGCTCCCACTGGAATAACCTGTGATTACAAGGACATGAGATTTTATCACCTGACCTACGACTTGTGGATTTACCTGCCTTTTTTCTGCAGCTTTTTCACCTCTACGTACCTTTTTCGTTTTGTTTTTTTTGTTTTTTTTAATATGCAGTGAAAGAGGAGATTCTGAGGAGAGAGGGACTGTTGTGTTTTGGGGTTTTGAGGATTTTCACTCCTCTGTCAAAATGAATTCATGTTAATATCACAACTCATTTAAGTCTAGGTGTGTGTGTGTGTGTGTGTGTGTGTGTGTGTGTGTGTGTGTGTGTGTGTGTGTGTGTGTGTGTGTGCGTGTGCTTCAGTGGGTGTGATGTAACTTGGATGTGCTCCAGAGGTATGGCCTGTGTCCAGCATCACATGGGGATTCAGCCGTGCCTCTCTGCTTCCTGTTTTTGTTTGTGCGAGTGTGTTTGGAGTTGAATTAGCTATTAAAAGAACAGCTCATGTTACCTAAAGTCGTGGAGCTACACGGTGAAGACATCCACGCTGCAGTGTGAGTGTGATATCTCGGCCCAAACAGCAGGCAGTGTGTGTTTATGTGTGTGTGTGTGTGTGTGTGTGTGTGTTTATGTGTGTGTGCCTGCGTGGGTGTGTGTCTGCATATTTTTCCCCCCATATGGGTGTGATTTGGTCATTTGTTATTCCATGCTTGCATACTCACACACTTCTGGTTTTGCTCCACTTTGTGGTTTTCTTGTTTGTGTGGACAAAGTGTTCTCTGGCTCGGGCCAACACTTGGTCTGTGTTTTTTTTTTTTTGTTCTGTTTTTTTTTTTTTCTTCGCCCCGGTCCAGTCATCAGGCGTATTATCCTCTCTATCCGTCCTGTTTGGTCCTGTCACTTTGGCAAACTGTCCCAGATTTGATCTCCTGCAGCATCCTGTCTCTGATTGGCCGCTCGATCCTGCTAAACGTGGGTGTGTCTGCCTCGCCAGATGTGAATATGCTCAGAGGTACAGAGGTGAAGCGAGGACACAGATGAGGCCGTCTGAAGTCAGGGCAGAGGACTTTTGATGCATGAGGTCATCTGCAGTCGTTTGTCTGCGCGTGTACTTTTCTGTTTTAGAGGCCGTGGCTGGGCGCTGGCGAGGAGAGCTGTGGTTTGGCTCCTCTGAAGGTGCCTAACTGACACTACTGGGGTAAATATTAGTCATCAGGACTATGGAGGAGGACTGTGGTAGAGTCTGAGAGCGAGAGAAGACAGAGAGAGAGGGAGAGAGAGGGAGAGAGAGAGAGAGGCTTGGCTCACAGATCCCAAAAATGTGAACACTTGCGCAATCTTGTTTGGTTTCAGACAATTATTAGGAGGTTTGGACGGTGAAAAAGAGACGTTACATTAATTCCGTAAAGAGACTTGGCTCTGCTTGTGTAGCTGCATAATATTTGTAGTTGAACACAGTCCAGGCCAAAGAAAGTGAGGATGTGTTTAACAATCAACGACCTCCTGAAGTACTTAAAGTCACATTTGATGTATTTTGTTTATGGATTTGTGTACAGATAAGTGCATATTACAGAAGCTCTGAGGGGCAAGTGAGGTTTTTTTTTCTGGTAATCCATTTTTTTGATCTGCTCTTAATTGTTTTCTCCCGTGTGTTTATGACATACGATCTGGTGGGGAAAGAAATATTAAACAATATCTATTTTCATTGTGTTTGTGTATGAAAAAAAGAGAAAAATTAGCCTTACGAAGAAAAAGTTGAAGTTATTTTTTTTCCGTTTCTGTTTCACACGGCACACAAATAAGAAATTTAGAAATCTCACTTGACCCTCAGCGCTTCCATCATATATCAGTTTATATGTACAGTATAAACTATTTTTCACTCGCCGTTCAGAGTGGGAGAAAGGAGGAGAAACTCTAAAGACTTGTCGGGCAAAGACGGCCAGGTCATCATATACTTTTACTAACAAAGTCCATAGCAGTTAAGCTGTAGAATCTTATTGCTTATTACAGATGTTTATGATGTAGGAGGGATAGATTAACGGTCCAGAGGGAGGCTGGGATGTAGGGATTAGGGTAGAGGGATGAAGGGAAGAGAGAAGGAGAAACTGGGGTTGTGGAAGGATGGATGATGCACCAGGGGAGTTGAGAATCAGAGTTGGGGGGGGGGAACCATTTCTTCATACGCTTGGATCTTTATTCAGATTGTGCCCCGAGTGGTTTCTGTGTTCAGATGAGAGAGAGAAAAGAAAAAAGGGGGTTTGGGGTGGAGGGATGTGTAAATGGAGTCAATCATCAATCTTTGTTCGGCAACCTAGTTATAAAATCTTAGGATAAACAGGAGTGCTGTGGTTGTCTTCTGAGGTTAAAATGATCAGTGTCAAGTAAAATAAATCAACGTAAAGGCTGTTGATTTGCTGTCATACTCCACCAAACCTCCAGGATTAAAAAAATAACATTTGACGGATGTTCACATATGCCAGACTGAGGACCTAATGTGTGCTGCTGGAAGTGCAGACAGATATACTGATATTTATTTTATATTAATGGTTTAGAGATAGAGAGAAGTTTCCCTCTCAGCCCTGAACAGTAAGAGTTTATGTGCTGTTGTGTCTCCGTCAGCACACGAGCTCTTACGGTGCAGGGAGGCGGAGGATAAACAGCTGTTCGTCCAACTTATCTCTCTCCACGCTTTGTTCTCTCTTATCTCGTCTTCTCTTTGCTCCACTCAGTCAGAACACAGCGAATACTGTAATGTACGCTGCTGTTGTGGACGAAGAAGACGATGTGTGGTTGAAATGTGATGTTGAATGTCGCAGTGTAAAGAGATTGAAATAGATCGCTTCTTCATAAACTTCTGTAAAAAATCAGTTAGTGTGCTTGGTGATAAATAGAGATGTTACCGATCATCCAAAGGATCACAAATTATATTCTGTATATTTTAATCACATGTATATTTACCATGAAATTCTGTTACATAAATTCAATATATGACGTTGAGTCAATGTGTATAAAATAGATAATTGGTCTGATTAAATTATATTGAATTGAATTAATACAGACTTATAAATAAACCTTGTGTGTTTAACTTAAACATAAACATAAGTGTTGCATATGAAATATAAAAAAAACTATTTTCCTTTAATTGAAATTGTAGTTAAGCTAGATGGAAAATTCATGTCTAAATTAAATATTTAATATTTTTGTGTGTGTGTGTGCTAACTTTTTGTTTTACTTTGAAAAGTATGTGTCTGTTTAACTTAAACATAATGTGTTTTTCAAGTATTAATTACTCATGTGTAAAACATACAAGTTTTATGTTTTATTTATCATTTTATATTGTTATTCTCCAATAACAAAATCGCAAATCTAGTTTATTTTTTCTCAACTTTGCATGAAATCTGACCCTTTATTTTAAACTGTTGTAAAATTAATGTTTAAAGTTAAAGTACATTTAAAGTCTTGTTTTAGTTTGTGCTAACTTTTTGTTTTACTTTGAAAAGCGCCACCAGAAAGGACGTCTGAGACTTCAGACGGCTGCAGCACATCATTTAAATTAAATGGATGCAGATTTATACATAAACATTATGTGTTCAGTTGTTAAACATAAAGTTAGGGGAACTTCCAACAAAAGAATAATAATAAACATAATCCTGTAACATGTAGTTATTTAATTTATACACACTGACTCCCCTGTAACAGAATTAGATGATTTACATGTAGTTAAACTTATGGTGTGTCCTAACATTTTGTTTTACTTTGAAAAACTCCACCATCGAGGAGCTGTGACGCATAACTTGATTTTGAAATCCACCTTTCTGTCGTTCTGGAATCTGGAGTCACTTAAAAAGTGTTTGTCTTGTTTTGACCAACTTTCTCTACTCAGACATTAAAGCAACAAACCATCTGTCACATCCATTACAGCACCAGAGAAACTGCTACCTGAGCAAGAATATACAAATAAATAAAACACTGGCAAATGTTTTCATGTTTATTTAATTTAAATCAGATACATGTTCTGCTCCAAAACACTGGGGGAGGTTTGGCGCCACAGACACATGCTGACCTGTAGAGGGCAGCGTAGCTCTGGATATTTAGAGAGCAGTGAGCAGTGAGCAGTGAGAACAGTGACCAAGAACTGGCCCATTGTTTGTGTATGTGTTTGTCGTGTGTGTGCATGCGTATATTGTGGGTTAGCCGAGCTGTGCGGGACCCAGAGTGCGCTTTGTGCCTGCCTGCAGGTTACAGCGCTGCCTACTGTGAAGCGAGGCAGCTGAACAGAGAGAGGAACAGGTGCTGGATGTGGCTGACTCATCCGTTCAGCTGCGTTTAATACTGTACTCAAACCATAAAGAAGCACATTATGGCCAATAAAGCACAAGCGAAAAGCAATATGTGTCTGAGTGTGTCGTTGTGTACTTCATATCAAAGTATTAACTTTATTTTTTAAAGAACTGAAGGGACACTTTGTACTTATTATACTAATTACTTTGTCAGGCTGGTCGAATGGGTCGACTCAACAATCATGAAGAGGAATCGGTGTGTATGTTTATTGAAAATGTGACGTCTACATAAAAAAAGTGTTGTGTTTGTCTTGTGATGACTCATTTTATAATAACAAAAACCTCAAAGGTGCGACATCTGCACTGACTGAATGTTCCGCCTGCATAAACTAAATAAACAAACTCTTTTCTTCTTTCATGACTGAATAAACTAATTAACAAACTGACCTTAAAGGACAAAAAAGTTCCATGCTTTTGTGTTTTGTTTATAGGTGGCAGACCCTGCCACCTTTCTAGTTTCAAACTGTTCTGAGGACACTTTTCTCCTCTGAGAACAGCTTGTTTATTCTCTTACAAAAGATCAAATATTCCTGAGTTTGAATATTCTCTCAAAGACTACACAGTGACGCTTCAAACTAAGACTAAAAGTAATAAAAACCAAACTAAAGTGAGCAAACCTGCTTCAGAAACTAACTGTGACTGAACAGAAATGAAAACAACAACAAAAAAAAAAGAATAATGAATAATACAAAACTATAATAACTCTCCTGCTTGACTGTTAAATCTGTTTGTTGTATCAGATGGATTAAGTTATGTGTATAATTGTGATTACATGATATAAAGTCAAATAAAAGCTGCAGTGTTGGTGTCTCCACAGAGAAACATGCAGCCATGAGGAAGTCAGACTGACGTCTGCGTGGATGAGTGACCTACTTTCTAAACAAACTTAATGCAACTTAACTTTTTCCTTCACTCCCTTCTTCTCTCCTTCCTGATGACACCTGCCCCTAACGACCATGGCTGTAGACTGTTACCATGGTGCTACCGCTAGAGTAACAATCTAAAGCCACGGTTGCCATGGAGACAGCAGGGTGGAGGAGGCGGGGCTGGAGTTGGCATGGTAACTGGAAAAACTGCGGGGTCTCATTGGCTGGAGCGTGGATGTTACGCACTTAGACGGCTGCAGGACTCCCCCAATGCAAAGCCCACACAGGTTTCCTTCCTGAGCAGCAGCGAGGGGAGAAATCTCCAACATGCATCAGCTCTCAACCATGGTGTCAACCATTTTAAAAAGCGAGCGAGCAGGATTTCCACGGTCTCCAGCGAGCCGTTTGGTGCATTACCAGGCTTCAGTAGCCATGACTGTAGACTGTTACTGTACTGTGACACTGTATAAGCAGTAAGCAGTCTAAAGCCAAGGTGCTGATGCTCTGGCCGAGGCGGGAGGGGAGGCGCTCCTCTTGTGGAGACCTGCATCAACACAAAGAGGAGAAGATACAGGTGTGATCAAACCTGACACAGTTCCAAAGAGGTGCTGATCAATAATACAGTGTTTTACAACCAGAGACACGAATAGAAGATTATACTGCTACTGCTTTAGCCATCCCGGTGATATTTCCTCTTATTTTAGCTGTAGATTTAACACCAACTCTGCATTTTTATTTATTCCTGTGCATTAAGTTTACAACAACAACATGTTGCTGACTTAAGTTACAGACAGTCCAGTATAAGCTTTTACTGCCTGGGTTAGAAACAAGCATACATGAGTCAAATTTTCAGTCCTGTGTTATTTCGAGGCCGGAGCGATACACTGACTCTCAGATGTGGTCGCCCTCCACCTGGCAGGACGGGAAGACGGCAGGTGATGACGTCATTTACACTCATGTTTCAACAAGTGAATGGACCATCTGCAGTATCCAGACTACATCACAGGAACTTCACTTCATGTAATCATCGAAGTGCTGTGCTGATCGGTCAATAATCAGTCGAGTCAAAGAGAAGACAGGACGGTCATTTGTTAGAAGATCAACAAGTAATCTCAAACTTTATGAATATTTATGTAGAACTTCTTGTCAGGATCGGTGTCAGGCCTCATCCACCCACTGTTTCTTTCCTGTCTCTGATTTAGTCGGTGTTATAATGCATGAAAGGATGAGAGAGAGCGAGACAACAGATGTAGTAAATTGTGTCAGTCTGTCACCTCTCCCTAAGGAGGGAGGACAGAAGAACTTTGTTGGGAATTCACTGAACACTTGTGATTATGATGATGATGGCTGCCTTGTCTTCTAACAAGCCACAGTTGGACATGAATTTTAGAATACTGACATGTTTGCTAAAACTTAAAGCAGCTTGAAAACTTTAAGAACCAGCTTCCTTTCTCTTTCTTGCTACACTTCTGTGTTTGGGCCCTTGGACACTGAGACACTTCTCAGCTCAGTGACTCACTGGAAGACTTTTAAAAGCTGTCATGTTAAAGTTTTCTCAAGAGGGCGAATGTTTGTTAAGTCTGTACCAACTTCCATCAGTTCCACTCACGATGTTAATTTAATTCTACCTCAGGTATCAGTACTGTGTCTTCTCTTCAGGAGGAGTCTCTGCAACAGGTCCCTCCACCTGCTTCAGCACCGCCGCTGCCGGACAGCGACCCGCGTCCCGGTGCTCGGAGCTGTCCGCGGTGCTGAACAGCGGAGCGGCAGCTGGTGTCTGTTTACACTCACACGTGATAAATCACATATTTCAGTTTGCTGTGATTTTTCAAACACTCGAGTGAGTTTTTAACCCAACGAGACGTGTTAAATCTACGAAGTGTAAACACTAGATTACACGTCGTGGCCTACATTCCGCAGCGAGCCCCGGGCGCTGCGCTCTCTGCTCTCATTACCGACTACACGTCGGTCAGGTGACGCGGAGGCTGCCGTCACGCGTCTCCGAGCTCGGCGAGTCACGTGCCCGAGGGGTACGGGCGTGTGACGTCACTTGGCGATCGAACCAATGGGCTCTCTTCGCATTCTGCCGCCTGGCTTATCAGAGCGCGTGGGCAGCGGCTTGGTCTGGCTCGGTTTCCATGGCACCGGGGAGAAACCGCTCCGTGCCGACTGAGCCGACGGAGGGAGATGATAGAGGAGTCAGCCGTGACTGAGGGAGTGATCTTCTCTGCGTGTACGTCACAGACACAGTACGTCACGAGAAGGAGACGTAAGCATTTGGCTGTTAGAGACGTGCGCTGTACTGAGACACAGAACTAACAGTCAGAGTCATGATGGACTATTGTTTCATTTACATATATTCATCCAAAATGTTACTAAATAATAGATTCTTATATAACACGTGTATTAATTACTAACGCCTGATTAAGATCAAAGTCAGTCCAACAACGAGTTGTGAATGAACAAGGTGCTTTCATTGACTCGCTCCACCCACTCCTCCCTCGTGCTGTCCGTGCACGAGCCTCTCACACTGCGCATTCACACCCCCGCACGCCGGAGGATCACACTGCGGTGTGCGCGTCAGTGTGCGCGTGCGTGCATGCGTGACTGCCTGCGTGCGTGCGCGCAATGCCTTAAAAGGGTTATAGTAGGTGACTGCGTATCATCTGCAAAGTGCGCAAGAATGACGCAGGGCTGACTTCACCGGCTGACGACGTCACAGAAGTTGGAAAAAAAAAAAAAGAAAAAGTTTAAAGGAAAACGCCGACCGGAAGTGCACGAGGGGGGGTAGAGAGAGAGAGAGAGAGAGAGAGAGAGAGAGAGAGGAGGGGGGTGTGAGGTGGGGGCGGAGGAGAGGAGTGGACCGCCACACCGGAAGAAAGTGATGGCAGTAATGACATCACTATCACCGGAAACCTCCGGTGCCACGCGCTCCCGAGAACGAAGCGGGGTTGGCAAGGAGCACTCACCCACCTCCACACACACACAAACACACACACACACTCCCCCCCATGACACGCACACACTCCCACAGAAACCCGCGCGTACACACACGTCGCAGCACCAGAGACGAGTGTGTGTGTGTGTGTGTGTCTGCGCACGTGTCAGTTTGCACCAGAGGCTCCAAAACAGCGCCCACCTGTTCAGCACCGAACCGACAGGTGAACAGGATCACACAACACACACGGTCACTCGCTGTGAGTGTGCGTGTGTGTGGGGGTTACACACATCTGCACCGCGCGTAACTGGAACAAAGTGCCAGATTCTGACAGCAGAGACGCGTTTTAAGACGTTTTTGTTTTTTAAATTTCCGACACATCCGAGTTTTTTTGTCTTCAGGTGGCTGCTGCCCACATGGGAGAGAAAATGAGTCACACTGCAGCAACTTCCAACCGAGTCCAGATGAGCACCGTGTCAGTCAAAGCACTCTGTCACTCTATATGACGCTTCTTAGGGAAGAGGGGCCCTGTGGACCCGTATTACAAGTGATTTTTCCTCTCGAGATTTAGATGAAGTGACACAAGATCTAGTCAGTCGAAACAAAAAATATAAATATAACTTACCTCAGTCAAAGTTCCGTGTGTGGCTGCGGCTCCTCGCTGTAGAAATATGTCTGTCCTATCTCTAACCTCGCTGTCTTCGCCAACATCAGACTGTGAGCGCGAAAATCTGTGCCACGCTGCCTTCACGGCGCGCCGTCGTCCCTCTTCTCCCAAAGTCGCTTCCCATACAGACCGGGCTCTCCCATCAACCGTAGGCTTTTTATAGAGATCCCGTAGTAACTAGTAGAGGGAACGGAGGAGGGAGGAGGGCGAGGGAGGGGAGGAAGAGGGTGGGGGGCGGCGGCGGTGGTGGTGGTGGTGAAGGAGAAGCTCATTCAAAGATTCACCTACACATGTACGTGCGTATCCCACGTCATTGAGCGGAGTGCAGCTATTTATAAAGGGGGAGGAAAAGTATAGCCTGAATCACTCTTGAAACGGGAGGATGAAAATAGCATGTTTGTTGTGTGTGAGCTCCGTTACAGCGGAGACGTGAAATATTAAAAGCATCGAGCGAGACAATTCCTGTAAAATAAAGACATTCGGAGTCTCGGTGGTGCTCATTAGTGAGCTGCGGCGCGTCTCCGTCTCCTGGTCTTCCTATACCAGCCTGTTTATTACATAATTATCTGCTGGTAAATTTCGCAGGGGGTGTGTGTGTGTGTGTGTGTTTTCAGCTTCTCATTGTCTGATTTCTTTTTTTTTTTTTTTTTCTTTTCGCAGAACATGCTGTAATTTTCTCCTGTCAGAGGATTTGATCTGTTGCTGCGGTGACAGAATCATCCGAGGCATCAACAGTTTATTGTCTTTGCAATGCTGAGAACCGATCAGATTATCATGAAAGTCCAGTGAAATCATCTCACACCTCGATTCTCCTTCGATGCACTTTTACCTGTGAGTGTCATCAGCATATGTTTAACAACGTTTTGTTTTTTTTGTTTTTTGTTTACAAGGTGAAGATCAAATCGTGATGTTGAGATCAGGCGATGAATCACTGCAGCTGCCTGCTTAGACTGACTGGAAATATTTGCTGCAGTGCACAGATTTTCTTTCTTTCTTTCCTTCTTTCTTTTTTTAAATATTGATGTATGAGTAAATAAAAAAATGCATCCAAATATCCAGCCCAGATTTCACGTTATCACTCGGAGCGTCGAAGAGGAGACGTGACAGGAGTCGTGCGTAAAATCCACCCAGACGCGAGTTTGAACTCACAACACATTCAGGGAGGTTTTTTGGGGGAGACCCTCGTGCGTAAAGAAGTGTGTCAGACACGCGTAGGCAGGCGCGTGCGGTGAGAGACTCTTGTAGATTAGACGCACCTCGGACACACGAGGAGGAAGAAAAGATGCCGGTGGAGTTGAGAAGCACCGAGTGGAAGTTGAGATGAGACTTGGATGGCTCCTGCGGGGGGGGGCAGTAGGCCACCGCCTCCACCTACACCTCCACCCCCGCACGCCTCTCTTGTTCAGGCATTACTGAAAGAACTGGAGATGATTCTCCTCTTAATCACTGCGGATTTCAAAAGAAAAGTTTCTCATGACTGTCATTCAGTTTGCAGCCAGATGCCACAGGTGAAGGTGGGCAGACGTAAGAGAAAGACCTCCTCTCACTCTCCTGGTGCCATTTAAAACTTTTTTTTAAAAATGAATATCCCTCCTTCATCACTTGGAAAATGCACAAACACAATTTGAGGGTGCATGTGTCCGAGCAACATTCAGCGACACGGGGAGTTACACCCAAAAATTCATAATCCCACGTTGTGAATTTAAATGAGGTAGAAAGGACACAGCCTGTAGTGGTGATGAGCTGTGTAGAGCTCCCCCTCCTTCTTCACCTTCACTGCTACTTCTCTCTGTTTCTCAAGGTCGCTCTGATTGGGCCTCAACCTTCACCTAGAGGCTGCCAGAACTCCAAAACCGAAGAGGTGAGAGGCTGATTTTTTTAACCTTGAGAACACATATGTGCACTTAAATATTCAAAACAGGAGATTTATCTTGGAGTTTTCAAACACATCCCCCAGCATTTCCTCTGTAAATGTAAGACGGTTGGATCAATGGATGCCTGCAGAGGCCAGAGATCATCCTTGAACAGACAAATACCATCACTTGGCTCAGTCACTGAAGAAGTACATGGTATGTGATCAAAAGCTGAGTTTTAGGAACATTTTGCTGCAGACAGGAGTGTTGATTTGCCTGCCGAATCGGAACATTTTCTGAATCACACAGCTGAAACGTTACAGTCAAATGAAAATCTAAATGAGCTGACAGGGTGAGACGTCAGTTAAATGTAAATGACTCAGGTACAGCTGTGATTCAAGAACAAAGCTCCCTCAGCTCTCTGCCTGGATGAAAAGATCTATTATTATATTAAACAACAAGACATGGGGCTTAAAGGATAAGTTCACCCAAAAGTAAAGGTTCAGTCAGTATCTGCTCACCCTCCTGCTGATGGAGAGTCGGGTGAAGTTTCGTAGTCCGCAGAACGTTTCTGGATCTTCACAGCAGAACAGCGCTGCAGCATTCTGCTAAACAGCTGAAGTAGACGGGGACTCGATACTCTCCAGGTGCCCAGAAATCACAAAGTGATTTGAAAAGATGTTATTGACACCCGCGACATGCAGTCGAGCTCTTATACCCACTTCAGACTGGACACTTTTAGCTCTAAAAGGATGTAAATTAAGTCTTTTCAAGTCAATTTAGGATCTCGGGGCTTCTGGAGACTTGGATTGTGCTTGGAAAAGAGCGTTTTAAACAAGTCTCCATCTAGGTCAGTTGTTGAGAAGATCCAGTGACGTGTTGCTGTGTAGATCCAAAACATCTTTCTATGGATGACGAAATTTCTTTGGCATGACTGAGGTATAATTTTTGGGTGACCTCATCCTTTAAGGTGCACGCCATGTAGCTAGAGTTCCCTGTTTAACTCCCATCAGGGATCAGTGTCAGTGACGCTGGTTCAGTTCAGTTATCATAAATACAGTGTGCACAGGCCCAGTTTGCTGAGGTGCGTCTTAACTCGCATTGATGTTTGAAGGATGACGCGATATGAACGCACGTATAGATCATTGCTCACTTTCAAGTCTACATTCAGAGGCAGCCCACTGGGGCGCACGCTTATCACCAAAACAGAAAAAAGAAACATCCCTGCAGCCCCGATAAGAAATCAGGACAACAATACACCCACAGAAGAGGCAGGTGCAACATTAGACGTTCTTACACTTTGGTATTTTTCTTCCTTTTCTTAGACTGGATTCACCTCAGAAACGACTGCAGGGGGAGGAGGAGTGTGAATCTCTCCGAAAATGTAGAATCTCCACTCGCTGCAACCGAACAGCGAATGTGCTGACGTGTGGAAGAGGGTAAGCATTGTGTGAGCGTGGTGTGCACAAGCGTACACAATCTGATTTCGTCATAATACATCCCACATGAATATCTAAGTGTGTGTGTGTGTGTGTGTGTGTGTGTGTGCTGGATGAAGGATTGGAATAGTGTGAATGAACTAGTTCCTTGATTTACTCCTTCCTACATTTAAAGCTTTCTGTCATTACTGGAACCACGACGACACCAAACACACACACACTGCTGCGGTGTCAGGTTCGTTATTTTATCTTTACATCGATTCTTCCTTTAGTTCTGGATCATGTACCCAGTCTGTGAACCTTTTGCTCCTTTGCTTTGACTCTGAGTGATCAGCCCGAGGCCGTCAACACTCAACTTCAGCCTCAACGCTTGATTGTGAATCAGGATGCAGATTATTTCCTGTTCAGAATCTCTTATCCGTCTTGTCAAGCCCAGTTGCTGGCTTTCTTTTTTATCTCCTCATCTGTATTCCAAACAGAGAATGCAGTCAGATAAGAGAGAAAGAAAGAAAGAAAAAAAACTCTTCCCTCCCATACACTCTTCTCTCTCCTCACAACCGCCTACCTTGCCTTCCCACCTCCCCTTCTCCCATTCTGACTCATACTGAAATCCCAGTGAGCCTCCTCTCTCCCTCTCTCTCCCTCTCTCTCCCTCTCCCTCCCTCCCTGCCTCCCCCACCCCTCCGCTCTCATTTGTGTTTTCTCTCCCTTTGATTGCCAAGCTGGCTCGAAACGCAATGAGCTAGGGCGAGAGAGAGAGAGAGAGAGAGAGAGAGAGAGAGAGAGAGAGAGAGAGAGAGAGAGAGAGGAGCGGAGGGATGGAGACATGGAGGAAGAGGAGGAGGAGGAAGATTCTGTGCTGCCAAAACGTGCCCGTAATGAGGATTCTGTCAAAGAGCCGAGGAGGAGGTGTGTGTGTGTGTGTGTGTGTGTGTGTGTGTGTGGTGATGGTGGGTGTGTGTGTGTGTGTGTGTGTGTGTGTGTGTGTGTGTGTGTCAGAGTGAGACGGAGGTTTAGAGAGAGTGGGTGTGTATTGGTGAAACCCCTCTCGCCCCCACGTCGTTCCCTCCACTGTCTCTGTGCTCCTCTTGCCTACAAGATTTGTGAGATCGCAACTCCACATCCACCCACACACACACACACACACACACACAATCCTAAGAAGAAACAGTTATTGTGAACCCGTCTCTCCTCAGAAACTTTGAATATGTGTGTGTCGTTTTTTTGAGGTTGCGTGACAGAGGCGGAGGAGGAAGCATGTAATGGCGCGCGTTCCTCCTCGGTGACATGCGTTCATCAGCCACCGGAGCCAGTTAGATGGCGCCAGGAAAATTGCCTTACCTGAGATGGCATGATGAGGTTATTACTATGATTTCATTACGTTCACAGGAGCATCTGTGGCTAAGGATGCCGAGACGGGCTGTCCTTTTGCAAAGTCATATGCCATCTCTTCACGTCTGCTGTAACTCCAACAGTGACTCACACCAAACTTCACAACATTATGCCAAAGTCATATGCTGAATGTAATTAACGCGCAATGCCAGCTGTATGAGTGTGTGTGTGTGTGTGTGTGTGTGTGTGTGTGTGTGTGTGTGTGTAAGCGTGGGCAGCCGTTTGTGCATGCGCATGTGTTGGAGGGGGGTGTCATCAGTGTGAGGGTGACTGAGTGACTGAGTGTGTGCATCTGTTTGCGTGAGTTCGATGTGGGGATAATTTGAATTATCAGTGCAGATCACACAGCAAAATTTGAAGCAGCATATGTGTTTGTGTTTATGAGTCAAAGCCCACCGCATGACCTAATATCACGTATGCTGTATGTCCACATATGTATATCTTCGCGAAGCAGGAGTTTGTGTCAGAACCAGCTGTAAACTCACTGACCTCCTGCGAGCGGGCAGGTGGTTACAAACTCATACTGCATTTCAATATCAACCAAATGACGTCACCCATCTGTTTGTGGAATACCACTGGGCATCACAGTCATCACCAGCTTTTTATTTTTCCTCCTCTTCTTTTGGAGCCAGAAGTGACCATATTTGGACAAGAGGGTGGAGCCTGGGAGGATGTCCTGATTGGATCCGAATGAGAGCCCTGTTACACGCTGTAGTAGCGGCCTGTGAATCACAAGGAGGCCACGCCCTAAAGCTTTATCACCTTTATTACTCTAAATGGGACTTTAATTTACTAAATGAACATCGTACTGTTTTTAGAAACAAGCAATTGAGATCTTAAACCCATCATGAAATGTAAATCAAGTGAGAGCAAGGGTCCTTCTTTCTCGTAAACTTAGTCTTAATTGGACTTCCTGTTGAGACCAGTGGAGTCGCCCCCTGCAGGCTGCGAGAGAGAATGCAGGTTTAAGAATTCAGTTTTTTCAAAATCTGGAAGCTTTGTCCATTACTTATACAGTCTGTGGTGGCAACTCTGCTTTTCTAGGGAGAAAAAACAGTCAGTTCAAACTTTCCACCTGCTCCAGTCAACATTTCCAGGGAAGAGCGATTATGTTAAAGGCATAACTGACAACATTCAGTCTCTATGTGTGGCTTCAACTTTTCCCGCTTCCTTTGCATTCACGTTTCAACACCACTGTTGTTCGAATCATCTGCCCCCCTGAAGTGGTCGCCAGTTTGTTGTACTAGCTAACGCTCCTGACGCTAGCTAGCAAATGTTATCATTGTTAAGTACTCATAATAATGGTTGTAGGGAAAAGAGATACTTCAGTTCTTCCTACAAGCTCTGTGTAACTTTTCATTAGTCCCCATATGTGCCTGTTCAGCTGGTTCCAGATAGAGGTACCATTATACTGGAGTCCACTCTTGAACACAGTGTTCCTGCCTGCAGCCAAGCAATGCTCAAACGCACAGAACTTCACAGTGAAGATCTCAGACTAAAGTTTTAAGAGATACCAAAGATGTCAGGCCGAATTTTAGGGAGAAGTGCAGTCATTAAAAACATTCAGGGGGTTGCAATTTGTACTCGGCTTCAGGAAGAGTAAGCAAGCTCGTACAGACAATGGAACCAGTCAGACAGTGTGGAAAATGATGATTGTAACAACACCGAAGCTGCTGAAGGAGAAATAAGGGGAGAATCTGTTTATCAAGTGCACAACATCGTCAAAAGTAATAAAATTTAGTTTGGGTCCAACGTCTTTGATAAAGCTTTCATTGAACGAGGTCGTGAAATGCAGTCAGTAGCTTCCACTGTTACATTCTGCCCTGGATTCAAATATTCTCTATATTCTGCTCGGCTTTCCGCATTGACACATCGCTCGACGTGCTGCATCTCATATTGTCTTTTCACGCTTTCCTCCTTTGTCACTCCCGCGATCTCTGCTTTTTGTAAATTATACATTAAAATCGAAATGGACATACTCTAAACATCTAGTGCCAGCTAACATGCGTCACACAAGTATTTGGCCTCAGACTCTCTTTCTCTGTGCCTTTTTGTCTGCCTCTCTCCTACACACACACACACACACACACACACACACACACACACACACACACACGCCTTCTTTCATTTCTGTGTCTCTCACTACTTGAGATGTGGATCCCATTCCAGTCATCTCTCTTTCATCTCCCTGCCATTTTCATTCTCTTTTATTTTGTTACCCGTTTTTCAACCCCCCTACAATTTTCATTCTGCTCCATCCTCATCCACCATGTCCCCGCTCTTGTCTCCACCTTTCTCTGTTGACTGTATTCCCCCATCTGTCCTCCTCCTCCTCCTCCTCCTCTTCCTCCTCCTCCTCCTCCTCCTCCTCCACTCCAGTCATCTCTAAAAGTCATCTCCTCCCACCTCCCGGTGTCCCAGTGGGGGGAGACGGAGAGAGTGAGACAGAAAGAGAGAGGGAGAGAGAGAATGAGATGGGGGCAGGAGAGATCGAGATATGATTGGACTGGAGGAACCCCCTGGTGTCAGAAATTCACCTGCAAAAACTCCCTGCTTCCCCCGCTTTTTCCTCATCTGTATTCACAGTCTCTCCTCTCCTCCTGCATCATGCCTCCTCACCTCTCTCCCTCGCTTCCTCTTTTCCTCCGCTTCTCCCTCCTTCCCTCCCTCCCTCACAACATCTCCCTGCCTCCCCCTCTCTGTCCTTCTGTGTCTCTTATCATCCTGCATTGCTCCACCTGCACTGTGGTGCAGCACTGACAATCAGAACTCTGCACACACACACACACACACACACACACACACACACACACACACACACAGGGAGACACACGCCCACCACTTCCGGCAGCCCCCCCCCCTCTCACACCTCTCCACTGCAGACACGAAACATTCTACAACCCCTGGTGTGCGAGTGCTTCATCAAGAGACACTGCGAGCGCTACATCAAATGTGGCGTATTGTTTACAGGGCAGAGGAATAACTGTAATAACACCGTGAGAATGAGAGAAACAGTTCATGACGTGGTGGAGATTTAAAATTTATGAAAAAAAACAAACAAAACAGAAATGTTATTTTAATTGAACCTTTGTATCAAATTCATGAATTCAGAAAAAGCAATAAAGAAACCAAACAAATGGTGTTTAAAACTGTCATTATTTCAGCCCTCGCTTGTATTTCCCCTCTCTGCCACCTGCCTGCTTTATGATTCACTGTAGTGCCTCAGTCAGACGGAAGTAACTTCTATTACTGTAATCTACACACTTCACAACCATGTGTAGACCGTCCCGATTACAATTCCAAAGAAGTGAGCCAAGCACCTTGGATGAATAATTTAGTAACATGATGAAGAGGCGCGTGTGGAAAAAAGAGGAGGTTTGTCTCTGGGTGAAGAATCATGTGTGGGAGATTTATAGGAAGGACAAGAGACTCTGGCCCTTTAATTTGGTGTTGCTAGGGAAATGAAGCTGTTTACTCTAGCATCAGCCACACTGAAGATGTCTGCATGGAGATTCCACTCACCCCCCTCACCTCATATACACACACACTCACACAACACACACACACAGAGCGTCTTTGTGTGTTTCTGTCATTTGTTTCCCTCCACACGTCCTCGTGCAATTCGTCAGTTCACGTCCAAGTCATCAGTGGAGACAGGAGACGTCAAACAGAAGTGATGAGGCGCAGGATCTGCACTACATTGGAAAATTCTCTCAAACAAAAGTGGAGGAGAGAGAAAGTTCGTTGCTGGGCCAATCCAAACGGTTGGAGAAAAAAGGAGCGTTGAGCTAAAACTGAGAATAAGTGATCAATCCTGACATCTGGTGGATACTGTGTGGAACTGAGGGTGTGTGTATGTATGGAGCATATCTGTTTGTTTCTTAGTTTACATAATGTGGAGACCTTTAAGCCCCCTTCCCCCAGGACTCATATGTAGGTCAAGGCCTACGTAAGAATTACATAATGGCACACTGTAGAATGGCACAGACTGTACCAGAGAATGTTCATAGAAAGGATAATAATTACAATCAAAGATGGAAAACCTTGTGCAATGATTTTCTGGACATATCCAGAACATGCAGCACAAAATCCAGCTTTAAAACGTTAAAAGGTATATTAAGTACAGTAAACATAGAGGATAATATAAGCTTTACATAGGCCTAATATAATACCAGGAATTTATACATTTAAGTTTAATAAGTGAAAAGGTATATTCTACTATACATATATAGTTATGTTGTTATTCTTCATTTGGATTAGAAAATGTAAAATAATACTACAATAACAAAACCTTGATTGCAGTTTTAAACATGATTAAATATTTCAAAAGTTATGAAGTTTTCTTTTTTTGTGTGTGCGAAGTGGAGAAAACATTATAAATTGCTTGAACTGTCAGGGAGACCCGGACTACATTACCCGACAGCCTTCGCCGGAACGTCACCGGTTGAATATGTTTGACCCAGCTGGGCCACCATACTTGTTGTGTTTGTTTTAGTGAAAGCAAAGATGGCGAACGAACTCGACAGAGTGCGAATCTCAGCTGCGGAACTCCGAGCTGAGGCGTCGAACGCAGTCGTTGTTTCGGACTGTCAGAGAGGTAAGAGGAAGTGAACTAGACACTTGGACGGGAGACGTTCGTGAAAAAGTGATAAATTCGAGCGAAGCGGTGTCGCAAGTTAGCTGAAAGTCGCCCACGGAGTTGCTAAGTTTTTAACCAGCTAATGTTGTTAGCTAGTGAGCTAACTACCTGCCCATTCTTTGGTGGCGCGCGGTCTGTTTTAAACGCCCCCCTCAACCAAAACGACACCAGCGCATTTACGTGCCACGAATTGAACACTTTTTAAATATTCTTCGGGTCGTTCGTGCTATTTCTATGTGCAACTACATTAGTGGACGAAATGTGTTCATTATATTAGAATATAATGATGAGTGAGTTTGCGACCGATGACATGAGCTCGACTCTTGACGACGTTAACCGTTAGTTAACGTCAGAATTCACTCAGCTGACGTCAACTAACGCCAGCATTTGCGTTTCGTTTCCACGGAAGAGAGCACACGCTTTATTCTGAAAAACTATATTTAAGAAGTAGTCTAAACAGTACATGCCAGTTTTCCCAAGTGTACTCCTTAAGTTTCACACAGGGACTGTTGACTTTCGTTTGGCTTAAGTGTGAATGATGTAGTGTTTCGTGAGTAGCTCTAGTTTATGACGATGCAGACATCTGTTTCCCTCACTGACTGTGATTCCAAACACCTGGTTGTTAGATTAAATCTTTTCATCTCCAGTGACTTGCTTACTAAAAAGCAGAATTTCAGTTGTTGTATCTTTGATGATGCTCTGCATGTTTCTCTACTGTAGAATGTCCCTTTGTTGTGAACCAAAAACTGTATAAACGCCTGACTGCGACTCCTACAGCACTAAATGCATGTTTACAACAGCTGATAATAGTGCCACAACAAATGTTCTTTTCACTCCTGTTTATGTACTGAGAGCTATAAACTACAGTGACCAATTGATTAGGTATATTATCAAGCCCTTTATAGAAATTCAACAATTTATTTGAGATGCACTCCTAATGATTTACACCCTTGGTTTGGCGCTGAGTGCCACAGGCAGAGTAGAGAGGCTGGAAAGTACTGAGAGACAGTCAAAGGCATTGTTGAAATTGTTATTTTCATGTGATTTGTTGACACAAATAGAAACAGGATATGACAGCCTCATCAATCCCATACTCCTATTACTGTGTTGAGGACTGACTTTGTTTATCAGCATCTTACTTACTTTTGTGTGCTTTTCTTTCTGCAGAGGAGCAGCACCACGTACAAAAGCAACAAGGGAGACGTGAAGGAAAGCGCCCTGAACTCCAGCGCTACCAGCGGCGTCACCTGGACAGCGAGGAGGGAGAAACTGGGCAAAGTGATTCCCTGGCTACTGATTCACATGAGCATGATCAACCATCACAGAGTGAGAAAAAGCGTGTGCCTGAAAAAGTTTTAGAGAGACACGAATGCACAGACGGTGGGACAGCTACTGAGATAAGGGAAGAAGACAGGATGAGAGGCGATGGTAGTATCACTCAGAACTGTAGAAAGGGCAACCAGTCACAGGCGAAAACCGAAGCAAATGAACCAAAAGGCCTTATCCAAAATGACAGAGAAAATCCGGAACCTGCTGGAGCGGCAAAGCCGACAAAGAAAGCCCGCAAACCAGACCGGGAGTTTTATCAACCTGGGAGTCGGAGGAGTATTCAGGGGAAGGACTGTGGAGCTGGAAGAGAGGAAGATAAGCCTTCCCCCAGGAAACATGACCAGAAAACTGAACCAGAATCCCAATTGAGTACAGGGGAAGGGGACGGGAACAAAAAGGCACCTTCACATAATCAGGGTGGAAAAGATAAAGAAGTAAAATGTATACAGGAAAATGTAAAATTGTCTAAATCTAGTGAGAGAAACAGAAAGCAAAGAAGCCAAGATATGGAAAAACCTCCATTACCAACTGATGCTTCATTGGAGAAAATTACTCGCAAAGTAGAAAAGCTTTGTGTGAAAGAGAAAGGCAAGGTGGGCCAAGCTGTTGAAGAGCCAAGTTGCATGAGAGGGGAATCGACTGAGGAAAGGAAAGGCCATGGGGGAGGAAAAAAAGAGGAGGGGGAAAAGGTAGAGAAGAAAAGGGAAAGGGGAAACCGCAGGAGAAGAGGAGGGGAGAAAGGAAAAGAGAGGAATCAGGATTCCAGAAGAGGAGAAGATGAAGTAGCTGGTGGGGGAAAGAGTGACTGGGGAAAGGCTGAAAAGGAAAGAGACAAGAGATCATCAGAAGCCGATCGGGATAACAAACCAGGAAAGACAGGAGAGACACACCAAAGCAAAGGAAGAGAAAATCGCAGAGAAAGCAGCAGAGGAGACAACAACAACAACCGACCCAGAGATGCTGAGAAAGATGTGAAGACACAAAGAAATGTAGACAGGGCTGTAGAAAGAGATGATAGAAAACAATCAAATGCAAACATCCCAACACCAACCTCGAAACGCTATTCCAAATCTGATATTCGGCGCTCACGGAATCGAACTTACAGCAGCAGCTCAGCCAGCAGTGTGACAAGTCTGGATGGTCCTGGACTGGGAAGAGATATGGAGGGTACCAAGTGGCCTCGCTTGCAGCCTAAACACAATAACAAAGATGGGGTGGCTAATAGTGGGGAAGGACGAAGAAGTCACTTACAAAGCTGGACAGCCAACGGGGAATCATCGACAGAATCACGTGAAGGGAGTGAGATGAGTGACATTGCAGAAGATAGAAGGAGGAGAAGAAGAGGTGGGGAGGAGGAGCAAAGTGCAGAGAGGCGGAGAGAAGAAAGGAACAGACCAAAGGGAAACAAAGGTGTAGGTAGAGGAATCCTGAGGGTTTCTCTTGAAAAACAGTTGGATAACTCGTCCCATAGTGGGGCTGCACAACATCGCAAGCCAGGCTTGGTTCCTCGTGGCAGAGGTGGAGGTATTCTGGTGCTTCCAGCCCGCACAGACATCTCTAATTCACCTGAGGTTGGGCAAAGGCTTCTTTTTGGTGGAATAAGGGGAGGAGCAGCTTCTAGGAGCAGAGGAGGCAGAGGAGGGGGAGTGAGACGACTCTGGGATCCTAATAATCCTGACCAGAAACCAGCTCTTACCAGCACCCAATCCTCACAGCATTCATCTCTCCAACAGCCTGTATATCTTCAGACCGGGACTGGGTATGGGCAACTTCACTTTCTGGACACAGACGATGAGGTAGCAGGCAGTCCTCCGGTCCCACATGGTGAGCACTTTCGCTCCAAGCAGGCTGCTGCCATGTCCTACTACAAATTCCAAAACTCTGACAACCCATACTGCTACCCCATGCCCACCAGCAATCCACATAATCCCGGCACAGCCACCAGCCAGCGCTATCCTAACTCTTATCATATGGGGCCCTACCAAATGGCTCCCACTAACGGCATGTACACAGGCCCTGGTGTGGGTCAGTTCTGTGGGAGTTTCCGGGGGGCAGGTTATGCTCAGTCAGGTGCAGGAGGTGTTGTGACATATGAAGAGGTGGAGCAACAAGCCAGAGGGGAGCTGGGGAGGCTGCTGAGGGCTGCAGATGCTCAGGAGCTCCAGCTAAGTAACCTGCTTTCCAGAGACAGAGTGAGTGCTGATGGACTGGATCGTATGGCTCAGTTCAGGTGAGGATTCAGTGGAAAAGATGTGTGGTGGCTTTTTTTGGTGTATGTTTTATATTTTACTCTTTGGTCTGTAGTTGTGAGTTGCCACTTGGGACTAATTAATAATGAACTCAGCAGAACTGAACCAGTTGGCACACTGAAAATGCAAAAAATCTTGTTATGCCCTCTTGTTTTCTAGAGCCGAACTTTTGGGGCTGTATGAGCAGGTCATCCTGAATGACATTGAGTTGTCAGACTCTCAGAACGTGGATCAAGCTTTGTGGAAGAACGTCTTTTACCAGGTCATAGAGCGCTTCAGGCAGCTCCTCAAAGATCCCACTTGTGATAATACCCCCCATATCAGGAACATGCTGCTCACGCTGCTTGATGAGGTAAGGAATGTGTGGTAAATGTGTACCTCCCTTTTTGTCTGGGAGGCATATTGGAGTTTTGTGTCTGACACTGAGTGTATATGCAGGATATGATGTGATACGTCTACTGTCTCTTTAGTTTAAGCACTGTGAGCAGTAAACCCCAATTTAGAATGATTGTTTCTTTACAGCCTGTGAATCTTGGAAATATTTGTGTCCAAACCCATTGACAGTGTTCATTTGTTGTAGTGGTAACAGACCACAGTAAATCAATTACTGTCACACTTTTTTAAGATCTTGAATATGAGGAAGAAACCTGTTAAGTTTGTTTACATGGCTACACACAAAAAAAAATCCACTTTAACTTTCTTTGTCTATTGTGATCATTGTTTTTTTGTTTGTGTTTTTACAGGGAGCACTTTTCTTTGATGCGCTGCTTCAGAAGCTGCAGACAGTGTACCAGTTTAAATTAGAGGAGTACATGGACGGCATGGCTATCAGGGCTCGGCCATTACGCAAAACGGTACAGCAATACTGCATCTGTGTGTGCTTGTATGAGCACTTGACATGTGTTCAAATATTCATAGTATGAAAAATAAAACTGATGAGATGTAAATGCATCGTGGAATGAAAAATAACCTAAAGCTTCAAAATTGTCATGTCATATAAACATGTTCTACACAGTGACTTTGTAGTTTACTACTCATTGTTGTTTAAACAATTATATCCCAACCTAAGTTTATATTGGTGCTAAATGGTTTTCTTTGTTGTGTCTTTTTTTAGGTAAAATATGCACTTATCAGTGCTCAGCGCTGCATGATTTGTCTAGGAGATATAGCACGTTACCGGGAACAAGCCAGTGACTCTGCCAACTATGGAAAGGCTCGCAGGTAGGCTGTGATTTGAGCATTCTCTAGGTATTGTACAAAAAAAATGACGGATACATTGAAGAGTACACTATTTGCATTGGCATGAAAACAGATAATCAAATTTTGGTCATTCTTAAGTCCAAGAATGAGTAGTCAGGACTAGCCATTTTGCTGTGGGATGTCATACCTTTACCGTTTAATTTCTTCCATACAATTAGTCTTAAATATTTAGAAAATTCCTGTTGCAGTCTTTCTCCTGAGATTCTTCCTCTTAAAGAAAATAAACAAGAGAATCTATAATAGAGAACATGTTTGCTCAGTTGCATTTGACCTAATAATTTAAAGGTAGAAGCAGAAAACAAAGGCCAAATCTGCCACACAGTCTCTATGATTGTATCTCATGATAACATGTTTCCATTTGTTTAGCTGGTACCTGAAGGCCCAACAGATTGCTCCCAAAAATGGACGACCATATAACCAGCTGGCCCTGCTGGCAGTTTATACAGTAAGTAACATGTAGCTCAAATAGGGATGGAAAGTTGAGTTTGATATTTAGCTAAAAAGTTTTATGAGGCATAATTAGACAAGTGGAGTTACGTCGTATTAGGTTATATTTTCTTCTGACGAGCCCCAGGGATGATCTAAAAGACAACAATTTTGAGCAATGGTCTGTTCGCATCTACCTAGTTTCTATCCTTCTGTCGGCCACCTTCCTCTTCTTACTCTCTTCCCACCTCTCTCACTCACAGAAGCGGAAGTTGGATGCTGTGTATTATTATATGCGCAGCTTGGCAGCTTCCAACCCCATCCTGACCGCAAAGGAAAGCCTAATGAGTCTGTTTGAAGAAGCAAAGCGTAAGGTGAGACTCACACTTCTGTCATTAACTTTTGCCAGAATATTTATTTTATTTTTTCTTGGACTAAAAGTATGTCAAGGTCTCTTTAATTCTCAGCTCATAGCCTTGGCGCAGATAGACTCAGAAAATAGCTTGAGTCAAAACCTTGAAAATGAACCATGGTGGACATTAATTGTTGGTTTGACAGAGGTATAATCTCATAACTTTATTTAGAACAGAACTATCAGAGCAGAATGGCTGCATGAGGTTTCGACTGATATCGTATTTATACCTGACACACTTGCTGATTTTAACACGAACCATGTCCTTGAGTTCATACAAATATTACACCCATTATGAAGACAAATATATATACATAAAGGTTACCTTATCTGCATAACTGGTCCACATGGTTATAATTTGGTGTACACCAAGACTTCAGGCAGCAAAGGTCCTTCTTGTTTACAACCTTTGTTTTTCTAGGCTGAGCAGCTTGAGCGAAGGAGGAGGCAGGAGCATGAAGGAGGCTCCAAGGGTCCAGCAGTAAGAGGAAGAGGAAGAGGGGAAGATGGAGCACGTGTTGAGATCTGGATTCGCCCCAGCGGACAAGCAGCAACCCCGTCCTCACAGAGAGGAGGTAGTGAATCCAGCAGAGACTCTGAACAGGATGGAGAGCTGGGCAGTCTCAGCGCTAGTGATGTAAGGTCCTTCTCTTTCTTTAGCTCTCTCACAAACACGCACATTGCACATTAATGCGTCATACGCCTTAACATGTACGCACTCAGAGACACCGTTTGGTTTTTTTATGCAGTTTTTTTTAAAACACTTAAAGACTCTAATCCCTGCTGACGTCTACCACACTGTTTTATAGAATTTAATTTCCCCTCTCTCTTTGTAATCTAATTCATTACGTCCTCTACTTTCATTACCTTAATTTCATTATTTCTTCTGTCGTCATTTCATTTTTACTTATTCTCCATTTCCCAGGCCTTCGATTCTGAATGCTATCCTTTTGGTTTTCATAGCTGTTTTATGTCCAAGGATGTTTTTAACCATGTACTCCAACCTTCTTTCATATTTTGTTATTTGGCCGTTTTTGGTTGTTTTTTTTGTTTTGTTTCGTTTAGGCTTGTAATGACTCACCATGGTTTTATGAAGCGAAACAGACTGTGTTCTCAACTATATATATATTTATATGGAGTGATTGGACATCTGTCCATTTGTTTGCTCTTTGTTTTAGTTTTATTGACAGTCTGTATAGCAGTCCCAGCAATTATGCTAATCGTAGCTTAAAATATCCTGTTAACGTGTGGCACTTTCTTGACAAAACTGTTTTGTCTCTGTCCGATACTCTGCCTCTGTCCACTATTTGTCAGAGTATCCTGTTGATAGAGGCATCTTTATGTGTGTCCACTTTGCTCTTTCCAGCTTCCGTGGCCTTTCAGTCCATTTCCTCCCACCCCTATTGTTCAAATTCCCGGGTGCATTTAAATGATGACATCAGCTCCAAAGCTCTCCTTGTGCTTTGTCAATGGATGGAGATGTGTTTTCTTGTCATATGCTGTGCTCCAGGGTTTGTAGCTAAATAAAACTGTTACTAATACATTTCTTCTCATGGCCTTCTCTTATTTTGCTACAGCTAAATAAAAGATTCATTCTGAGTTTCCTGCATGCACATGGAAAGCTCTTCACTAAAGTGGGGTGAGTGATTTCTCAAATATTCCAGCCCTTAAATTAATGGACTGAAACATAATATGCGTTTGTTCTTTTTTTTTTTTGTATGTGCCCTTGTATCTGTTCATTCTGTTCTTGTATGAATGTGTATGTTTTACATATGTATGTTGTTCTGCACAGGATGGAATCCTTTCCTGGAGTGGCGAGCCGTGTTCTGCAGGAGTTCAAGACACTGCTGCAGCATGGCCCCTCTCTACTGGGAAGCACGCACATGCTGCAGATCATCACCATCAACATGTTCACCATACACAATGCCCACGGCAGAGGTAATTCTACACACACGCACCATCATTCATCAAAAAACAAATATCGTGTCCAGGCTTAAAACATTATCTGCTAAACTGGCTGGGGTACAACTTATTTTTTTATGCAGGTGATGAATATGGATTTCATTTGTTGTGTAAATTGTAACTCTGTTGTAACTTTTTGACATGTTTGACTTTGACCATTGACTCATTTTATATCTCTCACATAAAAATTCAAATTCTTGTCTGTCCTTTTCAGGTGAAGAAGGAGAAGTGAGGTCTGTCTTGCAGGAGCAAAGCACTGCTCTGGGTCTCAGCATGTTTGCACTACTGGTCCAGCGCTGCACAGAGCTGCTCAAAGATATTGCTGCAGGTACACACACAGTAACATCCACATGTAGTCGTTCAGTTCAAGTTTGGATCAGCAGCATTCGTCAAAGTTGTGGTACTACTCTCGTATCCAATTCACGTACTTTGAAATTAAGGTCAACATAGTATTTAGGTGTTTGCATCAACATCAAATAAACCGTTAAAAAACCACAAATGTCCATGCTGTCCCACAGATCACCAGTGCAAGTTATTCAAAGAGCTACTTAATAAACCGTGTAGTTGAACATGCAGTCAGTTTTGGCTTTGAAGTATCAGCTACAGCAAAAATACACGTTCATGTAGTTGGCTAATTAATGTTGCCAGGTGTCTTTTTTACTTTCAAACAGTTTAATATTGTTGAAAATATGTTGTGTGTCTGTAAAGAGATGTGTCTCAACATCAAATGGATTTAACATCCTCAAATAAGTGTAATTCATCTTTATTTGTACAGCTGTGATAACATTTTTTGCATTAAAACATAATCCTTTATCCCAAATAATTGGAGTTTCAGTTGTTTTTGTTTCATTAATTACTCATAAGAGCAGGGTTTAAAAGAATGCTCCTCTCTGTGTCTCTTTCAGAAGCAGTTCCCATGGCAGATGGAGAAGAGGAGCTGGAGGGCATGGTGAGGGTCTCTGCCTTCCCCTCGGACCTGAGAGAACTATTGCCGAGCATCAAGGTCTGGTCTGATTGGATGCTGGGACAGCCAGACCAGTGGAACCCACCACCGTGCACTATAGAGTGAGTCCTTTAAACTGGTAATAACTGATGCTTTTGGCCACTCGCAGGCAGTGGAAACAAGTAATGAACACATATACACAGTATAGAGTTTTGCAAAGTCCAATATTGACTCTCTATAGCTCTCCAGTGGGACTCTACCAAATCCTGAGGGGGAATATCTGGCTCTACTTAATGCTCCAGCACGTTTACCAGCTAGTCACTAACTGAGTCTGGCTGCTGTCTTTTGGTATTGAACAGATAGTGGACAGTGTTTTTTCTTTTTTTAGCCTAAAAAGACACTATGAGAGCAGTGAGGGTGAACCAGAACAGAACATGAGCTGAAAGTGTCTTTAAACTTCTGTAAAGCCGCAGATGCAGAGAACAGTTTTCTGTGGGTTCATCATTACTAGCTATGTATTACACCTTGTCATCTGATACATTGTCGTCATAAAAATATTGACTATAACAGCTTTAAATTACTACCTCAACGTAGTCTGTTTGTTTTGCTCATAGCAGTTCATTAAGATAATCATTCCTCACCATCACTTGGGTTTTTCCTCTCTGTCAAGTTGCTGCCCTGATGTTTGGCAGTGTCTGGCTGACCTGTGTAACGTGCTGGCTCGAGTGGACCATGAGGAAGTGCCGCTGTACAAAGTCGAAACTGATGAAAGTGAGGGAGATGAGGAGTTGACTGTGCTGCAGCTAAAGGAGGACAGGCTCCTTGCTGGCTTTGTACCTCTGCTGGCTGCACCACAGGAGCCCTGTTACACAGATAAACACACTGACATGGTGAGTGGACAGTGTTTCATTTCATTCAGCTCATGCAGAATTCTTTTTGTTTCACCTTTAGCTTGTTTGATTTTACATCATGCTCTTCCTGTTCACATGCATTTACACTTTGATCCTCTATCCTCAGGCAATAGCAGCAGATTGTAAGAGAGTCACAGTGCTGAAGTACTTTTTGGAGGCTTTGTGTGGACAGGAAGAGCCTCTGTTGGCCTTCAAGGGAGGAAAATACATCTCTGTGGCATCTACTCCACCTAACCACTCGATAGAAACAGGGAGCAGGCAGGACTCTCTCACAGAAAAAGAGGTGACTGTCCTTCACCTACATTCCCCCAGAAAATAACATCCCCTCTTCGCTTAGCACCCTCTGTTCTTTGCATCTTTTCTATGTCTTATCCAGTGTTTGCGTCTGTTTTGCAGGCTGATGACGTCATAGTCGAGGCAGAATCCTCTCTCTCCGCATCTGACGGAGAGGATGATGCAGAGGAGGCAGGAGACAGTGAGAATGACATCAGACAGTTGAAGGCACGGCGCCACGCCCTCGCCAACAAACTGGCACAGCAACAGAAGCGCAGGGATAAAATACAGGTAAAACTGAAGTATGAATGTATGTATCTAATAGTAAATATTCACATCAGGAGAACATTATACATTATAAATTGAGAAGGGCAGGTGTATTCTGTTAAAACATTTTGCTGAATTTAACATCAAACACAATGTGTGTGTTCCAGGCAGTGCTGCAGACAAGTGGGCAGTTGGAGCTGGAAGTGAGGCCTCTGTTTTTGGTTCCGGACACAAATGGATTCATCGATCACTTGGGAGGTCTGACGAAACTCCTTCAGTGTGGAACGTACATCATAGTTGTGCCACTCATTGGTAAGAATGAAAAACAGAAACGGAGAAAATATGAAAGAAATGTAAGAATGAGTATGCTCTCTAGTAGGAGAAATGATGGAGGATTAAATTGTGGTGTTGTGACTTGTTTAGAATGATAAGAATGTCCCATGTGTCTGCAGTTTAGTGTAGAAACAGGAAATCCTTGTTTATGTGTACTTAGTGTGATGCGTGTTCTCTCTCTCGCAGTGATTACAGAGTTGGACGGCTTGGCTAAAGGCCAGGACAATTTTGGTGGAGGGTCAGGAGGGCGCAGCACTGGTAGTCGTGGCAACTACAATGTTAGTGCTACCCATGTGCGGGCCGTGCAGGAGAAGGCCCGGTTGGCAGTGGCTTTCCTAGAGAGAGGATTTGAAGCCAGGGAGCCGTGCCTCCGAGCCCTGACGAGCAGAGGAAATCAGCTTGAGTCGATTGCCTTCCGCAGTGAAGATACCTCTGGACAGCAGGTGAGACGATTTTTTTTCATTAGTTTCCTTCTCTTTTGCTGGTAAGAAGTGACACAAATCAGATTAAATGTTTCTACTGTTTTTGGTAACTTTGTGTTCTCTTCTTTCTCAGGGGAACAATGATGATGTGATTCTGTCCTGCTGTCTCCACTACTGCAAAGACAAGGCTAAAGACTTCATGCCTGATCAGAGAAGTATGTAACCTTGACTGTCCTCACACACTTGAAAACACTTGCAAATTCTTACTTCTTTGTGCTTCTTCACAAACACACAGATGGGACAGTGAGGCTCCAGAGGGAGGTGGTACTCCTTACAGATGACCGTAACCTCCGCGTCAAAGCTTTGACCCGAAACGTCCCAGTCAGAGACATCCCTGCTTTCCTGAGCTGGGCCAAAGTGGGCTGAACTAGGCTAAGCTGGAATCAAAGGAGCCCAACTGCTGAAGCCTGCTTGCCACTCAGCCAAGGAGAGAAGACACACTTAAGCAGAGGAAGAGGAGATAGCAGGGGAGAGGAAATGATAAAGAAAGCAAAGAACCACTTCTTATGAAATACAAGCAAATGTAGTGAGAGCAGGGTGGTCTCATTAAGCTTTCCCCCCCCTCGTGATGAAGTGTGTGTGTGTATGTATGTGTTAAGATCAGTGAGCTTCCTCAGAAAAGAGCCACGGGAGACATGATAAGTCTCAGGAAAGGCTGGATTGGAAGGGAGTAGGGAGGTAAAAATGGAGTGATTTGATTTGGAAGTTGAGTGGTCCAGCCTCGAGCCTCTGCTCCTAGTTAGTGAGTGTACTCTGCAAGCAGTGTTAAAATTTGAGGCTAATGATAGAGGAGGCAGAGAGAGGGAGGGAGTTAATGGTCATTTAATTGATTAAAGACGGCAGTAACGAAGGCCATGACTGGCACTTCCACAGTTGTGTGTGAGCCCGGTCATGTTTGACTGCGTTGGCCTGTGTTGCAGAGCTGAGAGAAAGCTATGCGGAGAGGAGCACAGCTGGAGGGTCTTTGTCAGGACAATAACAAGTGGCTGATTGTAGTGAAGGTTGACCAAGACCCATCATGCAACCTCAACACCTTCACGCAGGTGTGGTATTTCCTGCTAAAACCAGGAAGTGCCTCCTGCCTGTTTGGTACCTTGGGTTGTTCCTCCAGCTTGATGCTAACATTGAGGTTATTTTAAGAAAATGTTTTTAAAACAACAAAAAAACATTGATTGTTTATGTTTTTGTTGTTTTTTTTACTTGTTTTTGAGCTCATGTGTGTAAAAAGTTTTGTTTCCTTCTCGATTTTCTTCATTTTGTTGACGCTGATAAAAAAAAAAATGGCAAAGTTTCCAGACAAACAGTGCGAACGCAAATTATTAATGACAACAGTTTGATACATTTAATATATCAACACCACTACGTAATATACATTCGCTAATTACGGGATTCTGTTATTTGAATGAAATTTCACCTGTCTCATTTAAAAGAAAATGGAACAGAGCTTTTCAGACACTCAGAGATTGTTTGGTCCTCATCCATGACTTTACAGATACTTAAATAACGAGTATTGTTGTTGACTGTTTCACTTTACTGTCTGTTCATCTTTACACACAGCTTTTTGTGCTTTTGAGTGCATATGACCACGACAGCAACCTTTTTCATGAAATGTTTTTAATCACAATACCTGTTCTTCTCTTCAGGGTGACACTTTATTTCCACGTTTATTCACCTCCACTATCCACTCAGTTGAAAAAATTGCATTAGGTGCACCACCATAAATCACAGCCTGTAAAACTTCCATTGCGTTACAGCAGCGGCTCTCCGACACATTCAGCTAACATTTAACACAAAGGGAGTGTTGGTGCTTTTGTTTTCTATACATCGCTTCATGAGATTCTGAGTGATACTTGTGTTTGTTTTTGTGTGCATTTGAGACTTTGTGTCTGGATGCTTAAAATAGATGTAATGTACACCTGTGTCCTCTGTTGTGTTGCATCATACATAATTCATTATTTCCTCATAGCAGCTTGATCATATGGATTTAGAATAATACCGTACATAGAAGTGGCTACCTTGCTTTCCATTTGTCCTGTAATGTTTCAGCCCGGCTTATACAGCTTCTGTCAGCAGTTGATGTTTGTGTATTTGTGTGAACCGTCCGACAGGTTTGATTATTCTGTTCTGGTGCTGCTGTAGTGTTCAGTACTATCTACTGTGTCAAGTGCTGCAGAGTTTTAGTGTTGGAGCAGTTGTAAACCCATAATCAGTTCAACCGAGATTTCCTTTTCATCTTCCATTATTAAAAATGTTTTAAAGTCTTTGTTTTGTTTTGACCTCATTAATGTGCAATTGAAGGATGCGATCCGGCTTTTTTCACCGCGGACGTTTTGAGTTGGCTTAACAATAAAGGCCGAGATGTTTCTAAAGGTTCACTGCACAGTTCAGAGACGGACATTTTAATGAGAAGACAAAGATCTTTGCCTGATATTTCTTATGCCTCAACAAACTCTGTTTTCTAGTCTAAATAAACAAACTGACCTTAAAGGACAACACAGTTTCATACTGTGTTGCTTATTGTTTATATGTGGCGGACCCTGCCACCTTTCTAGCTACAAACAGTGTTCTGGGACCTTATTGTCCTCTGACAACAGCGTGTTTATTCAGTCATGAAAACAAAAAAAATGTGTTAAAAATGTTTGAATATCTACTCCAAAACCACATAGTGCTCCTTTAATTACACTAACAAAATTGTCCCAGTAAAACAGCATGCACGATACCAGGAAACTGAAATTCAGCCTATTAATTGTTATTGTTCATACCTGTACTTATCCTACTGTGTCACATCGACAATGCTGTGAGTGTTGCATAAATAAAGACAGGCTCAATATAAACTTTATCTTAATCCTTAAAGTTTAAGAGCCTGATCATCAAAACCTGTTGTTTTTACTGCTTTTATAGTTTGGGCTACATTGAGATTCTTAAATGAAAAATTGGACAAAACAAATGAAATAGCAGCCTTTAACCCTCCAATTATATACAGGTATTGCAAGAAACTGCATACCAAATGCATAAAATACATAACTATATAATCTGCCAAAAGTTAAATCTCAATCAGTGATAATCATTACATGCGTGCCCTCATGTGGTAGTTGGAGAAGACACAGGTGGTGATGAGACCAAGTGTTCAATACAGGGACAGTCTCGATATATTGACGAAACAGGCAAATACGAGCGAATGTACAGTAGAAGTCAGCCATCCTATGATGAGCAAGATGACGTGTGGAAGTTTAATGTCCATGATCATTATCCAGACGTCCGTCAAAAGACTGAGCTGCTCTGGTTCAGTCCTGAAATTCTATTCTTAGAGTTGATATATGGTAATGTTTCAAACTCCCAGTGTTAATAATGAAGAGTGAGGCTCAGAGTCAGTCAGTGGAAACAGCATAAAGTCAGCGCTCAGAGGGGCTCGTACTGTTCACTGTTACATGATGTAACTCACTCCACCATAATGAGAAGCTACTGATGCTCCAGCATCAACTCAGGCACCATCATCACACATATGTTTACTGTAAGTTTGAGAGCATATCTATGATTATGTTCAATGGGGTTCATGTATTTACATCATATGTATGTATCTGTGTGTGTGTGTGTGTGTGTGTGTGTGTGTGTGTGTGTGTGTGTCAGGAACAGAAAGTTCTGCAGCCTATCCATCCATATCATTTGCTCTGGTATACTTCTGCGCCTGGATACAGACCACACAGGCAGGACCTGATTCCCATCATCATGACAACAGGACTACTGAGCAACCAATCAAAGCCCTCGGAGCCCCTTTCTGCGAGCTGATTGGCTTCTCGGCCTGCAGCCTGTTGTGGAATGCCCATCTTTAACCTCTCTGCTGCCATGCACACACAGTGCATACATCCTGTATAGTTTCCTCCTGCAGATTACACCTACATGTGTAATCCTTGGAGATAGGGTGGCGTGTTTACGCTGATGTAATAATGAGTTGTTGTCAGGAAGCAGAACATTTTTACTGGAGACTTCTTGTGTGAGTGCAGAGTAAACCGAGGCTTCAGCTGCACACATGGTCACGTGTGAGCATCAGTGATGTAAACATGACATGATTTTAGAAAAAGTGTCAGGACATCCGGAGCACATTAATAGACGTGTGTCAGATGTGTTGGGGGTCTGAGTGCAGAGGTGTTAAGATTAGCTATGGCATCTGCACTCATCAGCTTCACTGTCAACCCAAACCTCATGTTTTATAATCATGCAACTACAAGATTCACAGTGCAGACTGACAGCTCCATCTGAGGATCTAATCATAGTACTGCAGTCATATTACTATGACTGTTTACTGGAACAGATGATGTAAAAACAACAACAACAGCAACAAAAACACTCTGCATTAGATGGTGACTGATGCACATTCTGGTAACTGCATCTAAATGTTGGTTGGCTCTCTCCAGACACCTTGAGAAGATCTGTTACTCACAGATATACAAAACTGTTTTTTTTTAAGTCTCTGAGTTAACGACAGGCTATTTATAGCAGAGGCCAGATTAAGACTCAAACTGTTAATCAGGTTAGGAGCTCTGAGGAGACTGAAAGTGCATGAGGGTAAATACACACACACACACACACACACACTCACACACACACAGGGGAGAGGGATGTGTGTAATACCTGGTTACTGTTAGGGGTTAAGGGGTCATGTTGTGTTGACAGTCTCTGCCTGCATCTCCATCCAGATGCTTGCAGCTGCTCGGGGGGCGCAGCAGCACCAGACTGCCTCTCAGACCGGGGAGGGGGCAACGTTTACCCCGCAGGACACACAGTTGCTGCCCGAGCCTCTCCAGCTCCTGTCACACGTGTACTCTCTCTCCTCAGTTTAGAGCTGACTCCCATCGCTCCCACTCCCCGCTAGCCGATTCATTCGCTCCTCGATGCCTTCACGATGGAAGGGAGGTGATTCTCCTCGCCGCCATTTTTAGGGAACTGCCTATCGAGGAGAAACTTTGCTAGCTACTGCCTCACGTTAGCAGCTAGCTAGCTAGTTGGCGAGTAGCCTGCCTACCAGTCTCGCGGTGACAGTTAACGCTTGACAGTCGTTAGCGGGGCTAGCTTGCCTCACGTTGATGTGAATCGTCCCTGCGGCCGGTCAGTATACATGACAAAAACATCCCGTACTGCTGAACGAGCTACACTTGGAGTCAGTGTAGCCGTCTATATTGGGTAGGGCAGTTGTAACGGTTACAATACCGAATATTAGCATTGCTAACTTATAAGCTAGCGAATTCACACTTTGATTTCTCTGGACTGCATTGCCTCGTCTGTGATTTTAGCGTCAGCCACCAACTCTGACCGTGTTACAGGGACTGACTGGATTAATCGGCCGCTTATGCCCCACTTCTCATCCGGGCTGGACTCATCTTGACCAGGTGAGTCGGTCGCTACCTTGAGCTTTCTGCTAACTAACGGCTGGTAACGCTGGGTTTGTTCTCCGGGCGCTTCATGCTGCAGTGGAGCTCGATTTCAACAGAGGTTAGCTCGCCAGTTAGCCAGCTAGATTGCTTGCTATTCGCCAGCTAAAGCAAAAGTTGCTGTCACAACTTGTATGGTCTGTCGCATCGACAGATTTTAGTCTGCCTCACTGGGCAACTTGAGTGATTCCTCGTTAGCAACAGGGGTGTTTGTTGTGAATGCCAATGCGACACATCAGCATATAATATCGATGTACGTTGAGCGAGGCTGGTGAGCTTCATTGTCAGTGGGTTGGTTTGTTGTAAATAATGGTAACGGATTGCTTTACCCAACAAGCGTTAGCTAGCTGCGTTAGCTTGCTAATCCGCTTTATGCAACTATCGTTGCAAGCAGTGCCACTCCCTCGTTTTTGTTTTTGTCCACTGTGGCTGTGTGCGTTAAGTGAAACTCGGTCTCGGATGTGTCTGTTTGGGAAGTTTGATCACCTGGAAAGGGGACATCATGAGTCACACACCGACTGAATTGTTAGCAGTGTCACGGTAGGTGACATTGGTCAAGCCGCTTTCACTGTCCGTCGCTCGTGTGTGTGTGTGTGTGTGTGTGTGTGTGTGTGCTGACATTGTGTTTACAAGCAGCATTAGTCAGGAGAGTGTGTCAGATCATTGTGGTGATCATTGTGTGAGCGGGCTCGCGTCCATCTGCCGCTGATGGCTGTTTTTGTGCACTGACGTGAGTCGCATTCCTCAGTTTTCTGTGTTGATATTGCGTAACACTGGCCATCACTCAGCAGGCTACTCTTCTGCTGGGCTTATCTGTGACTTCGCCGCTTAACTTATGCATGACACAGTGAATCGGCCACACCGGGACTGAGCACAGCACTTTGATTGTGGTTAAATCATAACGCCAGTGTTGTGACATCCATCTGACCAAGAAGCTGCTCTCTGTTGGGGTGATTGGTCAGATTTGCTGTCCAGTTGTTGACGGCTGATCCACCCCAACACCTACACATGTGCATTTATGTTTTATGTGCACTGCAGTATGAGCCCTCCACCTTTCTTTGTTGATGTCTTCAGCCCGGGATGAACTGTCCATGTTGTGAATGCAGGCTGTGGTCTAGATCCCAGAGGCAGGTACAACTTGTCCTCTTCCTGTGGTATCACAGATCTCTGCCAGGCTGTCTGTCCTTGCCTTCCTGTATTCTCTGTAACCTGTGCCGATCTGCACACCTGTCATCTGTTCATTTCAGGTCTCTGCATGCTTGTCAGAACAACAGTGTGTTCACGGGCTGGAACAGCTCCCCTTCTTCACTTTCAAGGGGCTGTGAGCTGATGCTGAGAAGTACGCAGCTGTTTATTGACGGTGCATATCTCGGTGCAGGAGAAGCCCTTGCAAAGTTGTGTTTTCCCTTGTGTCAGTGTGTTATATCAGGGGGTGCCGAATGTGGACACACTGCATAATGGATTTAAGCGTCTCCCAGGAAAAATGGATTAGACACTGGAGCAAAGCCTGCCCTGCCTGCTGAAGTCTAGATCCAAGTCAGTCGGTGACAGTCAGCTGCTGCAGAAACAAGTGCTGGTTCCACAAGATGATCCACTGCAGCGTCGCCACCATGTTTTTATTTGTTAGTGGTTGGAGTTATGTAATGTACTTATGAATTAACCTATTTAACTTACTGACTGTAACGCTGCAGTGTTTTGTTTTGTTTTTTAAAATATTGATTCTCATTTTTTGGCAAGACTAATGGCTAATCTAACAACCGGTAAACTGTGTGGACTAATCCGACCAACAAGGTCTGTTACGTTAAAGCTTCCAGTTGGTTCAGTAAGTAAATAGAAATGAAGCATTTTGGTGATACAGAGACGTCCCAGCCTACCAATCATATTCTCCAGACATGTGGGTACAGGGAACATTTGTATTTGGTGTAGACTCCAGCGAAAGTCACACAGTCATTTTTGTATTTTTTTTTTTCCGTAAAAATGAAATTAAAAAATGACGACCATTTTTCTCTATAAAGGCGACGCATATCACAACATCTGTCAAAATAATCATAATATGATGTTTTTTTTCTTATCGTTCAGCCCGTCTGTAAGGCGCGAAACAGGGTTGCAGCGATATAGTTTTCAAGGTACACAGTAGTATCAAATTCAATAATTATCATACTGTTTACATTTGCGTGCCATAATTGTATAGTACTGTTGACTGCTATTGGATCATTTCGTAACAACATGTAAACACAAACGCGACACATTTATATGTCCGTTAAGTTTCACACGCAGCGTACAAAATTGTTACAGGCGTTCAGCCTTCCAGAATTGGGTTTTAAATGTCCGATTACTGACCTTTCTGCGCTGAGAATCGAGATGCGTTTAAGATTTCAACCCTCTGAATCGGACCTGCATTGATTCATAAGGTGTCTAGAGATTCTCAGACCTATAAAAGGACTTCGCTGAGCATCTGGTCAAGGTCTTTGAGGCTGGCTGCCGAACAGTTGGAAACCACTCACATATTTGATGAGTCAGACTGAGAGCAAGAAGAAAAAAAGTTATGGGTAGGAACGTCCAAAAATGTTACAGTTTATAGGAAAAAAAAATAGGAAATAGGATGCACATTACAGATTTAATCTTGTGATCAGTTTCAGGCTTAAATTTGAAACATTTTCAGAGAATTATTTGAGCAGTCAAACTGACTCTGTCTCCAGTCCGAGTTACTCCATCATCCATTAGTTCTTCCGTCCGATTTGACAAACCACATCCACTAAGATGAGAGGGGTTGAGAGTATTCGGATGCCCGTATGTCTCGTTCAAGGTGCCACAGGGACCGTGTCTTCTTTTTTAACCTAAGTGAGTCTTGTCCAATAGAGACGCGGTGTCTCGTTAATGTTCGTGACATTTATCCCAACAGGAAGAGTGTAAATGGAGCTCTGTGAGTGAAATGGGATGGGTCAAATCCTCTTAGTGTTTGGTCACTCCATTCCTCTCGTCTGTCACTTCCTCCACTCACTGAAAGCCACAATCTGTAATCAGTCTGGGAGGCAGGAGCATGGACTCCCCACCCTCTATCTTGGGGGATAGAAACGTAGTGTGTAAGCCATTTGAACGAGAGCGCACATGTAGGTCATGAAACGAACATTGTCACTGAGCACACAGCTGTAATGTTGTTTGTGTAGGATTGGGCACTTGACTGATGATGTCCCTTTCTTTTTTTCTTTTTCAAATCTGTACACCTCACTGGGGTCATTCTTCCTTGTTTGAGGTAGCACAAGAGTGCATGCAGTATATGTAAATAAATTGTTACTAAGCTGCTTTGTTACAATTTAACACACAGAGACCAATAAGTAGGTGTAATATAAAGGAGTTGAAGCAAATCAAAATGACTTCTGAGTTCGAACAGTCCTGTAGAGTCAGTTTAAAGGCCCTGCACACCCACACAGGTGATGTCAGTTGTTCTGCTTGAGGAGGTTTCTTTTCAGGCTGACATTTAAAGTTGGAGCTTTGCTGAGGTCAGCTCCCGGTACGTGAAAAGAGTCAACGGTGTGAGAAAGTTGTCCAAATTTTAGCAGGTGCAACAAAACCCAGAGGGTCAGGGAGATGTCAGTCAAGCACAGTATGCATGGAGGAGGTGTAATAGGCCTGATGGTTGAGTAGCAGGGGTGTAACAGAGTTGGTGTATTTGTCCTGAACTGTGCAGTTCAAGACATGCGGTGTGATGGATGGATGGATGTTTTAGGCAGGATTTCAGGAAGGTTTGCCTGACACATACGTGTTTTGTGTATACATATCTTATCCCCGCGTGTGGATAAACCAGCAGACAGCAGGATCGCTCCGTGTTTGCTCTTCAGTATCTGACCCCAGCGCAGCTAAGAGAATTTCACCATAAGGATCAATAAAGTGTTTGATTATTTATCATCCCTCTCCACTTCTCTTTCTCTCTTTGTCTATCGCTCTCTCTCTGTGACGCCCGTTGTTACTCAGCTTAGCGTATCGCGTGCCTCTTCATTGGGCCTCTGTGATTTTACAGTGCAGAGGAAATCAATTCACATAATACAGCAAGAGAGAATCCATTTTCTTGAGGAGCAAAGCAAAACAACTTTTGGTGCATTTCTTGAACACACTGTTCTTTGTGATTGTGTGTGTGTGTGTGTGTGTGTGTGTGTGTGTGTGTGTGTGTGTGTGTGTGTGTGTGTGTGTGTGTGTCTTGCAGTCCACTGTATGTCTTCCAGATTCAGTCTTGTGACTTGGTGTTTAGTGCTCTGTTTCACTGTGTGTGTGTGTGTGTGTGTGTGTGTGTGTTTGTGAGAGAGTCAGAGTGTGTTTTGTTGTTGTGTCTTCCTACACGTTGTGTTATCCACTCTATTAGAAATGTACACACAGTCCAACTTTAAGTGCAGGTTTATTCTTAGAGAGAATATGGCACATTATAATGCTGCTGTTCCGTTGTATACCCTGATCTTGGTTATTGCATATTTCAGTGAGTTTGCCTGGACAATTATGAACGTGTATCAGTGAGTTATTGTGATGGAGAATCAGGCCTCTTGTGTGTTTTAGCTCACATGGTCTGTGAAAAGGTTTTATGATTTGGGGCATCTGACATTATTTTTGCAGAATTTTTACATGGAAAGAAAATTCAAAGGGATTCTGGCAGATTTTAAACTGTAAAATGAATCATAACATTGCTATAAGGAGTAAGTTATCTCAGGAAGTGTTCATTGCAGTTCCACTGAGGGTTAGGAAGACTGAAACTAGCTTGTGATTTAGCCGTGAATGAAATCAACGTGTGCTGATTAAAGCAAATCCATCGGCTTTGAAAGTGATATTTACTCAGTTTGGTTGTTGCTGCTGACTCTCATGTGTGTCAGTTCACTGGGTCCTGCTGTTGTTCTGGGGGGAGCAGAGACAGTCAGTGTTGTCTACGCCGAGATATTAATCATGTAGAGTGCAGAAGGGATTTTACTTTGTCAACAGTATTTCGAAGACTTTCACAAAAATCTTCAGAAACTTCAACTCATTGAACATTTATAATCAAGTCTGTCACACAAACACACAGAGGTTTCTGTCTATTAAATATACTGAATGTCAGGTTTCTCTGTTGTCACCATTTACCTTTTATAGCTTGAATTCATAATGCCTTTTAAATATGTTGCATCGTTCTTATATCCCTGCTGCATACTGGCCTGTTGCAACACTTATTAAGTATTGCTATCATGCGTTGCCCAATACCGGAGCTCACTTTGTTGCTTTGATCGTCAGCTCGACGAATTCATGAGTTATTTCTGCAGACTGTACGTTTTTTTCCTTCTCTGTAGTGCCGTCTGCTTCTCTCTTTGCTTCTCCTATGACCGCCTATACGTCTGCCACGTTCACCAGTGAACACTTAGCAGCACTGTCCGGCTCAAAGAATGAATCATTTGAATCCACTTTAGGACGAGTCAGATAAGATGGCATGTCTTCTCAGAAAGAGGTAGTGCTTGCCTGAACTGACTCTGCACATGACCAGCTGAAGATAAGAGACACATCCTGAGTGTTCAGTGCAGTTGCATTAACCTGACAACAACATTACACTTTTATTTCAGCTCAAACAGTCAAGGTTTGGCGTTGTTGGGATGAATTTAGCAGCCAGTCATTACAGTGCTTTTCTAATGATGCTGCAGGTATTGAGCAAACTCTCTGTTCATTAGAGGCCCACATAAAAAGATCTGGATCTGGTCGGTGTTACTAAAGTTTGTTACCAGCAGCAGTTTTTAGCTTCTCTTCACTGAGATATTTGTTGTCCTTGAGGGCTGTGTGTCGTTGTATAAGTTTCACTCTTTCATTTTTTTTTTCCCCCTCAGTCAGCTGGATGGCTTTTTCAGCCGGACGAAACCTTGTGACATTCAGCCAGCAGTGTGGCTTTGGTGGAGCGGCCTGCACTGATAACTGTAGCTGGCTAGGTTAGCGGTGCTGCCGACTCAAAGATAAACCGAGAGAGGAAACTAGCAGTTTTCCCACTGAGCGTTTCCGTAATTGCATATGTGTGGTGTTTGAGTATGGAGGAGGTGGTTGCCAATTTGAGAACTGGCTGAAGACAAGACAAGGACATGAGGTTGACGAGGGTGGAGTCAAACTTTAAGGCTGCATGTCGATTGTCTTTTGATCATACTTTTACGAGAGGAGAGTGCTTTGTATATTTCCTCTCCAGTCTTTAGGTGTATCCCCTGTTTGTGGTCACCAGTCGGAACATATAGCTTGGTAACAGTTCAGTGTCATCAGTTATAGATTTCCGTCGGAATAGTATTTTGATGACATGTAACAAAATGGCAGTTGAAATACTTCATGCAGTGTTTCATATATTGGCCACATGGTGATCAGGTGCTCTTCGTCAAGGCCTTTATAGTCTCCAATTGTTGCAGCTCGGTAACAAACAGATCAGACTGGCAACTAAGGATTATTTTCAATGTTGATCAATGTATTACTTAATTTACTGATGAAATGGTGGATTTATGAAATGTCAGAAACTGTAGAATAAAGTCTATCAGCCTTTCCCAAAACCTAAGATGAAGTCCTCAAATGTCTTGTTACACTCAGGTTACTGTCAGAGAAGGAAACCAGAAAATATTCACCTTTAAGAATCTGGAATCAGAGAATTGACTGGTAGGTTTACTGACCAGATGTTGCAGCTCTGTTGAGCATGTCAGGTTATTTGTCATCAAGCCATCAGAAAATTGTGGTGAGACACAAAAAGGTTTTTTACAAGCTCATTCTGAACATTATCTTCCTGCTCAGAAGTTTCAAGTGTTTACTCGGGGAACAAAGGATGCTGCAGGTCTGCAAGCTTGATAATTTAATGGTAATTTACTCAATAGACTGTTTGTGATGGAAAAATTTACAACCATGAAAGGATTCGCTAATTATTGTAACTAAAAAATGCAACAAAACCAGTACAATCAAAAACACACAATGCAAACATAACACACATCATTAATCTAACATGCATGCTCCTTAAATGAACTTGTACTAAATTGATGCGTCCAGTTTGGAGTGTGCTGCACTGTACGAACTGACCCCAGGTCATCTAATTGATCATCTGATGCCGCACACCCCTCATTACTGTAGGCCACCTCATAGCAATGGACATGAAATCAATCCCTGAGCTGGGATATTTGCATTGCCCAGTCATTTCAGTAGCTGAAGCAGTCTGAAGTGATGAGTCTGCAAATAGTTGATTATATCAGGGTCAGCACTTGAGGCTGTGAGCAGTGGTCAGAATCACAGTTTACAGTACTTCAGGAGCCCCTGACCCTGCTGGAGACACTTTGTGTGTGTGTTCTTTAGCTGGTGGTGTTAAATGCCACCAGTCAGTCGTCCAGAGCTCCGTCTGTGTCTTCTACCAAAGGTTAAACACATCAGTGGGATAAGGGCTGCATATGTGATATTGATTAGTCTGAGTGTTCACAGGGTGTGGTTGGTAGGATATCTCGACTGGACTGGGATAATCCTTCAGTTTATTCCCCATTCCAAAATAAACTTTGCATGCAAAATACAACAAGAATTCATATGTAGTTTAAAAAGTGACAACATCATGAGCTACATACCCCTCTTTGTTCTAAATGTTTGGATGTGGCCAGATGTCGTGCATTAAACCTGTGGAGGAAGCTCATCGTTAATTATGTTGCCGTTCAAAGCCACCGTGATCGTGTTTCTAGACTGTGATTTGTGTTAAGAGCTCAAAATTGTGCAGAAGTTGCCTTCTTCTCTTCTTTCAGAGTCTGTCCCATCGACTTTCCTCTCTGGTATCTTCAATCCCACATCAGCAGGATGATTCGGATGTTTCATCTTGTCCTTCTTAACACCCCCGTCTTTCTCTCTTTGTCCCCCTCTCTGTCCGTCTAGGTGCCCATGTTCCTTAGGCCCATCCATTACCGCAGATGAATCTTCAGCTGCTGTGGCGTAGCTCAGCACCCAGATAGTCCCGTCCCCTTTGCGTGGGTGATAAGGGACTACATTCACCAGGATGCCCTCCTCTGTAAGGGCAGGGAGCCTGAAGGATCCGGAGGTGGCTGAGCTTTTCTTCAAAGAAGACCCAGAGAAGCTTTTCTCTGACCTCCGAGAGATCGGCCATGGCAGCTTCGGCGCTGTCTACTTTGTACGGCAGATACATCCTCACACTGACTCACACAAAAGAGCATGAACTCATCTGTAGACAGAACTCATTGACGATAATCAGGGCTACAATCAGTTAAATACACAATCACTGTCAGTTCTGAGTCAGTAAAGTCTCTACACAGTCACATGGTGCAGCTGAAATGATCAATTCTTTGATCCAACTTTGCCTCAATATCTAATTACGGTAGCTGAGTTCCTTTCTGTGAATAATACAGAACCTCATGGCTAGTTACAGCTAGCAGCAGAATCAAGTACATCTTAAATTCTGTTTAACACACTTGTGGGCTTTAAATGAGCCTGAGTTTGCTTCACGATCATAACAAAATTAAGCTGTTGCTCCTCTTTGATAAAGAACAGAAACTATTTGAGCAAAGTTATTTTTACCAGCCTGCGGTGAGGTTTAATAGCACCGAGCTACAGCGGAGTGATGTGACTCACCCCAGCAGTCTGATCTGACTTCAGTTCTTGAACGCTGCACACAGTGAGGTTTAAAAAGCACATCCTGTACAGAGAATTAAATGTACTGTATTTTTTTTTTTTTTGAAGTGTGTGAACTGATTATGTGTGTTACTGAAAAATCTGTTTCCCAGGCACGGGATGTGCGCACTAACGAGGTGGTGGCCATTAAAAAGATGTCCTACAGTGGGAAACAGTCTAATGAGGTGAGAAAAGATTGATTGTAATAATGTAATAGTTCAATTCCTCCATAAAGAATTCACATCATACATTCACTGTTAACTCTGTATGTTTTTGGTCGCGTTGCAGTGAAAAACACGGCCTGCTTAACAGTAGCGTGTTACAGTCTGATCAGTGTAGAAGCTGTAGAAGGAAAAAGGCCTTGAGCTCAGCAATCTGACGATGTGTTTACTCAGCAGCACTTCGGCAGACTGTTGTGGTAGGAAGACATACATTTGTTGTATGAAATGCTCACATGGGCTTTTTTTTAATCAACGTACTTCTTTTTATATATGTATATAAACTGTTTTAAGCACTAAAATCTCTGTTTGTTGCAAAATCAGTGTCAGCTCCATTACTCCAATACAACAAATGTCTAATAAATGTCTAAACTCTAATAATTGCAGCTTGTATAGAGCCAAGTTACTTTATTTTAGTTAAATACATTTAAAAACATGTATTTTATTTTTATATACACTTTATTTGATAAGCAAGTGTTTGTAATTTTGTAGCAAGTTACTCTTCGATGTATTTGTGGCCGTCTGTGATTGTCTATCATCTGATTAAAATATTTTTAATTGGTTAAACTCTTATTGTCTTAATCGATTAGTGATTAACATCCCTAGTTCAGATCGTCGGTTGTGTCTCAGTAAGTCCACATGAAGCAACATAGCGCAGCCTGTTAATGAGCTGCTGTGTGCATCAGTGCAGTGTGATTACTCTGTAGACCGTAGAGGAGGTTTTATCACAGTGTTAGCGGTGAGTCTTTATTAAGTATGCTGGAAGTTACTGACATGTAATGAATGCTAGCTGTAGTTAACTAAGCTGATTGCTCTTCTCCATGCAGAATATAACCAGATGTAGACATAACTCAACAGAACTATTACAGAAAGTTGACCCTTTTTAAATTAAGATATTCTGATTGTAGCTATTAGAGTCGTTTGTTGTGTTATTCTTCTGTCAGACTCGGACGAAAGATAAAGAGCTGCTGGACTACAGTGTTAATGTTTGGTGTCATCGTGAGTCTGATGTTAAATTCACCGAACCCGACCGTCTCAACAAGGTCACCCCTGCGTGCTCACTTTCACTGTTGTCGTCCCAGAGACAGTCTACTCTACTCATGATTTCAGATTAGCTATAATCAGATTACACATAATCTGTGAAGAGAGCCACCTTACTCCTTTTACACTGAAAGACAATCTTCTGCACACACACACACACACACACACACACACAGCCACTTCGAGCACAGAAAGCCAAGAAAGCGTTGCCTGATTTATTTTTAAATCCCTTCCTTCTCCGACAGAAATGGCAGGACATTATAAAGGAGGTGAAGTTTCTGCAGAGGATCCGGCACCCCAACAGTATAGAGTACAAAGGCTGTTACCTCCGTGAGCACACAGCATGGGTGAGTGCTCGTTTACTGTCCATGCACAGCGTTGGAAGATTATCTCAGTCTGCTACATTAAAGGGCCTTATGCATCCTCGGCTTTATCTTTCGCTTCTAGCTGGTGATGGAATACTGTCTTGGCTCAGCCTCCGATCTGCTAGAAGGTGAGCAGTTTTTCCTTTTTCTGTTTTGTTTGTCTGAGTTTTGACTTTGATGCGTTTTCAGTCACTGATGTTGATTCCTCTTCAAACTGTTGTTTTTTTTTTTACTCCTTCAGTTCATAAAAAACCTTTACAAGAAGTAGAGATTGCTGCCATCACACATGGTGCTCTGCAGGGGCTGGCCTACCTTCATTCCCACAATATGATCCACAGGTGGGTTCTTACTGCTTTGTTTAATAAGATGCCTGTGTAAACACTACATCTCCCACGTATCTCTCAAACACGCTCGTTCTTCTCGCTCTCAGGGACGTGAAGGCAGGTAATATTCTGCTGACTGAGCCTGGGCTGGTCAAACTGGCCGACTTCGGCTCCGCCTCCATCGCCTCACCTGCCAACTCCTTTGTGGGAACGCCATATTGGTGAGTGAAAACTGAAGGAATTATTCGTGTGTGTTTTGAATATTGGGATGACCAGAATGTTGACTTTATGAAGAGTTGCCATTTGAGTTTGAAATGGCATTTATTCATGAATTCCTGCTGATACATTCAAGTGTGTAGCTGCAGTGATTTTTGGGAGATGATGTGAGCTCAGGATTCATGCATCATCCTCAGGGTTATATACTCTCCTTTTTTGGTGTTATCCATGCTGCTGAGAAACTACTGAGATGAGTCATGAAAAGCACTGTTATTTAATTCCAAAGGATAAAGTGACAGTGGCTTTTAAATTTAGAGATTTAAAGTTAAAAAAAATCCACATTTCAAGAGGTTTGTCCTTCTCTCCACTTCATCCAGGATGGCCCCAGAGGTGATTCTAGCTATGGACGAGGGCCAGTATGACGGGAAGGTGGATGTTTGGTCCTTAGGGATCACCTGTATAGAATTAGGTGGGTGGCAGTTTTGTGTCTATTAAAGCGTAACTGCAGTAGAACAAACATTTTTCTATAAAAAAAATTAGTTTAAACCCCAGAAAAATTGCAGTCTGTGATCCAGTGTGAGCAGCTCCATGGACCTGACATCTGCCTTAAACACACGATGCTTAAGATCCAAGAAATAATGTCAGAAACTACATTTGATTGCTTTAATGTAAGCAAACAGCTGCTGCCTCTTCTGACTGACTGCTTTCTATATGGTGCATTCAGGGCTGCTGATACATTTGCATTCACGATTCTAGAGTCAAGATGAATTTGTCGTTATGCAACACGAGATTGTATAATCAGATTTCTCTAAGCAACACACAAAAACTCCACACACTAAATAATGAATAATAATCAAGTCAGATAAATGAACTATTCATGGTGGAGTGTTGAGGATGAGCTCAGGAGTCTCACAGCCTGAGGAAAAAAGCTGCTCAGTATTCTGGTGGCACGGCAGCAAATACGTCTGTATCTTTTGCCAGACGGCAGCAGGTTGTACAGACTGTGACTGCTCACATGTGATTTTAAGACATCTAGATGTATGTAGATGAGATTTTTGTTTTAACTTATTTATGTTGTTAACTTAGTTAATTTACACTCATCTACATTCCTTATGTTCTGAAGTGTTCTTTATATTCCAAATTTGTTGATTTCATAAAACCTAGAAAAATGCCTCCCCAGGTTTTTTCCTCTGTCACCCCAAAAAGAAAACCAACAAACAAAAAGAAGGAGTAATAAATCTAACCTGAATTCTTCAAGGATTGCTTGAATAAACCTGCAATTTAAAGAAACATTACAATGTTTTAATGATAGTATATGCTGACTGTCCTTTCCGTTCCAGCGGAGAGGAAGCCTCCCTTGTTTAACATGAATGCAATGAGTGCCTTATATCACATAGCGCAGAATGAGAGCCCTACACTGCAAGCCAGTGAATGGTGAGCTGCCACCACACACACACACACACACACACACACACACACACACACACACACACACACAGGTCTAAGATATTGTGAGAGCTTGTGCAGAAGCTGGTTGTGTTATAATTCGGACAATGCAGCAGCAACAAATGTGATACAATACGTATATAATAGTTTGTTTTCTAAGATGTGAAAATACAAAACTGATGTGGAAACTTGTTGCATCCAGTTCACAGCTGTTACTGTAATTATGTTACATGTTTTGCTCCGTGCTCTCTTTTGCTGAAGGCTATCTGTGTGTCTGCTCTGGTTTGACCCTCCGTTGTTTGTCCTCTTTGTTCCAGGTCGGATTACTTTAGAAATTTTATCGATTCATGCCTTCAGAAAATCCCCCAGGACAGACCACACTCCGACGACATGCTGGGCGTAAGTGCACACTGTAGCGCTGCGGCACAGAAACAGGGAGCAGGGTCAGCGTGTTAAGATGGGAGGCTGACAAAGCCCCTCCAGTGATAAATCTCTCTGATGTTTCAGCTCTGTTCTCTCCCCCATAAGCTTCTATTTTGATTCACTAATCCTCTGCTTCCGGATTCACACACACACAATCAGAACACGCACACACGCACACACACGCACACACACAAAGCGTGGTTTTGTAGAAAGAACGCAGATGTAATTACTGTAGAGATGTGACTTCTGTGTCCATCGTTAAGTAACTGAGCAGCTGTCACTTAGCTCACTAATGGACTCACTATTGCTAATGGAAGGTGTCCTCAGGGTGAACAAGCTCCGCACTCTTTCTCCGCAGTATTTTTTAAATGTCAAGTTCTGAAACAATACCTGTTCTCAAACAAAATTAAAGAGTTACGATTTGCTTTTTACGATTGATTTCCAAATGTTATCCTCTAAAATTGCACTTCAGGCTCTGCTTTTATTTTCCAGGAAAGTGCAAAGACAACTGATGCTAATCTCAGAATAAACTGCTGCGTTTGGTCAATCTGGGTTTTATTCTCATATTTTGCGATTTCTTTGTTGATTCTGACAATAAGTCATCGTCTGCGTGACCCACTGTCCCACACTGTCGAAGATTGATTGCCACGTTGTAATGTTAGCTTCTATGTGGACACTTACGGTATTTGGAAATAAAGAAACTAGTAGGAAACTAGTTTAATTAATGTTTAAAGGTAAGTGTGTATGTGGTGCTCATTATTTTCAACAGTAGCTGCATGTTCAAAGAGCTCCGTTAGCTCTGGATGGCTCACATGACGTATGTTCCACACACTAGCAGGGCTGATATAAGATCACTGGTGATGTTTGCTTTTTATAACAGCTCAAGAATCATAAGCAGATGGAAAAATCATCCATAAGTGTAGCATGCATATGGTGTGTAGCAATGTACAAAAGACAAAGTATAGAAATATAGCTTTAGAAATGATAACACACGATAGCTTCTTGGTATAAATATAAAGGATATACTGGATGATATCAGGGCTCGGCAGTATGGCCATAAATAATGTGACAGTATTTTTAGGGTTTATTGCAATAAATGATATATCTGTGTTATAAAGATGTGTTTAAAAGCACTTCATAAATGTTAGAATGAAGCATCATATTACTTTATTTTTGAGCAAATACCTCAAAATAAACATTGTGGTAATTTTGTAGGGATGGCTGTTGGCACTTCTGCAAAAATCAACACAATGACGTTTATGATAGTCATCAGTAATGGGCTTATTTTAACTTGGTGGTGAAGTTAAACAGTCCAGTAAGTTCAGAAAATGACATCATTTTACTGTAACGCAGTCTGTAAACAAGAGAAGACAACACTCATGATGTAGTGTGAAATATCTAGATCCAGAATCTCAGACGGTGTGAAGTCTTACATGATAACCCAGCCCTAATGTGTGTATATATATTCTTAATGTAAGAACATACAGACTGATAACATGTTTAAAATATGTTCTATACATATTTAATGATATATATGAGACGGGCTCCTTGAGGAAATTAAACATTTTCCACCCATGATGTTTGTGATGAGTGCATTTCTTGATTTGTGTCCAAAAACAACATCACATGTGAACGTCATTCAGAAATCTGATTAATACAGATGAATATTTCAGACAGTTCAGACTGGACAGTACATAAGATTTTATAGTGTATTTCCCATGGTCCCTGCACTTTGACGTTGCTCCTTCTACTCCTGTGTGTTCTCCGTTCTCAGTGTTCTTTCTTTTCCTTCTTGTCCAGCATGCGTTTCTGCAGCGTGAGCGTCCAGACTCTGTGCTGATGGATCTTATCCAGAGGACCAAGGATGCGGTGCGAGAGCTGGACAATCTGCAGTACCGCAAAATGAAGAAGATCCTCCTTCAGGAAGCCCACAACGGACCCACAGCAGAGGTCCAGGATGGAGACGAGGTCTGTGGAACTTTGTATGTTAGAATCAGACCAAAGTAATGGAGCTAGAATAAGAGTTTTTCCCTTTTTTGTTTTACATTTGCCACTTTCATGGCATTCCATCGTGCAGAGAAAATAACCAAGCGCGCATCGGGTTGTATTCCTGTCTGTCTGTCTGTGTCTCTTGTTTCTTTCTCTTGTTCCCTCTCTGTCCATCTCTCTCTCCCTTTCTGTCTCTACCTCTCTCTGCTCTTTCCACTCCGTCTCTAGGAGCTGGAGCCGGGCGGAGGTCGAACGGGAACCGTGAACAGTGTCGGCAGTAATCAGTCCATCCCCAGCATGTCCATCAGCGCCAGCTCCCAGAGCAGCTCCGTCAACAGTCTGAACGAAGCGGCCCAGGACAGCCGCAGCGAGCTGGACTTGATGGAGGGAGACCACACGGTCATGTCCAACAGCTCCGTCATACACCTCAAACCGGTGGGTGAAGTGGCACATACACACATTTAATTAGAGCAAAGATGTAGGGTTATGTTAATTCCTGGTCAACGGGGCAATCCACAGATTTTACACATGCAGATTAGTTGATAATGTCTTATGTGGTTCTTTTCTGTTGAATTTGGTGTACACGGTTCTACCTTCCCATGCCCCTAATGCTTCTGTTTATGTCCTGTTAAATGCTAAAACAAGATAATATGTTAATTACGCTGCCTTACGTCTGCAGGAGGAAGAGGAGAGTTTCTCCGGGGAGCAGGCAGCCACCAGTCAACCCTCTGAGCCCCCTCAAACACCAGCTCAGGCCCCGAGGAAGCACTACCGCAACAGAGAGCACTTTGCCACCATACGTACAGCGTCACTTGTGAGAACACACTTGCTTATTTCACTTACTAACTTCATTTGTTAGTGGCTGTTAACACCCCCACACTAGATGCCATTATCCCTCTTAACAAGCACCAAGTCAAAATTCTATATTGTGTCATAATTCAAGTAATCTGAATTACGGCACTGCATCCACATCTTGCAGGTGACGCGTGAGATGCAGGAACACGAGCAGGACTCTGAGCTGCGGGAGCAGATGTCGGGTTACAAACGCATGAGGCGGCAACATCAGAAGCACCTGATGGCCCTGGAGAACAAGCTGAAGGGGGAGATGGACGAGCACAGGCTGAGGCTGGACAAAGAGCTGGAAAGTCAGAGGAACAACTTCACCCAGGAGATGGAGAAGCTGCTCAAAAAACACCAGGCGGCTCTGGACAAAGATGTATGAAGACAAGACATTTGATTAAAAAAAAATGACAATAAAATATTCATTTAAATGTCTGTACTGAAGTATTTGTCTTCTCCCGTTCTCAACATGTAAATCAAGTGCTGTTTTGTCTCTTGTTTTGTTCAGCTGAAGACATTTACCAACGATGAGAAGAAGTTCCAGCAGCACATCCAGGTGCAGCAGAAGAAAGAGCTCAGCAGCTTCCTGGAGTCACAGAAACGGGAATACAAACTACGCAAGGAGCAGCTCAAAGAGGTAACACAATCACACAGCATACAGCTTCACCACAACCTATGTTGGTTTTGTCCATTAACAAAAAAACATAAGTGTATACTTAAACTTCTTTTACATGTAGTTAAGTTCAACATGTGATGCTCCTATTTCTATTAAATAAAACTGAATGTGTTGCAGGAACTGAGTGAGAATCAATCGACTCCCAAGAAAGAGAAGCAGGAGTGGCTGTCCAAGCAGAAAGAGAACATCCAGCACTTCCAGGTCAGGATCTCTCACACAACATCAACACTTGCCAAAACAAAATGATGATTTTACAGTTAATAGAACCTGTGACATTAAATCAATTTGATTTCCCAGCCAACTACTAACCATGCCAGACCCTGCTTCCTGGATTTGTGTCCCCAAACTTTATTTCCATATACATGACAGCACGTCATATAATGCCACATGGTGTCGATTCTCAGGCGGAGGAGGAGGCGAACCTGCTGAGGAGACAGAGGCAGTACCTGGAGCTGGAGTGTCGGCGCTTCAAACGCAGGATCCTCATTGCCAGACACAATGTTGAGCAGGACCTGGCCAGAGAGGTACTTAGTCACTCTGAATTCAATGTTTGATTTTATTGATGTGACTGGTCTCACCCAGCATTTCCTCCTTCTTTCCAGGAGCTAAACAAACGGCAGACACAGAAGGACCTGGAGCACGCCATGCTGCTCAGGCATCACGAGTCGATGCAGGAGCTGGAGTTCAGACACCTGGGGACGATCCAGAAGGCGCGGGCAGAGCTGATCAGGACCCAGCACCAGACTGAGCTCACCAACCAGCTGGAATACAACAAGAGGAGGGAGAGGGAGTTGAGGCGCAAGCATGTCATGGAGGTCCGACAGCAGCCCAAGAGCCTCAAGGTAAACGGACGTGCCACTCTGTGACTGACGTTACTCCAAACAACACACATTCCCTCACTCGACATCTTTGTTTCTTTTCGGTCTACAGTCTAAAGAGCTTCAGATTAAGAAGCAGTTCCAGGAGACTTGTAAAACTCAGACCAGGCAGTACAAGGCCCTCAGGAACCACCTGCTGGAGACCACACCCAAGTCTGATCACAAGGCCGTGCTCAAGAGGCTGAAGGAGGAGCAGACCCGGAAGCTGGCCATCCTGGCTGAGCAGTACGACCACTCCATCAACGAAATGCTCTCTACGCAGGCTGTGAGTACCTGAAGAGGAGGCCTGAAAACTACCAGATACTATCGTTCTCACTCAGATTATTGAGTCCAAAGTCACAGATGAAAATGAGTTATTCTGTATTTCTGACTTCCTGTCTTTCCTCTTCGCTCTCAGCTGCGGTTAGACGAGGCTCAGGAGGGGGAGTGTCAGGTTCTGAGGATGCAGCTGCAACAGGAGCTGGAGCTGCTCAATGCCTACCAGAGCAAGATCAAGATGCAAACAGACGCTCAGCACGACAAGGAGAGGAGGGAGCTGGAGCAGAGGGTCTCTCTGCGGAGGGCTCTGCTGGAGCAGAAAGTAAGAGAGGCGCTCGACTTCCTGCAGTGTCAGGACGTTTGTCTATAGGTTTAGCAGTGATGATTGTTGACGTTGACATTACACTGTCTGTGGGTTAGTAACGGATGATTCTACGTAGTTTTCGTATTTTACTTTTCTTTTCCCTCTTTTTGTCTGTAGTGTGAAAATATCTAGTTGAGTGGCTACATTCTGTTTGACGTTGTCCTTTCAAAGCAGACTCACGTTCTTCTCACTTATCTCAAACTCATCTCTTCACTGTGCTCATCTCCCCAGATTGAGGAGGAAATGCTCGCCCTGCAGAACGAGCGTCTGGAGCGAATCCGCTCGCTGCTGGAGCGCCAGGCCCGCGAGATCGAGGCCTTCGACTCGGAGTCCATGCGGCTGGGCTTCAGCAACATGGTGCTCACTAACCTGGCTCCCGATTCCCAGGGGGGCTGGGGGGGAGGAGGTGGAGGAGGCCAGGGGGCTCAGGGGGGAGGCCACTGGCCCGGAGGAGGCGGCGGAGGCGGCCACCATAGTCATCACCACCAGGGGGGCTCCAGCTCACAGCAGCCCTGGGGACACCCCATGCTGGCTGGGGGCCCGCCGCCCTGGAGCCTCCACCACCCGGGAGGAGGGAGTCAGAGGGGGAGCGGCGGAGGGGCGGGAGGGGTGAGGAACAGCCCGCAGGCTATGAGGAGGACGTCATCAGGGGGGAGGAATGAACAGGGCATGAGCAGGAGCGCCAGCATCACCTCTCAGATATCCAACGGATCCCATCTGTCGTACACCTAAACAAGAAACAACACACACACACACACACACACACAGTAATTGTCTTAAAGTCAAATTCTTGTGCGCCGAGGTAACACTGTACACACACACACACACACACACACCATGCATACAGCGCACACTGCACAGTGCTGAGACACCACTGCTCTCTTACATCAGTGTGTCTCTGGAAGCCCAAAAGTCCAATCCAAGATGGCCGAGGGTCATTTACAGTACGCCACAGTGCAATAGTGTCATATTTACTGCAGCCTACAGCGCTATTATATGTGTTCGTATTCGCCATGTTAGTCTCCGTTGCCATAGACCCAAAGTGTCATATTCATGGAGTTTATTATCAGGAGTTGTCTGTTTGCAGTACGCTGTTTTATACACACACGTGGAGTTAATCTGATGCTTTTAGATGTTAAGTAGCACAAAAGTTGAGCAGAATGGGGAAAGTTGAGTATGCATTTTTCTGATTAACATTAAAATGTATCAGTGTGCAAACTCCTTCAAACCGCTCACGATTAAAGAACTGACAGCTCACTGACAGACAGTTATTGAGATTATAGTTTATGTGCAGTTGCAGGCAGGAGGCAGGACTGACGATTGAGGAGCAGTTTGAGAACGTGCCAGACAGGTGAAGAGGGAAAATGAAAGGAGGACGAAGGTTGCCGTAAGTGAGTACCAAGGCAAGGAAGCATGCAATATAAGCGGGAGGCTTCTCCTCCAGCAGAGGGCAGATCTGACCGCCAGGTGCAGCGTTTTACCGACACAAAAAACCTGCAAAGATGCCAAAGGTGCAGAGTCAGATTTGTCATTATCCATGCCAACATATTAATGTATTTTAAAGAGATTGTGCCAGAGATGTCAGTGAACGTTCAGTATAATTCTATGTGGTGCATTTGTCGCTGGAGTCATTTCTCGTGCACGCTCGGCCTCGTTGGGCTCTTGGGTTTCCACAGACCTCTGCACTTCGCTCACACGCGCCCTCGGGACAGGGATGGATATTTCAGCAGCGCCTAACCACCAACTTTTCTCCAAACTGGTGTTCACTCGTCGCTCGTTTGCATTAACTTCCAGGTCTAATTTTGGAACTGTGTTTGGTCAGTGAAAGCGATTTAACTACGCAGTAAAAAAAATAAATAAATAAACACGGCTGTTGGTCTACCTCAAGATCACCAAGTAGAGCTTCACCACAGGATGTCATGACTGGACAATGACTTGCACTTTGGCACAGGCCTTCTACATCACACTAAATGTTAATCAGACATTTACACACACACACACACACACACACACACTCACACATAGATACAAAGGTTCTTGAATTGACAGTATGTCCCTTTGCACACTTGGCTGATGAATGCATGTACAGGGGTAAATACTGGGACATAAAAGTGTGAAAAAGAGAGCACTTTTGATTTTATAAGAGGTCACAGAGATGTAGTGAACGAGCAAAGGAGCGTGACAGAGGAGCTTCACCTGCCCTCTGCTGGTTGGCGACTGCTGAATGTCTCAGTGGGTGGATGGGTGGTGGTGCTGTGATCTCCGCTGCCATGCCCCTGCAACCTTCCCCCCCGTTCTGACACCCTGCTCTGTTTCACCCCTGGTCACGATCTCCCCGCCTCCCTTCTACCTCCGTTTCCTCCCCTCCTGAGCCTGGTGTGGTATTCACCTCCTCCCTGATGTGTTTGGGAAGAGCTCTTGAAGTGAAAGAAAAGAAGAAAAAATATATGTATTATTATATAAATCTTTAAAAAAAAAAAAAAAGAAAAGAAGGATTATAGAGAACTAGAGATAAAGGTGGAAGTCTTATTGTGAAATGCAGAGGTTATGCATTATATGAATTTCAGAGGTGAAGATGTACAGGAAACCTGTTAATATTGTATATTTTGAATTTGAAAATATGGAAATCTGATCGACAAATCAAAGACAAAATTAACTTGTTGTGATGCAGAGTTTTCACTGTCTCACTTGCAGCTGCGAGTTCGGAAACGTGTTACAGATATTCTGTTGTGACTGATAACAACACAACTGTAGGGCAGGTTGCCTCGAGTAGACGGCAACGTTTTGTTTAATGCTGAATGAGGATGATTTTGCACATAATTTGAGATGTAGTTAGGTGTAGCCTTTGCTTTAGCACTGGCTATGTTTTACTGACATTATGATACCCAAATGTAGACTCGCCTGTCTCTTTAGGTTTTTCATGGTTTTTAGAAGACGTAGAGAGAGAAAGAATTTTATTTCAAAGATCTGTAAAATCTGAAAAAAACAAAATAACGCTGAATCGTGTTTGGCTGCATAATCCATATTTGATGCACTCCACAAGCTCCACAAATTCTTTCCAAATTCTTGCACAAGACAGTGAAAATATATCTGTTGTTTGATATCTACAAAGGGTTACTCTTCGGTGTTGTGGGGTCCACGGTTATTATTTGGACTTTTTATTTCTGATTTATGAAACGCGCGCCCTCTTTTGTTGTGGTTCTACACGAAGCATTTTCACACTGCACTTAAGTATTTGCCTTTTTTTTAAAAAGAAAAAAAAAAAAGAAACGAAGACCACCACCTGCACTCAGAATTTATAATCCTGTCGTTTTTCTTGGCTCAGTTCTGATGACAGAAAAAAAAAAGAACCAACAGAGTGTGGCGGTCTTTCTTCAGCCAGTATGCCATCGTACCCAACATCTTTTTATCAGCCCGTTCTCCCGGCGCCGTAGTGTTTTATTTACTTTTCTGCCAGAAAGGCTCATTTTAATTTCCAGATGGCGTCTGCAGAGGGCCAAACGACTGGTGGATTTTTTTTTTTTTTTTTTAGACCTTCTCTTGTGTTTACTAGAACTCCCAGGTGTTTTGCGAGGCAGTCGGGACAGAGTCTAGCTTTAGACCTCGGTCACTCTGAACTGGATCAGTTGCACTGATTGCACAAGTGATTGACCAGATTAAAGAGTCTACTGTGATCCCCCCTCAGCGTGCCGAGGGACGGCTGCCATTGGTTGAAAGAAGGCGGGAGGCAGGGTTATGTCTCTGTACAGTCTGTTTATCAGTATTCCCTTTATCTCTCCTGTCATTTGGTGGATCTTGCTGTTTTATTCTCCGTAGTCCAGAGACCTGTATTAAACTGTATTCAATTGTATAGATTGTGCAAAAAGCTGAATGTCGCATAGCAGAAGAGAAAAGCTATTCCTTACAGATGACAAAGTGATTTAAAATGTATAAAAGAAATTCAGAAACAAAGTTTAGGGGATAAATGTAATATTTTGTTTGTAATTACTATTTTTTGTTGGAAGAGGGCTACTGGATAAAGAATCATCTGTAATAAAGTAATTTTAATATTTCTTTGTCGCATTGTTTGATTCTGATTGTTTCGTCTTGTGTATTTTAAAGCCTTAAAAATTTCAGCTTTTAATTGTTCTTTCCTTAAACTGCCTGAGTTATTGTGCTCCATGTTTTAACTGTACTACGTTACCACACCTCTGTTCAAAGCTTCAGCTCTTCAAATATTTGTTTAACCTTCACTTCTTGTTGCCTCGGGGGGGATTTCGTAAAGCAAACAGCAGCGATGTTGCCAAAAAAAGTTTTGCCTTAATAAGTAACACATTTTGATAAATGCTGCAACATTATGTACCCCCCCGCTTTATTTTAATTATCATTGTTTGAAAAAGTGAAAAATGTTTTTATAACAAGTCCTTTATGCTTCTCTTTACCAGAAGTCCTCTGTCCCCCTGATTTATTTCACTCACTTAGCTCAGTAAAGATGTAAAAATCTGTTAGCTGAAGTGTCCTCTCAATGAAAAACCTGATAACAGGTGCCTTATTGAGCATGTGAAGATATAGATATAGTCCATATTTATCTCCCTTTTTGGGCACGATTGCAGTCCTGTGCTCCAGCCAACTGTACTGCCACAAACCGAAGATGAAACTATTTGGATTGAGCTCGACATCTGAGACATTTATCATGGACATCAGGTCAGGTAGATGCTCCTGATACTCCTGGTTGGGCCTTAGTTCATTTTATAAGAATAAAAAAATCTTTGTGTATCATAGATGTAGATGGTTCTTGCAGGTCTGCAGGCTGATGACGTGTGTGTGTGTGTGTGTGTGTGTGTGTGTGTGTGACAGAATATCAAGAAAAATATTGTCCAAAGTCAACAACATTTCTGTCTGCAGATCTTCACCATCTCTTCCTCCTCAGCGCGTGTACGACCTCTTCCAGGTGAAGTTCGCTCCCTCTGCATCTGCAGCGCTCTGCTCAGGTGCCTGCAGTCTCGGCCTCCTTGTCCTCCTGCGCGGTGGAGCCGCGGCGTGGCTGCTCCTGCTCCTCTGCCCAGCCTGACTGTATTCTCCTGATGTGCCACCGCAGCTCGACCCGTCCCTCTCCTCCCCTTTCAGGAAATCAGCCACCACTCTGAAGTACTCCAGAACTGCGATATGACTCCAGTTGCCCTCCTCCAGCTCCTCGTCACCAGTCCTCCCCCGCTCCAGCTTGAATCCACAGTGCCCCCCTCTGTCTGTCAGGGCCAGGAGGAAATAAGGATTGCTCTGGAAAAGGAAAAGGGGTAAGGTGGAGGCAGGCGGGAGGACGGGGTCATCACGGCTGCAGATGCAGAGCACAGGGACGGCCACCTCGTCTGCATCTCTCAGAGGTTCGTTCCTCTCCCAGTAGCCGTCCCAGTCCTTGGCTGGGTGCGCCCTCTCGCCCAGTGCCCAGGCCACCGAGGGGGCCAGGCCCTGTGGGGGGTGAGATCCTGAGCTCAGTGGAGGTCTGGGGGCCCCCTGCCGAAGCTGGGCTGAAGTGCAGAACAGAGTTTCCTCAAAGGCTCGGAGGGAGGAACAGCTGAGGGCCCGGTCCACATCCAGGACTCCCCTGAAGGAACTTTCATATCTTATGAGAGCGAATAATAACATTTTTATGACGCTGTCCTTGTTTCATACGAGTCATAACCACTGATAATTTGCTTGTTTTTGATTCCTCTCACCTGCTGAGCTGCATTTTCCTGTGAAGTAAAGCCCCCCAGCGATACACGGGAGGCATGGCTGTTTCAAACCACAGCTGGCCCAGGAGCACAGGTGAGATGGCTGCAGCTGCTTTCAGGTATGAACTTGACCCAGACTCGCCTAAGTAGGAGAGAAGAATCCCTGAGCCTGAACCCTCGCTCACCGCAACCAGCGCAGAGGACGGGTGGCGGCTGTGCACGTAAACCACCACCTGAAAATGGAAGAAAACGAATAAACCATCATCTTCAGGTAAAAAAAAATAAAAACAAACAGAATAAACAAAAAGCAAGTTTTGGCCTCGCTAGCAGCAGCTTTGCAGGAAGCCTCTGTGGAAAGTTATTTCAAACGCTCGTTTTTGGTCCAGACTGAAACATCCCGAATGTTTGATGGATCGCAATGAAACGTTGTACATGTATTCATGATCCCCAGAGGATGAACTCTGATAACTTTGGTCCACCTTTAACTTATCATCCCTGCTAGAAAATCCAGTCACCAGCAAGACCAGCGTATGTTGTGTTTTGGTTCTGGTCTGTGCTGTTTTCTCCAGCAGGGATGTGGCGCAAAAGTATCATTTTTCTATCAGTACTGCTGTGATTACTGACGTCCCCACCAGCGTCAGCTGTGCTTCTGTTTAGTGATAATAGGTGAATATTAGCATGCTAATATGCTAAAATGAAATGGTGAAACATGCTTGTCCCTCTGAGCATGTTAGCATTTAGCTCAAAGCACCACTTTGCTTCTAGGTAATTGAGAAGCATGACTGACTTCCTGCTGGGTTTCTATTCCACCGCAGCTGTTTTTCAGTCCAGCACCAGAGAGCTCTCGACAGTGGGTAATGTAGGCAGCGGTCCACTGGTCCTGCATCACACTCCTGTGATACTGTTCGACTCATTACTTACAGTTTGATACAGCATAATAAGAGATATCACCTCCTATATTCAACACGTTCTTTCTTTTTAATTCCAGTGCCTACTTTACCCACAATGCAATTTGGCCACTGAGTGACATCACTGGAGGCAGTAAATCAGATTACATGCAGCTTCCTGTGGAACCAAAAAGGTTTTTGACTACTTTATTTAATATATGCACTAGAATTCGTGAATCGCACTGTAATATGTCAAATCGGTGGAGTTACCCTTCAACCTCTCCTGTTTCCACCGGCCATGCTTCAGTACCTGCTCAAGATCGGCTGGGTCTCCAAACTCTGTCAGCCTTGCTGTGGTCAGCGGGCACCCCGCTGTGCCTCGAGCGTGAAACACCACCACGTAGAAGCCCTGACGCACGGCCTCCTGGCACAGTAGCTTTAGGTGGGGGGTCATCCCTCCCCAGGACTGAGGGATGACGAGCAGGACGGGAGGCGTCGTGGTGAAACAGCCGAGCGCCTTTCCTCCTGTCTGATGCTCCTTCCTTCCCTCCCACCGCCTCCTCTCAACCCCCCAGTCCAGAGCAATAATACCCCCATCTCTCAGTAGCAGATGGTCTCTAGTGAACTGTAAACCGTCTCCATGTTGTCCACACAGCATGCTGGACAGAGTCTGAATGTGGGGGTCTCCCCTGGGCCAGGAGGCCAGTCTCGGCCTGGCCAGAGAGCCACAGTGCCGGAGCAGATATTTAGCCAGCGCAGTGTGTTTGCAGATGAGCCTGGGGCCATCTGAGGCCCGACCTGACCCAGACAAAACATCGGTCCCTGGTGATCCAGCCTCATCCGTCCATGCTCTTGTATTCACGTCCAGTTGCAGCTCTAGGATCAGGCAAATGAAGACCCAGAGCCTCCAGGCTGCAGCTTTGACAGCCTGCCTCGTCCAGCGGTGAACCCTGGGCCAGCGGAGGGCCAAGCACAGCAGCAGAGGCAGCAGTGATGGAATCAGGCAGAACACACAGTCCTGGACAAATGATGCCATTGGAAAATACAGGACGTCCAATGTTTCCTCTGGGAAATTTTGCTGCAATTTTCCTCAAAAACATCTTGCCCCCATTTTTGACAGACTTCTGCCTTGTTGACATGTAAATGGTTGAATCTCACTCCTCCCCTAACTCTATAAATCATTTACAGCAAGCAAACACATGCCACACAAATCTGTCCCCTTAATGTTAACTCTATTGTCGCCCTTTGACTTTGTTCCATACGCCGTTCCTGACGTTATTTCTTTTGCATGCTCACTCCGGTAAAGAGCTAAAATAATGTTTTCCAATACATTGCTCTCTGATTTTAGAGACATTTGAGGTTGATTTTTATTCTAAATTACTCAAGCGACATTCTTTACGTTTAAACATATACATATATATACATATATATACATATATATACATATATATACATATATATATGTCTTCCCACACGAGTCACTTCCTGTACGTCTGCTCCTCCTGACGGGAAACTGCACCAAGAATTCAGGTCACCCAACCTGTTAGCATGAGAATTTGAAAGATTTCTGTTAATTCCACACATGATTCACACACTTTGACATCAGCTTCTCTTGTCGGGAAACTGAGCGCAACGCAGTTATCTCACCCGACCTGTTGGCATGAGACCTGACGATGACAGAAGAACTCCAACACACAACTGAAAGCTTTGAGTTGACTCGTAAAAAAGAGTTGACTGTACCACAAAAAAGAAGCCCCTAAGGTGCTGTTAATTAATCAGCACAAAGATCAGTTTACTTGAGAATTATTATATAAATATAGCTTATTTAAATATGTATTTTATTGGCCTAAAGCTTTCAAACACCCACCCACCGCTGTGTGTAGTTTATTATTTATTCACAACAACACACTGCCACACTGCTTACGATTACACTGTTCGTAGTGTAAATTATTATGTATATACAATGTATATGAGTCCATTTCTATTTCTTCCCTTTTTATTATATTGTTTATTGCAATATTACTGTTCTTTGGCTGCTGTGATGAAGAAATTCCCTGTTTGCGGGACAAATAAAGGAATTCTGATTCTGATTTTCCCCACTAGTGAGCGAACGGTGCAGCCCACAGGACAGTAACACATTTGCACTGAGTTGATTTTTGATTATCAAATTGATTTTTAGCTGCTGATCTATCACATTGGATACTCAAAAGTGTAAACTTTGAGTAACCTTGAGTGAAAGGAGTGGCCTCCCATTCCAGAGATAACTGTCGTGTTGTGCATCGGCTCCTTCTGCCGGGAAAGTGAGAAGCAGAACCCAACCTGCGAACATGAGACATGAGGTGAAACAACTCAAATATACAGCAGGAGGATTTGTGCTTCCATTGTTTAGATAGTAATCTTACAGGAGGACTAAATCTGGATATCTGCCTCTGATTGATATTATTAATGTCTTGGTGTGATTTATGTTTTTTCATCATCATCAGTGAATGTGGAGATGTGCAAATGACAAACCAACAACTACTTTTGCTTTTATGAAAGATTCTGAGCACATTTGCACAAATCATATAAAGAAACTGCAGATGAGCTGACTGTATTATTAACTGAAGCCCTTCATGGTCACTGGTAAATGTTGAAGAATGTGCAGTTGTCCACTTGCACAGTCACAGACTTTGAGGCCGTTCCCTCGCAGATATTTTGAGCCCACATTTTCTGCAGACTTTGCCGGAGAGAGTTAACCACAGTTCATAGTGTCATGAGGGGATGTCAGAGACTGAAGTGTGGGCCGGTACCAGCAACAGCGTGCAACAGGTCCAACAGGTTCAGCCCGGTAGAGACTCCACCTCGGATGTGGAGCATTATAAATAAGGTTGTCTCAAACATCGGGACTGTGCGATACAGTATTGTCACATCTGATGATATTTTTATCGTGTTAGAAAAAAATTAATTTGATGTAAGTAATGTTTTTTTTTTTTAACATTTTTTCTTTTTTATGAGAAGAATTTCTGCACCACGTTTCTCTTTTTGCTGTGCAGAGATATTTTCAAGAATATTTGGAATATTTTTAATTTACACATTTTTATAAAACAATTTAGTCACCGTTCACCGTTCAGTGTCCTGGGTGAGGACTGAACTCAGTGATATACTGACATACATTTTTCATATAAACAACTCAGTCAGTTTTGTGTTTTTGATTCTTCAGGATGTAAAAATATTAACCATATAGATAAATATTTTGAGCTGTTATGATCTTTACTAAAGCTGTGTTTTTTTGTCATCTTTCAGCACTGAGACAGACGCAGGCTGAGCAGCGATGTCTCCTGGCTCGGTGGCATTGTGCCTCCTGCTCATGCAGACTGGAGTTTACGGGTTCAACATTGAGCTCGATCTGGAGTTCATCATTGATTTACTTTTCAGTAAAGCAGCCAATCAAAAGCATGAAGACATCACTCAGAGAGCGATCTTAAATACCACCCTGCAGGCGTGTCGTGCTCTGGCCCTGGCTGATGGAAAAGACTTCAGTTTTCCTGTAAGTGTTCAATCTGAGTGAATTATACATTTTGGATCAGTTATTAATATATGTGATTTTACACTACAACAAGTGTGTGTGTGTGTGTGTGTGTGTGTGTGTGTGTGTGTGTGTGTGTGTGTGTGTGTGTGTGTGTGTGTGTGTGTGTGTGTGTGTGTGTGTGTGTGTGTGTGTGCAGTCTCAGCCTTTTACAGTTGAGTCTGTTGCTGCTGCCTGTCGAGCCCCAAAGTCATCCAAGAGATTCCACCAAAGCATCAAATTCATCCAGCGAATGAATCGGCTCGTAGACTCTTCTCACACTTCTGACCCCGAATACCATTTTGACAATGAAAAGTTTACAGAGGGAAGGAGAATCATCACAAGAGGACTGGAAATTATAAAGGCCAGCAACAAGGAAATGAACTTTGAGGCAGCAAGAGAAAGACTTGGAGAGATCACACACCCTCTACAGGTACTGTCTGGTATTTGTTTGGTTCCCATGTTTATTAAAATGTTCTTTAAAAAATGTTGCACTTCAAAACTAATCTTGAATACATGGACAAAGCTTATGTTGACATGGTTGTTCTACTTTACTGTTTTTTATGGCACTCGGTCATGTTTAAAGGTTGTTTTGTAAAGCACTTTCTAACTTTGTTAATAAAAGAGCTTTATAAACCAAATCTATTATCATTAAGTAAGAATAATTAGAATTTACAGTGTAAGCTCTGTGGTTTATGTACTTTTCAACATCCTTTTAATAAGGACAATAAAATGTCTTATTTAAAATATTTACCTTGTTTTTCTTTTCAAATAAAAGGATTTCTACACTCACAGTAACTGGGTGGAACTGGGAAACACTCTCCCAAACACCAATCTGATCAAATCAGGCACCAGCATTGGTAACATAGCAGGTAACGAGCTCATGCAATGTCAGTGTTTGGCTGTGTTACCAAAAGAGAGAGAGAAATGTGATTAAAGGGATAGTTTTCAAATTAAAACTCTGAAAAGATTCAACAAGTCTGGTGGATTTTATCTCCCACAGCTTTAAGCAGAGCAACCTGTCGCAGCTGTGATGGAGATGACTGCACCAACAACATTTTGGAGGATATCAAACAGGAAAACATACTTACCTCCGGATATTTTGGTTCTAGCAAACCAGAAGGTAAATGTCCTGCCAGCGCCTGTCATAAGAACTGGACTTAATTTACAGTACAAAGACTATTTAGAAAATGTCATTTTGTCTTTAGGCTTGTAAATAAAATGTTTACAAATCACTGCTCTACAGCTAAAAAAAACTGTTGCTAGTTTCTAAAATCACACATTGATAGGTTGTCCCTCTTTGCACAGGAAAATGCAGCCATGGAGGATTTTTTGATAAATCAAAAAAAATCGAGCCTACAGGTGGGATCAACAAAGATAAGATGAGTGCTGAGCATGGACATCTTCACACAGCAGCAGCAAACATGGCGGCAGCTGCAACCAGCGAGCTGCTGGAGGACATTCGAGGGGCTGCTGGTGACAAAACTTTCTTACAGTAAGAAACATATTCTGCATGTTTCGGTTATGTACCATAAGGAGGCAAAGCAAACACTTTTTATGTATTTCATGTCTGTTTTCTTTGTCTCTGTCCTTCCCTCAGGATGATGGGAATGTCCGGAAAAGCTCTTTGTTTTGCGATCGACACAACAGGAAGCATGAGTGACGACATTGCAGCAGTGAGGACCGTCACTTCCTCTATAATCAACAGCAAAGTGGGAACAGAAGATGAGCCCTCACTTTATATTCTCGTACCTTTCAATGATCCAGGTAGTGCAACTAGACTATTAATTCTTATTATCCTCGTAAATGAAATAAATGGATGTTTGTGCTGTGACGTTTATGAATTTGCTCTTTATCTGCTAACTGCTAACTATTAACTGACATGACCTGCAGATTGTTGTATGCTGACATGTGCTAAAAACTTGTTGGAAAATTATACTCAAATAATAAGCAGAAAGATATCAGTGTCTCTAAATCACTTGCAAAGCACAAGCACAACGTGAACAATACAATGGTTTTCTCTGCCCTTGTACCTCAGATTTTGGGCCGCTGATGAGGACTACAGACCCAAACAAATTCAAGAACGCTATAAATTCACTATCAGCAACAGGTGGAAGAGATGCTCCTGAACTGAGTCTGTCAGGGCTGCAGGTGCTGTGATGTCTTTGACGCTACCTCAAAATCAGCCTCTGCAAAATGCAATGTAAAATTTAAGTCAAATTACTGGATAATTTTGATCCTCTCTTCCTCTCATAGCTGGCTTTAACTGGCGCTCCTCCTAATTCTGAGATCTTCCTCTTCACTGATGCAGCTGCTAAAGACAGTCGGCTGAGAAGCACAGTGAATGCACTCATAGAGCGCACCAAGACAGTGGTGAGTATTCTTCGTGTCGATGTTAAAAAATCCAAGCAATTTTTTCCATTATGATTAAAATTTCTTCCCAAAAACTACATTACATCTGACTTCTTTTCAGGTGAACTTCATGATTACAGGTGGAGGGCTATTTCGTCGCAGAAGGCAGATAGGTAACGATCAACAACAGCAACAGAGTCGGTTATCAGCATCAGAACTTCAGCTTTACAGAGACCTGGCTCAGACTTCAGGGGGTCAGAGTATTGAAGTCACAAAGAGTGAGCTCCCTGAGGCCGTCAGCATCATTACAGAGTCATCCAGCTCCTCTCTGGTATTAAATAATGCTCTCACTGGAGATTACTGACTTTCCTAATTGTTTCAAATATTCAGTTGTGTCACCAGTTTCCTGTAACCCTCCAGGTGACCCTCCTGCAGGCAGCTAGGACTCCAGGAAAGGCTGAAAATTTCACCTTCACGGTTGATGAGTCAGTAAAAAACCTCACACTTTACATCACTGGGACATCAGTCACCTTTACTCTCATCAGTCCATCAGGTGATACTGCTCTGGAGATGACATCTTTTAAAAGCTTTTAATTGGATTATTGTCAATAAGCATTGAAAAGGTGTTTTGAAGCCATTTTAAGATTTGAAATTTCCTGACTTTGGCACCATCTGGTGGTCGTAGTCAGTGTCACACTGAGGTTCAGTTATATGAAAGCATGCTACTACCAACCTTCTAACTAGTCTTCTAACCAGTGTGCTTTGTTTTTTTGCCCTGACTTTGCTGTCAGGTGTCTCTCAGCAAAGCACCGACACGACAGGATCACTGATCACTGCATCCCAGACAGTGGGGAATTTCAAGACTCTGAAGCTAAAATCAGAAGTGGGACTGTGGGAAATGAAAATGGTGTCAACAAACCCCTACACTTTGAAGGTTGTAGGTGAGAACTCCTTGAGAACATGGATGCATCATGAGAGATACTAATATGCCTCCAGATATAGTAATGATCAAGCTGATGTTCATGTTCAGCATGTTCCCTCATTGGTTGATTGTCCTTTTTGTTATTTGCAGGTGAGAGTTCCATCGATTTCCTGTTTGACTTTTTGGAAGCATCCGAGGGCCTGTTTGGAGGTTTTGATGTCATAGACCATCGACCCAGAGCTGGTAAAGGAAACAGACTTTACGACAGGCACATGACATTTGATTAAGTTCAGCATATTTCAACGTATTCTCTCTTTTTCTGAAGGTTCTAATGGTACTCTGTTATTGACCGTCACCGGGAGTACCTCCGCCAATGTGACAGAAGTGGTTCTGGTTGAATCATCAGGGTCAGGAAATGTCAATGGCAATGTGACAGCTGTAGGTGGAGGAGACTACTTGGTACAGTTTAGCAGGGTACCATCAGAGGAGTTTGTGGTGCTCATGAGGGGGCAGAATAGTGACGGTTCCTCCAGATCCTCGGGGACGTTCCAGAGGCAGTCAACCAGCAGCATCAAAGCATCGACTGTCACTGTCACTGTTGTAAGTTAATCTACTTCATCTGAAAACCAGGTATGACTTTCTGTCCTTAGACCCCACATTTGAGTAAGAGAAAAAAACCCTAAAAAATACCTTTTCATAAGGAAGAAACCTCACTGAGAACCCCAAAAGAGAACAAAAATGTTTTATTCAAGAACATGATAAAAGATAGCCAGTGGTCCAGCAGAGAGGAGCCTGAGTGAAAAGTCATTTTTGAATCTAATGTCATCTATTTTACAAAAAAAAAATCCAGATTTACATAAAAGGTGCATAGCTTAGGTATTGCAGCCAAGAAAATTTGGGCAGATGAGAACAATAAGCTCTTTTGCAGCAGTGAGATAAAACAACTTCTGTTCAGTGCTCATGCAGACCTCCTTAACATCTCATATGTCATCTATACTTGATATGACTAACTCTCCCACTCTCCTTTCCACTTTCCATCTGAGGCTGATACAAATCGCGTCTTTGCACCAGGAGAAACATTTTCACTTCCCTTCTCTGTGAAGACCAGCGGTGCAGGAGGAAACTTCACTATCCGAGCTACTAATGACCGAGGGTTTACATCAACGTTCCCATCCAGTTTAGTCCTGGACACTGGAGGCAGTGCTAACGGTACAGTGAACCTCACAGCACCTGTTACCACTACGTCTGGTACCGACGTCACCCTGACCATCGAGGCTGAATCTCCAGGTGGAGCAGACACCAACTACCTTGTGCTGCGTCTCGCTGTCCTTAAAACGGTAACTCTCCAGTTGAAATGTGAAGACAGTGAATAATCATTCTGGCTTTTTCTTCTCTGACTTTTTCTTCTCCTCATCCTGTAGGTGACTGATTTCACTGAGCCCATGTGTGAGCTGCTCAGCCGGCAGTCCAACTGCACTGAAAACAGCAGCTTGTCCACATGGACGGTCTCCGTTCAGGTGACTGATGGGGCTAACGGGACAGGTATCGACCGTGTTAGCCTCAGACAGGGCAATGGCACCATGAACACCAGCCTGGCTGCTGGCAACGAGAACATAACGCTGGTGTCCTACACTGCATCTTGCAGTTCCCCTATTGTGGAGCTGCTGGTTGTTGATGGGGTGGGTAATGTTGGCTCCTGTTCCTACCGGTCTTTGTCAACCAAAGTTGTTCAATCTTTTCTTCTTTGCCTTGGAATCACGATCCTTGGGCTAATTTTACCGTTTGAGATGGGAATCAACTGAATGTTGACGTATTAATGTTGGGAAGATTTAGAAGCTCTCATGACTTTGGGAAAACAAATATTTCCTCAGTTGCCAGTTTATTGGGTAAATATAACTTTAAATAATGCAGTCTTATACAACAGCACTGCAGTAAACCCTATGAATTAGTTTGCTGGAGCTGAAAGTGTACTGTGGCAAAGCCTTAAAGTGGAACTCCTCCAATTTCCCACATTAACAGGTATTTACATGTCTTAGAGAAGTATAAGTCCTTTTGTGGCACCAGAAGAAGTTGCCTGTAATCATTTTCTCCAGTGGTGTCACTCAGTCTCTAAGTTGCATTGTGGGTAATGTGGGCACCAAGTTTTGAAAATGAAGAAGAATGTAGAGAATAAAAAAGGTGATATCTCTAGTTCTGGTTCAGTTTGAATCATTTGTTTTAAAACCTGGCTCCTACATTACCAACAATGCAACTTCATCATCACTGAGCGGCGTCACTGCAGGCAACTTGTCAGATTTCAGTCAGCTGTAAAATCTTTAAGCTATGAAATGTGAACTGCATGTATTTTATGTATCGTAGGGTGATTGATGTCATTATCAAACTTACTTTAAAAGCAGAATGGGACTGTGATTATGTCGTGATTAAGACATGTCAGTTTGATTATTGTACGTAAATCAAGATACAATCAAGGTTCTCTGATATTAAGTTGTGTACTGCTGTAGTTGATTGAATTGTTAAATGTTTTTAATCATTTAGACGGGCATGTGTGACAATTTTCAGCTATTAACATGCACACATTTTTTTTTTCTATTTACCATATGTGAGAGGGTTGTATCATGATGTGATCCACTGGACGTCTCTTTTCCGTGTCTCAGGACAGATTTTCCACAACAGTTGAAAGTATGTGGCTTTGTAGAATCTGACAGGTGTTGATGCAGAAGATCCCCAGAGACTGTTTTAAAATACATACATTTAATGCATTTGATTTGAGGCTTGCTTCAATAAAGCTTAAAAAAAAAAAGTTATGTCCGCTCAGTGTATTTTTGGGAGTAAGGTGACCTCGCAGTGCCACATTACATCATCAGAGGGTAACAAGTGTTGTAACAACAAGTAAGTAAAACTTACTAGTTTGTTTGTTCAGTCATGAAAATGAATTTTGTTTTGTTTATTTTGTTTGTTCGGGCAGAATAAATCAGTGATAAAGTTGCAGCTTTACTACAAAGTAAGTCATCTGTGTCTCTGAGTTTTCTTTGTCTCTCCTGAACGGTCAAGCGAGCCGAAATTCCGAAACACTTTACATTTAAATGAAAATATTGACCAGTGTAAACTTATATTCTGTGTATCCTCCCGCGTGAGTCACTTGCTGAACATCCACTCCTCCTGTCAGGAAACTGGACCAAGAATGCAGGTCGGTCACCCAACCTGTTGGCGTGAGAACATGAACGTGTTCACACACACTGTCTGAAAAAACTGAGTGTACAAACGTTATCTCACCCAACCTGTTAGAATGAGAGCTGACAATGACAGAACACACAACAGAAAGCTGTAAAATGGAGTTGACTGTCATATAAAGAGAAGCTCTTAATGGCCGTAGGTGCTGTTATTTAATCATCTCAGTGATCAGTTTACTTGAAAATCTATTTTCCTGTTTACTTGAGAAAACAAGCTCTGGTATCCAGAAATAGCCATTATTGATCAATGCATCAGAATGTACATAAAGCTTATTTAAATATTGGCCTAAAGCTTTCAAGTACCCGCCGATGTGTGTAGTTTATTTTCCCTTCTGGTGAACAAAAGTTGCAGCTTACAGGACAGGAACACATTTGCATTTAGTTGATCTTTGATTATCTCACTGATTTTTAGCTGTTGACACTGTTCTATCTATCTATCTATCTATCTATCACACTGAATACTCAAAAGTGTAAAATTCTAAAAGTTTATTTCTATTCTATTCTCTTGAGAGGTTGGTTGAGTAACCTTGAATGAAAGGAGTGGCCTCCCATTCCAGTGATATCTGTCATATTGTGCATCGGCTCCTTCTGTCAGGAAAGTGAAAGTGAAACGGGTCACCCAACCTGTGAGCATGAGAAAAGAGGTGAAAGAACTCAAATGTACAGCAGGAGGATTTGTGCTTCGCTTGTTTTAATAGTAATCTTACAGGAGCAGTAAATCTGGATATCTGCCTCTGATTGATATTATTAATGTCTTGGTGTGTTTTATGTTTTACTCTCAGCCCCATTCATCATTATCAGTTTCTCAATATAATGAATCTGGAGATGAGCTGACTGTATTATAAACTGAGGCCATTTATGGTCAATACGTTCAATAACTTTATCAATGCTGTTATCACAAAGATCTCTTTTCTTGTGAAATTCTTATTCTTGTTTTCTCAAGAAAACCAGCTCTGGTATCCAGAGATGACTTACTGTGTGTGACGGCTGTACAACTGTCGAATTGTGAAGGACCGTGAAGGACATGAGGGCTCGCTCACATTTTGAGCCCTTTCTGGCCACTTTCCAAGTCTACGTTTCTGCAAACACAGTTCATAGTGTGACATTAAACACAGTGTTATCAGAGTTTTAAATCATGTCCAGTACCAATAACTACAGCATGCAACCGGTCCAACAGGCTCAGCACAGTAGTGACTCCACCTCGGATGTGCAGCATTATAAGAGAGAGAAGACCAGGACCTGTGATACAGTATTCTCTGATCTAACAAAATTTTATCGTATTGAAATATACAATTTGATGTAAGTAAGATGTTTGTATTTTTCTTTTTTTTATGTGAAGGATTTTCGCGCCACATTTCTCTTTTGCTGTGCAGAGATTTTTTTCAAGAATATTTGGAATTATTTTTAACTTTTTTTAAAACACAATTTAGTCACTGTTTTGTGTCTTTGATTCTTTAGGGTGTCAAAATAGCTGTTAAATGTTATTTTACTGAGATAAATGACCTGGGTGAGGTCTGATCTAAAGCTGTGTTTTTGTCATCTTTCAGCCCTGAAACAGACGCAGGCTGAGCAGCGATGTCTCCTGGCTCGGTGGCATTGTGCCTCCTGCTCATGCAGACTGGAGTTTACGGGTTCACCATTGAGCTCGATCTGGAGTTTTTAATTAATATCGGTTTTCAGTTAATTAGTGATTTTTTTCGCAGTAAAGCAGCCAATCAAAAGCATGAAGACATCACTCAGAGAGCGATCTTAAATACCACCCTGCAGGCGTGTCGTGCTCTGGCCCTGGCTGATGGAAAAGACTTCACTTTTCCTGTAAGTGTTCAATCTGAGTGAATTATACATTTTGGATCAGTTATTAATATATGTGATTTTACACTACAACAAGTGTGTGTGTGTGTGTGTGTGTGTGTGTGTGTGTGTGTGTGTGTGTGTGTGTGTGTGTGTGTGTGTGTGTGTGTGTGTGTGTGTGTGTGTGTGTGTGTGTGCAGTCTCAGCCTTTTACAGCCAAGTCTGTTGCTGCTGCCTGTCGAGCCCCAAAATCATCCAAGAGATTCCGCCAAGCGATTGAATTCATCCAACGAAGGAATCGGCTCGTAGATGCTCGTCATGTCTCTGACCCCGAATACCATTTTGACAATGAAAAGTTTGCAGAGGGAAGAAGAATCATCACAAGAGGACTGGAAATTATAAAGGCCAGCAACAAGGAAATGAACTTTGAGGCAGCAAGAGAAAGACTTGGAGAAATCACACACCCTCTACAGGTACTGTCTGGTATTTGTTTGGTTCCCATGTTTATTAAAATGTTCTTTAAAAAATGTTTCACTTCAAAACTAATCTTGAATACATGGACAAAGCTTATGTTGACATGGTTGTTCTACTTTACTGTTTTTTATGGCACTCGGTCATGTTTAAAGGTTGTTTTGTAAAGCACTTTCTAACTTTGTTAATAAACGAGCTTTATAAACTAAATCTATTATCATTAAGTAAGAATAATTAGAATTTACAGTGTAAGCTCTGTGGTTTATGTACTTTTCAACATTCTATTAAAAAGGAACAATAAAGGGTTAGGGTTATTTAAAATATTTACCTTGTTTTTCTTTTCAAATAACAGGATTTCTACAGTCACAGTAACTGGGTGGAACTGGGAAACACTCTCCCAAACACCAATCTGATCAAATCAGGCACCAGCATTGGTAACATAGCAGGTAACGAGCTCATGCAATGTCAGTGTTTGGCTGTGTTACCAAAAGAGAGAGAGAAATGTGATTAAAGGGATAGTTTTCAAATTAAAACTCTGAAAAGATTCAAAATGTCTGGTGGATTTTATCTCCCACAGCTTTAAGCAGAGCAACCTGTCGCAGCTGTGATGGAGATGACTGCACCAACAACATTTTGGAGGATATCAAACAGGAAAACATACTTACCTCCGGATATTTTGGTTCTAGCAAACCAGAAGGTAAATGTCCTGCCAGCGCCTGTCATAAGAACTGGACTTAATTTACAGTACAAGGACTATTTAGAAAATGTCATTTTGTCTTTAGGCTTGTAAATAAAATGTTTATAAATCACAGGAAAATGCAGCCATGGAGGATCTTTTGATAAATCAAAAAAAATCAAGCCTACAGGTGGGATCAACAAAGATAAGATGAGTGCTGAGCATGGACATCTTCACACAGCAGCAGCAAACATGGCGGCAGCTGCAACCAGCGAGCTGCTGGAGGACATTCGAGGGGCTGCTGGTGACAAAACTTTCTTACAGTAAGAAACATATTCTGCATGTTTCGGTTATGTACCATAAGGAGGCAAAGCAAACGCTTTTTATGTATTTCATGTCTGTTTTATTTGTCTCTGTCCTTCCCTCAGGATGATGGGAATTTCCGGAAAAGCTCTTTGTTTTGCGATCGACACAACAGGAAGCATGAGTGACGACATTGCAGCAGTGAGGACCATCACTTCCTCTATAATCAACAGCAAAGTGGGAACAGAAGATGAGCCCTCACTTTATATTCTCGTACCTTTCAATGATCCAGGTAGTGCAACTAGACTATTAATTCTTATTATCCTCGTAAATGAAATAAATGGATGTTTGTGTTGTGACGTTTATGAATTTGCTCTTTATCTGCTAACTGCTAACTATTAACTGACATGACCTGCAGATTGTTGTATGCTGACATGTGCTAAAAACTTGATGGAAAATTTTGAATGCTCTAATAATATGCATTAAAAAAATCTGTGTCTTGAAATCCCTACAATGGTTTTCTCTGCCCTTGAACAGATTTTGGGCCGCTGATGAGGACTACAGACCCAGATAAATTCAAGAACGCTATAAATTCACTATCAGCAACAGGTGGAGGAGATGCTCCTGAACTGAGTCTGTCAGGGCTGCAGGTGCTGTGATGTCTTTGACGCTACTTCAGAATTAAATTATGTGAAAAAAGTCAAACTGCTGTGTAATTTTGATCCTCTCTTCCTCTCATAGCTGGCTTTAACTGGCGCTCCTCCTAATTCTGAGATCTTCCTCTTCACTGATGCAGCTGCTAAAGACAGTCGGCTGCTAAGCACAGTGATTGCACTCATAGAGCGCACCAAGACAGTGGTGAGTATTCTTAGTTTCAGTGTTAGAAAAACAAACATGTCATGTTTTCCACCTCATCCAATTCAATACAAGCACATTTTTCCCCCTATGATTAAAATTTCTTCCCAAATCCTACATAGTGAACTCCATGTTTTATTCATCTGACTTCTTTTCAGGTGAACTTCATGATTACAGGTGGAGGGCTATTTCGTCGCAGAAGGCAGATAGGTAACGATCAACAACAGCAACAGAGTCGGTTATCAGCATCAGACCTTCAGCTTTACAGAGACCTGGCTCAGACTTCAGGGGGTCAGAGTATTGAAGTCACAAAGAGTGAGCTCCCTGAGGCCGTCAGCATCATTACAGAGTCATCCAGCTCCTCTCTGGTATTAAATAATGCTCTCACTGGAGATTACTGACTTTCCTAATTGTTTCAAATATTCAGTTGTGTCACCAGTTTCCTGTAACCCTCCAGGTGACCCTCCTGCAGGCAGCTAGGACTCCAGGAAAGGCTGAAAATTTCACCTTCACAGTTGACGAGTCAGTAAAAAACCTCACACTTTACATCACTGGGACATCAGTCACCTTTACTCTCATCAGTCCATCAGGTGATACTGCTCTGGAGATGACATCTTTTAAAAGCTTTTAATTGGATTATTGTCAATAAGCATTGAAAAGGTGTTTTGAAGCTATTTTAAGATTTGAAACTTCCTGACTTTGGCACCATCTGGTGGTCGTAGTCAGTGTCACACTGAGGTTCAGTTATATGAAAGCATGCTACTACCAACCTTCTAACTAGTCTTCTAACCAGTGTGCTTTGTTTTTTTGCCCTGACTTTGCTGTCAGGTGTCTCTCAGCAAAGCACCGACACGACAGGATCACTGATCACTGCATCCCAGACAGTGGGGAATTTCAAGACTCTGAAGCTAAAATCAGAAGTGGGACTGTGGGAAATGAAAATGGTGTCAACAAACCCCTACACTTTGAAGGTTGTAGGTGAGAACCCCATGATGATGTGGATGAATTACATGAGAGATTCGTATGTCCCTCCAGATGTAGTAATGATCAAGCTGATGTTCATGTTCAGCATGTTCCCTCATTGGTTGATTGTCCTTTTTGTTATTTGCAGGTGAGAGTTCCATCGATTTCCTGTTTGACTTTTTGGAAGCATCCGAGGGCCTGTTTGGAGGTTTTGATGTCATAGACCATCGACCCAGAGCTGGTAAAGGAAACAGACTTTACGACAGGCACATGACATTTGATTAAGTTCAGCATATTTCAACGTATTCTCTCTTTTTCTGAAGGTTCTAATGGTACTCTGTTATTGACCGTCACCGGGAGTACCTCCGCCAATGTGACAGAAGTGGTTCTGGTTGAATCATCAGGGTCAGGAAATGTCAATGGCAATGTGACAGCTGTGGGTGGAGGAGACTACTTGGTACAGTTTAGCAGGGTACCATCAGAGGAGTTTGTGGTGCTCATGAGGGGGCAGAATAGTGATGGTTCCTCCAGATCCTCGGGGACGTTCCAGAGGCAGTCAACCAGCAGCATCAAAGCATCGACTGTCACTGTCACTGTTGTAAGTTAATCTACTTCATCTGAAAACCAGGTATGACTTTTAAGATTGGTTGCCCTTTCGAGTCAAGTGTGAATGAATGATTGCCAACAGTACATTGCCTCACACGGGGCGCCATTTATAGTGCTTTACTCAACATTACTCATTAATAATTAATTATCATCAGGGATAGTGATTTGGTTGCACTTTCAAGTCAGGTCAAATCAATCTCTACAGCGACTGACCCCCTCTGTCCTTCGACCCTGTATTTGAATAAGGAAAAACTCCCCTAAAAAATACCTTTTCACAAGGAGAGTCTGTTTACAATAAAATGTACAAAGCTGAGAGATGGCAGCCATTTGAGCAAGTTTAGCTACTGTGTCAGGTTTATGTTTATTACTATTGATTAGGCAAGAAAAATAAACTCTTTAACAGCAGTGAGGAAACAAAAACTTCTGTAAAGTTGGTGCATGCCATCTCATATGTCATTTATTTTTTATATATCCTTCCATTTTAGGCTGATACAAATCGCGTCTTTGCACCAGGAGAAACATTTTCACTTCCCTTCTCTGTGAAGACCAGCGGTGCAGGAGGAAACTTCACTATCCGAGCTACTAATGACCGAGGGTTTACATCAACGTTCCCATCCAGTTTAGTCCTGGACACTGGAGGCAGTGCTAACGGTACAGTGAACCTCACAGCACCTGTTACCACTACGTCTGGTACCGACGTCACCCTGACCATCGAGGCTGAATCTCCAGGTGGAGCAGACACCAACTACCTTGTGCTGCGTCTCACTGTCCTTAAAACGGTAACTCTCCAGTTGAAATGTGAAGGCAGTGAATAATCATTCTGGCTTTTTCTTCTCTGACTTTTTCTTCTCCTCATCCTGTAGGTGACTGATTTCACTGAGCCCATGTGTGAGCTGCTCAGCCTGCAGTCCAACTGCACTGAAAACTGCAGCTTGTCCACATGGAAGCTCTCAGTTCAGGTGACTGATGGGGCTAACGGGACAGCTATCGACCGTGTTAGCCTCAGACAGGGCAATGGCACCATGAACACCAGCCTGGCTGCTGGCAACGAGAACATAACGCTGGTGTCCTACACTGCATCTTGCTGTTCCCCTGATGTGGAGCTGCTGGTTGTTGATGGAGTGGGTAATGTTGGCTCCTGTTCCTACAGCGTCAGGCAAACCTCCACCAGCAGCTCACAAGCCCCCCCACAGACTCCAACAGCAGCACCTGTTGGGTCTTTCTCCACCAAAGCTTTTCAGTCTTTTCTCCTTTGCATTGTTATCACCATCCTTGGCCTCAATTTACCATTTGAGATGGGAATTAATTGAGGAGGACTTATTCAGAAACTCCCTTGACTTCAAATACATACTCAGTTGTCTGTTTATTAAGAATATTTAGCTTTAAATACTGCTAGTCTAATATACAATTCAGTTTAACAACTGAGTGGCACCATTGGAGGCAACTAATCAGATTACTGTCAGCTCAGTGTGTAAAAACTGGTGGAGTTACCCTTCACGGTTTACATTCAGGAGGCTGTTGTTTGCTGTTTCTTTTAATATTTGGTCTACCTTTTTTTGAAATAAATAGATTTATGGGCAAACCTGATAACCTGGCAACTGAGTGTATGTACAACCAGGTAGTTAATACTACTTCAGAACCAATGCTGAAATGTTTAAACGATGAAATGTGAATTGCATGTACTCTATGCATCGCAGGGTGATTGATGCCATTGTTAAACTTACTTTAAAATCATAATGGGGCTTTGATTATGTAATGATGAAGACATAATTCAGGGGATCATGTCAGTTTGATTATAATACATAAATCAAAATACAGTCACGATTCTCTGATATTAAGTTGTATTCTGAGTTGTTAAATGTTTTTGATCCTTTCGAGGGGCACTGTCGATTTTTTTGCAATTTACATGTATTGATAACTTTTTTTTTGTTGACCACATGTGAGAGGATTGTATCATGATGTGATCCACTGACCACACTGTTGCCTGTACAAGCCTGAGCATGATTAATGTTGCGACATAAGTTTAAAATGGACTCAGCTGACATAAACAACCAGCATCCAGCACGATGCAGAAGTTCCCCAAAGACCCTTTAAAAATGAGAGAGACACTTGATTTGCGGCTTGTTTCCTGCACAGAAAAATGTAACAGATGAGACAATAAAGCTGGAAAAAAAACAAAACGAGAACATTCATAAATTCAACACAAACTGTCTCATTGTTTCATTGTTTAGCTGCTTCCCCTGTGAATGTTCCCATTATAATTATAAAACTGCCTTTAAACAATCTTTAAATTAGGTTCTCTGTCCTGTCGCATGAAAACACAACACGGAACACTTGGACACAGAACTGGTGACAGTAATCTTGAGTGTCTACCAGGAAAAAAATACATGTTTCTGTCGCCACTAAAACTGCTGCAACTGTCGACAGGTGTCCGTCTTTTCAGGCCTCGGTGGTCTGCAGCAACACCACCACCCATCCCTCCACCTTCTGTTGTGACTTGTGGCCAGTAAGCATGTAATGCGAACGTGAAATTATACATGTTAAAATGCTGCTAACTACCATTCCCCTGAACTTATACAAGTTAAATTCAGTTCCTTTAAAGTCTTCACTACATACGTAACATGAGTCTGACAGACACAGATGTAAACTGAAACTAAAATGAATAATGTAGGACGCCGTTGAAAAGAAATGACAACAACCAGGAGGTTTGTCTCAGTCACTCCCACACAAAAAATGCTGAGTGCTCCTGTGTACGCAGCACACACACACACACACACACACACACACACACACACCTTACAGGAAAAGGTTTCACTATCTAACTCTTCCAGATATTCAGGATTTATCCAGTACCAGTGTTTGCCAGGTCAGCTTAGTGCAAAGATTTATTAGAGGCGTATTTGCTGTTTAGACTCCCAGATGATTTCATGGCACTGCGCTGGTGTCGCCCTCATTAACAAACTGCTATTAGAGCAACAGGTGGAACAAGTTCTGCAGTGACCCCGCCCCTCCCATGAGGCGCTATTAAACAGGTGCTGACACAATGATGATAAAGTGCACCGGACGGCCTCGAGCTCTAAGGTACGTTACTCCTTTATTTCATACATATTTGTGATGCCTGATCAGATTTTCATTACTTTCTGCCAGACTTTGGTTTAAATATGCCGAGTTCTGTTACACAAGATGAAAACCTTTGTGACAAACCAAAGAAGTGAGTTTTGTGGGTTTAAAGAAAAACATCTTTACGGTGCTCATGCTTTGATTAGAGATTAGAGTGTGATCTACATGTGAACAGATGCAGAGAGGACTGTGGGAAGGCTGCGTATAATCACAAATGATGTTTTTCACATGAAGTAAGTTGTTGCAGTTAGGAGTGAGCTGGCTGCATTGAAATGATTATTTTTGTTGTTTTTAGAGTTTAAAGTACAGTGTACTTTAGTAATGAGGTGACACTTCAGAAGTTGTTTGTTGTCAGTCAAATGACAATGAAATTACCAGTCGTTATAATAGTTCCTTTAAGGTATAACTGTAAATGTTGACAAGAGACTTTATGATTAGTTATGGAGTTATAAACCAAAACAATCAAGCACCTTTCTTTGAGTCTAAGAGGTGATGAACCACTGAAAGAGTTCAGTAAACGTGTTTCTGTCTTCCTCAGAGTGTTCGTCAGGTCGAGCAGCGATGTCTTCAGGACTGGCTGTGTTGTGTCTCCTGCTCCTGCTCACTGGAGCTCAGGGCTTCGGGATATTGCCAGGAGATTCACTGAATCACCTGGAAATAACCGAGAGAGCGATTTTAGATACCGCTGTGCAGGTGTGCCATGCTCTGGCTCAAGCTGAAGGGACAGACTTCTCTTTTCCGGTAAGAATCCACCCCTTTTTTTTTCCTGAAATTACTGCATGACGTGTAGTGATGTTGGTATGATTTGACTTTGTCTGTCTGCGTGTAGACACAGCCTTACACCGCAAAGTCTGTCGCCGTGGCCTGCGGCGCACCTAAATCATCCAAGAGTTTCCGCCAAGCCATTATTTTCATCACAGTGATGAATGTACGTGTGGACATCCGTCATGCCCTCAATGCAAGCTTCCACTTTGATGAAGAGATGTTTGTCCAAGGAAGGAAAATCATCACTGAGGGACTCCTGGCTATAAAAGCAAACATCAAGCAAGAAAATTTTGAAGCAGCGAGGCAGAAACTGGGAGAGATTTGTCATCCCACACAGGTATTCATCATTGTTTTAAAACTGCTGCTGTTTACTGAACTCTTGTGAATAATTCAGATGACCTTAACCTTCATTTTCTTTTGTGAACTTGAAGGACTTCTACAGTCACAGTAACTGGGTGGAGCTGGGAAACAAAGTCCCAAACGCTAATCTGATCAGATCCGACACCAGCATTGGTAACATAGCAGGTAAAGAGATGGTATGATGTGATGTCTCGTTCTGTTAACAATCAGAGAGCAGCACTGAGGAGGAATGCAGTTTGGATGTGATTGCAGAAAAAAAAAAAAAACTTTTATCCAGTAGAAAACATGATGTATACTTCCGCAGATGAAAGCAGGGCGACATGTCGCAACTGTGATGGAGACAACTGCACGAACAACATCTTGGAGGACGTCATCGAGGGGCAGATACTGACCTCGGGATATTTTGGGATTGTGCCTTTAGTCTCAACCAAACCAAAAGGTAAATGACTGATTCAACATTAAACTTTCAGCACACTTTCTTGGGGAGTACTACTGCATGAGTGAAGAAAGTAGTACAAGAGCCTTTTGTGACTGAAGCTGATACATTTCCTCCAGTGATGTCACTCAGTGTCTAGGTTGCATTGTGGGTAATGTAGGCGCCAGGTTTTGGTAAACTGGTCGAGCACTGTATTTCAAAACCTCAAATTTAAGAGTCCACTTTTAATCTATTGTAACATTTCCTTTAAACTGAACAGTTGTTGATTCATCAACGAATTCTGTTATGTTTAAAACACTGCAAAGATTTTTTAGAATTAACTGAACCATAATACAGTTTAATGTCTGTGTGTGTAATATATAAATTAACCCAACACACATCTGACATAATGTCTTAGTAACATCGCAGCAACGTTTCAGCTGCAGAATACAGTCCGCCTTATTCACGACAACGCATGTATTATCTACTGTAAAACTGGTTTCATCAGAACAAAATCAACAGCTTGAACCCAGTTTTTTTTTTTTTTACGTAACAGCTGAAAAGACAGAAGCCTTCCTCCACACAATGTTTCACGTTTCAGTGCCACACTGTCCCCACAGTCCCGTTGTGTCAGAGGTTTCAGGTTTCAGCGTTGAAGAGTTTCAGTCATTTCTACCACCAGGAATCTCCCAGTTAAAACAAAGAGACGTACGTTCTGTAGCGTCGGACTCTACCTTGTTAAACAGCCACCATTGCTGATTAAAATCTGTGTGACTCATTTCAAGGACCAGATCATGTTTAGTCATGTTAACAGTTTGTCATTCACCTGGTCACGCTCAGGAGGAAGTTATGGCACCAGGTGACCAAATGACACGGCCGAATACCTCGAATTAAATTAGTCTGACACTGTTGGAAACACTTGGGGGGAAGTTTTTATTGTTTTTGACAACGGCTTGTGGTGATGGAGATGAAACCATTGTAATATTTATACATATACTGATACAGTCAGGATGTGCATAAACAAGGACTGAAAATCACTGAACAGGCAAATTCACAGGTCTTTCCGTATTGGACACAAATTTAAGCTGCGTTTCAATGCCAGCGCTATCACATTATTTAGTATATACGCCTGAAAAGGATTTAGTACGGGGGTATCTGGGCTCAGGGGTGGAGCCAGGGTCTTGTTATCCGAAGGTTGTGGTTTGATTCCTCTGGTCTGCATGTCAAAATGCTCTTGGGCAAGATACTAAACCGCTCCTGACGTGCTGGTCGGCACCTTGCATGCATCGCCATCAGTGTATCTGGTCACATTCTGCAGTATGAAAGCCAGCTGATCCCAGAGAGCAAAGACAGCAGACTTACTTTCACAATCGAAAAGGTTTTTTTCTTTGTTTGCGCTATGGGCTGCTGCAGATGTACAGAGTAGAATGTCCTCATTGTTTGCACGCTGCATGTGACAGTGTTTTGGCAGCTGCAGCTGGCACAAAGCGTAAAGAGAGGAAGTGTGTGATTTGGAGCGAAGCCCTCTGGGAATTCACATCGTGGCATTTGAAAACTGATCTTTGCATCGGGAACTTTTCCGTCTGAGCTTTTGTTTCGCCTCCTCTATTGTCGTTGCATTGGGGGTTTTTTTCTGCCTTGGAGACATTTTCCACCCTCTCCTCCTCCAGATGCACTGTAAGGGATATGACCTGACCTCGTTGCTCACAGCGCTGAGTCAGCTGCCATCTGTCTGCTGTCACATTATCATGGTTGTAAGCTCATATTCATGAGGTGTTTGAAGTTAAAAGGGTTGCACACGGTGGTCTGTAGAAATAACCAAAGAAAAGTCTGATATGATTTAAAAACTAAACAAAAATGTGTATATATTGGACAGGAAAGTGCAGTCACGGTGGAGCAGTTGATCAGACAAGTACCATCGAACCTAAAGGTGGGATCAACAAAGACACTTTCAGCGCCAGCCATGGACATCTCCACACCACCGCAGCTAATCTGGCGATAGCTGCGACCAGTGAGCTGCTACAGAACATTCGACTGGATGCTGGAGACAGACCGTTCCTACAGTAAGAAACTCTTTCTGCTTGTTTCAGCTGTGCACTCTCAGGATGCGTGGTTCTGTTTAGTTATGTCTCCGTTTAATCCGTCTCTCTCCGTCACTCAGGATGATTGGAATCTCCAAAAGGTCCAGTAAAGCTCTTTGCTTTGTGATCGACACCACGCAAAGCATGAGCGAAGACATTGACGCAGTGAAGAGCGTCACTTCCTCCATAATCAACAGTGAAGCGGGAACAGAGGACGAGCCCGCGGCGTACATTCTTGTGCCTTTCAACGATCCAGGTAGGATCTTCAGGATGCTACACGTGAGTCAAATCATTTCTTTGGTGATGATAAAGAAAATGAACAAACGTCTTTCCCCTGTCTCCACCTGAAACTCAGATGTTGGGATGCTGGTAAAGACGACAGATTCCACTGTGTTCCAGACTGTCATTAATGGACTATCAGCATCTGGAGGAGGAGACGAGCAGGAGCCGAGTCTTTCAGGGCTTCAGGTGTTGTGACGTGTCGCTTCTACCGTGTCCCGTCCCAGAATGACTAATGTGTAAACAACTAAAACTATCGTCGCTGTGCCGTCCTCTCTTCCTCTTACAGCTGGCTTTAATGAGCGCTCCTCCTAATTCTGAGATCTTCCTCTTCACGGATGCAGCTGCTAAAGACAAACAGCTGAAGAGCACCGTGACGGCACTCATAGAGCGGACCCAGTCAGTGGTGAGGCTCTGATCCGCCAGTCAGCGTGGACAAACACATAGTCAGAATAAAATGGATTGGATGTTGTTTTTATTTGTGTAATTATTCCCTCTGTACAACATCAACCAAGCTAACAGACTAAACTTTGTGCAAATTACAGATGTTGAAACTTTGGCGTTCTTTATGTTGCACCTTTAAATTATCTATAATAAAAAAAAGAAAAAAACTAGTGGTTGAAAAAGTATTTTGATCCTTTACCTGAGTAAAAGTAGCAATACTACAGAATACATGTACTCTATTACAAGTGAAAGTCAGGAGTTCAAAATCCCACATGAGTAGAAGTGCTAAAAATTTCAGAATCATATACATATTACCTACCTAGCTTATTAATACCTACTTAAGTAAAATTATACAATGCTAAAATATTACTTGAAAGTGAAAGTCACCTGAAGGAATTTATGTGACTGACATTTTATATACTCATTGATTGATAGAGAAAATAATATGCAGATGAAACTTTTTTTTTGACATGATAAAGAATTTTTTTTTTTACTTTATACGCACATTAATGTTTATTACAGACCTCACTGTCTTTTCTCAATCTAATGTGTCACTCCCTCTTTTTTCCTCTTCAGGTGAACTTCATGATTACAAACTCATCGGCGCTCAATCGTCGGAGACGGCGTGATGACAGACAGCTGAGCAGCAGGATATCAGCGTCAGACGCTCAGCTGTACACAGACCTGGCTCAGACTTCAGGAGGTCTGGCTGTAGAAGTCTCCAAGAGCGAGCTGCCCAAGGCCATCGGCATCATTACAGAGTCCTCCAGCTCCTCTCAGGTAACATCACACACGTCTCACTTCTAGTTGCTTCTGTCGAGTCAAAGATTTCAGCTGAGTCATCTGTTTAATGTCACCCCCCCCCCCCCCCCCCAGGTGACTCTTCTGCAGGCAGCCAGGAACCCTGGAGAGGCCGATAACTTCACTTTCATAGTTGATGAAACGGTAACAGACCCGAGAGTTCACATCACTGGACGCTCCGTCAGATTCACTGTCATCAGCCCGACAGGTATGAACACGTCTCTCTACTCTCTGCTTCACCTCTTCACTCAAGAAATTTTCTTGATTGATTTGGACGTAAATCTGTTGATTACAATTGATTTGTTATGATCACTGGATAGAGCTGCTGATTCACAGATTTTTCATATTCCATTAATATATATTCAGTCATTTTTCAAGCAAAAAACACCAAATCATTTCAGGTTCCAGCATCTTGATTATAAAAATGTGATGCTTTTCTTTGTCATTAATGATATAAAATGAAGTCTTTGTGTGTTGGACTGTTAGTCGGACAAAGGAAGCAGTTGAAAGGCAGATTTTTATTTTTATTTTCTTACAATCAATGATTTCATAGATTAAACGATTGATCCATTCATTGTAAAAAAAATAACCAGCAGACAATCACTTATGTAAATAATTAGTGTTTGCAGCCATACAGCATATGTAATTTGATTCATTTTGAAAATCATGACAGTTCCCAAAGATTCTTGTTCGTGACAGGAATCAAGCGGGTTTTTAAGAAAAGTGGCCTCAAACAATTAAATTTATTTTCCTCATGATGTGAAAATGTTTTGATATTTAAAAATCTAATTAATTCTTGTGACTGTTATTCTTCTTTGTTTGAAGGTGAATCTCAGCAAAGCGGCGACTCGACAGGATCAGTGATCACTGCGTCCACGTCGGCGGGAAACTTCATCACTCTGCGGCTGAAAAAACAAAGTGGACGATGGGAAGTGAGGATGGTGTCAGCTGATCCCTACACGCTGAAGGTCACGGGTGAGAACTCTTTGATTTCATCTGTGCACAGATCTCACAAAAGCTACTAAAAGGAGCACCACATAGTTTTGTCGAGGAAATTCAAAATTTGCAATAATAATTCAGAGATAACGAGATAATAAGTCGAGATAACAGTGCATAAAAAATAAGAAAAATCCGTGGCCGTCTCCAGCTTCCATAGAATTCATCTGAGCATGATGATTTAACTTTATTCAGTCATGAAAACAAAGAGATTTTGTTTTGATCATATTTAGTATAATGATATTTCGTTTGCTGAGGCATTAAAAAAAAAAAAATCAGTTTCTGCTCTTATTAAATTTTCTTCCCCAAAACTACAGACTGCTCCTTTAACACAGTCTCAGTTGTATTAGACACAGGTGTTCAGTGTCGTGTTGGCACTGCGCAGGAACAACCAGGGAGTGAAATGCGATGAGCCTTTTTTTTTTGTTTTTAAATGTGCAGGTCAGAGTCCCGTTGACTTCCTGTTTGACTTTGTGGAGGCGTCGCAGGGTCCGATGGGAGGGTTTGATGTTCTGGACACGCGTCCCAGAGCTGGTGAGGGAAACTGCTCAGATGTGAGTTTAATCATTCCCCTGATGTAACATCTCATCAGACATGATGCATTTACTTTTTCTTTAAAAGGTGTCAACAGCAGCTTGTTGGTGTCTTTAACGGGGAGCGACACCGCCACGCTGACAGAAGTCGCCCTGGTTGAACTGTCGGGTTCAGGAGGGATCAGAGGAGTCGTGGAAACACAGGACAGCGGAAACTTCCTGGTCCTCTTCAGCATGATACCATCGGTGGAGTTTTCGGTGCGGGTGAAGGGGCAGAATGTCAGCGGGACCTCCACCGCTTCAGAAGTCTTCCAAAGGCAGTTTTCCACCAGCTTCAGATCCTCCAATCTGACGGTTACCGTGAGTCCTCATCCACAGGAACATACATGTCGTGCTATTAATCATCTGGACTGTTTCGCTGTGAGTGGATGAGTTTTGGATTTGGATTTTCACTCGAACGTCATGAAACTGAGTGGAAAATCAGCTTCTGGTGCTAAAAGACATTTGTTGAGTTTTCCTAATGACGTCTCTACGGCTAATATCTCCACAACTCGGCAACTCACACCAAAACAAACTACACATATAAATAGCGTTACAGGTAAGGAGAAACATAATACATTTTTGATTTTGGGGGTCTCACTCCTGATTCCATCTGTGTTCAGGCTGATTCAAACAGCATCTTGACACCAGGAACACCGTACACTGTGCCCTTCTCTGTGATGACCAATGGGAGCGGAGGAAACTTCACCATCCGAGCCACCAACAGCCGAAGTTTTGACTCGACATCTCCGACCAGTTTAATTCTGGAAGCTGGAAAAGATGCGAATGGCACAGTGACGCTCACGGCACCTCGCAATACTCCATCTGGTACTGACCTCACCCTGACCATTGAGGCCGAGGCTGCGGTGGGCGGAGATACGAACTATATCATGCTGCGTATCTCAATCATTAACCCGGTAACGACTCACGTTTTCTTATAAAAATCTCCCTGAGGTTTCGTGAACTGTTGTGAAATTATCCAAATATTCCAGACTTTATCCACTTTCTCTTCTCCTCATAGTTGACAGACTTCACTGAGCCGAGGTGCGAGCTGATCCAACTACAGGCCAACTGCTCTGAGAACTGCAGCATGTCCACGTGGGATCTCTCTGTCCGGGTCAGTGACGGGGCTGACGGGACGGGAGTCGATCGTGTCAGCCTCCAAAAGGGCAACGGGACCTTGAACACCAGCCTGGACGCCGGCAACGAGAACGTAACGCTGGTGTCCTACAGCGCGTCCTGCTGCGACGCTGATGTGCAGCTCCAGGTTGTGGACCGGGTGGGTAACGTCGGCTCCTGTTTCTACACCAACAGGGAAGGTTCACAGTCTGCTCAGTCTTCCTCCACCAGAGTCAGACAGCCTCTCCTCCTCTGCCTGAACACAGTGATGTTAGGGTTTCTTTTAATGACACAACTGGGCCTTCGGTGAAACAGTTAAAGCTGCGCTGATCTATGTCGACACTAAACTGGCTGTGTGTACTGTGGAAAGAGTTCCCTGTAGCGTCAAACCCACAACTGTTCACTGTGCATTTACCTGATGATTCACTTCATGGTTCAAGCTCTGATACGTCCGCTTGTAGAACGGCCATGGATTTATCTTCTTCTTTATGCACTATTATCTCACAATAACGACTTATTATCTGGTTATCTCAATATAACAAAGATTGTTTTCTCGTGATGAAATGAATTAATAAATGTTTAATTACGTTTCACACTACATTGCTAAGTTAACGTTATCCTACATTTATGTTACCTTAGCTGAAGCAGCCGGATAGATGTGAGTTTGTCAGCCTCTCATCTGATTACCGCTCAAGTAAACAGACTAACGTGAAGTCTAACTTACCGGTAGGCAACAGCTACAGCCGGCTACGGAGGTCGTTCTGGCAGCTATTGTGGGTTGAAATCAAGACGAACACGTTATTAATCAATTTGTTATGATGAGAAAACAACCTTTGTTATATCGAGATAAAGAGATAATAAGTCTGTATAACAAGGAAACAACCTTTGTTATATCGAGATAAAGAGATAATAAGTCTGTATAACAAGGAAACAACCTTTGTTATATCGAGATAAAGAGATAATAAGTCTGTATAACAGGGAAACAACCTTTGTTATATCGAGATGAAGAGATGATAAGTCGTTATCACGAGATAAGAGTGCATAAGAAAAGAAGATAAATCCATGGCCGATCTCGGCTTCCGTCCTCTTGCTTCCACTGTTTGCACTTAAATATTTTTGTGACAGATTTAGATGTTGACTTTTGCTCGGTGATGACGGCTGTGACGAGGGCGTATAAGAGGGGCAGCGGTGTTGAGGGTTGAAGCCATTTGCGATATCCTAGAAAATCTCCCTCTTTTCTACAACCTGATGTCGGCAGGTGTGTTTATGAGAAAGACTTTTCGAGAACTCTGCTACTGATCCCTGCCCAGCAACACAAATGTTTTGCATGAATGTAACGTAAGCAGACAAAGTTTATGAAATATATTCATATCAACTCAACATGAAGAAAATACTTGCATTAATTGATGTACTGTACCTTTACGTAGAAACATTTTCTGAGAGTAAATAAAGATTGAATGAAAGATGCAGGCATTTTTTTTTAAAAAACACTGTTTTTATTGTTGGTTTAATGTGTCTAATGTATAATCCTTTACAGAGCACAAAACGTTTTGCTTTTCACATTTTGCTACAAGTTCACAATTTCTCCTCCTGTCACCTTTATCACTATTTACATTTTGAAAAGTTTTCTGAGGGACTTATTTGAATAAACTGGTCAGTGATCGTCTGATGCAGCGGGTCAAATACATGTGATGTTGTGTTTCTTTAAATCATGTCGCGTGTGTTTAGTAGAAGTTCAAGTACAATTCTTACTATGTCGTTTGCAAACCGCTCCAGGTCAAAAGTCTGTTTCCGGCGTTTAATTCTTGTCCATTTCTCGCAGGTTTATCAAAAAGGTGATAACAGTGTTGACTTTCCTCAGCCCACAAGTCCGTCTTACCTACAGCACCCTCATTCTACTTCTGCACTCTTCTCGCTCTGTACAAATCAAAGTAAAGCTGGGGAAATATTCAAATGTGTTTGCCATACAATTAAAGAAAGTGGTTCCTTGTGTATGTAAGGGAAACGTGTTTCTATAATCGACGTGATGCTGAAATTCTGACCAGTCCTCCAGAAGGTGTGTTTTCACGCGTCAGTCAGTGCCATTGGTGTACTGGGAAAGCTTATTCTCCAAGTCACAGATTCTCTTCTCCTGAGACAAAACTGTGGCCTTCAGATTCTGAATCTCCTCCAACAACCTCTCCAGCAACTGAGGCTGGACAGGAGAAGAGTGGAGGAAAGGAAACAAGGGGAACAGAAGGAGAAAGAAAAAAAGACAGTGACAGGGAAGGGGGAAATTAAGGGTAAAGAAAAAGAGGAAAAACAGGTCAAGGACAGCGAGCATCTAGGAAAAATAAACCAAAACAAAGAAGGGAGCTTTGGGGGGAAAAGTTGTAGGCAGGTACAAATAGAAGAGAGATAAACAGAAAGTGTCAAACAGAGATAAATGTTCTCATTCAGACTACGGGCTGCAAAACTCAATATTGAATTTATATTACGTGATTTATTAAATATAGCACAACAAACTTCATGAGACAACAGGTACCAGGAAGCTACACAACTTACCGGCAGACTGTTGGTTTCCAAAGTGGACATGCTGCGTCGGGTGGTGGGTCTGGAGTCCAGCACGTTCTTCTTCGCCACTTTGAGCTCTCGGCTCTTTGGCGGCACATAGCCGTCCCTCATGGACACCAGAATTGGATCTTCGTCGCGGCCGTCCAGCCACTCCTCGGGCTCCATGGCGGGCTCAGGACCCGCTGTGTCCGGGTACAGGTCGTCCTGGAAGAGGTCCGACTGTGCAAGAAGAGACGGAAGTGGTTTTGTTTTGTAGTCTTACTCAAAAATCTTTCTATTTCTCTGTTTTTGTCAAAGGGAAAGTGAAGGAGAGTTTCAAAGATATAAAAAAGGAAAAAAGTTCAATGAATACTTAAAGAACGTTAAATAGGTTAAAGTGCTTATCATGCATCAGGATATGTGGATCAGTGTCACGTCTGAATGTGAGAAGTTTAGTTCTTACAAAATACAAACTTAAAGTCGACTTTCTGAGACAACGTAAAACATTTTACTGCCTCAACAAAGTGCCTCGTGCAGATGAACTAGTGAAACAAAGACATTTTTTCTCTTTTAGCTCATAAACGCAGTGTAGTCGTCAGTATCAGGAGGTGGCGGCTGCATTCGTGGAGGCTGAAATTGAAAGAATAACGTATTGGCAGAGACCAGATGATCGGGCAGCTCGCTCCGCTGACTGGATTTGAGAGACCAGAGAATTGACTTTATTCTCCATATTTCAACTTTTTTCTTTAAGTGCATAATGAAAAGAAAAATAATTCTTCCTCTCATTTTTTTCCTCATCCCTGGCCCCGATACTCTTCTGTAACCTTCCACCAGTGTGAAAGTTTGATCCGTACTTACTTTTCTGGGCACTGTCATTGTGATGGGCTCACACTTCTTGTCAAGGAGCTTGAATAACCTGAGAGGACGATAAAGAGACGAGACAATTGTTAATAATCGATCATCGATCATCGTCAGTGTCGCGTGATGGATAATTCAAAGATAAAAAGTGTGTTTGTCCTCAAAACAGCTGGATCTGCGCTTCATATCCTGACCAATCAAACGATGCTGTGACGCTGTGTTCTGCTGCGATCACTGTCTCACCTCGCGATCTCACATTTGCTGACGTCCACGCCTCTCTTGGGCATGAAGCCCATCCCTCTCTGGGGCTCCTTACTGCTGAAGGTGCTGAGGTAGTGGACGTACGGCGGCTCATCTGTGATCTCAAAGTAACGGATGCTGCTGTCCCCCTTCACAAACACGCAAACACAGGAAACAACCGTGAAACACGTCAGAAACACACGTGACAGTGACGTTGTTAAGCCTGGAGATGTGATGAGATCTGCGAATATTCTGCAAACACGATTCGAGTCACTAAACCGGCGTGTCTGTACCTTTCCACAGAGGTAGACCATGTTTGCGTCTGCATCATAATATGGTAACAACACTCCATTACTGGTGTCCAGCTCCAAGAGCGCAATGGGTTCCTCGAAGTTCGTCTGAGGAGAGTTAAAAACAGTGGCGACAGCTCAGCAGTGTGCAGGTGTTGTTCTAAATCTTTAATATTCAAGGACAGCATGCGATATTTAAATAGTTTGTTACGGGGTCCCAGAGTCCGAGCTCTCTCTGGCTCATCCTGGTGAACCCTGTGGTGAAGATGTTTCCGTCTCGGGTGAAGATCGCTCTCATTGGCCGGATCCCCTCATGTGGAGCCAGACGTTCCTGTTGGTCAGCAGAGAAACAACAGCTAGTTCCTTAGATTCTTTTCTCCTGGGTAATAAATGTTTGAGAGCTCAGAAAGTGTCATTAGAATTCGTTATACGGTATATTTATTAGTATCTTCTACGCACTCACCGCAACCACCTCCCTCTTGCGGGGGTCACACACACGCAGGCGTCGGTCCTTACAGGTGGTGCAAAACAAGCTGCCGTTTCGGTTCCAGCTGATGCTGTAGATGAGGTCTGGATGGTCGTCCATGGAGATGAGGGGCTCACCTGTGCCCACGTTCCAGATGATGACCAGGTTATCACTGCCTGCAGGGAGAGCAGACGATGAACATGTGCAAGCTCACACTCACTCACTCAGTAACTCAGTCAAAAGACCAGAATGTGTGTGTGTGTGTGTGTGTGTGTGTGTGTGCGTGTGTGTGTGTGTGTGTGTGTGTGTGTGTCCTACCCGCAGTGAGTAGTATGTTGCGTGCGGTGGGGTGCCAGGTGACGATGCCGACACGTTTGGAGTGTCCCTCCAGGACCACGATGGGGTCGGTGACGGGGCGGGTCAGTATGTGATCTGGGATCTGCCACACCTGGAGAAGAGAGAGGTGAAGGAAACTCACAGCAGAAACTCTGACGTAACACAAGAAGTCGTTTCTGTCTTAGTACTGTTCTTATAGTACGTGTACTACAGTAGTTAAGTTTAATCTCCTGGTGACAAATGAGACTGCAGTTTGGTTTGTTTTTCTCGCCTTGTGTGTTGTGTGATGACTGTTCTCGGATGCTGTATCAGAGTATTTTTACCTCCTTCACTCCAGGCCCACATCCTTAATTTTTCCATTAAGCTCACAGACGGCCATGATTTACAGTGCAGCTGAGTCATTTTAAATTGGTTCCTAAATTTACCGGCAGTGATGCTCTGCAGCCGCCCGCTACTTTCCACACCTGCGTTCAACTCCATCACAGCTACTTAACAAACTCGTCCAACGAGTGGAAGAAGAAGCTGCTGCTCTAAAAACTGATTGAAAATATATCAGCACATTTCTCATTAATGTCACTAAATGTTCAAGCAGTTTGTTGGAATGTGGCCTTTTCAGTTACGTAAGCTGGTGATTGATTGATACACACACACACACACACACACACACACACACACACACACACACACACACACACACACACTGTAATGAGCCTTTTCAGATGACACAATGTGAAGAGAATGACATCACAGTTATGGCCTCTCTGCTCCACGCCGGTAACACGGCCAAAAACTGGACAGCTGCAACTGTCTGTCTGTGAGCTGGGCATCGACAACAACAACACACACACACACACACACACACACACACACAGACAAAGGCAAACACACAGCATCCGAGCAGCTGTTGCCATCAGAGAAGCTGCGATTCAATCATTCAATCGCACAAAGATTCCTGCGACGTCGCTGCGAACAAGTGTGGGCGAACGCGACAACTGTGCTCGGGAGCAGACACATGCTGAGTCAACAGACGTGTTGTCCTCACACAAACCAACGTGTGAGCGTGGACACATGCTGACACACGAGACACATCTGTGAACACACACGCTCATGTAAAATGTCACATATTTCATCTATTAGGCTGAGAAGATAAAATGAAATCATAAAATACAACAAGTTGTGTATTTATGCAGCTAAATTTTTGTTAAAACTGCTTAAAATGTGTTTGTTCCTGATCTTTGGATGTGAGGATTCTCTGATTCTGTCTGATTTATTTCACTGCAAACTGACAAACAGACACGTTTGAGACTGTGATGAACATTTTAAGTAATAACTAATCAGTTAATTGGGCAGGAAGATAACATCCAGGATCTGGATCACCACGCAGCCGTCACAGTTAAGCAGCTCCTCGTTTCCTGCTTCATGTCGTGTCTCGTCACTGTCACCGTCTCTTCTACTGATACTTTCTTCAGTAACATCATTTAATGTTCAACTCTTGTGCTTATAAAGGCAGGAAGATGATGGAAGATTAAAAATTTAATTAATAAAGGACCATTATATATATATAGCAAGTTCCAAGATGCCATCCAGGTTATAGTTATTATTATTATCATTATTAGTTTTTATTAACAACATTGCTAGAGAGCTACAAACTTCATGTGACCTTCAGATTAGCCCAAGTACAGTACGCAGAGAGCTTCATGGAATGGGTTTCCATGGCCGAGCAGCTGCAGCCAAGCCACACATCACCAAGTGCAATGCAAGGCGTCGGATGCAATGGTGTAAAGCACGCCGTCACTGGCCTCTAGAGCAGTGGAGACGCGTTCTCTGGAGTGATGAATCACGCTTTTCCATCTGGCAATCTGATGGACGAGTCTGGGTTTGGAGGTTGCCAGGAGAACGGTACATTTCAGATTGCATTGTACCAACTGTGAAATTTGGTGGAGGAGGAATTATGGTATGGGGTTGTTTTTCAGGAGCTGGGCTTGGCCCCTTAGTTCCAGTGAAAGGAACATTGAATGCTTCAGGATACCAAAACATTTTGGACAATTCCATGCTCCCAACCTTGTGGGAACAGTTTGGAGCGGGCCCCTTCCTCTTCCAACATGACTGTGCACCAGTGCACAAAGCAAGGTTATGTCCAGTGACAATAGTTCAACCATCTGTATTCACGTCCTGCAGTCGAGGCGTCACAGTGACCTCTGCTGACTGACCTCAGTCATGAGTCAACAATACAGTTTGTTTAAAGGTGCAGTATGTAGATTTAGGGATGAAATCTTTAAAAAGGGGAGAAAAAATCTGCACTGACAGATTTTTTTCTGCCTAAACAAACTGTACAAACTTTCTCTGTTTTCATGACTGAATTAAAAAAAAAAACTTGACCTTAAAGAAAAACACAGTTTCATACTTTTCTGCTTTGTTTATATGTGGCGGACCCTGCCACCATGACACGATGCTCTTGACCTTATTTTCTCAGCTTGTTTATTCGCTTATGGAAAAAATAAATATTTCTGACTTTGAATTATTACCTTAAGTTGGAGGTTAGAGTTTGTTCTGCCACATCTGCATCTATTAAAACATTTTAAATATTAATTTCCCACCATATTTAAATTCAGGCCACACTGTCACCATTTTGTACTTAAAGGAACCGCAGACAGATTTATGATCACCACAGACTGATGATGATTATTAAAACTTTTCTCCACATCCTGTGTGAGAGCATCATATCGTCCATGTGCAGCCTCCAGGACGGCCTGAGATGTTTTGACAGAAGGACACTGAATGCATGTCACAACACTTAAAGGGGCTCTTTGGAGCAATTTGTAGCAATTACCATGTATTTATCAGTCTTTTATTAGCTATAGTGAACGGACTGTTGTCTATACAAGCCTGTGAAAGTTGTTTAATGCCGCTGGACTGTAGATTTCTTTTAGAAGGACTCTGGATGTGACTGTATGTCTGTTAACTTAGTCTGACGCAGAAGTTACGCAGAGCTACGTATCACTGAGCAGAGACAAGAGAGTCTGGGGAACACGTCATGCTGTAGAAACAAAATTAAACATCCGACTGCGCCAAACATTTCCACTTTCTCACACACACACACACACACAGGGACAAGTTGGAACTGCATTACAATGACGAGGCCGAGCAGACTGATGAAGAGACGGAGGTGAGGCGGAACAGGTGGGTGGACAGTGAGACACACAGACAAGACAGGTAGACACAGCAGAACCTCGTCTGAATCACTTCATCCGTCCAATGAGCAGGCAGACGTGATGAAGGCTCGGGCTGTGACGACCTCCATGACTGCTGTCTGAGTCACCCGACAACAAACTCCTCCACATGCATTTGCAACTTCTCTCTCCCACTCACATCTTTTTGTCTACACACACGCTCAGATACGTATATGGTATATAATCAAACACACACACACACACACACACACACTCTCATTACCATTGCGGTACAGTCCTCTGAGCAGCTGGCCAGGATGTTGTCGTCATGAGGACACCAGTCGATATCGAGGACCGGCCCGGAGTGGCCGACCACCAGCGGGTAGTTTTTGTCCACACGACCTGTCTGCAACACACGGCAGCAGCGACGCACAGTTAGGACGTAGAAAACAGAGTTAAGCGTGCAATCAAACATATTGTGTTTCAAAACAGAAGTGTTACAGCACCCTTTATGCAACTACGTGTTTCACAAAGCGATGAACAACGGAGCCTTTCATGGACGCCACTTTCATACGCAATCATGATACTGTCACCTGGTAACAATGAACCTGTTGTGTTTTTGAAGCGTTCACAACTTTCCCAGCTTGTTGTTGCTCTCGTCGCAACTTGTATCAAACATGTGAGCAAAATCACAATTATTCTGTTTCATTTTTGTTTTTACACAGTGCGCCAACTTTTTTTTTTTTTGGCGTCAGGGATGTTGATTAAAAGCAACTTCATCCTGAAGTTTTATTCCAGTGTGAAACCGGTCCAAGCAGTGGTCGACAAAACAACCTCGGCCTGAAGTTCATTTAATCTGAGTGTTTTAAGGACTTGTCGTGCAAATGGACCAGCCACTGCTTCCAAGATCAAGAATTCAGATTCAAACTAAATATTCAAGCAAAAATGAACGACACAAAGTTAAAGAGTGATATCACAAGAACCATCCAAACGCCTTCTGCTGATGAAGACGATGGGACACGATCAAAAAAAAAAAAAAAAAATGGAACCTGTGGTGAGATTATTGGCCCAAACTACAGCTTGACTGTTGAAAGAACAATCCTATCAGTGTGTTGCGTGGCAAGACGTTGTTGTTTGACCCACACTGACCCTCCACTTCTTGTTCCCCCTTTTAAAGTGAGACTGTTTTTGGGAACCCTGAAGAAGTTGCCCACTTTGGCCACTTGGCAATCCAGCCTCAGAAGCCTTTTAGTTCAGTATAGTGAGACAGATACCAGCGTGAATGTTCTGGTTGGCTCGAGTCTAGAAGAGTCTGCTCAGCTTCATGGAGGACTTCCAGGAAACAACAGACATTTAAATATGACACGGACTAAAATCATCACGCTCCTTCTAGGTTATTCCATGTTTCCCTGTTCTAACCATGTGAACATGTGTATCACCTTTTGAGATATCACTCCCTCCACACACACACACACACACACACACCCCTAGAGAGGTGTATTTATAGCTGAGTGACGAGGCGTTGAAAGGGGAGTTTTTCTTGTGGCCTGTTGGGGACCCGGAGGGGGGAGATGGAGGATGGAGAGCACGTTGGCGAGTATTAATAGCACGTCTGTGACTCCGGCACATAATCACATCCATTTCCCCGAGTCTCCAAAACACTCTGCGCTGCTCATCCAGCTCCTCTTCAGTAATTACAGCTGCTGACACGCTGATGAATCTGAGCGGAGATGACCTCGTTACAGTCATGACATTTCTACATTTTAAGTCTTCAGCTCAGAAAATGAAAGATTGTTTATTGCCCTCGTTATTGTCCCATAACAAATGCTCCAATAATTCAATTAAGTTTTACTATTTTTCCAACTCATTTCGAATTTATGAAACGTATGAAACCTGCTGAGCTGAAGGCGTCTCACAGTTTAACTAAAATGCAGCAGATGAGGCTGATTACAGCAGCTGCAGCGACATATTACGCTAATTTTCAGGTTCATAACTTTGCTCAGGGTTACTGCTAGATCAGGTTTAGCTACTGTCTCTTTAAGCTCCGCCCTCCTGAATATCCAGTCACCTCTGATTGGTCAGCTCACACAAACCTGAGCCAGCTGTGCTAAATCAATGTTGGCGTGCCAAAGTAGCCACTAGGAATAAATTATGTGACTGTGTGACATGGTGATGTAGTGTGATGTCACAAAGTCCCATAATTAAAGGCGGGACTATTGACGAGGCGTTTAAGGAACAGTGTTCTCTGTGGGAAAGAAGAGCTTCTCTCAACCGTAAACATCAATAAAATATAATGAACAACAAAATGAATTGATTTCACTTAGAAAGACCTGATTAGCAGCTTTAGATTTGTCTTTCTGATGTTTATTTTAAGGCGATGTTGTTATCCTCACGAGGCTCCACACCAAAACGTCATATCTGTCTCAACCTGTTGCTTTTTCTGTCACTGTATGTCTGCTTTAGCAATCATGGAGTCCTCCCCCCCCCCAAGTCTTACTGAATATATACCCTCTGCTGTTAGAAGGAAGAACACACTCGAATCAAACTGTTATATTAAGTTTCGTTTCTTCTGCAACAACAGCCTTAAAACTGCACCATCACACTGCTGATACCATGACTTGGCACTGTTTTCTGAATTACATTAACCTTTTCAGCCCGTCCTCAGAGGATTTGACCCCAAGCTGTCTGCCAAAGTCTTTGGCCGTCCTTTTCCTCACCCTCACCACTACAGCCTGCTGATTCTTTCACACATCATCAATTGTGTTAAAGCTGCTTGTAGCTAAACATCACACAGCATTTAGTCACTGAGACGAACTTTTAAACAGGGCTGATGTTTAGTTAAGAAATCTAAAGCCACCTCGTAAACACTGAGGTAGAAAACTTTCCAAGCTGTCCATTTACATCAACGAACTATGAGCAAACTATTTTTACTCGTCTGTCTTTTCTCCCTCTTTCCCTGTAAACTTCTACATCTCTTATTCTTTCTCCTTGTTGCCTCTGATGCCTGATAACGTAAGGGATGGGCAAACCATTTATAAAATCAGCATTTGGTCTCATCATCAGTGGCAGTTTGACTCGAACACTTAAACTTATAGACACTCTGTTGTGTTTCCACTCGGTGGCCTAACTGACCTTAGAGATGGGCAGGACCAGGAACGCTCCTCCGCCGCTGGACTCAACGATCACCGCCAGGAACTTTGGGTTGACGGCGCAGAAGGAGCTGTCCCACGTCACCTTGGAGACCCGGATGTCATCGTAACCCTGCTCCGCCTTGACGTTCTGGCCAAAGACGTGGCGAAACTTGCTCTGCCGCACGATGCTGCGACTCATGGCTGAGGCGAGGAAAAATAGATCAGGGAACAAAGAGAGGCGAGAGGATGAGAAGTGGTAAAAAAAAAAAAAGTTGGGAAAGGATGGTCAAGAAACAAAAACGACTAGAAACGAGAAAAAAACAACCTAACGAGTGTCTGAGACAACAAAACTGAACTGTCTCCTTCACTGAACAGTCTGCCGTTGTCTCTGTCACTGAGGCAGATTGTTGAACAGTGTTTCTGAATGTTTTCATCTGTTGCTTAGAGCTGATTTCTCCTGTGTTTTCTGTCATCGGTCTCCAAGTTTGAAGATGAATCAGCAGCTCTGTGGCGCTTTCAAGCACTTTATTTATTGAAAAAGACAGCACAGTTTGGTCTTGTTTGATATTTTCTTCAATCAGGCAGAAAGCTACATAGAACAGATAAAAGATTCTGTCTGACATGCTGGCAAGGACTGGACTTCTTATGTTTTTTTACTGACTGTCCGTTCACGCTTCATATCTATCAATGAAAACTTTTTTTAGTTTACTCTACTTATTGTAAGCGATGGGGTCAAAGTCAGAGTTTTCTGTTTTTCTTCTGTGCTCTTTCAATTAAACGTGTGATGTCATCTACTTTCATGGACCAATCAGAAATCGTGGGACAGCCGATGACACGTTACCATCACTATCAATCGACTCTGATCAAACCACACCAGCACAGGGTGTCAAAAGGTCCAATACAAATACATTTTTGTTTAAAACATTGAAAAACTAAATAAATTATAAACAGGATGTGAAGAAATAACAATTTTGATGTTATGTCAAAGATATCTATGTATTCTGTCGCAGTTAGCATGCTAACAAGCTAGCCACAGCCCAGCCTGTCTCATAATACCACTTTGGGGTCCATCAGTATAGCTCAGACCTCCGGAGGTGGGCACTGACTCGTGCCCGACCGCGGTCGTGTTTCCCTGGATGAACGCACGTTGTCTTTGTCGTGCCAGGAAGTGAGAGTTGTTGTAAATCACCTCCATACTGTCATCAAACTTGCCTCTGTCGTTCTCAGGGGCTGTGATTAGTTCCAGTCCGGTTCGTTGGCACCAAAGACCGCCAACACTCCACCATTGCTCCGATCTCCCAGTCTAGACCGCTAGCTCCACAGCTAACTAAGCTAACTAGCTAACAGCAGTTACAGTTAGCAGCAGTTAGCGTTTACTCTGCTGTTATGCTGCCCTCTGCTGGTTGGGAGTATAAATTTGAAAAGTGGCTTATTCTTACATATTGGACCTTTAACTCTTACAAAATAACACCTAAAGATTGCATTATTTAAACATGATTCTGCCTATTTTATGCTGTTTCTTAGTTCGCTGTTGTCCAAATTTAAGTGGCTTTAAAAATCCATCATCTTTTCGCTGATTAATGAACTCTGTAATGTGTTTTTAGGCTGTTTGTTGACTGACATTTCGCTGTTCAGCGGCTGTCCCAGGCCGTAATCCTCCCAAACACAGGAGATATTCTATAACAGTGCCTGCCATCAGTGCAGATATTAATAGTTGATTGTCCCACCGAACGCTATGTGACGGCCAAACATCAAAGACGAACACTAAGACGCAGAGAGCAGATAAAAGCCTGGGAGAACTTAATACATGACAGACACGATCCCAGAGTGTAGCGCAGCGGTTACATTCAGTCACATCCATGTGATACAGCCCCTGTGAGAATATGTAGTTTGAAACTCATCTAACATACACTCTCAGAATGTGCCGGCTTACATAAGGCAAAAACTAAAAACCCACATCTAGAAGTAGGCCTGCAGCAGTCCCTGAAGACGCCTGATGAATGCGGCAGAGTTCGTCCTCTTGTTTAGCGGATGATCGTGAACTCAAACCGTCATCGCTCTCACACAAGGAATATTCTACATATAAACCCCAAAACTGGACGTGACGACTGTGGGATACACGACTCAACCAGGCTGATGAGAGGACAGAAGCTCCGGCGTCGTTCCTGGAAGCTCTCCGTTATCAAGAGATTTACATTCCAGTGGCCACTTCAGGAGGGACAGCTGCGGGGCATTTCAGGGCAAAGGCAATATCACACATACGATATATTCTTATTTTGCTGCTGTGTCAGAGATGGTTTGACAGTATTATTAAACTTATTAAATGTTTTTCCATCTTAGGAGTCGAGACAACAGACAGACGTCTATTAAAGTCTTTTAGAGCCTTCATATTTTTCATTTTCCACGCCTTACCATCTGATTTGAGCATGAAAACACCTTGATCATGGGTGGTTTTTAAAGGATAAGTTCACCCAAATAAGTATAAGTTTCCATCTACTACCATAAGTCTCCATCTACTTCAGTTGTTTAGGAAAGTGCTGCAATGCTGTTTTGTTAGCTAGTTAGCTAAATTAGCAGTGCAGTTAGCCGGAACTACCAGGGGAGTGTTGGTGTTTACACCACCACGGGAGGTTTGGACCGAGGTTTTCCGACACAGGGCTGGTTCAGTAAGATACCTCAGTAACACAGCACAAAGACGTCTTTAACATACCGTAAACGGTCGTGTCGTCTCATTCTCTTGATCATTTTGGTTAATATCTATATTCAAACTGCACCTTTTCAATTCAAACATGAATTGTTTACTATATAAAAAAGCTGCCTCGTTGAAATGGAATATGGGAGATTTGAACAGAGAAGATCTCTGAGAAAAAGTACATTTTGGGAAACAATATTAATGAGTAAATATTAAACTTTTGCATAACTGAATAAACATTTGAAGCTAGGAGGGTGGCAGGGTCCGCCACCTGTAAACACATTAAAACAAGATGAAACTGTTTATTTGGTTGAGAGTTTGTTTGTTGTTTTTTTTAATTCTTTTTTTGTTTGTTTGGGCATAAAACATAAAAATACAAATCAGTCAGTGAAGATTTTTTTCTCTCTTCTGATTAAATTGTCTTCCCCAAAACTACAGAGTGCACCTTTAAATAAGTGAAACGCTGACAGAATCTCGGGCGTGCTCCTCTGGTTCTGCCTCAGGTTAATGAGAAAGCCCTCCTCTGTGGCGCATGGCGCGGCTCTGGAGAGTCGAGACAGAGCGAAAGAATGACACTGCCACTTTCCTAATATAGACATGACAAACTGCGCTGTCCCACCCGGGCCGGCCGCTCCGCCCACCCGGGGCCCGGATCCTAAATAGTCCCAGAATGAAGGCGACGCACTTCTGTGGCGCTTCACCGCTAATGAATGTAAATGTAACCGGCCAGTGCGCACGGCCCCGAACAAACACACATAAACCCGGACAAACACGGGGACATGGGCTGAGAGGGGGGCGCAGAGGGGGTGTGAGGGAGGAAGGAGGGGAGGGAGCGAACAATGTGCAACGTGCTTTTATAAGTAGCCCACAGTTGCCATGCACGACTCAAGAAAAGTGCACAATCACACTGGCTGTACCGACTGGCTCTCCAAAGGTGAGGACGCGCTCGCTGCTCTCCAGCAGTGCAGCAGCAGAGCTGACGCACCTCTCACCTCACTGCAGCACCGACACTGACACACATATTAGGACAGACGGTCCAGCAGACGGCTCACCTCAGGTTTTGGGGAGACCCCTCTTCCCTGGACAGCTCTCACGGTGTCTGTTGGATGTCCTCCGCCTCCTGCTCCTCCTCCCTCTGCTGCTTTTATTCCTTATTAAATGATACTCCCCGTGGTGCGTTTTGCTGGAGTCGGTGCGGACTTTGCTGAGGAGACGCACTGGACAACTGCGTGACGCTCCTCGGCAGGAAAAGAGAGAGGGGGAGAGTAGCGGGACAGTGCAGGGAGAGAGGAGGGTGTGGGTGGGTGGGTGGGTGGGTGTAGGGTGAGGGCCGTCTATTTTGGAACAAGCTCTGTCAGTGCAGGGAAACGTGACGCGCGCCGGGCACTGAGGGCCGGCGCGTCCCCGGGGGTCGGTGCCACAACTGGTGGACTTCTAACAGAGGAGCTGTGGCTAAAGCATTGTGGGATATTAGACAGGTAAATAAAACCACACACACACACACACACACACACACACACACACACACACACACACACACACACACACACACACACACACACACACACACACACCGGTGAGCCTGGTGCTGCGTTCAAGGGCTCCACTTTAGCTGAAGGTGGAGATTTCTGATATGCAACCACAGTTTGTTTGTGTGTCAGATGGAGGGAGCTCACTGGTTTGTAGAGCAGGTTGGAAACAAACATGAGCATGAGTCAAGATTTAATTTTAAAAAATGTCTCTGCAGCAACATATCAGAACACAAGTGGATGTTACAATCCGACATGTGAACTTAAAGGTGCAGTATGTAGTTGTGGGGACGAGATTTTAAACCAGAAGAGAAAGATCTTAATTTATTCTATGACTTACACACAAACTCTCTACACTTTCATGACCAAATAAACAATCTGACTTTAAAGAACACGGTCTCATGCTGTTCTAAATATGTGGCGGACCCTGCCACATTTTTAGCTTCAAAGGGTGTGAAAAAAAACAGCGTCTTTATTCAGTTACGGAAAAAATGACTAAATCTGAGTTTTTCTTTTCCAAAACTACATAGTGTCCCTTTAAGGACAGTATTTAGGTAAATGTTACATCGCACCACTGCACATCTATCACCTGTTGTTGTGCTGGATTCTCACCGTGTTACTGGAGAGCTTGGTATTAGTCGTACACCTTGGATTTAACACACTGAACATACCTGGATACCTGAACTGGAGTCATTCTGTGTTCATCACTGTCGCTCACAGAACAGATCTTTGTAAAGTCGTCATGTTTCCTGCTGCTGGGAGCAAAAAGAACAGAAAATCAGAGGAACGACAGGTCAACATTTTTACTGCACTCACCGTGTTTTACACTCCGTGTGTGTGTGTGTTGAACTGAAGATTCAGACTTACCAGCAGTGACAGGAGAACAGAATACCAACATGTCGTATAATATGTTGAAAAATCTGTGTATCAACAAGTAATCATCAAGTGTTCCGGCAAAATACTCAATCAAAAAATCTGTATTTAAAAATTGTTGAAAAAAAGACATTTATCAGGCGAAAAGATTTTCTGGGTCAAATGTTTAGAATGTCATTTCATGTCACTGTGGCCGAGTCTTTAACATCTCTGACCTGAAAACTGATTTAAAATATTAATTTCTTTTTTTTTCTTTTACAGAAGAGAAGTAATGTATCTCAACAAAAGACTTCGGGTCAGCAAAATGTTTAGTTTATTCCAGATCTTAGGAGTTTAAGTTTTACTTTAAACTAAGTTTACTGCCTTGAAATCATGAGTTCACTCAACTGTCTTTCTGCCTTTGGGAATCATTTTAATTTAAGAGTTTCACCTGCAGTTTTAATTGACGTAAGGTGGATTATAACTCAGAAATTAATCATAGAAAGAGACGCTGTGGCTCAAATGTTATAAAAAAATATAATTCAACATGAACAAACTGAAAACTTCTGTGTGTTTTCTCAAACACAGAAAACACTCACCTCATAAAAGGAGGAAAAACAATCACCGTGCTGTGAAAACAAAACACACTGAAGAAGAAACACAGAGCTGAAACGTTCAGTGTTGACAGATCTGTATAAATGAATGGCTTCTCTGCTTTAACAACTATAAGGGCAATTTGAGGAAGAAACAATCTGTGAAACTGTGAAGGACATTTTGTTTTACTGTTTTCTGACACTCTACATCTTAAAACATGCCGTCATCATCCGTTGTTTAAATCAACACTTATAGACTCACAGCGAATCACTCGGTAACTTCCATCGTTTAATGGTCACAGTTGAAGCACAGGATATAAAAGTCTATTTACAATGATAGTTTAAAATAAAACAAAAACAAAAAAAAAGTCAGTTTTTGACAACACACACACACGCGCACACACACACACACCCAACAGCTGCTACCACCTAAGCATGCTCCCCAAGAGTAGCAACCATACATTAAAAAAACACAACAACATTAAAAAGAAAAAGGGAGTAAAGTGCATGTATGACAGACCTCCCTGTACAGACATTTCTGATAGACTGCAGAGAAAACTTCAGTTGCCAGTCACAGGCACACTCCTACAAATGTGTACAAAAAGAGAAAAAAATTTAAAAAAAAACACCTCAGTTTAAAAAATAAAATAAAATGTACACACCCACGTGGTAAAGTTGTGCTGCACAGTCGCACTCACACACACACACACAGACACGAACCAGATATAAAAACATGTACAGCTCCTAAAATGTCGACACTCACAATATAGACCTTTACATCTCAAAGAGAAACACGGCAGAAAACTCACAAATATACACTCTGCCTTCAACTCCCCCCCCCCACACACACACAAATACATACATACATACAAAAATGTCGAGTTTTGAGTGGCATCGGAACTGTGAGAGGACACGAGAGAGATGAGTTTTACTTCAGTTTATCGAGTCGTAGAGGTGAAAGATGGTTCTGACTGACATTCCAGGATTCCCGAGCCTGACGTTTGTGCAGGTCAGATTTGGTTCGGACTGACTGAGGTATTGTGTAGTCAAAACAAACATTGTATTTAAAAATTAAAAAAAAAAAAAAAGACAGGACAGCATGCCTCTTCTCTTCGCATTTTGATTCAATAAGCAGCTGTGTCACCAGCTCTGGTTACTTTTCCTACAGGGGAAAAAAAAAAAACATTCATCCGTTTCAAACAGAGCTGCTGCTCAAAACCAGTCTGAAGGTGGCAGAATTAGTTTTTGATTGGTACTATGTGTCAGTATTTCAAGTATTTCTGCCAAATGAATAAAAGTTTATCCTCACTTGAACCAAATCTGCAGGTTTGAGAGTCTGTTTGAGTGTTAAACTGATTCGTTGACCTCAGATTGTACCAGAGGAACAGCTGCGTCATTTTTCTTGTCAGCTCAGCATGTTTTGATAAAGAGACGTGAACCCACATGAGAAGAGGAAAACAGAGGCTACATTCCACCTAACACCAGGTCAGACTATTCAAATCAACCAACAGCGATCAAGTAAATATCAAGTTGATGATGGAGAAACCAGCAGTGATGTAAAGAGTGTGTGTGTGTGTGTGTGTGTGTGTGTGTGTGTGTGTGTGTGCAGGCTCAGGCCTGTTTCCATCGTGTCTGATTGTTTTTGCTGCTTTTTGAACGTCATCTGAAGGTGTTTACACCACAAGGCGTCTCTTCCAATTACAGTCAGCATTTATTTTTTTTTTTTAATATTTCATTTGACCAGAGCCGTCATAGCCTTGTCACTGTTCTTGCACCGAGACAAGTATCTCATTGCGCAGATTTCACAGGAGCTCTTGGCAGATCTGCAGGAAAAAAACAAAGTACTTAAAATATCCTTTAAGGCAAGAGGCATCGGTTTGTGTTGCTGAATACATTTTAAACATTAATTTCCATTTCTCACAGGTGTGCATGATCTCTCTCTCTCTCACACTCACACAGACACACACAGTGAGGGTTACATGGTGTGGTAAAGGGTACTAACAGTTCTTTTCTTGAGCCGCCTCAGGGGATGAGTCCTTCCATATTGCTGCCTTGTTGTTATGAGAGTTGGCCCAGAGAAATGCAGAGAGTCTTGGTCAGAGCTGGGCAGCTGTCCTCCCTGCGGGTTCGATGGTGGAGATGATGGAGGCGGTGAGGTTTCCGCAGCATCAGAAAGCCTCTCCACACCGATCCCGTGGACTTCTGGCTGCTGGCCGTCTGAGGAGGGGGAGTTGTGGACCCGCTGCTTCTTGGACTCGTCGGTGACGGTGTGGATCGGAGGTTCTGCTGAGGACGGGGCTACGGAGGAGGAGCGGCTGAGCTCCCAATCGCTCAGGTCGTTGGCGAGCAGCTCCAGACAACCCAGTTTGGCCAGAGAAGCTGAGCGCTTCATCAGGGACGGAGGGGTCAGTCCCGCCTGCCGAATTCTGGCCTCCACCTCTCTGACCCTCTTCTGGATGCTGCTGCCTCGCTTCTGAGGGGCTCGACCACTGAGATCAAACACCTGGTCCACATGTCTGGCCTTGTGAACTCCTCCCCCGCTCACCTGCTGTAGGAAGGCACCCAGCTCGCACAGAGTCTCCCATGTCTCCCTCATGATGATGTCACTGTAGGGTCCCTCTGTGGAGCAGTCCCAGTCTGTGCATGATTCCAGCTCCGTCACGCCTTCCAGACACAGGAAGTTGACGGAGGCGAAGGGAGACTGAGCGGAGCGGTGGAAAGAAGAGGTAGAGAGCAATCTAGTTTCAGCAGGCTGGGTTTTGTGTCCTTTTGTGCTTTTCTTATCACTTCGTAGTGCCTCCATCTCAACTGGAACTGATCCAACCTTCCCATCAGCCTCCTCGTGCTCCTCCTGCATGCTTCTGACGACTGACACCTCCAAGCAAACTGATGCGTCCTGGGAACTGGACATGGCTTTGGGATGGACGCTGAGTGGATGCTGCTGAGAACAGGAGGAGCTGCCGGAGAGGGCCGGTGGAGATGACGAGGGTGACGGAGTCTCGTGCTCCTGCTTCATTCTTTGCTCCAGCTGTCGTGTGACTCGTCGCACGGACCCCCTGGTCCAGTCGCTGTAGAGACCAGCAGGAGCTGCGTCCTCCTCGTCTTTGTCTTTCACTTCATGTTTGCCATTCTCAGCCTCCGTGTGTGATAGAACATCTGTAGCATCTATTTCCTGGCTGGACCTCCTTGATTCCTGGTCTTCAGGACCCTGCGGCTTCAGCTGGCCAAGAGGTGAAGCCTCTGTGTGCCCTGCAGGCTTCAGTCCTGTGACCTGCACAGGGACGGCCATTTCCTACAACGGAAAGAGACCCCAAATAAAAGAGTTGGTATAATCCAGAGCTGCAATGATTAACTGTGACTGATTTCACCATTTTCTTTCATTTCATATATCAAAGAAGTAATCGATTAATTGATTAAGCTATCAGCAGATGAATCAATAAAGAAAATAACAATTCGATGCAGACCTGGTATAATCCCTGTAACTCAGAAGATATTCAAGTTAAACCATCAGCCAAGACAGAAACTCTAGCAGGAGTGTTTCCCTCTTTGCCACCAGGTGGCGCTCTTGTACTTAAAACAACAACAAAGCTCGACCAAACTGAACTGCAGAAGGTTCAACAGCTCCAAAAATCCCCCCAAAAATTCATCAGAGTCTGGGAGTAGCTCTGAACACAACTTATGTGACCAAAGCTCAGCAGTTTGGGGATCTGCAGTAACCTCACCTTTCTTTTCTCCTCCTTCCCCTCACAGGTGGAGACGTCCTGAGGCAGCGGTTGCTGTTCCTTGCCACAACTCTTCAGCTGGCAGCTTTTACCATCTCGACTCATTCCCTTAAACTTTTCCCTGGCACTGAAGAAGTTAATGTGATCTGCACTGTGGCCCAACAACACCTCGCTGTCTTGTGGAATGGCACTGGGGTAGCTGATAAAATCACTAGTGGAGGGAGAATGGGCCGTTAAATCGTCCAAAGACAAGCCACACATCTGCTGGTCACAGTCTGGGTTTTTGACAGGCACTGGTGCAGACAGACACTGGGGTCCAGCCGGGTGTGTGATTGTTGCTTGCGTTGCCATGAGCCCAGGCACTGACACGAGCATTGGTTTCATGTTAGGCAGAGAGCAGGACAACGGCTGTGGTTTGATAACCTCATCCAGGCAGGTGGGAGTTGGGGACGGGGCGGGGGTGAGGGGGACGTGATGAAAGGACGGAGGCGGGTGAGGCTGGCCAACTACAACACTCTGTGCAACAGTCACCATGTCTGTCTTTTGGAGCTCAGGCACCACAGTGGCGGCTCTCGGCTGGGAGAGAGGAGGCGTTGGGGGCTGCTCCTCGGAGTGACACACACCGTTGGAGAGCGGGGGAGATAACTGAGACGCAGACGACTCAGGACAAGGGGAGTCCAACTGGCTGATCTGGACTACAGCAGAGTGAGAGGGAGCCTCAGCTGCCACTCCCTCTGTGGTTGTGGAGCTGAGCTGATTGGACTGGATGCCAGTATCAGGCTGGCTGGAGGAGTGTGCTGGTTTTCCAGTGTTGCTCGGAGTTCCCATTGACTCCAGCAGCCCCTTCATGGAGGAGCCGGTCGTGCTGCCGGCCTGGTTATGGGGGTCGGAGTGACCCAGGCTGTGCGGCTGGGCGTGAGATTTAGAAAGCGGCTCATGGTGCTCGGAGAGGTCGCTGTCAGAGTGCGATCGCCACAGTTTGTTGTGCCTCTGTTTGCTGTAAGAGGGGGAAAAAACACATTGTTATAGCGTATTTTCATCTCACTCCTATCTTCTTTATGCAGACATTCATACATCAACAAGCACATACTTGGTTTAAAGGCTTGTTATGCTAAATGTGTTGTGTTACAGAGAGACAGTATTCTCATATGAAATGCACTTTAAATCTGCACAACTGTGGGACTGCAGTTACTTCGTCAGTGTTTCGCCTTGTGACTGTTTTTTTTCCTTTTCTTTGTGTTGTTTGACTCGGCATCATTGTAAATGAGGGTCACACTTCAGTGATCTCTCGAGTATAAATAAAGGTCGATTGATTGATCTTTGTTTTCAGTTTCCATCAACCCCTTTCACCGCAGCAGGTTTTAGCATGAAGCTGTAAATAAATGTACGCATACGTGTACGCTAACCTGTCCAGTTTCAAAAGGTGAGACAGTGCTCAAGAGACATTTTTCTTCAAGTTATTTTTAAATATAAATATCTGCACCTTTTTTAATGTAGGATGCACATTAAAAGTCATCCAGAAAGATTATGTAATCGAGCGGTTTTAAAGTGGTTTAGCCATGTGTGCCTTTATGTTTCCTCCAGCTGAACGGTTTAATCTCATTAGCTTTGTACTCGTGCAGTCGATGCTGCGTTGTGTTCACGCTTCGCCCACAAATCCACATGAGATCTATTTGCGTGTGTGTATATGAGGGTACCTGGCCAGCAGTATGCCTTGATACTCCTCCAGCTGTCGCATAAAAGAGGGGTTCGGTTTGGTCACAGCTCGGCGCTCCTTGACGTAATCAAAGGCTTTTTTCAAATCCCAGCCGTACTCCTTCATGGCGTACGCGATCACCGTGGCTGCAGAGCGACTTATTCCCATTTTACAGTGCACCAGGCACTTGGATCCAGCTTTCCTGGAGCGGATATGAAGAAACAAACATACTTAGCAGTTTTTCAAAATGGAGCTAAGTCCTCAAAATGAAACATGCAGTCATGTCAAACTCACTTGGCTCTTGATATAAACTTGTAGGTGTCATTCCAATAAGCCAGCAGGTCGGTGGCCTCCTCGTCGTAAACACGGATGTTGTGGTACTCAAACACACCGGGGAAGAAGTTATCAATCTCCCTCGTTACATTCAGGATGTACTGAACCCTGAGTGAGAATCAGACAGGAATAGTAATATTTTCAAGATGATGGTTAATGATCTAATACTTCATGGTTTTACTGACTTCAGTACAGCTTGTCCTGTGTCCCCCCCTCCTTACCCGCTCTTCTGCAACTCCTCCAAATTGGATGCATTCCACTCAGATCCCTGCAGGAAACAAAAGCAAAAGTCAGACTAGTTCAGAGCCTTCAGCTGAGCTTTTCATAATGCTTAAATCCTGTTGCGAGGCCTGCGTGACGTCTGTGTCCACAAGATAAACAACAACAAAATACCTTAAAATTAGCAAGGAATTAAAAAAAAAAAAAAAAAAGATGATCTCATGTCTTAGCAGGTTCCCCAGACATGAATTAAGCCTCATGCACAGAACAAGTAATGTTCATAGAATGTACTTAAAAGAACTGAGATGCTTTCTATTGTAAAGTGTTCTGGTACTGCAGAACATCTTCAACATACCAAGAAGACGTGATCAAAGATCTCTGTAGGACTGTCCATCTGGCCCAGGATGATAATCATCTCACTGTCGATGAACTCCTTGAACTCTCGGAGGTTACACGTCATGTGCATTTCCAGCGCTGTTCGGATCTACAGAACGTAGTCAGATGGAGAGCAGACAAGAAACTGATTAAAATCTCAACGCAGCAAATCTAAACCTGTAAAGCAGGCATTAGACTTTCATCTACTGATGACTAAAACGGAACATGAACGCATCATTTTTCTAAGTTTTCCTCTGGACCCAAATTTCCATGTTCATCTGTTTGGAGCGTCATCAAATCCAGCATGTGCAGCACCGACTCACCTCTTTGCAGGTGACATTCTCGAGGTCTTTCTGCATCATGATCTCCCTCAAACTGTTTTTGATCTGACGCTCGGTCAGCTCTCGTTCTGTCGGTCTGCAGAAATAACGTGACATTAAAATACGATAAGTGAAAGTCCATTTCCATATATGAAGTGTTGCAGCCAACAGTCAGTACATCATATAGAAGAGACATCATAACAAACCTACCTTTTGGTACTATGCTATTACATTCAATCATGGACAACAAACACAGTAAATCGTATTGAAATGATAGCAAAAGGGAAAAAGTAAGATATAAAAAGATGACCTGGACACTCACATGTCAGAGAAGAGCACGGGCGAATCGGCACGGTGTGACTGCACGTCCTGCATGGCGTTCCACTCGTTGATGCGTACCTGGTCTGAGGAGACTCTGCTTTGATAGTAGCTGACCCAGGTGAGGAACAAGCTGCCTGGGAAGTAGTTGTGACAACGGGCCACCTCGCATCCCTTATGGAGTGACTGGAGGGCCGACCTGCAGGCGAGGAAGGGGAGAGAGTTTAACACCCGGACAGAAAAAGAGACTTTCCAATAAATGGATACCGGGATGAAGACTTGCACAGAATTTAAGGGCTGAAATCTCTTTCTTTCCAAGGTGTGTGATTAATGGAGTGTGACTCACCACATGGCCTGCACAGAAACAGGCTTGAATACATGCACTCTGTTATCCGTTGACACACTGAAACCCCTGAGAGCAAGAAGAGAGAGGTGCAATTAATAACACACAGCCAGTCATCCTAGCAGCACAGTGTTTAGTGTGTGTTTGCCCTGTGCATCTTACCCATCTCCATCCAGATGTATCAACGTGTCGCTCCATAAAGGCAAAACCAGCCCAACAGAACACGAGCTAGGAGGGGGAAAAAAAGTAAAGCTGCATGTTACACCTCTGTGCAAAACAGGAGGGTACATGTCACGCCCCAATTACACCTGGCTGGATAATTCGTTATCCTGATAACATCTCCAGATACAGATCATTTTTTATTCCCAGGTGTAGATGGTGTGTCAGTGTTTCTGCCTCACCTATCTACAGGACTGAAGTCCATTCCCAGCACCACGCTCTCCTCCGTGTCCTGCCGCCCGTTGGTTGAGACCACCACCATGTAGCGGATGATCTGAGCGTTGGCACTCTCCAACCGAACCGCCTGGATCGACAAGATAAAACAAAGCTGATCGTCTTGGAAGTGGATCAACAACTTTAAGATTTAACTTTGTGTGTGTGTGTGTGAAAGTGTTTACGCACCAGTTTGATGTTGTCCTCTGGTCTGAGGAGCGTGAACATGGTTTGTAGATGCTGCTGGATGTCTCCTTGTGGAGGAATAAAACACAAATCTGATCAGTGTCAACGAACGTGTGATGCAGTCAAACAGTCAGTTTCTCTTCTCCTCACCTGCATGTTTGCTGCGGAGCTGTGAGAAGCGAGAGGCAGACGAGGGGGAGGAGCCATTTCCTCGAGGTAAAAAGAGAGCAGCTCCTTTAACTGTCAGGAAACTTTCACTGATGCTGGGCGGAAGGAGAGAAAAGAAGGGAGAGAATAAAGTGAGTGATTACCACCTTTAAAACAGCTCACCAAACAGTAAAACACACTACAACTGAGTCTAACTAAAATATTTGTTTTTAAATGAAAGAACTAAGTAAAAATGCCAAACACAACACAGTCTGAAGTACTAAATTGTTAGGATGTTGTGCCTTTCTTCATCTCATGTGTCGGTGAACTCTTTCATTTGCAAAAACAAGCAATATAAAGACATAACCACAGGCTGTGTGAACTTGTGACAGGAGTTTCCGCTGTTGTATGACAATTTACTCTCTAGACTAAACTGTATGTGTTGTCATCTTGAAGCTTCAGAGACATGACGCTGAAACAGTGGCTGGCTTTGCTGTGAAAGCCTTTATACTTCAACATCTGCTGAATATTGACCACGAAGGATTTCTTCATCTAAAAGTCGACTGCGTTTTCAATAATGGTGACTTAATCTTCTGTTTTCTTAGAAAACACACACACACACACACACACACACACACACACACACACACACACACACACACACACACACACACACACACACAACAACCTACACAAACATCATATACAACATAATTAATGTGAGATTTACGAGCTTTTATGAGCTCAAGACAAACAGCAGCTGGTTCCAATAACGAGCTGGCTCAACTGAACTGGACATGAAATGACAGGAGGGATCGGACGACGACGACTCGCTGAGTCACAGAGGAAAACAAACACAACACTCATGTAACCAGCCTGCAGTTCACATGAACCTTTGCCCTTTCTCAAACTAGCCGACCTACAGGCAGTTCTTTATCTTTTTACTCTACAGGCCATTAGAGCTTATCAGTAGTCATTTATGGCACATAACTACCTGCATCTCCACCTCTTGGCACCACGGCTCTCCCAACAATCGGTTATGTAATGTAATTGAAAAGACACGACCAATATGTAGGATAATGTAATATCATAATCACTTTTCAAATAAGTTTGGGATCTTGGGGCTTCTGGAGACTTACAGGCAGTTTGGAGTCATTTTATGTTTGTTATGTAATTTTATTTAGTTGTTGTTTTACGTCCCCATCTACTTCACTTATTTAGGTGAATGCAGTAAAGCTGTTTTACTGTGAATCCCCAGAAATGTTTTGTGGACTACGAAACTTTGCCTGACTTTCAGTCCACATGGACGTGAGATAATGACAAAATGTTTATTTTCAAGTGAACTTATCCTTTAACATTACCACGATGTGTTGGTGGTTGGCGACACTTTCTGTGCCGACACTGTGTGCAGCTTGTTTACTGAAAAAAGAAGAACATGAACTTCTTCCTTTTTGCTTTGATATCCAAACAGGCATCGCTTGTGTTTTCTTTAAACTCTTTAAAATTTTCACATGGTGACAATCTTACTGCAGATTTACCTCTGACACCATTGATCACTGACTCTCACTCCTTACTGGGGCCAATGGTAAATACAGGCCAAGGCTAGGGGAGGCCTATCAGCGACAGGAAGTCCCATTTTGTTATTATCTGTTGTTAGGACGAAGGAGAAGACGAGCGGAGGCGAAGGGCAACGGACAGCGGTAATTACACAAGTGACATTAGACAGTCCGCAGCTTCAGGACGGAGGTTTTAACAGTATACAGTTACATTCCTTAATTAGAGGGATGTTAGAGATTTAACATCAACAGATTCGCTGTTATAACATTTTCCAAAACCTATGTCTCGCTCGTCACACCCAGTTTCTCTCGTGGCGAAGTTAGAAATGTCTATCATAAAACTGGATCTGGGGCACACAGCGAGCATGACTGGCTCCAAGTGAACCTTTTTTTTTATTTTTAAGTGGGAAAAGAAGCCTCTGTAACCTCCAAAGGCTAACAGAGGGTTCAACTGTATCAACACCGGCAAATGATGAAACTATGCATTTACTGCATCAGTTCAAATAAATAAAACTCATAAAATTGGGGTTTGTATTCTGGTTGGCACACCTAGAAGATCCTCAGTCCTGTACCCAGTGAGAGGCTGACAGCACTCTCTCACCAAGTATAAATACACACCTGACAGCTGTCTTATACAGCTGTGAATAATGGCCAAGTGCAGACAAACTACGTCTCCACTTGGCTGATCAAGAAAACTGAAATTGCCAATAAATGTCATCATCATTCGTGGCTTCTAATCTCTGAAGACATGCAGCTGACAGACTAATTACATCCTCCGATTCACGATCCGTCTCAGGTACACCGTGTGCCTTCCTGTAAGACGCATTTTAAGGACATCTAAAATAAAAAACAGGGTGGGTGGGTGGAGGAGGGTACATGTGAGCAGATGAGTGTAGCATCTGGCAGACATTTCACAAGGAGCAAAGGGAAGGAAACGTCTTCCTGCAGCTACTGGCTCTGCTGCTGCTGTCACATCCTTCCCACTGAGTCATCATGGGAAAACCACATGCCTTCATCATGCAGGATAAGAGTTAGGAAATGTGTGAAAGCAGGACAAAGTGAGCTGGAAGTCAGAAAGCATCTGCAAACAGTCTGATTCTTACAGCTGGCATGCAGCAGCAGCAGATGTCCACACAGACAACACGGGGCTCCGATTGAACACACCGGTCTCATGCAACTTACAGCTGATAAATCTCCCCCCGAGAGATCACCGGGCTCCCGGCGAAACGCGGTCTCATCTTCACCCCGCAGCAGGCGCAGAAGCAGCCGGGTGACGAGCTCCGTGGCGCGGTCACAACGCCGGGAGGCATCGCTGCTCTGGTGGCGGGAGCAGGGCGCACAGAAAGCGGGTTTGCAGCTACCGATACCTCGGTGTCGAGGTGTGGAGGGTGGTTATGAGAACGCGGATGCTCGGTTATTAAAAAAAAAAAAAAATCTCACTTTGACGACTTGTTTTTAATGAACATCACGACTTAGTTTGGGAGTTACCCGTCAAATAGGTTAAAAAAAAAAAAAGGTGCGGTTTTATCCGCTAATATTCAGATATTGAGTTATTTAACAGGTGCTGACAGAGCAGGTGCCTCTGAACATCTGCTCAGCTGTTCGCTCTGGTTCGTCTGCAGCAGGCTGCGGTAAATCCATCCGCTGGAGGGGCGGAGACACGCAGGGTCCAATCCCCGAGAACAGCGGTGCGTCGACGGCTGTATGAGGGGTGATCAGTGCCACGGTGCGTAAGGAGGGGTGGTATGACAACCAGGGACAACAACATGACTTTAAACAGGTGCCAAATGTCTCACATGGTGCCAGTTTTCAGGTTTATACTTGTTTTGAGGGGTCATAGTAGAAAATAACACTTTAAAAGTAACTACAAGGAGAATTTAAGCGTTTATGTAACAGTTTCTAGTGATTCCTCTGATAACCTGTAACAACAAACCAGACTATCCACATAAAGACTTTCATATAGTTTAATTAATGCCTGGGTTTGGGTCAGATAACATACATCACTAATGAAATATCACATATATACACGTTACCTGACTGCGATACATCCTCTGACACTCGCTTCCCAAACACATGCACTCGCCACCGGCACGCTCCAGCAGAGATCGTAAGACTCTAAAATCTAAAATAACACCACTACAGCAGCAGCAGCTGTATGTCTGCTGACCGACCGGAGTATATATTTCATAATGAACATATAAAAATGTATATTCACATGTTTCATAGTGATGCACATCGGAAGTAAAGGCCTGACTCCAAATCAGGAGTTTCAGGCAGAGAGTTACTTTTCCTTTAACATGCAAAAAAAAATGCTACATAACTACATAAAAAACATAATATGACCTCTTTAACAGAGACAATTCTTCAGTCATAAAACTGAATCCTTTGGAACAAATGAATAAATAGGAGCTGGATTTTTCTGGCTTTCATTTAATTAGTTCATGTGATTAAGTCAAAAAAGGGATGCAGCTCATATCATACTTCTAGTTTATGTACAATAGATTCAATAGAATCAATTCACGGCATCAGAATGAGTTTAAGTTTGGTATCGAAATATAAAGCTTATGCCAGTTGATTTCCAATTTAGAATCAAAACTTATTTACTACCAACACAACAATCCCTGACCCTCTTACTTTAGACTGAAAATGACTAATTTGACTTCATCTTGAACCTTCTCAACATGACACGGTTCCCTCGATCCTGACAGACATCAAGACGACGCTTCAGGAGTTTCTTCTGGTCGTTTGTCATTTTGTCAATAACACCTAGCATCACTGTCAATTTTCTCTCTTCTCATGGCGACTGCAGCGTCAGTAACCTGGTACCTCAGCTTCCATGACAACACTCCTCCTGATTAAGCATTAATTACTCCACACACCCTGAGGGGGCATCCTCTGGAGACGGAGGGCCACACGCTGATCACATGTGTGGTGTCTGAACCCTGCTGCTGGAGGGAGGGCGACGAGGTTGTGTAACCAACTCTCCGCCTGTGTCCTTTAAGGAAAATTCTCACCAGACGCAGCGACACTTGACACCTAAATGTGCTGCTGCTTACAGCAACAGCAAAAACAACAACAACAACGGAAAAAGGATTGAGAAATCAGAAAGGAGACATCGGGAGCGAGCTGAGGAGAAACTCGACCTGAGACTGGTCGTGCTGCTTGTTGATCCCTCCTGGTTTCAATTCATAGGCTGGATTACAACCTGAGGGTAAATATGTGGCCACCACCTGACTGTCAATACATATCCCATGATAAACAACAACTGCAGTGGTGTTTTTCTATCCAGGGCATGTTTAATACTGCATACAGGTACATGAGCTGTGTGTGTTTCCATGTTGATTGATTCAGCAACAAGATGAAGTGGATCAATTAACCCCACAATGTTAAAGCCCTTGACCTTCCCTCACTGATCTTTACAGGCATAAAATTGTTTATTTATTAGTCCGTCTCAGTCACGGGAGGTTTAACATATCACAGCACTAGATGGTGTAACAAGGCTGCCGAACATCAAGTGGAAACATTAAAGTGGGATGGAGATACACAGCTGAAAGGTCAAGGGTTCAGAGAGAGCATGATCACTGTGAATGTTCACAGCAGACGACAGTTAAACTAATGAGACTAGAGCTGCAACGACTAGTAGATCAATCAATTAGTTGACTAAAAGGAATTAATCACCAACTAATGTGATAATTGGCTGATAGTTCATAAATATTTGCTGGTTTCAGCTTCTTACATGTAAAGATTTGCTGCTTTCATTTGTCCTGTATGACAGTAAATTACGAGCCTTTTGTGTGGTTGTGGACAGTACCTGGGACTGTAGACTGACATCCAGCCCGACGTAACTCAATTAAATTTAGTCTCAGATGGTCAAAAAAGGAGTTGAGTGGCTAGCTAGAGGAAGATAAGCTAAGAAAACGCAAATAACAAATGGTACAAATGAAAGAAACACACCAACAGTGACCCGCTGAAAAGAAACAAACCCTGTCACCAACGTAACCAACTGTCTTGGGTTCACCTAATTGAGAAAGTCAATGGGACACCAAGACACAACATCAACGGCAACTCTGGAGGACCTAAATCACCATGATGTTACGATGGTACAGGGCTCATAACTCGACGACTGTCTGCCTTCGACAATGGATGATGACATAGTCTAGAGGCCCAACCCTCCTAAATGATAAACAAATGTGAAAATAATCAACAGCATCATGAAAAATCATCTTTAGTTGCAGCCTAAAATAAGACTCATATTCATCACTGACTTATAACAGCACCACATCTCAACTTCCTGTTCTTGTCATGAGGTTTCCTTCTTCTTGTCTGACTTGTTCCCACATTGACCCCCCAAAATCTCCTCCATCTCCTGATCTTCTGACTTTAATTGAACACATTGATCAGGAAAACGCTTAATACATCTGTTGTATAAGAATGGTTGATCTAGCTTGGAACAGTCACAGTCATCATCCTGTTCTCTGCCTGCCATTGGTCAGGTACTCCTAGTGGTCCACAAACTCTCAGCAACCCACATGTTTGCTGTGTTGGTCCCATCTCTCAGGTTCTACCTAACTGTTCCCTCATTCGACGGCTGAAATTCACGCCGTCCAATGACAATCAACGAAGGCAAACAAAGTGGTTGTTACATGTAGACAGACACCGGACACTCCTCTGTTGCTCTTACGTCTCCACGTATACAGAAGACACAGACAGTCACCTTAGTGATCACAACATCACATATATAATACAGAACACCTGAGGCTACTGTGTGCTCTGGATTTGAAGCTCACAACCATCTTAACTACACACACGTCCATCCCACCAGCAGCAGAGACTTGTACGTGTTGTGAGCTGACAGGAAGTCAATGCGATGGTTTACAGCTGAATCAATCTGCCAGACAACCTATCGATCAGAATACACATATTAGATTACAACAGAGCGGGCGAAAAAGATTTATATCATCCAATTTAAGAATTCCTCAACTGAAGTGCCATAATAAATTCCTCTCCCCCCTCCGATTCCTCCCCTGAAAGCCCTCCAGTGACGTTGCTGTTTCAGCTGATGTCACTGCTCTGCTGATGTCACTGACTTTAATCAGCAGCACTGCAGCAGGCGCGCCACCCTGCATCACGAAAGCCTTGTTCCCGCCTGAATGAATCTCACTACCTGTGTCATGAGATGAGCTCTGCTGCAGCTGCCTTCTATGGTGCGGCAGGCACAGACGTCAGCAGCACTGTGGAAGCATTAATTCAGTAACTCAGCGTGTGGGCTCACTTTCATTTAAATAGTTTTCCAGTTTTCCAACATCTGAGTCCACTGGGGTGTGAAAACTCTACACTGCTGTTTGGACTTTAAAAATAACTTCAGCTTAATTCATGTAAACCTCATTTTCTTCCTCCACCAGGTCGATTTGGGTGAGGGAAAGGAAATTGTTGTTTCCATATCTTTCCAGAGCTTTATAATGCACCGTATTTATGAGGCAATGATCACCATTTCAACTCCTGTGTCACCATTTCTTTAAAACTAAGACTGAATTAGCATATTGGCCCAAATTGACTACCATAACTCACTCAGGCTCATTTAATCCTACACATCATGACCTTTCTCATGCTTTTTCTATGGTTCGTCACCAGCGGATACAGTGTATTTCCGTCCATACAGCTGATTAATGGGTTTGTTTAGCTAAATGATGATGTATGAAATCAGTGATTGTGGAAGTTATGTCATCTGATTACTCAACAGGAAATCTGTGACTTTACTGGGGAAGATACAAGTACTCTTCTCTTGTGATGCTCCCACATTAAGAGATTAAAAAAAAGGCAAGACAAACTTTTGAACAAATCAAATTTGCTTTAAGATCGGGGGGATTAAAACTGAAATCCACGACTTTCTGTGCGCTGCTGGTGGGAGCTACAGCAAAGATAGTAAAATATTCAGGGCTGCATTCGTCATGTCTTACATCATTGTTGTGTGTTAACCGTTACCAAGATGTGTGGATGAAAATGTCTTTACTAGGTAATGTTTTGAAATAAAGTTGCAAGAAAAGTAGTGAGTCACTCCTGAGAGCAATAAGACGGCCTGGCAGCACAGAGACACCAAGTTCAACCAAAGGCAAATGAACCAATCGGCTAATCTGAAGTCAAGACAAGGCGCAGCTCCTCAGCAGGAACTTGATATTCATTCTGTATAATGGTATGTGTTACTTTAAAAAAAAATGAAATAGCACTTCTACACAAGTAAGAAGGTTACAGAGACACATTTAGACAAAAGTGTACGTCAGTATGAAAGGTCAAATAATCTCAGAACTTCAAAACAAAACATTGAAAATAATATTATTTTACACAACACTGTGTAAGTCAAAATGATATGTGATGTGATACCTCTGTGACTCCCTCTCTCAAAAACACACACCCACACACACACACACACACACTATGTGAATATAGATTTCACTCCCAGCTGCACAAATACAGAAAGCCCTCTCAGTTGGATCGCAGAGAGCTCCAATGACCAGACAGACACAGAGCCGCTCTGACTTTGGGAGGGGCTACCAATCTGCTCCTGAATCAGCAGTGCAGCTCCCCCTGACCCACATACCCAGACCTGACTCACTCTCATGGAGCCTGCTGCCCTCTGATGGACACACAGGAAATCACGGTTAAGCGTCTCATACAAGAGAGGATTTCAGGATTTAAGTTGTTATTAAGGGGCCACATTTAAAAACTAGAGAGACAAGAGTGTTACTGCAACTAATGTTTACTGGTATCTAGACTGCATAAACACAGCCGTCAGCAGAAGGAAATTGCTGGTAGCTGGGGGGAAACCAGTTGTAGATGTGGTTGAGTGAAACACGATTAACCAGATTCTCAACTCTAGTTGAACGCCCGAGGCAACAAGATAGAGCGCAGGATTGTGTCGCCACAACAGCACAGCAGCTCTTTGTATCAGTAAAGACAGGAAGTCCTACAGGGTCTGACACATTTAATGATTAAATTCAAGTGCTTCTTCGGGTTGAGTCTACTCCTGTCAGCTCATGTCAGGTCAGAGGTCAGGGCAGCAACACAACATGCCCCGTGTTCACATACTTACACTGATGCTCTTGCTATCTCTCTAGCGACTCGACCTGGATATATACATGTCCAGTACAATGGTTTATGTGGTCAAAACCCCACCACACACTGTGTTTTTGAGGAAACAGGAAGAGGTATCTTTGTTTAGCGCTGAGGTCACAGAGGGGAAAGATGACGAAGCTTTGTCTCAGACAACATCTGTTAATGTCTTACCTCCTTGGCTGAGAGCGGCGGTCATCCTCCCCACTACCGGACTCCTAAAGAGAGAAAAATTAGAAAATTAGATTTTTTAATTTATACTACTATAGATGGTTAACCACTGAGCCAGTTTCGAAGACTTATAAAGTTTTAGAATATTTGTCAAAAGACATTTTATGGGTGAAATTTTCATTTGTTTTCATAATTAAACTGGAATACGTAGCACTATGCTAGTAATGTTGATAAAAACAAGAATTGCAAATATCAACTCTAAACATAATTTTAGTCTTACAGTACTGGATTCATTCTGTGATGCTCTACCTCCAAATCTTAGAGATTATAATTAAAAAAAAATGCAAATGTTCGAGCAACATTAAAGAAACTTCCACTTGAACAAAACAAGATGTGACTCAAAGTGTACGTGAATAAAGTTCCGCTGTTCTATGCTGGGTGGTAATAAAAAAAAAAAAAAGAAGAAAGAAGCTTATTTCCATGTTTACAATCTCTCGCTCTCTCTCTCTCTCTGACACACAAACAAACACAGAGTACACATGCACAAACACATTTAAAAGTGCATCTAACATAGTCAGGGCTGCGCTCCCCGAGAGGAGAACAGGAGGCAGAGCGGAGCGGAGCTTCAACTCAATTTGCACACTCTCCAGGAAAATGACCTCAGTCTGTTTTTAAGGTGTGGCCGGCCAGAGAAAAACACATTCACACACCAAAACAAGCAACGAGATGAGGACGAGCAAATAAGAGAAAAATCCAAATCATATCCAATCAGCACTTTGCGGAATATGAAGCTTCGCTGAGGATTAGAGGCAGATTAACACCTGGCACTCATCTCGCACTGCCTGGCTGGTACTTATCTTGTTTACACTGTATGTAGGCTTAACTGGCCTTAACAACATTACAGATCCATTAACAGCTTCATAAAAGGAGGAAGTGGATTACAGGCTGATGATGGGCAACAATGAGACAAAAAGATGAACTGAATCTGACTGAAGCTGTGTCATGTAGATGAAAATTGTATTACAGTAATTTCTATGAATCTTTAAATGCTAGTACAAGCTGCTCGCAATGTATATTATGTGTTTCATTTTAAAGAAGTGCTAAGTTGTGGCACAGTTATTGATCTTGTGGATTGTTGAACACCTAATGAAAATATAGGACGCTGGAACCAAAGTGTCCATAAAGGTTCCTGCATTCAGATTCTTTAACTTTTTTTTACCTTGAGAGCACAAAATAAAACCTTTAATCCTTCGTTACTTTGTGTGTAAGTGTTGGTGCATACCTGAGTCTAAATATGACCACATGCTTAGCACTTAATGCTGGGAACTGTTGTATTTGGCAGGTCTTTTGGAGACAATAACATTTAAATTCCTTGGTTAAATTATTGAGTTCTGTTGCACATCATGGTGAATTAAATTGCAATGAGTAGGCGAGTCTCAACTGAACACAAAGTGCCTGATTGTATATGTAAAGTTTCAGCTGTTGTTCAGCGCCATCGTGTCCTACACCATGACATATCACCTGATCTTTGTTTGGATTGGAAAACACACGCAGATTTTGCATGTATGAAAATGTGAGAAGATTTTTCCAAAGCTTATGGAAATGTGCAGCCTGAGTGTGCAGGCTGGGCCGGAATCTGCAGGCCTGGAGACGAGTCTGTGCAGGACTGGGAGTCACAAGTTACAGCAAATACAGTCACCAGGTTAAAACTTTTGAAAGACCAAAGGAATGTGTGTTGTCCCTACAAACACCCTTATTATGGATGCATACACACAACAGTGAGGCTGGACAGATTCAACATATGGTTCACGTAAAGATGGTGGAGAAAAGAAAAAAAACACCAGCAGCCATCTCATGATAGACTTCACACATCACATGACAGACACAGGAAACCAGACATGCGTCTGTGCAATGTGTTACACTGTATGTCTGCGCTGGCTGCAACTTGAAAGCATATTTCCACAAGACGACACCTCACATCCTTCACCAGCGCTGCCTGCCTCACCTTGCCTAATTATACATTTTGCATATCTGCTTCCTGCTCTTTTACAGCTCATACTCCTCTCATGATGAACAACTCCCTGGCTCAAAGTCACATTTTTCACATACCCGATCATCTACAGGACAGTCCTCAGACAGTCGAGCAAATTACATAAAATGTGTGTGCGTACGCAGTAAGACAGTTATCATTAAATCTACTCACAGAACTGGTTTTGCCTCTGAAAACACAAAAGGTGTGAAGCAAAGGGTCCCTTTCAATACCCAGAGACAGTTTGTGACCATTCTTGGTAAAAAGAAAATAATGACTTGACTGCGGTTTGTGACAGGAGGGAAGAAAATGACAAAAATCTTATGCTTGTCCCACAGAGCAAGAAAACAGATCAAACACTTTCAATGTGTTGTATTTTCTCCAACGAGTAATTTAATTTCACCGTAGGGTCGAGCAATATGCCAAAACATACTGTATCAACCGTCAAAGATTTCGCTATAATGTTTACTACACCAACGCTTTGTGATTTCCAGGGCTGATGCCTACACCAATATCAGGCAGTAAAACATTCTGGTATCAATAAATACAGATTTTTTTTTGCTATGATACCTCAAATGTGGCTATCAAACACTTTTTTTACTGTAACAATAAACTTTATCTAAAACGACATCAGTCCTTTTCTGTCTCTAGATAGATAGATAGATACTTTATTGATCCCGGAGGAAATCCAATTCTCTCACAAAATAAAGCGTTTTCATATTGGCACATATTGGACAACATGTATCCTGACCAATATATCAGTTGGGCTCTATTGCTTATATTAACTTGTATATTGAAAACCATCCCTTGGCTGTGAGCAAGACTGCTTAATGACAACGCTGGATTTTTTTTTTACCTTGATTTATCAGGCAATTAATTCACCATTAATCATACCCACAGAGAAGTCACAGGCATTAATGATCCCTGATCAGCCAGCTCTGGGAAGCAAAAACACCAGCATTTATAAAGAGAAAAGGGCTTGTTGACACGCTGTCTACACGTACACAAAGCAGAACTGATGCAGAGAGACACACAGAGGAAGACACCTGACTGGGAAACAGGCTGTTTGTGCTGGTAAACTACTTCCTCAGTCTATTCCTGATTGTCTGGTGGGGCTCTCTCTCTATCTCTATCTCTCTCTCTGCTTCTGCAGAAGAAAAACAAAAGATGAACAGCCAGAATGGACAGAAAAAACACCTGCTCCTCTGCTTTGCATGGGCAACACACACACAGACACAAAGAGAGAGAGACAGGAAGACAGAAGCAGGCAGGTAGAGAAACATGCAGACAGGAGACAAAAGAGAAAGACACGACCACAACTTCTGTTTACATACGAAGACAGCACACAGCAGTGCTGCATGAGGAAATACCCGCATTCATGTGTGTCACAAGGCGGTTATTACGAGCGGAAGTGCATAGACTGTTTCTTGTTAGGGAGCTAAACTATCATTGTGAAAACCGCACGTGAACGAACTCAACTGTAAACACGTCAACAAAAGACGAGCAGCCGGAGCAGCTAACTGCCAGCTGAACCTTTGAACTGGCGGAAATGAGGCATACAGGCACCATGTCAACAGTGGAGACAATGAAAACAAGATGAGGAAACTGTCCTCTGCTAACAGTGTTGTAGTTCGAGAAGAAGAAGTAGGAAAAAAAACAAAAAAAAACAGTACAATAGATTTTAGCCGGGAAAGTTAGCGGAGTAGCACACAGGTAACCATAACTGAAAATGATGGGCAGTTATATTTCACGCATGCGCACGAGCACAAAGGCAAGGCACTTTATGACAGTCAGCAGCCGACAAAAAGACAGCGGAAATGGAGCCTCGGGACGCTTTCGATGGCGAGGAGCTTTTGGGTTCGGTGGTGGAGGCAGCGGCGGTTGGAGGAGGAGGAGGAGGAGGAGGATTCAATAAAGGCGGCTCTTACCGAAACGCAGGGGCTGGAGCTGGTGCTGGGGGTCGGTGAACGCTGCACGGTTACCAGCGCCATTCAGCGACCGGGAAGCGGACACCTGAGAGGAAGCGACCGCGGCGAGACGAGCATAATTGTTCTGAGTGGGAGAAAACCCAGCTGAACCCGGGTTGTTGGTCCTCTCTTGGTTTTCCTCCCTCTTCCTCTCTGATCGTAGACTGTTTGACTACTCCCCGGCTGTTTCCTCTGTCAGCGCCATCTGCGCATGCGCAACTACCCTTGGCTTGTCAATCCTGATTAACCATATGTGTGCTGGACGTAAACAAAGCAGTCATGAGTGGTGTCTGTCTGTCTGTCTGTCTGTCTGTCTGTCAGGCAAGCAGCACCCTTATAAATTATATTATAAGTTGACCTCCAGACAGATACAGAAAATGTCATCATAAAATGTTTGTCTTAAAAGTTTACTCTCTATCCTGTAAATATGTATTTTGCTTCGGTAAAGCTGAGAGACTTGTGAGACAAAAACACAGTGGTGAGGACCAGCAGTGGCCAAACTATCATGACTTTTGGTGAGACCCTCCAAAACACTGGATCCTACATTACCCATAATGCAACATCAAAGTGTCTCTTGAACCTTCATGCCTTACGAATATCCCGCTTTTTGATTTAAATTAGTGGGTTTACACAGGTTTTTTTTAAACTTGGGTCAACCCCACTGAAAGTTGCCTATTGACCACATTCCCTCTTCCCGCAGGCAAGGAAGCCCATCTGTGATTTTTATCTAAAATGCGGAAAACAGTTTTAACAGAAGGAAAAACAACAATAGACCCATTGTGAAAGAAACGACTCATTTTAACAGAAATGGAAGTTAGGGTCAAATGACCCAGGTGTGAATGCAGAGTTCACACATTCCAGTTGCACACAAAAACCTGATTTTAGCAGGTTTAGGTGCGATTTCTGACCCTTTGGCAAAAGGGTAATAGAGAGCTGTATGCTAAATGTTTTTAGCTAAGGTTGTACATATTGCCCCAGAGATGAGATAAGACAAGTGAAATGTTTTAAGATGAGTTGAATCTTAAGTCACCTGAATTAAGGTCATGTCAGTTCCCAAGTAATTTTCTTTATCTCTTAGAAATATACTTTTCTCAAGTAGTAAAATCTGCTTGAATCAAATCAAACTTCAAACTTCAAGTCACATGATTCATTATTTCATGGTTGCTTCAGCCTTGAGAGGTGTGTCATCATGAAAGAAACTGAAGAAAAGTAGCCTAACTTGTAGGTCGTTTGTTGGTGTATAGGCTCCTGTATAACATCTGTATAGTGTGCATATTTTTCGTTTCGTTTGGGAGAATCTTTACTCTGGTGCTCCAAGGTAAAGCTGCGGCAAAGAAGAGCGGCCTGTCCTCAGAAGGGTTATCAAGCCCGGAGTCATAAGTTCTTTTGTGTACATACGTGTCTGAGCTTCTCTGATGTGGGTGCAGTACTGACTAAGGGAAAACATCAGGTGATATTTGATGATTCCTGAGGTGTAGCCTGCCTGTCTGAACCTGTACTGCAACACTGTCATCTTCACTGCTTGTGGGCCAAGTTCAGGCACAGCAGCAACCATAGCCTGTCCACACACTCATACGTGAAGTGTGTGTCATCAGCAAGTGTACCGTAGCCCAGGAACCACTATCATTAAAGCTGCTGGACAACCTGGTTTCCTTCCCCCGTCCTCCCACAGATCAATGCCTAATAATCAGACTGAGCTGCCAGAAATTACAGATGTGAGCACTGACCCAGAAACAGCACATGATGGTTTGAATATGTCACCGTATTTGCTTGTTGTAATCAAACACACACAAGCAATATATCTCTCGTTCATTGGTTAGAGAGAAATATTTGTCCAATCCCTTTAAATTTTTTACCAACATTGCTGTTTGTACTGTCTGTCTACCGCTCCATCCATTCATCCATCCATCAGGCAGCTTCGGTCGCTGCGTTTATACCAGAGGGATTAGCAGTGCGGCCAGAGATGAGATGAGATGGAGATTACGACAGAGATAATGGTGTTTGGATTTAGAGTCGCTCAGAGGAGGCAGTGGGAATGCAAAGCTGCAGCCTTAATCACAGGTGAGCCATGTGCTCTCTGATCTGATTTGAGAGAATGACTTACCACAGGTTTAGAGCGGAGCAGCTGACAGCAATGAACACAGCAACTGACAGGCAGTAACCACATACTTTCAGTGTTTGTTTCCTCTCCAGTAAGAATAGCATACTCACTTGCAGCTTTCATCACAGTTGATCTTTTAAAGAAGCACTTCATGTCATTGACTTTCCACAAAGTGATGAGCCCCTGCCAGCCTATTGCAATTATCATAATAAATCCACCATCCTCTATATCTGTGGTGAAGCACTTTGCTACAGGATCTGTGGTCACAGGAATAGAATAGAAATAGATCTATTGTCACTTTAGGTTACTGTTCATTGTGGTGATGTACAACAGTCTACAACTGTGTATCCTGTGCTGAGAGGCACCATGTTTGGCATTAAGAGATCAGCTACAGTTAAGAATTAAATCTAAAAGATTGTGAATTACATCCTGTCAAATCAATTTGGGATTTTGCACTTCTGGACTCTTAGCCCAGATGAGCTGCACGGAGTCAAAACAAGTCCCTGTTTACTTCTGTTGTTTAGGAGAACGCTGTTTTGCTCCAACACTTCAAGAAATGTTTTGTGGACTATGAAACTTCATCTGACTTTAAAAACACCACGAGTGTGATGATAGAGGATGATAACTGAATTTTTATGTTTAGGTAAAAATACCCTTTAAGACATAACAAGCAAAAGAATAGAATAAAAATATTGGGAATTACTGACACTGAATTAAAAGATGCTATGAAGTGAATAATGTCTGTATCTCAAACGTCACTCATTTTTGACATTATCCTAAGTGTTAAGAATTTCACCTTACCAGTTCAATAAGTGTAAATTCTCCCACGTGTAATGTATTGTAGGCAATGCATTGGTTAGTTTGTATACTTGAAGCATGTCTAGTTTTTATTAATAAGTAGTGTCATGACTGTGTCATTCAAACTCCATTATAATCATGAACTGAGTTTTAAGTTAACCCATCCAATAGTTGTTGAGAGTTATACTTTTACACTTCTCAATTCTATAAAAATGACTTCTGTAACAGACTGCTGCACACACGTCTGAAAGAAATTATTTAAAGTGTCACTGGAGGGTTTCGGAGAACGTTTGGAGACATGTCACTGCTGATGCGGCCTCTAATTCAGCTGTGTTTAGTGTCATCTCGTTCTCCATAAACACGAGTCAGTCATTGCTGAGCACAGTATCCATTTTCTACAACAGCAGTCAAATGAAACATGTGGTGATGCTGTCATAAATTCAAAAAATTCAAAATTCAAAGATGGAAAAGTTACATTTCCATATTTTTTAAGAATACTCTTTCATTTGTATCCAGGTGAATTCTATTACAGGCTAATTATAGTTTATGTCATAGATGCGTCTCTACTCTATATTTATGTGGTAAACTGGTGAGTCATAACTCGAATCTGGGAGAAATATGGATATTTATTCCCCTGGATTGAATCATAAAAAGTTTGCTGGGTGCAAACCTGAAAATCATAAGAGAATGATCAGTGAGTTACACGTCAGAGCAATTTCGCCATCTATTGGTGATAAATTTAATCTTAATAAAAACAGCATAATTATCTTCGATTGTAATGTTTATAAAGTTGACACAGGGACCTTTGGTTATACGGCTTTTATTCAATTGTTTTCTGAAGGCGCAAGTTTTTCACAAATCAGCACATAAATAACATTTTGCTCTTGATGGTCACTTGTTTTTTTCTTTCCTGACGATGGAAGTCCGCACATTCGTTACAGGCTGATAAATCGATATAGTGAATAAGAGCAAAATAAACCACCAATTATTACATTATACTGCACAAATCACCTACATATTTATATCTATATCACAGACTTTTGTATTGATTTATTTTTTGTCTATTTATGAGTTAAAATATTGTGTCGAAAGTGTCGTGCGCGTTCACGGTCAGCAGAGCAAGATGGCGGTCCCTACAAAACAGTGAGTTGCAAACATGCTAACGCGACATGATAACGTGTGATTAACATTAAAAGACACGGGTTTTACTTGTTTGTGGTTATAGTTTGAGGCGTAACAAAGCACCCAATCTACTGAAGCAGCTGTAGTGTAACAGCTCAGGGTTATTTATAGAAAACGGCGACTCGTCCATTGCTATACGTGCTGCTAGTTAACGACATGCTAACGTTATGCTAACCTCGCCTATAAACCATAGCTACGTTAGCAGAAATCGGGGTTTTTCACAAGGCACTGATCGATCAACTACTCATTAAGTTGACCTGAAACGCTGCAGCATTGCTTTAGATTTTTACCTTACCGTTTATACTCGGTCAGGGTTAGTTTACCATTAAAACTGCTCTTAACTTGTGTTTGCAGCAAGTCACTGTCACTGTCTAATAAACATGTGAATGACCGTTTAAACAAATAGTAAATATGGCTGCTCTTGCTCCCTGGGGTAAATTTTGCTCACATACTGTGTTTAGAATACAAGGTGCTTTGCTAAAAATTGCGTTTTCTTTTTGTAAGATAAATTCTATTGATCGCATCATTCAAAAGACATTGGGATGTTTGAGACAAATATCACCAAGTTCTCCTGATAGTCACAGTCAAAATGAAGTGTAAAACACTCCACTTTAAGGGGACACTATTTTTCAGACATTTGATATTTACAATACTAATGAGGTAATGATATGAACTCAGAAGTATTTATTTCTTCCATATCTGGCTGAACAAGCTGTTGTCAGAGGAAAATACTGTCTGTTTGAAACTAGAAAGGTGGCAGGGTCCGCCACATATAAACAAGGTAAAATAGTATTAAACTGCATTGTCCTGTAAGGTCAGTTTTTTCGTCCAGACATGAAATGAAGAGCTTTCTCTTTTAATTAAAATATCTTCCCCAAAACTACAAATTGCACCTTTTAATGTGATTTTCTGTTCATTGTGAAAGTTTTCCATGTGAAATGCATGTACAGGTGTCTTGCAGGACAGAGTTTAAGAAGCTTTGTCTGCTTGTTGTCCTCAGGTACGGGCTGATCTTGCCACAGAAGAAAGGAGCGTCAAAGACAGCAGTGTTGCAGAAACCCTCAGTGTTTGGGGATGACTCGGATGATGAGGTGGATAAACTTCTGGATTTAAGACCAGCAGGATGGCATACTTACTCAAGTGTCACGTGACATTTGATGAGAGTTCCGTCTAAATACACTGAATATGTTTTTGTATTTTGTTTCTCAGACCTCAGTTGGGGAGAGTCTGCAGAAAGAAGCTGTTAAAAAGAAGATGATGAAGCAGGTGAGATGAAGAATAAAAAACTTAATGTACAAATACAGTCATTCTGCTGTGATTGACCTCTCTCTGTTTTTTGGCATTCTTTTTGTATCCCGTGTCTAAAGACACGTTTGGAGATGCAGAAGGCCCTGGAAGAGGACAGCACTGTATACGACTATGACGCTGTGTACGATGACATTCAAACCCAGAGACTTGAGAACAACAAAAAAGTTCTGCACGGCACTGACAAACGGGTAATCATGTTTATGCTGACCATGTCTATAGCTGCATTTGTCGACACTGGTTGATTTTTTTTTTTTAGGAGTGATTTGATTATTCTTTGTCTTTTGTCTGTGTCTCTTTTTTACAGCCAAAGTATATCCACCAGTTAATGAGAGCAGTTGAGGACCGAAAGAAAGAACAAGAACGAAGGGAAGAGAGGAAGATCCAGAAGGAAAGGGAGGCAGAGGGAGAGAAGTTTGCCGATAAAGACGCTTACGTTACGTCCGCCTACAAGCAGAAACTGCTGGAGCAGAAGGAGGAAGAGGAGAGAGAGAAGAGGGAGGCGCAGTTAGAAGGTGAGACTGTACGGATGTTTATGTGTCTATAACGGATGTGGAGAAACTTTGAGCTCCAGATGTTTGATGACATATGAATGTATCTTAAAGCCACGTTATAAGTTTCTGAAGTCTGTCAAATGTAATGTTACTGTAAACTAATTACATCGCTGAGGCGAAACAGAACTGCCGTCTCTATTTTGACAGCCAGTTGTGGTTAATGTGTGACCTTTCAATACGAGCCATGAGAAGTAGAAAACAATTTGGTTTTAGCTACACTTCCCACAGAAGTAATGCCACAAACAAAGTAAATGTTTAACAATAAAAGTACTTCTGCTCTCATGGATAGACTCTTAAACTCTGTTCTGAAAGCAGTTGTTTTATTGTAGGGCCATATTTTTACACCATAACTTTTTTCTGATTCGCTTCCAGACACAATCACCACATGTCTTACACTCAGTGACATCCTAAACTACCCCACAGACATTTATATATCGACTGTCCGGGTCTCACAGTTTACCACCTTTGTTATTTTTGCAGATTTCATGAAAGCCACAAATCTCTATTTTCTTGTGTGTCTTTTGATATTTGGGGAAATAAAAAAAACATAGGTTTCTTGTTTCTTTTTATTGCTTGATAGTATCACTAGCCTTTTCAGTTTGGCACTGGCACTTTTACAACACATGTTTAAACCCAAAATGGGGCCGTGTTCATTCTGCTGACAGGAAAGCCTGCTCTCATTCATGGACTTTCAAATTGAAGCCATGCGTCTTGGCATGCTCTCCACCAGCTTCTGACATTCTTCTGCTGTCACAGCAGCCCATTCCTGTTGCTCAAATTCAAACAAATTTGCTTTGTTTTTGGGCTTGTGGTTCTCCATTTTGAGTTTGATGATTTTCCATAGGTTTCCAACTGGATTCAGATCTGGTGATTGAGCAGGCCAAGGCATGGTGCGAATGTTGATGTCCAGGCTTTAACTGACCTTGCTGTGTGGCAAGGGGCATTGTCTTGTTGGAAAATCCAGTCATTCGAGGCAGGAAAGAGTTTTCCAGCTGATGGAAGAAGACTGTTTTCAAGAGTAGCCCTGTACATGACCTGGTTCATTCGCCCTTCACACAATTGCATTTGCCCTGTTCCACTCATACTGAAACAACCCCAGATCATCACTGAACCACCCCCATGTTTTACTGTAGGGGCAAGACAGTCTGGTTTGTAGGCTTCTCCAGGCCTCCTCCTAACCAGTAAGTTAGCTGGAGTGGGCATCAACTCAAAATTGGATTCATCACTGAAGAGAACCTTAGCCCAATCATCAACAGTCCAATCCTTGTGATCCCTAACAAAGAGTAACCGGGCCTTCCTGTGCCTTTCGTTGATGAAGGGCTTCTTCCGTGCTCTGTGTGACTTCAGACCAGCTTCAACAAGTCGGTTTCGAACTGTCCTTGCCGAACAAGTCACATTTCTCGACAGTGCCCACTCATTTTGAAGGTCCCTGGAGGTCTGACGACGATTCCTGACACAGGAATGGACGAGTGCACGGTCATCTCGTGGGGTAGAGAGACGTTTCCTGCCGCGGCCAGGTAGCAATTTGGTAGTGCCGTGTTCGGCTTGTTTTTTCTTGTTGTAATGAACAGCTGTCTTGGAGATCTTTAGTTTTTTTGCTACCTGTCTCTCACTCATGCCAATTTCCAGCAGTGCCAAGATGGCTGCCTTTGTGGCTTCACATAATTCTTTTGTTTTAGGCATTATGTGAGATATTAGTAGCAAAATGTTATTCTGTCGATTATGATTGTAGAACCATCCTCTCCTTAAAGAGAGGGACTTAAAATGTTGTGTAAAATGTGGCACTTTGTGTGAAACAATCTCATTGATATGTTTGAATTATTTTTGCGTAGCTGCTTTGGACGTGAAGAAACAAAAAGACATGAGCGGCTTCTACCGGCACCTGCTGAATCAGACTGTTGGAGAGGAGGCGATACCAGATCGCTCAGCAAACAAGTCAGTCGTAGCTCTGCATTACTTTCTCATCTCTAACCACTTTAACACACTATTCTGAAACTTCAATTGTATCCGTCTCTTTCTGCATCCACAGAACTCAACCACCAAAAGTCTCAAAAGACGCAGAGAGGACTTCACCTGTTCCTTCATCTACATCCCACGATAACATCCCAAGTTCATGCAGTGACAATGAGGAAGGGCCAGAGCAGAAGTCTGGGTTTACTAAGCCTTCGTCTGGCTCGGCGCACTCAAAACGACAATACAGACAGAGGTCGCCCTCATCAGGGAGCGGTGAGGAGAAGGAGAAAGAGAGGGAGAAAGAGAGACATAAGAAGAGCCACAGAGATCATGACAGAGACAGAGGGAGGGATAGAGACAGAGAGAGAGAAAGAGACAGAGACCGAGAAAGAGACAGAGACCGAAACAGGGGAAGGGAAAGGGATGACAGACACGGAGGAAGAAGAGACGACAGGGATAGAAGGAAAGACAGGGACAGAGACAGAGACCGAGGCAGAGACGATGAAAGAAGCAGAGGCAAGGGGGATAACGAGAGGGAGGACAGGCATGGGAAGAGGGAGAGGAGCCCCAAAGAAAGAGAGAGGGACAAGAATGGAGAAAGAGAGAAGAGGAGGAATCCAGAAGAAGACAAGCGGAAGGACAAAGATCTGGAAGAAGAGAGGGAGAAGAGGAAGGAACCAGAGAAGGAGAATGTGGTGGTAAAGAAGGAAGAGAAGGATCCAGAAAAGAAGGAAAATAGTCCGAAAAAAGAGGAGGAGCAGGGACAGCAAGGCGGGGAGAAAGAGGAGGAGAAGGCGAACAAGTTTGCAAAGCGCAGCACGGATCAGACTGTGACTTCGGCAAGAGACCGGTACATGGCCCGACAGATGGCACGCTCTGCCTCTAAGACATATATAGAGAAGGAAGAGGACTGAGCTCACATCTCCGAACTGCACTCAGACTCAGCCTTGTCTCGAGTCAGAGGATAAGGCTGATGTCATTTGATGTATTCATCTTTTCTTTTTTTCAAGAAATCCCATTTAAAGGACGAGACCAACAGTCAAATCATCTTTACACTGAAATTAGCGTGTGTATAGAGCTTTTCTTAACAAAACAAAAAACATGAGGATTGATTCCTTTCCCATTCCCAGAAGACAAGTTTGCCTTTGTGTTTTTTCTGGTGTGTCACGTTCAACTTAAAGCAGCATGTAGGCCAGTGGCAGTGTCATGGTGGTAACTTTTTTAATATCTTAACTTCAGTCTCATTTCAAACTCTCTGCCTACTGAACTATCTTTGTGCACTACTTAAACAGAGACCCATAGAATCTGTGATGTTGACGATTGGAGTCTGAGCCATTGGCTCCCACGGAAGATGTGAATCATTAAAAATGTTTATTCTTTTCAACGCTCAGTAATTGCCTACAAATCTGAGTGCTGTAGTTTGTTGCAAATGCTCGTCAGATAGATGTAAATAGGACAGTTGTTTTGTGTCGAGCTCTGTGGCATAGAACAATATTCCTTAGTAGGCTCGATGGATTGTTGGGTTTATTCTTTGCATGGGATTTGTGAAGAAAATATTGAATTTTGCCAACCTCATCCTCCACCATACGCTGCAGTGAACAGATTCAGACAGTAGAGCGTGCTCGTGGTCTTCAGTGACCGAGCAGAGACCTGGATGATACTTTTCTGGACTTGTAACAGGTGGATTTTTGATTTATCTTCGTGGAATAAAAAAGGCTGACTTGTAAATATGAATTTTGAGGCTCTTGTGACATCACATCAAGGAATAAGTGTAAATAGGAAATGTTATCTTATTGGCTAATTCGTGAGATGGACGAAGGGAATGAGTCATCGATGTTGTGTTTGATCACTTTGGTTGAGGTTTTGTATCCTTCCTGATGTAGTCGGTGACGAGTAAATAAAACCATTTCTGGTCCACCGTTCTTCTGTTGCTTCCTGTTTGTTTGGTGTAAAAATGTCTGCAAGAAATCAAGATTCCAACCCAAAATTCAGAAGATAATGTTTATTCAACAAGGATTATTCGATCACAGAAACATGTTTGTGATGTCTCCCTGCTGTTTGATTGCAGGAATCCTGTCCTGTATGTCAGTGTTGGTCTAGTTGTACATGAAGACATTGGACCACTGAAATAAAAGAAAAGTAGAATTGTTAAGATCTCATTTCTGTACAGAATGGGCCACAGATTTACTCAAGCACTATACTTTTTCTATTTTATGCTAACTTTACACTGCTACAACATCTTACTTCAGAGGGAAATATTGTATTTTGTACAGTAAGTTTTGTTGATTGTTGAAGATAAAACAACCCAACAGTAACATTTGGTTTATACGTGAATGTATCAATAAGCTAATAATATATATAACAGGACAGTCACAGGGAGAGTCACCAGTTGAAATAGTACTTAAACTGTCAACATGATCATCAGGACCAAACAAATGATATCTATCGAAAGCTGGAAAATAAAATCCTAGCAATTAAATCTATGTTTAACTCTGTTTACTGTGTGAATCACTCTCGAGATACAAACGTAGGGAGGTGAAGAGAGTCTAAACTAAACACAACTGTAAAGAAAATGTACACAGAAGAACAATTCAAGAACAATCATTGTGCATCAACGTGCTGGGTTATTCACACATTATTTACTTAATTGTGACTATTGCACAATTAGCAGTTGAACTAGCAGAAAATGTACCTAAACGTTTTACTTAAGTAGAGTACTTAGTTACATTCCATCACTAAATAATAGATTACAGGACTTTGTGAGTTGTGAGAAGAATAAGTGGCATTCAGTGGAAACAGACTCACCTCGTCCCAGGACATGTGAATGATCCCTTCTGATGCCTTGTCATTGAAAAGATCTTTGAAGAAAGCAAAACAACAAATGTCTCATTTTGTGACGCAACATAAGCGACAATATTTTGAAACTGAGAAAAAAATGTACCAGCTGATTGTGCGCACAGTTTGAGTTTGTTCAGACTTGAGGATTCCTCTTCAGTCAGAACTAATAAAAGCCTAATTCCCCCCCAAAAACCAGGATTGTGTTATTGAAAGTAAAGTATCTGCTCACTTGACATCTTGTCCATGCGCACCATGAGGGTGATGAAGCTCTCCAAGGAGGTGTACGAGTAGCCCGAGTAGCGGAACATCATCAGCTGCACCATGCCATCGTTGGTGTCGATTCCTGGTGCAGACGCAATGACTCCGGTTATGAATGCGAATATGAAGCACGTTCACATGTCTTGTACCAGTATGAGATTATCATTGACTTGATTTAAGCTTTATCTTAAACTTTAAATAGACAAACAGTTGCACCTGCGGCCTCGATTGCCCTACTGAGCTCATAGTCAGACAGAGATCCACTGTTGTTCAAATCTGAGCGCTGGAAGAGTTTCTGCAAAAAAGATTCAGCTACATTTAGAAACACTTCAACTTCTCTTCTTGTTTTTTTTTCTTCTTATTATTGGCCGTACGTTAAAGATAAATTCATCTTATTTGCTGCTTTACCTGATATTCCTCGATCTTCTTCCAGAGAGTTGAGAATTCAGAGAAGGACGTCGTCATCCGTTGGTCGGTCTTTGCACGTTAAGGGCGTCTCATTAAAAACAGATGGTTGTGAGTTCATTTACGATACTTAAAGGGGAATTTCAACAACAGAAAAAACAGGCTTTTGTTTTTAGGATACATCCACCATGGCCATCATGCTCCTGCAGGTGTCCAGACCAAAGTAAAAGCCGCTCGAGGTTCCTGCGGACAGTAGACACGGAGGACGAGGTGAGATAAGATTCTGAGTCGTCATTCACAACTAAAATCATTAGTGTTTTGGATGCTGATGATATAAATCAACCCACCGTGAGGGAAGTTGTCATTCAGGAGCCTCTGGAGCTGCCTGGCGCTCAGCTCGCCTCTCTGACAACACACACAGAAACAGCAAACTCGTCGGTATCACAAAGAAATCAGAAATGGAGGGTGGAGAAGATTTAAACACAGGTCAGATCCAGACAGATATCACACCTGATCAGCGTAGCGGTTGAATATAGAACGGATTGGATCCTTTTCAGTGGTCTCATTCTTCTTGTCATCGTCTTTGTCAGGAATCTAAAGTCAGACAAGTTAATGGATCAGACATGAAACTGGCAAACAAACGATCCCTCCTCTGAACTACCTTCTTTGTATTCGCACCTCGGGGAGTTTCAAATCCTCCTCTTTGTGGTCTTCATGGTCATCATCGTCACCGTGTCCGTCATGGGGGCTGGATGCAAAAGAAGAATTTGTTAAAAACCTGCTACCTGTGTTAACAGTTAATGGCACACTTTTTTTTTTTTTTTATCACACTCATTTGGACTAAATATGCTCATGTGAGGTGGAGGAGAGTGATGATGAAGATCCAAAACAAGCTTTTCTGCTTCCCAACATGTGGATTCAAAGCCTAGAATAAAAGTGTGAAGTTCTGAATGCTCAGTGAGATGATTAAACCTCAACCTTCCTGTGTTTTAACATTTTAGGCATGACACCACTGGACATTGTTTAGGAGACTGCAGTAAAAATGTCCAGCTTCGTTTGGGGTTGGTGAAAACTGGATATTTTGGACGGGAAGCCACAACGTCTCCAGCCGTGTTTGTGGAGAGCAAAACAGGTATTTAAACCTGTAGCAGGTGTTTTCCTCACCCTCACCTTAACCAAGTGTATTTTGTGCCTAAACCTAACCGCACCAAAAGCACAGTGGAAATTGAACCTAAAGAAATGCAAAGTTGCAACATCGCGTATTATTAACTTCCAACATATCCATGACAATGTTTATTATGGAAACCCAGCTTATAAAAAAAAAAAAAAAAGAAATATCCCTTTAAATATGTTGTGTACGTGACCTCGGTGTCATGATTTGGGTTTTTGGTTTAGTTATTTCCGTTCTGTTGTTTTCAAAGTTTTCAAAATAAAACGGGGGAAAGAAAAACAAAAACACAAACCAGGACACCAACGATCATTAAAGAAAGCTCTGACCCTGATCGACTGTTGAGAGCTCTGGTATCAGTCGACCGTTACAAATGAGCGATCCATGTTCTGTAATGGATTTCCCTATCGGTATCTCTAGTGTGGCACATCTCACTAGGTCCTTACCTGATTTTGGTCTCAGACTTGGAGTAGACAGTGAGAACGAAGTCTCCGTTGACGTATGGCTGCATGGTGGACGGGACGATCACGTACTCTCCCGGCTGCAGACTGTGATGCTCAATCAGATCCCTCTCGGGGGTGTAAGTCTGCGTCTGCTTCAGGGGCCTGTTTCTCCTGAAGAAGCTGTCGCCCAGGCGTCCCTGTGGTGTCTGGAAAGAATATTTAGAGTGAGGAAATTCCTTTCTGGGCATCACGTTGCTTTATTCAGGGTTATTTATTAAACGTGGAATTAGCTTTTTGTGCACAGGTGGAGAGTGATCGTTGCTCTTACCCCTGGTGGAACCTGTTGGCAGAGAAATGAGAAGAAGAATGTCAGTATACAGTTTTCAGATCAGTGGTTCAATGGTTCAGGTCAAATAGATTTTCATACTAATACAATTAATCAATCAATCACAGTGATTATTTAAACAAAATTCAGGGGACGAACCTTGAAGAGCGTGAGGCCAATCAGCTCCGACTTCATCCGGTTGCGATGCTGCTGCTTTGGTTTGAGCATCAGAGACAGCAGGATGTTTTTGTCGTCGACTTCCTTCTCGTCTATTATAGTCACCTGGATGCGATACTGAGGATTCGTCGCAAAGGTAGCTGCAGGTGATGACAAACATAAACAGAGCATATGATGATTCAAATCAGGAACGAGACACAACAGACATCTCGTCCTTGCAGTAACAATTTATGGTGAAGGAATTAGTTTGGCTCACGTTTGGACACGTTGCCGCCTGCAGATCTTCCAGCCACCCAGCTGCCGTCGTAAATCATGCATTTCCACTGGCAGGTGAGGTCTCCATCGATAAAGTTAGGGTTCTCGCAGCAGATGGACACTATCATGAAGTAGTGACAGAAGTCCTCCAACTCCATCCTGATGGTTAAATACAGGTGCAGGGAGAGGAAGAGGAGACAAACACATGGCTTTTTACTTCTGCTGTTTATACAAACTTCATCCACGAGGAATTATATGTTTGTTCTTGTTTATTCATCACCAGGCTTCACTCTTTACAGTGTTTCATTGCTATTATTGCATGTATGTAACCAGTGTACATTCCAAATTATTACACAAACTGGTTTTACAAGTATTAATGGGGGAGGAGGTAAATCCATCACATTTGTCAGCCTCAGAGCCGCAGCCCCCCCCTTCCCTCTGTGAGTTGTATATGAGTAATATTCCTCTCAGTCGTGAATATACGCCCCTGCTCTGTTGTTTGTTTACAACCTTCACAAAGTCGACTCACCAAAACTCTCCGTCGTCGCGGTCAGAACACTTCTCCTGATCCTCTGGGCTTACCTTCTGCCACATATCCGACCTGAGCTCGAGAGGAAAATAAGTTAATAACAGAATTCAACAATTTGAAGGGGTTTTTTTGTTGAAACTCTCAGTCTTGCAGGGTAAACTTCATCTTGCAGATATATGGGTGTGATGTATGATTAGTTGAAGTACTTGTCGCTCCACTTTCCGTTCCACTCTGTTCTGCCCCAAGGGTTCATGACTCGCACCAGCTTCACCTCGGAGCCGTAATAATTGACCTAAAGATGAAACCATCAGTTGGTGAATGAGCCAGTACTGAATAATCACAGATGAGTATCTTGCTTCTTATTTGAACCATTCTCCTATTTACCTTTGTGACTGCGGTGACGGAATAGGCGTGAGCATCCACCAATCCAGTGTGAGCCACAGTGTTCACCAGCTTATCCTGAAACAGTTGAATCGGTTACATCACCCCACAGAAGTTGGTTTCTTCAGTGTTTTCTCCTGCGGTGTGTTCTGTCTTACCCCTTTCTGGGCCGTCCCACAGCAGATCATGGAGTTGCAGCCGGTGGCTCTGCTCAGGGCGAGCCACAGCTCATCGTCGTGGCCTGACGAGTGTTCCTCCCTGAGTTTGTAGGTCATGTGCACCCCTCCGCTGAAATCCTTGCAGGCCTCTGATGGCAAGCCAGCGTTCATGTCTGCGTATGAGCCGCACACTCTGAGGTGGACAGATAAAAAAGACGTTTGCAAATGTTGAGAGTTCAGATAATCTAGGATTCAATGTCTTGATTTGGGTGTTTTGGTGAGTTGTGCATACTTGGCGTATGCTTTCTCCAGCAGAGGAACCCAGAACTCGTTCCCACTTTTGGCGTGCACTGACAGTAATTTGTTGTCGATCGTTGGCAGGTGGTCGTCAATAACAACATCCACCCACTTGCCAAACCTCCAGAACTGAAAGAGGAAGGAACGAGTGAGAATTGCAAGTCCGCTGCAGGCAAGAAATTGTTGTGAGAGCATTTTTTTGTAAATAATTATTATGCGTCTTTACCCTGAAGTGAAAGATCCCTGTATAGTTCTTGAAGGACTGGTCCATCGGTACGACTTGCACCATCAGGCTTTTGTGGAATGTCAGTGCGGAAATTGCAGCCAGGAACCAGCAGTTACCTTGTAAATAACAAAAATAAATACTTTTCTCAAGCACTGCAACATAGTTCAAATTGTCACCTAAGCGAGGTCATTGTTGCTCACCAACACTGCCTTGACCGAAGTCGAACCTCGAGGCTCCTTTGGAACAGAAGATCGGCTCATCGTTGTTGTTTTGTGCTTTCAGGATGTCCTGAAGAAAACAACAAAGGAAACAAATCAGACGAACGAGCACGTACAAACACACAGAGAATGGAAAAAGGAAGAAAGAAGTATTTTACAGCCGGACGAAGCCACTCCACTTGGGCTTCACGCCAGCTGCTCAGATCAGGCAGGTCACCCAGAGACTGGTTGTTCGGTGGGAAGGTGTTGTCCACAAACAGTCTGCCTCTGCGGAGGCAGTTATCTTTCAGCTGGGCGTAGTCTTGGTTGTTGAACTTGGCGGGGTTGGAGGGGCTTCCCTCGCTGCCATCTTGGTAGCGCAGGTTGATGATAGAGGTGCATTTTCCTGACTCAGACATGCTGACGAGACTCTGAGACACAAGAAGAAAGACAAAAAAAGAGAATTCAGAATCTTATCTGAGATGCAGCTGCTTCATCCGGCTTTCATATACAGACGAGGATAAACACCTGCAGGACTGCTGCAACCAAGCGGCTTCTTCACGAGAGACGGGACCTGGAAGTGTCAAGTCTGGTCTGAGCAGCAGACTACAGACGACTTATATACAAACTGTGTTGCATAAGTCAGGAGACAGACCCTCCCACCAAAAGGTGCTTAAACCCCCGAGGCTGCAGAGGCGAGATGTTTGAGATGATGTTTTCTCATCACCTCCACTGAAGCGTTAGCAGACAGTTGCCTGTCCTGTCCTGTCTCATCTGCTTGTATCATAGTTCTGACAACAAATCCTCCCTTTAACCTTGAATTTTAATTTATACTCATTGTTTTCTCTTCTGCTTTTGTTGCTTGAATTTGGATTAACTTGTTGGTTTTTTACGTCTGATGGTCTGTAAAGTAAACATGAACGTGGGTGAGCATACAGCATGAGGGAAGCCATTATTTAACCAAAGTTACTCTGCAAAGCTGAAAGAATTTTGGTTTTTGCTAAGAACAGGATGAGAAGCATGCAAAAATGTGTCATTACAGCTTTCATAAATAAGTGCACTGTAAAAAAAACAAAAAAAACAACAAACATATTTACCAGATATATAAATTCATTTTCAAGGTGAGAGACAATATCTATAGTTTAAATGTAAATGAAAATAAATCAGCTAAGATTTGACTGGTATAAATTTTGATTTAATGATATCCTTATAAAAGCACAATTATAGTGGAACATTACACCTTTTTTTCACCTTACCTTATTTATTGAATTATTTTAGTATTGCACTGTAGACACATGAGTGTGTTTCTGCCACTTTCAACCCTACTGCATCAAACCACGTATCACGAATATGAAGAAGCAAGTCAACGTAACACAGTGTGTGTGAACATATAAGCACCAAACTGTACCTGCTGACAATAAATCACTCAACATGTGTTTTCTACAACAGAATATTTTATCGCCCCCCTCCCAGGTTTAGAATGGCCCTCTGGACGAAATGGGTTTCGACAGGTAAATCCCTGACAGCTTCATACATTCTTCAATATTTGCATACATACAGCAAACAAAAGGAATTATCCATAAAGCAGAGTCAGCACAGGAAGTACAGATTTACAGAATTGGATATTAATGTAAATCAGTTCACAGAAACACAAGACAAGAAGAAGCAATACAGGTTAACAATTCCTATTTCCTAAATTCAAATTAGTATGTGTAGTAGTGAAAATGAAAAGGCTGAAAACTAACAGGTGACTCGTGACATGATGATGATCGTGTGACATTTATATGGGGAAATTTTTAACTGGACTTTTTCCAAAGTTGTAATGACAACATACTGAGGAGAAACAGACGTCTTCATGTTCTCTCTGAGACGATCTTTCTTGGGGGGAATATCTTTCAACATACCCACGACACACTGTAACGTATGTAAAGGTCAGAGATGCCCTTGGGACAAAACATGTCTACAGAGGATATGTGTGTCTGGGACCTTCAGGGAGACGGTTCACATTTGCATAGTGTTACATGCAAATAATCACAAGGGACTGTTTTACAAAGCAGAGTCAACAAAGGAAGTAAATCAGCATGTCAGTCCACAAAAACACTGGACGAGAGCAAGATTCAGGCAAAGGTTGTGCAACAATCGAGAATAACTATTGTCTGAAGAAGTGAAATTTTTTTTTCAAAAAGTGGAGAAAAAATTTAATGCAAACATGTTTTAAGACCTGATGCCCACGAGGGAAATGTAGTGGGCGGCGCTGTGAAAGTTTCCAGACTGTAAAAACAAGCTTGTCTTTGACAATTTCTGAGATAATGATCATGTGTGCAGCAGTGGGATGGATATTCACAGTGCAGAGATGTGAATTCAAACCTCAGCCGCTTCAGGCTCACCAGGAAGTATCTGTTGTTTAAACACAGCTGCCACACTGCACACGCCACATCACATTACTATATATAACTCGACCCAGTGAAAACCCAATGAGACGGAGCATTCCTATATCTTGGAGAAAAAACAAACGTTCAGCCTGAAAAGCTCAGGAACTATTCTAACCTGAAGCTTTATGTACATGCACGCACAATGCTCCCAATTTTAATGACTTTGTTCCAGTACAGCAGCACTGCAGTGGAGTTTACATCCGGCCTCAATACATTTCCAAAACCTCGTTTGGACAATTTTCAGTTTTCTCTGCTAAAGGAGGCAAAACCTTTTGATGCTGGTTTGTTTTTTTTCTCCTTTTGCTGGTGATCTGAATAGTTTTCTGTCCTGCGTTTATGACTTCAGAATTGGTGATTTAAAAAGTTCTTGATTTAAAAAAAAAAAAAAAAAAAAATTCCATCTGTGAAAACTGGTGAGTATTTTTTGAAGGCACATTTTTGCTGTGCTTGTTTTTGTAAAACTCATTTGGAACACAACAGGCTGAAGTGCAACACAACCCTGAGGGCTCAATGGGACTCAAAGCATTCATGTTTTCTTCCAGAGTAGTTTTTGATTTCTCTGTTTCACACTAAATACAAGATACATCTATTGTCCGTTTGCAGGTGAGGTTAAATCCTTCACTTGGTGTCACCCATGAAAACTTTTTTTTTCCCATGCGTTTTCAGAAATGAAAAAATATGCAGGAACATTTTTTTTCACCACCTCTCAAGTCAAAAACTCTTCAATAAAAAAAGGAACAGATCAGACTTGGATCAGACCTCATGTGTCCCCTCAGGGCTGCTGTATAAATGCTGGCTGAAGGAGAAACATCGTAATTCTCACATGTATTACATGCTCACCTCATAATAAATTATGCTCTTACATGAATCCATGACTATAAATAACAGTCACATGGGACATTTCTTCTGAATGGAGTGCTTTGACTCTTCCTGATCATACTACACTTTTTTTTTTTACTTAAGTTTCATTTTCTATACATGATTTTGACGTGTATTTTCACACTGTGGTATCAGTGCCTACTGTAGTCAAAGGCTCTGAGAACTTCTTCCAACACTGTATGTTTCTGATGTGCAGACAAGTCGTGACACAGAAAATGACATACATGATCTGTTTGTTCTGCTTTTGATGCTTCCGTGTGGTTGAAAACACGCCGTGCAGAAACAGATGTTTCTCTTTCCCTCGCTGACATGTCAGCTCATATCTACAGACAGACTTTGTATGTGGAACATTATGTATTTAACTTTGTCTCAACAAGATGTGAACACGCGATGCCTGAAACAAGCTTTTATTATGAATCCCATTGTGTTTTCATGGAACATGGAGTGGAGGAAGGAGTAATTAAACATTCAGGGAGAAATGATTTTGATGATTGCTCAACCTTATGTTCAGTATTTAGAAGTAAGTTTATTGACAGGTGACATCAGTTTCTTCCAGCTTTACTTTCTGTGTGTGCCAGTTCCTAATTCACCGACTTTATAACCCACGAGGCCTTTTTAATATCAGAAAAGCAGGAACGTGAAAGTGATGCATCGGATTTGAAGGAACGTGAATAACTGGTTGCACATTTTAGCAAAGAAACATGTCATAAGAAGTCAGTAAAAGAGAGTGACAGGACGATACTGGATCCAACATAAGCCGCATAATTCTCCTGTCAAACACAGCGAGCGATAATAATCACCTCTGCACACACGGTCAATTTACTTACTCACCTGCAGGGACATTCACCTGGTGAAGCTTCCCTCTGAGAGCACCTGTCAGTCACGGCTTTGTGTCACAATTTGTTATTCTAGGCGGCGAGCAGCACTCAAAGGTGTGAAAACAAAACACAATGAGCCTATAATATCAGCAAATGTTCCTTATTGTTTCCTTTAAACCAAAACAATAATTTACAAGGAATGAATAGACGGATGATGCAATAAACCACAGCAACACCTCTTCATCTCTTACACATCTTCATGAAATGCCTCTCAAATCATTTTTGAAACTGACAAAAACACAGAAGAAAAAAAACTGTAAGAAAATGCTGATAAATGTATAAAACTGCAGCGTTAATTCACGTTCACACTGTGAAGGATCATAAAGAAGGATTCCATCAGTCACTGAGCAGAGAGTGAAGACATAAAACCCCCCGTGTGTCACTGCTTCTGCTCAAACCTGCTGCAGGAACAAAGCGTCCTCTGTCAGTAAACGATGACAAGATAAGTGTGTGTTCCTTGTTTTCAGCAGTCTGCTGCTTGAACACGCTTTTCTGCAGTTTTGAATTTTTACACCATCTGCACATCTGACACTCACATACACTTCCTCTCTTGTGCTTACATTTACAGAAGATGATGGTGTTCTCTCCTGGGTACTCACTGTGTAACTCACTCCCTCCTCTCACTTTAGTCTAAGAGTGTTTTTGAACCCGTCACAGTACACGGAGCACAAGAACAGCAGCTTTAACAACTTCAGAGCCATTGATCAGGGACAACACTGCACTGACACGCATATGAAATGACTTAACATAAGCACACAGCTTCGCTACAGAACAATCATAAGATCTTTTCCTTTATATTTATAGACAGATTTATCAGTAATGGACAGCTGAAAACACGTAAGATAAATCCTGTGGTTGGTGCCCTTGCAGAATCTGCATTTTCATGCAGGCCGGGTCCAGTTGTTTGGTCCTCACCAGGATCTGATCGACGTGCATCAAACCCTGAAGGGGTGAGAGCACCTGAAGAGTGTGTCCTGATGCGTGGAAGATAATGTGACATGTTCTTTAATTTAAGCAGTAGATTAAATCCCTCCTAGACGGTCAACATCATGTGGTGATATTTAAGTTTGCTCCTCGGAGGTGGGTTAGTGTCAGAAATCTGTTTTTTCTCAGCCACGGTCCTCACTGCTGACAGTTTCCTATATTCAAACCTGTCACACAAGTCGGATCTGTTGGTGAAGGATCTCAGTCGTCCAGGCGACATCTGTTAACAAGTCAGATCTGTTCATTTGCTCTCAACTACTCTATAAATCCAAAAGTACGCAGACCCTAATTATTGGTTTCTTCTTCCTCAGCGACTCCCACCGAGAACAGGTTCATTAAATCAAGCTTATGAGAATCTATACTGACAAACATGCATTCTGGACGAGGGAGTGCTCAGAGAAAGCTCTCTCTCGTCTTTCAGCATGATTATGTTTGTGCATAAAGTGATGTCCATAAAGAGATTGGTATGACAGACTGTCACTGTGATAATCCCCCTTAGGTTCATCACTACAAATGATCCTTTTGATACCACACAGTCATCTGACCTTTCTTCAACACTAACATGTTACAGCAGCTGTGAAAGGCTCAAGTACAAGTGCAGCTTTATGTTACTGTGATGAAACTTCTGCAGCTACAAAGACCGGTTCAGGTTCTGATCCAAGCTGGAACTGATTTATCTCCTGATTTGCAGTAATTAGATAGATTTTATTGTAGATTAGATTATATTTGGTAATATTTACCACTGAAGTGATTTAGAAGTTCTGTTCTTGACTTCAAATTGTTTTTAAAATATAAATACTTCTGATTTCTGTTATTAATTTCCAGTCAACAACTTGTTTTTTAGCAGTTTCTTTCTTCTTAACATGATTTATTTTGAAATCTTGTCTCTGTCACTCAGTAACCAGTCTGTGTGTCTTCAGTGTGACTTAATTACTAACTCGTGTCGTTTCCTCTGGAGGCAATTCTCTGGCTGGAGTCAGTCTGACCGCCCTCAGCTCTCATGACCTCGCAACAAAAGCATCTACATGACATTTCAGCGTCAACTTGAACTGAGCCAGAACTGTTTTCCTGCTCTGGTGGAAGCTGACAAAGGTTCCTGTATGAAACTTATAAGCGAAAAGAGACATTGAAGTTTAAGTTGTGAGTCTTATATTGTTAAGTTACAGAAAACTGACCTTAACATTCAGGTGAAATATCCCAGTGGAGATCCAGAGTCATCAGCAGCAGCTTCTGAAGGGTCTTCTGTGCTCCAATAGATGAAAGAAGCTAGTGACTACCTGAAGGAAACCATACAGCCCATCGAATGTTTAATTACATATTGGTAATCCTGCACACATTGGAACGCAACTTTTCCTGTTGCACGTAAAAAAAAAAACAAAACATCTCCTTCTTTGACGTCCCATCATGACGTTTCAGAGTTTAGTTTCAATACCAGGTGACACAAAAAGCTAAGTTGTTTAAAAGATTGCAAAAGAAACGTCCCTACATGGAGAGATGAACTTGAATATTTCCTCACTTGACTGACAAGTTGTTTTTTTACACTCTTGGCCTTTAAAGCAGTTCAAATGCTTCCTTCAACTCAATCCTCAGAAAGTGAAACATCCTCACTGCTGGATGTGATGGCAGACTGGCTGCCATGTCTGATAAACAAAGTGTTCAACAGCTTTGAGGTAAAACTGAACTCAAATATAACATCAGCTCAAAGAAAGATACAGAAGTTATGTGAAGTTGGAGTCCTGAAATTGCTTTAAAGCAGTCTGCAGAAAGAATACAACTTTGCAAATGTTTTGAGGATAGAAATGTATTCTCATTGGACTGTGAGGTTACTGCAAAGTGTTGAGACTGAACACTAAACTGAAACAAAAACAAAGCATCTCTAAAGCACAAGTTCACCCTAAAATCAAGGTTTTTGCTGCTTAATACAGATGGAAAACATCTGTACTGTCAACAGGTTTGAGTACATTGCAGCTGCTGCCATTTGTCAACACATCACCATGTTGCTACACTATTTGATATCAAATTCAGGACTTTATCTCTAAATTTCTCTTTGAGATATTGTACCAGATTTGAACTTGGAACATCAAGAGCAAGAATATATTTCCAAAAATACACAAAGGGGAAACATAAAGCTAAAACATACAGGAGATCAGCTACATATGAAGCTTCAGGGTTGGGATCACCTTTAGTTTCTACAGGTCTCCACCGACAGCACCGTGTAATTTGATTTAATGATGGGCTTTGTGTGTAAAAGTGGAGGCTCAACAAATAGTTATACAATCTTTTAGGTTGTTTGGACATTTTATTACAAAACACTCATTTTTACAATAAACACATTTTCAAATGACATGTTGACATCCATCTTCAGTCCAAGTGTCCACAAGTCCCCAGTACCATCTGAAAGAGACAGCAGACTTTGAAAAAACAGCCTCTACCAACAGTGCATTGCGTTATATTTTGTCATTTTCAGATTAAAGTGAATCACTATGTCTCACCGTGTAGCTTTGCAGGAATACTGAGGCAGAATCACTGCAATCACTTGATCCAGAACTGAAGGATGAAGGAGGAAGTTAGTTTCCAGATCATTTCATGCATGTGTACTGTGATGCTGCCATCTAATGTTCAGAAAACCGATGATCACCACTAAACAATCTGCCGGTAATTCCAGCTGTTTCAGTTCAAAATTTCATCACAACACTGGTTTACTGCCACTTCTGTGCTTCAGTTTAAGAGCTACCTGTAGGATTCATTCGACAGCAGACTTCAGGGGCGGACTGGCAGGACGACCTGTAATAAAAACAATAAGTTCAGACTGATGCATTTTGAAAAAGAGCCTTTAAAACAAAAGCTTTAAAAAAGGCTCAGAAAACTGGATTAGAGACAATCTTCAGTTGTCGCATCTGACGGCACTTCCTATTCCAAGTTTTCATCACTGACATCTTTTGTTTAGCTTTGGACAAAAGCTTTTCAAATCAACTCACCATTCAACAGTCTGTCAATGCACTTGTACTGAGGACTGCAGTATTTAGAAAAAGCACCTTAGATTTAGTCTAAACTGGCTGGTAGTTGGGAATTAAAATCAGCTAGGTTTAGGAACACATCTGGTGAATACTGAGTTCAGATTGATGCTGTAGTTTTGACAAACTGACGTCAGCTATAACCAAACTTCTGTTTGCTGCCAATACAACGGTGCTTGTGATCTCATTTCTACTGATGAGATAAAGATTTTATAGCCTGTTAAGTGTGTTATTTGACTAATGGTTCAACAAGCTAATGCAATCCAACTGAATAGTGGTTTTACTTGTTTGCTGAGATGAAAAGCTTTGTCCATTGTGAAGACAAAGTATCCAAAAATCATTAACTTACATTTTAGAAGTTGCAGCTTCAGCTCCGTCTGGTAAGATGATTCACTTTGAGACAACTGTTCTTCAGTTACAGCTCGACCTTGAGAATTAAAAGAATTAAAAATTGTGAAAAATGAGCACTAAAGTTCATTGGAGCACATGTTTTTGGAATCTTGTTCAGAAAACCAATGATCACCACTGAACAATCTGCCGGTAATTCCAGCTGTATCAGTTTTAGTTTCATCACAACAGAGGCAGCCACTTGATGTTTAAGTGACAAAGAATCTCACCTGCAAGAAGTTATTCCTCTTCTGTTATCTCGTTTGGTTGTGAGCATTGAGTTCTTCAGTTACTGGCTCGACCTTGAGAAACAGAACAAAATTCAAAAATTGTGAATCACAAGCACTGAAGTTCACTGGAGTGCAGATGTTTGTTATCATATTCAGAAAACCAATGATCACCACTGAACAATCTGCCGGTAATTCCAGCTATATCAGTTTTAGTTTCATCACAACAGAAGCAGCCAGTTGACGTTTGGATGACCAGCAACAAAACTCACCTGCAGGAGAGGATTCATCCTCTGCCAGATGGTTTTGTTGGAGCACATGCAGAGCTGCAGGGCAAGACAAGGAAAACATTAGATAAGGTGACTACTTCGTCAGACAAAAGAAACAATTCCATTCAGAAAAGTGAATGAGACATCGTCAGTTTCACATCCGACGGCACTTCCTTCTCATGGGTTTCATTGCTGCAAAACTTCACATCAAGACAGGATGTCAACTCACCTGTGATTTGATCGCCAGGTGTACTTTCCTGTCCTCAGCATCTCTTATGACAGCTGGTGTCTTCCAGCCTGAGGAGAAAACAAAGGTGAAGTTAGATTTTAAATCTAGTTCCTGTGAAGGTAACTACTTTCATCTAATGTTCAGAAAACCGATGATCACCACTGTACAATCTGCCGGTAATTCCAGCTGTTTCAGTTCAAAATTTCATCACTACATTTAGGGGCTGTAACATTTCAAACCAAGAAGTGCAATATGAAACCAACCTGAGTCTCAGCTTCATCATCTGGAACTGTCCCGTTCTGACCCATCTTAAAAAAAAGATTTCAATAAGTCACTTCTGTTTGAGGTTGTAAAGACTTAATACAGAATTGCAGTTTGAGGCTCAGATCAGTGAGTATGAAACATCGTCAGTTATCGCATCAGACGGCACTTCCTATTCACAGTTTTCATCACTGACACATTTGATTTGATTTAAGACGTAATATCTATCAAATAATGTTCCTCACCTTTCACAGACATGGGACTCCATTGATCCAACATGCAAAGACCTGGCAGACACATGTCGACCTGAGGAAACAAGAGATTCATAGTTAATAATCAGCCATTAATGCTTAAAACGACATATCGGGCAAATACATGTAGAAATCCCTATATGAAGTTTTCACAAACGGACACAGAAGAGAAGAAAATGCCGAGCCAATCTCACCATTTTCCTCATCTTGGCCATTTTTAAGTGTCCCACGTGGCTGCTTGAGGCCCGTCAGGACGATGCTAACTTTTACTCTTTAGCTAACAGGTAGCGCGTTTCAACCAAAGTCACACAGACAGCAGAACTAATGAGTCGTTTAGTAAAACTTCACTGTGGTCCTCTACTGAATGACGACGCTTAACGAGTTCAACAATCTCTGCCGAGGCCTGACACAGCTGCAGAGCCGATTCAGCAACCTGAAAAGAGGCAGAAATGCTGGGTGGGGAAGCTTTTATACGCCGACCGTCGCAGGATTTATACGTCACTTCTTTTAGTTTTTATGGCGCGCAGTTAAAAAAAAATGGACGTCAATGGCGATTTGTCGCCACTTGCAGTACCGGAGTGTAAACAACTGATAGATAGATAGATAGATAGATAGATAGATAGATAGATAGATAGATAGATAGATAGATAGATAGATAGATAGATAGAAACTTGCTGAAGAATGACCCAGGTAAGCGTTTTTGTAGAAAAATTCTGTTAAGAATTCAACATTTTAATCGAGTTTTGGCATTAAAAAAATCCTGCATACTCGCACAGAAGGTCCTATTTTAGAGTTTAAAATGAAATATTATTGTTTTATTATTTTGACATATTTATATATGTATATAGCCCATGTTGTTGCTACATAATGTGAACTGTAGAGGTATAAATTAAAGGAAATAATCATTAAAACATTAAACATTAAAACATGCATACAGTTTGTAGATATTAAGCATCAGTAAGTTAAGTAAATGCCTCTGTGGCCGCAGGGTGGCGCTGTGTGACAGGTTACTGCCTGTTGTTTTCTCCCTCTCTCTTCACTAATGACATGGAGAGTCTCTTTAATTGACTGTTTGTCTGTCTGGAGACTCACTTCGCTGCTCTGAGCGTCATTTTGCTCTGGATGAGTTTTCTCGACACACTTTGGATTTCACATCGCATCTCCACCGCCAGGACGCTCAATCCTCCAACAAGTTATCTCCCAGCAGCTTCAGGTAAAGTTGTCAAACTTACTTAAACCCCCATAAATCTGTATTTAAACTGTTTTTATTATCACAGAGTTTCTTTTTTTAAAATGTTTTTTTCACAAGTCTCAGTTTCTGCCACACATTCCGTCAATCTGCAGAAGAGAAATGTGACTCTGTTAAACACTTTATCAGATGTAGTTAGAATAAACTGTATTTTCTACAGTTTCCTGTAATGTTTACCACAAACTGTCTCATTCTGCCTTTTTGTTATCTGCTCTGTTTCAGGGAAAAAGTTGGAAGACACTGTGTCTTCCTGTCTGTGTGTGTTTGTGTGTGTGTGTGTGTGTGTGTCTTCATATACTGAATGAAAAAGTGTGTGTGCTGTCAGTGAGAGTGGCAGCTTGTAGATGTGCATGTGTGTGTGTGTGTGTGTGTGTGTCCATCCACTGCAGCAGCATGTTGCCCCCTGTGAAGAAGGACCGGGTCATTACTCATCTCCCAAGGGTCAGTAACACACACACACACACACACACACACACACACTCACACACACACACACACACACACACACACACACACTGTAATTCGATTGCAGCTAACAACGTTAACATCGATGGACACACTCATCGGGAGTCTCATTGTTATCTCTCTGCAAATTGGCGAGATGTTGCTCTCCTCAGAGAACCTTGTAGCGTCAGTCATGGTGACATTAATTGTTGAGACTGGATTTTTTTTAAAGGTTGCTGAATAAAATTTTTAAAAAGATGAAAAACAGCAACCAAGGTGGAGAAAACTTCTGCAACTCACAGCGATGTTATATGTTTTTCACTGAGCACAGAGCAGAAGCCTGCTAGTAATAATCTGATTTATGCAATTACTGATAAGAAATAAAATAATTTTAAAAAATATGCTACTTTGGCTCTGATGCAGCCTGCAGAGTAACTAGTTGACAAATACATTTAGTGAGTAAAAAGTTCAATATTTAACTCCAACGATGATCGATTTGTTGTTTGGTATCAAAAACATCAGAAAACGGTGAGATCTTGAGCTGACGTCCATAAATGTCTTGTTCTGACCACAAACCAAAGATATTCAGTGTTCTGTTGTAAAGGACTCAGTGAACAACAACCTGTTCACATATAGAGAGCTGAAATCAGAGAATATGTATGTTGTTTTCTCATATATTATATATTGTCGTTGTTTTAGTTAACGTCCTGTCAATCACCTTCTTTCTCACTGCGGCCCCAAACCGAATGTGCAGCGGTCTTCACCAGCACACAAGCAGATAGGACCGCCTCTTTCAGGTGTTCTCTCTCCTGATTGGATAACGTGGACAGGGATACCAGAAAATGTCTCCTTTACCTCCTGAGCAGGAGAGACGTGTTCCTGACCAAACACTCTGTAACACTGACTGCTGTTGGAATATAGAGAAATTTAATTCATAATTGAATAAAACAAACAAACAAAACGAAAACCCGTACAGCTGCTTTAATAAACCACATCATCTTTCATCTCATCAGCTGTTTCCTCCTCCCACTTCTCCTCACAGTGTTTTAGTCCACATGCAGCGCTGCACACCAAAGATGGCTTCCACCCGCAGGTGAAGGCTGTGTGCCAGGTACAGAAGGCAGGCACAGTGAAGTAAGACCACACACACTCTGATACGTGTCTTTAAGTCATGCTGTGTCTGCTGTGTTGACCACACCCGTCACATCTGACCGAAGGCTCCACATTTTTATTATCTTTAACAAATCAGCCTCGTGCCTTCCTCACCCAGTCTAAGTGACAGTGGAGATTCCTCTTTGAGATATTGTCTCCTGTAATCAGAAATAATTTGAAGGATCTTGTGTTTGTACACAGAAAGACAAATTGTTTGGACGACTCCGTTTGAAATTAATTTATCTTGAAAGCAAACTCTCAGCGCATGTGACGAGTTAAAACGATTAAGTAGAACTCCACTTGGTGATCGTAAATGAATGTTGAAGGATGAGCAGATGATCATCCCGTCAATCACACGACCGAGTTTCCATTGATTTGTAGAATTTGTTCAGATGAGAGCAGAAAGAGGCCAGTTAAGTGCCTCATGTTTGGTTTGTGGAGAATCACATTTAAAGTTATGCGAGAATAAAACATTCACAGGGTCTCATGCTGAATATTGAAAGGTTTAACATTCGTCTTCCTGTTGGCAGCTTCAACATCGCCAAGGTCATCGTAGTCGGAGATGTCGCGGTTGGGAAAACGTGTCTAATCAGCAGGTGAGAGGCGAGTCATGAATGATCAGATCGATCAGAGGATCGTGTGCCTGTTTTTAGATGTTTTATTCAATTCTGAGCTAAGATTTTTTTGTATTGCTTGATGAAGAGTTTCTTCTGTAGTTGTTTTTACTGCAGCTGATGTTGATTTTGTTCCAGGAAAACACAGTAAACCCTGAACATCGTGCTAAAAATGTTTAAACCAGTAACATTTAGTCTCTCTGAAAGAAATATGTGTGTGAAATAAAGTTGTCATGTTACGAATTAAAGTCACACACACGCGCACACACACACACACACACAGCTGGTCCAAATCATCACAATCTGTTTAACTGAGTTACTTCTGAGTCTGAAAGAAAAAAGGGGACATTTTTTTATTAGATTCGACTTCCATGATACTACTGTGAAGAAAAAAATCACAGTGAACATTTATTTCATTTAGTAAACTTCTCACAACCGCTGCTAACTATGGCTGCCGTTAGCTCAGTTAGCTCAGTTAGCCATGCAGTTAGCAGTCCAGACTGGGAGCATGGATGCCAGGGGAGAGCTGTGGACCGAGGCTAGCTGGTTAGCATGCTAACTTTAATATTTGGGCAGCACAATAGTCATAAAAGTAAAACTGTCATTCCCTCACGTCCTGTCGGTGGCTGTAGTTCACTTCTCTTGTTCCCGTCAGGTTTCGTAAGGGCGTGTTTGACAAGAACTACAAAGCGACCATCGGGGTGGACTTTGAGATGGAGCGCTTCGAGGTGCTCGGCGTTCCCTTCAGTCTGCAGCTGTACGTACGGCGCTGCACCACAGAAACACACTCAGTTCACAGACTGAGTCCTGAACAGATGACTGATCAAAACAAGATCAAGTCAACAAGCTGTTTAATGCCGCCTGCTCTTCATTGGGCCACATACAGTGTCTGGTCTAAAGTTAGACCCAATCACATGATTATATATATATACCCACTTCTGAGGTTATCCAACATCTTGTAGATTTCATTAGCTTGTGCCTTAAACTCTTTAAGTGCCTTAAATGACAAGTTGTTCCTGCTGGCTTTGGTCCTGCATGTAAGTGCACATGTGTGGAGGTAATGTGATTTAAAGGGTTATTACCCAGAAAGACAGGACAGGCTGCACGGGACATTTAACGAACTCTGCAAATAATCTCCACATCTGCAACATGATCGGACTCTTTCATTGGATATTCGTTTGGGCCGACATCACACCAGTGTGGCACGCCCCGCCTCTGTTCTGTTGACAGATCAGCATGCTTTTTTCTTTTCAAAATAAAAACCTGAAGATGCCGTAACAGCCGTCTTCTCTCTGCGTCTGATCTGTTTCAGGTGGGACACGGCCGGTCAGGAGCGCTTCAAATGCATCGCGTCAACATATTACAGAGGAGCACAAGGTGAATGATGCTCAGTCTCTGTCCTCCTCATCACGCTCTCTGTTTGTGTGTGTTGTTGTTGTGTTTACAATGTTTGTGTGTTCATTTCCTCCAGCCATCATAGTGGTGTTTGACTTGAGCAGTGTGAGCTCTTTAGCACACGCCAGGTAAGGAACACATCGTTACAATCTCATTATTATACCATTTAAATGCCATTTGAAGACTAAGTGTGTGTTTGTGTGTGTGTGTGTGCAGGCAGTGGCTGGAGGACGCCATGAAGGAAAACGACCCGTCCAGTGTTTTATTGTTCCTCGTCGGCACCAAGAAGGACCTCAGTGTGGGTGAATTTGAGCTGTTTTTTTGAGCCTTAAAGCACATAATCCTGTTCTAGTAGGAACCCAAAATAAAACCACGAATGTGAAAATGAGCTTTGCCAATCATCTCCTCGGTTAATTGACGTTTTTTTTTTTCAGAATATCTGAGCGACGGCCTGAAGATTTCCTCACTTCTGTCTGTTTGTTTCACTCCTCAGTCTCCTGATCAGCTGTCTCAGGTGGAGGAGGAGGCCATCAGACTGTCAGAGGAAATCAAAGCTGAGTACTGGGCTGTGTCTGCCAAGTCAGGTGGGAGTCACACACACACACACACACACACATATGAACATGAACACATCGTTATGCTTTTCATTCTCTGTTTAATCTCCTCTTTGTCTCACTAAGCCTCTTCCTTCTTCCCGTCTCTGTTTGGTTCCAGGAGACGGCGTCCGGGAGTTCTTCTTCCGCGTGGCCTCTCTGACTTTCGAGGCCAACGTTTTGTCCGAGCTGGAGAAGAGCGGCGCGAGGCACGTGGGTGACATCATCAGTGAGTCGGTCTCATAGCATCTCGATATTCAGTTATGTTGTTGATTAATTCATCTGCTCACTAGGCTCCCAATTTCTCCTCCTGTATCTTCAGATGAAGACGAAGACAGTCGTGGTTTATTTTTAAGTCTATCAAACTCGGTGTGTAAGAGTCTCTCAAGGTTTATTCCTCCAGCTGCAGCTGAAGCGTGGAAATCAGTTTTCTCATGACAGCTGTGAACCCGAGCAAACCCGCTCCTCTACAGCTCAGATCACAAACATCTAGAACACCAATTTGTGTTATTTTAACAACATTTTTCTCATCGTCAGCAAACTTGATATTAAAAAAATCAACGTGTTAGTTCATCTTTCCGACCTCTGATCTGTCGTCTGCGGTCCAGTTTTTTTGACTCAGATATCTGACAGTTGTGAGCAGTAAAGGTAAAATGTGATTTTTCCTTTTTAAACTGATTGAAGGGATTTTTTTAGACATGTTGGATAAAACTTTAGGTGAAAGAAAAAAAGGCAAGTATTTTCTTTAAGGTTTTCATGACACTGTTCACGGTGCGTTCAAGTGCACTTTGTAAACTCAGAAAATCGGCCACAAAGGTTGTTAAAAACTGAAATATTAAAGATGAGGCTAAAATCATAATATATTCTGTTAAATTCTACATTTTTTTATTGCATAATTTTTGTTTTTATACAATTTGAAGGTTGTACACAATGTAATTTGAAGGATTACTTCATTGTTGCTTTTTAATTTTTCATTGGATTTGTTGACAATACGTAGCTTTTGCCCATTTTTATCATTTTACTTTTTTGTATTCTTCGTTTGTGTTCATCACAGGGCTCACAGACAGCACGGAGGCCAATCACACACCCAGCAAGAGGAAGTCCAACTGCTGCTGATGCTCCGACTGAAGCTAAAACACAACAGCACCCTGAAGATGAGACTGAACTGAAACATGAACTCAGCTTTGCTCACTGTGGATATCAGCAACTAGACCTTGTAAAAAAAATGTCGTATCAACCAAATGATCTTGTATTTGTGGCCTGAGGGGAAGTTAGTTTGACATAATAAAGTCTTAAGTTGAAGCTGTGAAGATGTCAGTCAGCAGAATGAGCAGCTCCGCTCTGTGAACATTTATCAAAAGATAATTCTCCTCTTCATCTTTTATTAAACTGCACCTTGTCGTCCCTTTAATCAACACGCCTCCGTCTTTCTGTCTGAAGCAACATGTTTCTCTGCTTGCTGGTCAAAATGTCAGCACCGGCTCTAATGCATTTTTGTTTGGTTTCCTCAGCGTCATGTGTCTCTGCTGCTAATGTGATGCGTACGCTGGCTCCCATGACCGCGCTCATACCCACAATGCATCGCTCTCCGCTGACATAAGGGTTCTCATGATGTTAAAAAAGGAGGGATTGTTTGCTGGGACAGAAAAGAGCAGCACGTTACATCTGAGGCTAACTGATTAACCCACTCAAGTCGGGTCAGACAGGAGGAAGGAATGTGTGTTTTAATGAGCCTGCTTATGCTTTCAAACAGAAATATACTTAACATTTATACAATTGTAAATAAACTGGTTTTGATCACTGTGTTGCCCTTGTGTTGAAATAAAACAGTGTAAACAGCAGAAAACTTGGTGAATTCTTCACATTCTTTCTCCCAGCGAATCATAATTTCTACCGTGAAGAAACGCACGCACACAATCAGACGCACATCACGTGTTCAGAGCGCCGGCTTGTTTCCCAAATCAGTACGAACAAGACTCTGAACAAGAGTGTATAATATGAACACTTTTATTAAAGGGATCACAGGTAGAAAAGGTCATCAGCAGTGCCAGAGACATCATTTCTCCTCCATCTGCCGAGAACCGATCACAGCCTCGCTGAGGAAGACGCAGTATCTTAACCTGGCAGGAGACGTAAAACCGAGTACTCAAAAACCATACTTATTTAAAACAATATAGGTATTATGGGACCATGATACTTTTGCACACTGCAGAATGAAGCACACCATTGAATACCAGCTCTGCTTGTTTACACTGTGGCAAAAAAAAAAAAAACAAACTGAATGCACGAGTCGAGGGACGCAGAGTGGCCGAGAAACTGCTGCATGACGATCACGAAAGAGATTCAATGCGTTTTTAACGACAAATATTAATTTTACTGAAAGAGCTGCGTGCAATTGGGAGTATTATACAGAGTTAGGAGTATAAACACAGCGGGACATCAGTTTAATATATCTTCTGCTGATAGTGTTAAGAGATCTGACACTGAAACATCATCGTTTAAACTGTTGATACTGTCTGGGACTCAAACTGCAGCGGCTGTGTCTGAGGAGATCACATCCCACAAGGAGGCAAGTATCATTACCACATGTCCAAAAAAGTGAAATACTCACTGAACCGCAGACATTAAGGATACAAGATTCAAATTTAAGATAACTTTTAAAAATGACCCTCTGACACCGCCGTGGGCGCTGGACCGACACGGCGAGATGCTTCCACTTTGCTTGTTTAGGTTTTGTTACTAAAATCAATTCCTTTAAAACATGAACTGACTTCACAGAGATGCAGAAGTCATCGAAAAAAAAACAAACAACACATTACCTTGAATGTGGCACGTTGCTCTCGGATAGTCAACAATACATTAGAGGCTATCTACAGGAGCCAAAACACAGTCAGCTGATCATAATACAGCGTGCGGTGCAGACAGACGACGAGCAGAAATCCATGTTCAAGATAAATCATTTGACTTTTTTTGTTTTTCAAATCGGCCTCAACACGCGGCGTGTTTGTCACAGATGTGTTTGCTTTCGACAGATGTGAAGAGTGAGAGGCTTTTATGTTCAAACAGAAAAAGGAAAAAAAAGAACAGGTTTTATTCATTCTGATGCATTTCCATACAAAAATTAAATTTCCTGATTGGCTTGGCAAAGCGCTCTTTTGGCAACTGCTTGCAAACAATCCACCAACCGTAAAAGGAGGAAAGGCGGGTTGTGGCAGAGTAACTGTGGCCCTCGGTCGAAACCATTCATGGATCAAACTCAAAACCAAGCGCAAAATAATAAAGATAGTAGGACAGCTTGTCTGTGTAGGTCCATGTCCTATATGTAACTGCTGTCGGACAGTTCAAGTTTTTCATTTTTTTCTGTCATTGTTCTGTGTTTCTGCATGACATATACAGTGTTATTCTGACTATACAAAATACTATGCAGCCAGACGAGTTGGCTGCAGGTGAGGCGGTGAAACATTGGGGACGAGATGGGGAGACAGGAAGGAGTGGAGGTGAACCATGATAGCAGACTGATAAACTGCAGCTACAATATCAGGAGGTGAAGATGGAGAAGGCTCCGACTACTGCTCGGCTGCATGAAAGGACTGATGGGTGAGTTGGGGGGGGACAGAAGGTGGAGGGTGATCCAGATGGAGAAGCAGTACAGAGGATGGAGTTGGGTAGGGGGGGTGTGGCGACGCCCCCCTGCGTGTCCTATCGGTCCATTTCGTCCAGCAGGGGCGTGGCGTCTCCGGCGATCGACATGGGGGTGCTCTCGATCATCGGGCTGGGAGACGGTCGTGGCGTCATCCTCTGTGCTTTCTTCCGCCCCTCCGCCTCTTTCTCTTTCAGCCACTGCTCCGCCATCTTGCCCCAATCCACTGCAGAGGCGCTGCTGCCGCTGGGCCTGTGGAGAGGGAGGAGAGAGGGAGGAGAGAGGGGGGTGGTTTAGTAATGATGATAGGGATTGTGTGTTTAGCACCATCTACTGGCAGAAAAAGTTTCATACGGACATTGCACATCCTGACTTTGAGGTGAAAGGAAAATCTGACAGCTGGGACTTGAGAGAAGGTCTAATTTTAAAAGACAAAGGTAGAGGACATGTAACGACGCTTCCTCCTGTACTTACTTCGGTGGCTGCGGCTGTGGCGGCTGCTGCTGCTGCGGCGGCGGCTGCTGCTGTGGCGTCCGCCCTCTCGATGAGGTGGAGGATGACGGTGTGCCCGACGAGTGGCCGTGGTGGCTGCTGTGGTGGCCGTGGTGGCCGTGGTGTGACGGGTGGCCTCCGTGTGGGTGAGCGTGGGCGTGAGAGTGCGAGGACTGAGGGGTGGAGCCGGGGTACTGCGGCGTGCCCAGGGCCTGCTGGCTCGGTGTGGTGTAGGAGTAGCTGGGCGTCATCATGGGTGTCGCCATGGGCTGCTGCGGTGTGGCAAACACCTGCAGAGGAGGAAGGAAGGTAGTCTGAGAAAAGCGAATACATATTCTACAAGAAAATGACGAGTGTTATGGGTCGAACTGCTTTTTAATCCTGTAATTTTCTTCATAATTTATGAAAAAAAAAACACACATATGCTCCACAAATCTTCATGTTTACCATTAGAACAAACTCTTTCCTTCCTCATCATCATCATCTTCATCATTATAAGCTGCACTCACATGATAAGCAGAGGAGCTCCCTCCTCCTCCTCCTGTGCTGCCTCCGTAGCCGTACTGGCTGGAGCCCCACTGTGCGGGGGTGGTGTTTGGGTTCTGGCCCTGGCCCGTGACTGCTGCGATGGCACTGAACATCTGAGAGGTCATGTTGCGTGGGAGCGCGTTGACAGCCCGTGTCAAGTCTAGAAGAAGGAGGAATACATGAGGAGAGAGCAAAATGTGATACAACTGCTCTAATTCTGAAGATGTAGATCTGTGTGTGGAGGAGAGCACGACTCACCAGCGATGTTGATGTTGGCCGGGGTGGCGTTCAGGGATGCAGGTGTTCTTGTTCGGCTGCTGTTGCTGGGAGTGATGCCTTTGGGAGACATGGGAGACAATGTTAGATAATAACTCACAACATAAACGGCATAATAAGGACAATAAACAACAGGTATGAAGCGTCCATACCTGGAACAGGCTCTTGGTAATGGTCTTTAAACCAACGAAAAAGTCCATTCACTGTGGGAAATATCTGTGAACGGTAGCGGAAGCCGTCGGGGGTGATGGTCACAAACTCGACTCTAAAAAAGAAAAAAGACAGCAGGTTGAAATTGTACAGGTACGCAGACGTTGCTGTCTTGGTTGTGGAGCAGCTGTGTGGGGGAGTGAATAGGGAAATTTCAGATTTGCAAATATGAGCCTCTGTAGTAGCTTTGGACCTTTGCATGTCACCATGAAAATGTTAACAGCACTGAATAACATCGTCTGCAGTTTATGTGGTTTTTATAACAGCATGAGCAGCTTTGAGGAAAAGCAACATTTACATTTGCTTTTTAAATTTGTTTATTCAGCATTTTCTACTCATGGTTTTATTACAGCGAGTGATCAAAAACCTTCTGCTCACCGTGGTTTTCCGCGAGGCTGGTAGCCCAGTATGAATTTTCCTGGAAGATCTTTGCAAGCTGAAATAAAATAGGGAATAAAAGTGGGCTTCTCCCTCTTCGTCCTCACCAATAACTCCTCCATTTTCTGTCAGAGAGAAGATAAGACAAAGGAAGGTGTGAGAGGCGCAACTGCTGGCAGAAATAGAGAAGATTAAAGAGATCACAAAACAGACTGTAGAGTGAATCATGTGTACCTCTTTGCTTCCCCCATGACACTCCTGAAAGTACTTGTGCCCCAGGAGATCGCGGGCAAATGACGCCATTGGCTGAATGTACCGAGCGGTGATTTCATCCAGATCTTCAAACTCCTGCAGAGAACACAAGGAATTCTTTAAGAACGCTTTTCACAACACTCATGTTTCACAGTCCATTTTCGGTCGGTTTGATCATGAAGCACAAGATGATTCAAAACAGAAAGAAAGGAGAAAGACTGGTCTTACTTCATTGTTGATCCAGAGAGTGTGCCCTAAGCTGAAGGCGTTCTCTTTGCCTTCTTCTCTCACGTCCACGTGCTGGTAGATACCATCAGCCACCTGCCAAGCATCACACAGTCAGGCTTGAACATGAAACTCATGACATTAAAGTTAAATGGCTACATACAAATGTCCTGATTTGCTTTTTTATAATCTACTGATAGTGTTTTTTATTTCCTCTCCAGTCAGAAGCTCCGGCTCAACCTCCACGACACTATGAAATCTTTATTATCATTATTTATCCTGCGTGTTTTTCCCTCCTCCCTCCATTCAGCTGTAACATTTTAATTCTTCCCTTTATTGCCCTGCTGTTTGCCTCTATCCATTTCTTACCTTCCAGGTGACGGTGAGGTGGTTCTCTCCCTTGCTGCTGGGTCTGATGATCAAGTCACCCTGGTCCAGGGTCTCCATCATCTTCTCTGCCTGGTTGAAACTGATATTGTGGAAGTTGGGGTGGGCGATCACACGCTTTATATATGCTGGAGAGAAAAGGGGAACACAAAGAACAGGCAAATATTATAAAGACAGTGATGTGGAAGTAAGTTATGGGTTAACAAAGTGTATTATAGTAAAGACTGTGTAGCAGTGTACCATACTCCTCTGATTATTTTAGTAATCCTGTCGTTAAACTCACGTGTTCGCTGTTGTTTCTTCTTGAGCTCCTCCTCCTGTTTTTGGTCTTCGGTTTCTGTGTCGAAGTCGTAGTAGCTGTCCTTGGGGAGCTTCCACTCATTGGCCTTGTCCATCAAATCTGATGTGCGGCACGTGAGGTCAACGCTGAATTTCTCAATGTCGATTTTCATGATGCGGCAGTGAACCGTCATGCCCACCTGAGGGAAGAGTGGAAGAGGAACAATCAGGGAAATGGGCAACAATGAGTCATCAGATCGATCAGAAAAATTTACAGAAGAAAAACACCACCTCACCTTGACCCTCTCTTCAGGGTGTTTGACTACTTTGTCACTGAGGAACTTGGTTGGAATGAATCCCTGGACGCCATTATCTAATCTGGACCGCACCCCGATGGCCTGTCCCGGACAGGAACCGCTGTCAAAGTGATTCCAAACCTAAAGCAGGAACACAAAACATATACGATTTTAGTATTTTAATCAAATATGTCTTTGCTCCACATTTCACCTGTACCCGTTTTTTTTTTTTTTACAGGAAACAGCTGAAACTATGCTGAAACAAACAGCACTCCACCAGCTGTTTCATGAGAACTTTAAATTGACAAAAGAGGGAAACTCGGGTGTGTGGTACCTCGCTGAGTTCAGGGAAGTTGTCCTGCTGACAGAAGGGACACTGCCACAGCCCCGTAGCGTCATTGCGGATGGCCTGGTCGTAGCTCTCTCCCTGAGGCCGCCGGTGAGCGATACCAGTGACTATACTGGTGATCAGCTTACCTGGAAGAAAAGGAGGCAAAGACATCAACCACACCGGCCTGTGGTCTTTGAAGCTGCATTTCTACTGTCGCTACGACTACTGCAGCCACGTCTCAGGCTCAGGGCTGATGGTTAGGAATAATGTATATATTATTGAGCTTTGGTGAAGTTTTCATAGAGAGATAAATGTGTGTACTTGGGTGCAATGTGTATTACCAATATAAAAAGTCTCTGGAGTCTCCTTGGTGAGCAGGTTGAAGACCTCCTCAGTGTTGGGGACTCTGTAGGCAACTCTCAGGTCTTTGTACCTGCAGCTGAGCTCTGCACGGATATCATACAGAGTAATTCCCTTGTTGCCGTAACCCTGCAGGGACAAACAAGGACAGAAAAACAATGATTGTGAGAGGCTGTGAAACAAGGCTTAAGATTCTTTGGCTTTACCAGCTCCTGAAATACACAATGCTGTCTGATGTGTCTTTGTCTAGACTAAATATCATTAGCATTCTGCACAGTGAGATATTTTTATTTGGCTCTTACTTTGGCAGCCGAATGTGTGAGACATCACTGCAGTCAAATCCTAAACACACACACTGACCTGTCTCTCCAGCTCTTCAGCAAAGGCATCCAGGTCCAGATCTTTGAGACGTTCTGGATTTTCCAGGATCTCCTCCAGAGCTCCGGCTGGGTTGGCATCCTCTGCCGACTCGTCATACTCAAGGGCATCCACAGCCATCTTGCGAGCCCACTCGTACGTCTCAGGGTGGACGCGAGATCCGTCCAGAACCTCAATGTAGGAGTCCGTACTGTGAGGAAAATTTCAGAGAATAAAAAACTCATGATTTAAAATAGCCTGACAACGGGCTAAATTCTCACTATGGGAAACATCTAAATGGTCTGAGAGTGTAAAAAACCCAGAGAGGTACCGACCTGTCCCCAAGCGATGCTGTGTCGATCTTGATGAAACCGGCACAGTTGATAAAAACTTTAGGTCCCATGTGACACATTGTGACCAGCTGGGTTCTGTTTTCCAGACGAGTGTTGTTCTGCTTCAGAATCTGCACACATATAAGGACCATGACAGTGAGCAGATCAGCAGATAGGGCGCTGCACTTTCAGATAAGACGGCAGGTTTAACACAAACCTTCAGCAGGTGGGAGCCCTTCCTTGGTCCCAGACCACAGACGTACTGGACCAGGCTCTGAGTGTGAGGATGGGCGATGGCCTTGTTCACGTCCACTCCAACCTCATTGACACGGTTGATAAATTCACAGTAAAGCGCACAGAGCAGATCTTCCTTCACCACATGTTCCTGAGAACGAAAGTGAGGAACGCACATAAGCTGCAGGGTCAAGTTTTAATAATCGCTGCTGATGTTCAGGATTTTGGAGAAGCAGTGCCACTGGTGGATACAGAATTTATTAAACAAGGCTGAATATGTCACTGTGTGATTGTGACCAGACTTTTATCTTTAAACTATGTAATCTGCCAATTCGTCAGTCTCTCACCTGTAGCGGGTGTAGTTTGAGGCAGAGAATATCATCATCCGAGCTGCAAACCTGAGCGTACTCCATCAGAGGATCTTGGATCTTTCTGGCTATCGACACAGCCTGTCGCAGCAAGGGAGGATAATCCCTGTAATCAACCTGCATGGAGAGACAGCAGAGGGTCAGAGGTAAAATTAGCAGCTAAGGAAACACTGGATCACATCTCAGCCTGTGAACTTTCTGTTGTTAGGTTAGGGTTGAACAAGGAAACCAGTGATGTGTTTACCTCAGACTTCTTGCTGTTCATGTACAGCGTGGCCAGTTCGTTGTCAACAAGTTCCACTCCCACGGCAGGCAAAGAGGACTCTTGCTCAAGCTCGCTGACAGTCCTCTTGATGTCCTCCATGATCATCTGGGCATCTCTGTGCACACAGATTGTTTTCAATCTTGAATACTGCTCAAAATGCTTCCATGTAGTTTTCCATCACACTGAGAGAGAAATCAGCTATTTACCTGTTTTCCCCGGCGACAGCTACCACGTGTGGTTTCTTTCCGGTCAGAAACCTCTTGAGGTTTTCAATGTCATGGGCCTGAAGATGACACACACGAATGTCTTATAGATGCAACATGTTTTTCTATGAGAGAGAAAAATCTGTCGGCTGCACTCTGCTTGTACCTTCTTCTCTCTCTCATCCTCCCTGAAGGCATTCCTCCTCTTCATGAAGTAGGGCAGACGCAAGAAGTCAACCACTTCTCCTTCCCCGTTGATCAGAGCACAGAAGACTGGTGTGTCTCTGCGAGAACAAAGTTTGGAAGTAAGAAACTTTATTAATACATAAACATATAACACTGTTTGGTCTAACATGGTCGGCTACAGATATATCAGAGGAAGAAAAAAAACACTGTGGGTCACATACCTGCTGGGTGCATAGGCTACACCCAGCACCCGGATGCCTTTGCCTTGACTCTCATCCATCAGATCATCATCTTCCTCAACCTGCTGATCGGGCCTGTAAGGCGCCACTTTGAGCCAGTTATACAACCGACGACAGCAGGACTACAAAAAGAAACAGAGAACAGAGTTTATAATTAGATCTGAGGTTAAAAAATATATCAGACACACGTTGTTTAAGGATGTTTGAAAACATGAAGCATGTGGTAACAGTCTGTTAATTGTAATCATACATTATTGATCTGCACAGGAAGTCCACAGACACATCATGATGCATTACCCTGATAATGCTCTCTTTGGACTCTGCAAGCAGCTTGCTCTTGAGCTCCTTTGCCATCTGAGGGTAGAGGAATTGAGTGAGAGATCTCTCTATGGCTAAAGTTCGCTGCCTGTTCCACTCCTGCACCTGGTGACTGAACTCGTCCCTGTAATAGAACTGTTTGATCTCATCAAAGTACGTCTGGTCTCCAGCATATCTGAGGAGAAGCAGAGGGGAGACACAAAGGAGAGCCTTAATATCACCGGAGTCATAATTCAAAAGCCCCATGTTCTTCTGACAAGGACGTGGATAAAAACATAAGCAGCAGCTTAAAATTTCAAGACACAAAACTCAGGAGAGCTATCCTACTTATCATCCCCTCTTACACCCCAACATCCAAGCTGGATGTCTATACAGATGCTGAAAATAGGTCAGCGGTAAGTCACATCAGATCTATGGTTCTATCACCGAGGAAAGTGCATGAGCAAAACTGACAGGAATAATAAGACCGTAATGTGTTTGTATATTTATGATTGCCCCGTCTGTGTGAGTAAAACTAACTTGATGTGAGTGGCGCGCCTCCATAATCCTTGTTTTGCCTATAATCATGAAATCACATCATACAATCTGATTCCAATTTGTGGGTGCCTGATTCAAGACCAAGTCTCAACTAAATGAATAGAAAAGAGGGCTGAGAGGTGTTTTCATACTTTTGCTCCAGTATACTTTGTACCAAATGCTGGTTTCACTCACTATTAACTACAGTCAAGGTTCTTATGTAAAGCACATTTTCCACCCACCCCTTTTGTCTGGATTGAGGCTATTCATCATATGCTGATTCTGTCCTGACTTCACTGACAGATATCTCTTCAGGATGTCAGTATTGTCACTGTTCTTACCCTTTCACCCCTATAAGGTCGATACAGATGTCAATGGAAAGCAGCCCCTCGTCCTCTGCCAAGCACATCTTCAGGAACTGATCCCCATTCAGCTCCTTCACAGGCTTGTTCTTAAGATACTTGAAGGAGTAGGCAAAATGAGCCTCGTCTACCTCCTACAAGAAGAAGGAAAATGGCAAGACAGGTTAGGAATGGGACTCAAGAGTAATCTCTGCAAGTTTAGAGCATATTACACTGTGTGTCCATACCTTCTTGCCCTTCTTCGTAGGCTTGATATTGATCTTTGCCCTCTCCTGAAACGTCTGTCGGAGCACGTGTCTAACCAGAGGTTCCCGAGCGATCTGCATGGCCACCATGTACCTGGTTCCTTCCAGCACTGCCTCGGGAGTGGAGAACTGACTGCAAACATAATCTTTGGCCAGCTCCACAGGCTCAGCTGGGAACTGCTCCGTTTCGTGACGCTGGTAACTGTCTCTCAGATTCTCTCCGAACTGCTCTGGAGTTAACCCAAACTTTTTAGCCAAGCCATCTGTAGTTAGGAAGGAACAGGAAAAGAAGTTGAAGTACTTCCAAGCGAGAGAAGCTGAGAGTGATGTGCGTGTGGTACAAAGGGAGACTAACCGAGTCCTACGCTCTGACAGATGCTGTACATATCTCTACGAGACGCCAGCTTGAGATCGGGTCCTTTCTGTTCTTCTTCTTGCTCTACCTCCAATTCCTCTTCTTCACCTAAAGAGGCGGCCGATCAGTCATGTAGCAATTCGTTGAAATAACTGTTTCAATTCAATGATTCATCATCATCTAATCGCATGAACCAATCAGTCACATGCATCTTACCATCCTCTGACACTTCTTTTATCTTTTTCAGTCTCTTCTTGTTTGCTTTGGCAGCGTTCTGCATCTTGGGGATGTCTCGGCCATAGTAGAGCAGAAAGTGGTTGTACACGTCACCCAGCTCCTCAAGAGTCTGAACATCTTTCAGCCTATAAATATGATGAGATAGGTGTGAATGGAACAGAAGAACGGCAGATATATCATAAATTCAGGACATTTAGTGCAGTCACAACATTTTCAGCCTCAGTCCTCCAGTATTAGTGAGACGTACCTCTCCATGTCAGCGGTGTCCAGAGGTCGGATGCCATCAGCCAGAGGTTTGTCAGGGTCAGCTGAGATCTGTTCAAACTGGTAGGACTGCATCTTCTGAAACAGACGGGTCAGGTTCTGCTTCCTGGTCTTCAGTTGAGTCCACTGGGGAGTAGAGAAAGTAAATGCATACGTCAAGAAACAAGAAGTCGACTATGCAGGCCCATATGATAACATCTGAAGTAATATTCCTTCTGGAAAAAGAGCAAAACTGACTTTACCTTTTCATCCCACTGCCAGACCTTCCACAAGTCATTAATGTTGAGTTCTGGCTCCACATATTCTTTCCTGTAGAAAGCTATGAATGGAACCTGGCAAACAAAAAAAGGTTATTCTTAAAACCATAATGTATAAATTTCAGAGAGATTCGCCTCAGTCTAAGGAAACAGACTAAGAGAATTCATCATATGGTTTAGTGAGCGTTCTCTACCTCGAACTGTTGATTCCTCATGAAGTTGAGGGCCTCTTTAATCTTTGCAATTGTGCTGGGGCCTTTCCTGCTGAAGTTTGTGGTTGTCCCTCTGTCGAGATAATCTGTGCTCTCCTGTTTAGGGAACCAAAAAAAACCCCAGATCATCAACCTTTTGGGGAATTCTCTGTGGGTTTTTCCTGAGTATGTTTTGTCAGAGGTCGTACCTGCATGGAGATAGTAAGAGTGGAGAAGCCATGTCTGAAGATCCACTCTGCTTCTTCCTCCAGCTCATCATCCTCAGCAGGTTTCACAGGGATGGATCGTAACTGTACGACAGAGAACGAAATCAGGACGACTGATAGTCAGAGAAACACCATCAGCTAAACAGAGTCAACAGAATTTAAAAAGTTAAGAATTTAACAACCGCATAAACATCACTGTTATCTATAACGTTGACAAACACACACCTGGAATCTTTCAGGCATGTCCGTAGTGCGGATCTCATTGTCTTGGTCAGTCATGTGACTACTTTCCAACTCGCTGGGCTCGTAGATCTCAAAGATGCTCTTCCTGCCTTGCCTCCTCTTAGTCTGCTTCTTGGGGCGGTCCCATCCCTCTTCATCTTGGTCCTCTTCCTCCTCCTCAGCCAGGTCGCAAGCATCTACATCAAAGTCTGCAAAGTCAAAGTCGCCACCAAAGATTTCTTGGGCTTCCTGGAGGGCTCTGTGGGACGAGCAACAGTGAAACATGTTTCTATTACCACATGTAAAGCAGCTCGCCAGTTTGTTTTATTGTCTCATTGTTTACTTTCATACATCGATACTGTAACTTGATGAATGAGGGTGATATTCACAACGGAGGCAAAAACAATTTTCTTGCCCTACAATACGACATTTTTCAGGCGACAGACACCTCAAGATTTTCTGTATAAATTACGTCACTCACGCATCCGTATATCCTGAGAACTTCTTGCCCCTCTTTTTGGTGATTGGTTGGCCATCATCATCCACGATAAAATCATCTATATCTGTTGGAAAAAAGCACAAGTTTAAAAACTGATGAATTCTATACCCCATCATTTATAAAGTTTACATTCCTCTGTTATATCTCTGTTTTTAGGACATTCCAAGACGGATCTAACAATCCCTTAAACCTGGCCTACCTGACTCCTCGTCCTCCAAGTCTTCCTCCTCATCCCCATGATGCACAGGCTCATCGACAGCTTCGCCGTCCTCCAGATCGCCATCTCCATCCCCATGAAAGATCTCATCTGCGATCATGTCCTTCTCATCATCATCTTCTTCGTCATCGTCAAGTGTTTTCACGCGTTCATATTTCTTCTTCTGTGAGACAACAGAAGCATCAGCAGAGCTAGCTTAAATTTTTTTACAATTTCGAGTGTGCACAGATGACATGAACATCTGCCAGAGGCTGAAAAATGAGAATACAGTGATTCTTACCCTCCTTTTCACTTTAACACCCAAGTTTTCCTCAATGAGGTCAAGATCATCATCATCCAGGTAGTCATCATAGTCTGCAGAGAGAAAAACTCTTCGTCAGGGAAGACAACTTCAAGACATGTTACATTTCTATCAATGTAAAAACAGAGCCTTTGTTTTGTTCAAAATGATTATCAGAAAACGGCAAATGCGGCTGAAACAACGCAGTCACTTCCTTTGATAAGAACGCAAAAATATGAGGGGAGATTATACACCATACTGGCACAGAACTAACATCAGGCAGCATCTGTCCAGGTTAATCAACCACATAATTGTTACATCTGGCTGCACAACATATGGAGCTGAAAGCAGAGGAAGTAAAGCGAAGACAACCTGTTGCCTTACAGGTGACAGAAATACGTTCAATGTCTGTTCTGACTATCATAAACGTACATCATCTCACTTTAATGTCTACCATCCAGCACAGAAGGGACTCATTAAATTCTGTAACATGTAATTGCAATAAACAGATTGGCAATACATCTTGAAACGTGACCTTAACACTCAGGACCTGATCCAGAAGCAGTTTAGAGTTCCCTTTTTTACGTTTAATGCTAAAAAATTATGAGACAAAAGTAAAGGGGAATCTCATGCAGTGCAGTGAAAATATTACAATGAATACAAAATATACCCTGACTTATACAAGACTTCAGTAATTGTGAAGTGACGCAGTTTTTATCAGTAATTTATCTGCCATTATGTACAAACATGCCAACTTACAGCATCTGTAATAAACTAAAATACGACCTTGCGGATTTAAACATCTTGCTCTAATATGCATGCTAATGCACCGCACATGCCGTGACAGTCAGACAGCATCCAACATCTGCCACTTACATGGTTGAATAAACTGAAAGCACTGATTAAATATGAAAAGCAAACTGATTTTCTAAGAAATTTCTAAGGGACCAAGTTACATTAATATGGAAACAGACAACTTTCTGCCAAGTAGTGTTACTGTTGGTGGGGCTGCTGATGAAAGCTGAATTGTTTCAGTTTTCCTAAAAATCACAACTACCACCAACACAGGATCATAACTGAGCTTATTAATTGATTTCATCTATAATAAAGACATGAGAGCAGCTAGAAATGGCGCCAGGCTGCCAGTCAGTCGAGCCCTGTGGCAGACAAACAGCTTGAGGAGAGCAAAGTTTACAGAAAATAAATCTAAACAATGGTTTAGTTTAGTTTTTGCTTAGAATATGGTGTAATTATTCTAAAGCCATCATATTATGCCTACTTTGCCATTTTCCCTTCTGTTAAGAATAACGTGACAATGCTGCTTTCCCTCTACTGGCTGACCAGGTAACATTAACAAGTCCATAAATCAGACAGGTCTGACTGATCAAACTCAGAAATCAGTCTTCATTCGCAGAATATGAAAGTAAAAGGGAAAACAACGAAGGGGGCCAGCCAGTTTATAATGACCCCTCATAGAGTGAATGAGTTTTTAGGGGGCTGTTTCTTTTTGATTTAGTGCCTGTAGAGGTTGATGGGAATGAGGAAGCGTGTGCATGGGAACAGGCTCAAACACGTACTGTAGAGTTCCAGTGCAGCATCTCCATTTGCAACCTCTTTAAACTAACAACAACCTGCAAATATACATGGTATAGAGGTTGCACCCCTTTAAAAAACACCTGATGAGCTTACTGCGCTTTTTACGTCGATGCCTCACTTCCTCTTCTGAGTCACTGCCCGCTGCACTCCCACTCTTTTGAGCCTCCTCTTCCTCCTCCGGCTCCTCCTCGTCTCCATCATCAATGAGTCCGCGTAGATTTCCCTGCTCATCCTGGTCCTCTGTGTTGTCTTCCTCCTCTTCATCTGAGGACACATGACAGATGAGCGCTCCACACATCACAAAACCCCTCCTCTGACATGTGATACTCAGAGCTAAAGTAACTCAAGTCTCACCATCTTCTTCCATAAACCTCTGGGTCTTTTTAGGCTTTAGGTCTTTCTCATCAAATTCTTCCTCCGACTCCTCGGCCTCGCTCTCAATGAAGTCCGACATGACTGCCGATCCTGAGAAGAAGAGCAAGGTGCTGTTAGTGAATTTTAACAGCATCAGCAAAGCTTTACTCTGTTTCTCCAAGAGCCACTTAGAAATATAAATGCCAGACACAGACAATATCACACACATTCACCTGTAATTCCAATTCTGACTAACATCCTGATAACTCATGGTCACTTCCACTTTAACTTGCTTTAAAGTTGAATAACTAATTTCTTTCACACTGTCCGGCAGTATTTAATGTATATTCCTACAAGTATTACATTCGAACATATTATAAATCAACTATTATCACCAACATGACCTGTCCAAAACCCAGCCAAGTTTGTGCAATGTTTGACAATAAAACATGAGTTTCTCCTCCGCATATCTGCGTGAATAGAAGTACTAAGTGTTACGCTGGGTTTATAACAGGTACATGTGGTTCTTTAATAAATTGTCTGATGATGACAAAAGATGACAATACCCGACCCGCCGGAACACATGATGGCAACTCCTTTAGAAATACATCCAAAATTGATCAGGTACATTACCCAAACGACGTTAAACTAATCAAACATAATGAGAAATATTGTATGTTCACATCTCTATGAAACCTGGTGATGGTATTAGCATTTTACCAGTGATATAACAGCAGCCATTGAGCTCAATAAAGAAGGCTACACCTAACCTCAACGTTGTCGCAATGCGCACACAGACACAACATGGACAGACACGACAAACACACAGCTTGCTTACAATCCAGTTAACTTTCGCCAGTGTTATCAAAAATGATTTAATTAAGTTGGCACATAAGCGGCCCCTAAACAAAAGTTTACATTATCTTGTGATTTACAGTTAATACCGTTAGCTAACATTACCATCCAGGTGAGCTAGCAACCAAGAACCTGGCTAACACAAGCCAGCGATGCTAGTTAGCTAACGAGCGGTATCTTGCTAAATAGCTGTCATTTCATTTCACATTTCAAATATTATCTTTCTTATACACGCGAAACGTGTATCGACAACGATAGAAAAGCCGAACCAAACCCACTGCTGTAGAAATAAGCCAAGGCCTCGGAACCAACTTCGCAGTCTAACGGTAGTTAATGCTATAGCATGTCACTAGTTTAGCTTAGCATTAGCTGCAACAAACAACAACATCCAACTGCATTAGCTCGTTAACGGCCCGGAGCGAAGAAGCACAATCTTCAGATCGCAAACGACCGCGGAGAAGTTGGACTTACACGTCTGGCTGCGGCGGTATATCCCGTAAATGATTGCAATAATGACGGATTGTGTTGTGTTTTGTGTTTCGGGGGGGAGCTTGTACTTGTAAAAAAAAAATGGCCGAGAACAAGCGGCGTGAACACAATTCCGGGATGCGGTGAGGGAACTTCCCATCCCGAACACTCTCAAGGTGACGCCCCCTGCTGGTTCACCTTGATTCTACACACAACCAAACTACTAAACACGAGTACGAAATATATATACACATTTGATTTTTCAAGGTGGATTTAATTATATTGTAATAAATGTCAACATGCAGCAGAGCGAGGCCAAATAAACCCAATTTAAAGCAACAAAAGATAAATAAATAAACGGCTTGCAGTTCCCACTCCGAGCCGCTGGGGGCGCTGTGTCCCGAGCGTCACACTGGCAAACGATGCCACTTCAATGACGTAGCGAAAAACAATACAAATCTCAGAGAGGCATCGGCGGCTGCTCGGGGTTGCAGGAGGAATGGGTGGCTTAATCTGTGCTGTTCTTCCACACTCTCCACCGGCGCTTCTAGTGTTACTGTTGTCCTGTGTGTTCGGGCTGTCACTCGGCACCGAGCTGAGCTTTGTGACGTGCGGATCTGTCGTTAAACTGTTAAACATAAAGCACAATGTCAGACTACACTCGCACGACGTACGCTACGGTTCTGGTGAGTTTCCTGTCATTAAACCGTTACTCGGCTTTAGTAAACAGCTAGCTTGACTTTCTACATTAGCTTCATCTACCTTCACCTGCACATGGAACTAAAACTGCGTGGCTGGGTGTAAAACACATGTCAGTGATTACCTGAGTCACTGTGACATGTAATCAGTGCTGACTCCTGTCAAACAGCGACACGCGCCCAGGATGGATGACGTGTGGCCTGTTTTAGCTGATATTTTTTTTATTATCAAATATTTAAAGGTGAAGAAAAATGAACACTTTCCTTGTGAAAAAATATAGATATATAATACACAGACAAATGCTACGTATGTTAAATCCTAGCATACGTTTCATACTATTGTTTATTTCCTAGTAAATTATAGAAATGTACAATTTTATTTTGTGTACTTTTATGTGCTAAAGTGTAACAACCTCAAGTATGTTTTGTACACTTTATATCACCATATATATGCTTGATTAGTTTATTTAAGTACATTTAAAATGTCTTAATGTGATTCTCTTGCAAATATACAAGCAATAAACCATTAATATTATAATTGCAGTTATAATAACCTATCTATCTATTACTTTGCTGTACTACTTTCTACATATCTTTACTCTTAATCAACATAGTAACCTCTTTTTAAGTTTGAGTTATTACGAATTAGCTCTACTGTAATAGAAATGCTGCTAACTCAACAAAGGGGAGTTAGTCTAGATAAAACAGTCAGGGGCTCTGTTGTTATAAATTAGTTGTACCACACATTAAATTGTAGTTGTGTGTCTTTAGCCTTTAAACCAACGATGTAAGTTGACATGAGCCCTCAGGTTCAGAGTCAAACTGAACAGTCACTAATTTTACTCAGTTGAACAAATCCAGTACTCAAAATACAACATGAGAATTGGCAGAATATTTAGCAGATTCCTAGTTTTTGTTTTTTTGTGTGTGTGTGTGTGTGTGTGTGTGTGTGTGTGTGTGTGTGTGTGTGTGTGTGTGTGACAGGTAGCGGGCAGCAGTCTGTAACAGGAGTGACTGCAGTGGAAGACAGTAACAGCTACTGGAGCGTTCGAGGGACGAGTGACACACGGTGTCATCGAGGTACCCCGGTCAAGTGCGGGCAGACGATCCGCCTGACCCATGTCAACACAGGCCGTAACCTGCACAGCCACTACTTCGCCTCCCCGCTGTCCTCTAACCAGGTGGGTGGTGTGTGAGAAGCACACAGAATGAGAGGAAACGTGTTATGTAAATGATTATCACAGCTCCCAGCAGAGGTTAAGAAAGGATGTTCAAAGATGGTCGTGACATTTTGCCTCACTAGCACCCTGCCAAGCTAAGGCCACTGAGAGAATGACATATTACTGAAATGTTGTCAGAGATGTAAAATACCAAGAGGTTGCCCTTCACGCATAGTGAAACCTAGACCGACAATTGAGTTGACAGCAGCTTTTACACTTCAGGAAACTCACGAACTTTGCAGGAAAAGAGCCGCGGGTCAGTAAAAACCTCTCCATTCTTGAGGACGTGTGAAAACGCTGTCTATCCAACGTGTTATGAGGCTGGAAGATGTTTACCTTGAGATGATAGAAAGTGTCATATTTTGGTACACTGTCTATACCAAGGTGGTGATTCCATTTACATCTCATAAAGTGTAAATCAATAAAGAGGTCTGCTTGCCTCATGGCACTGCTTGATTTACAGGATGGCTGCATCAGTGTGAGGAAAGCTCCTTGACACAGAGAGTCCTGTCGGCTTTATTACCTCTGCCAAGGATGTTATGTCTTTGCCCGTGTCTATTTGTTGGATGATTTGTTGGTTTGTCAGGATCACACAAAAAATACTGAACAGATTTATACGAAACTTGGATGGAGAATAGACTCTATTTACATTTGGTGCAGATCTGGATAAAGGGACCACAACAATTCTGACTTCTTTGGGAGGCTAGTATATATGAGTGAGGACAAACAGCACTGGGCCTTGGTGGAGGTATGTAATCTACCGACTGGCATTCTTGATTTATCTGTAAGCAGTTTGAGCTTGTTTTGGATAATAATGGTCAGTTTCAAGCCATGTGACTCTCAGGTTTTAGTAGGTGCTTTTAAACAGTGTCATACATACAAATATATTGTGCCTTTCACAAACCAAAGACACCTCATCCTCTCCTCTAATGCTGGGCTTTTACTCTTTTTTTCCCCCTTGTCAACAGGAGGTGAGCGCATTTGGTGATGAAGGAGAAGGCGACCACCTGGACGAGTGGACGGTTCAGTGCGGGGGATCCGTATGGAAGCGCGAGGAGGCCGTCCGCTTCCGCCACAAGGCCACTGATGCGCTGCTGTCAGTGACGGGGGAGCAGTATGGACGGCCGATCCACGGTCAGAGGGAAGTTCACGCCATGTCGGGCCCCAGCCAGCACAGCCTCTGGAAGACCATGGAGGGCATCTTTATGAAGCCCAGTGAGATTCCACTGGGCAGCCGAGACTACAGTCACCCACACACAGAGTTCTGACCTTGACTTCTCTTCTCTGCTTCAGTCACCTCCCATTGTTCTGTCTGTCTACCGCTGTATTCCTACCTCTGTACCCGCAGTTTCCCCTTTTCTTGTCTCGTCTTTCTCATTCAGTAACTTTTACACCATCTTTTCACGAGACTGTGCCAAAGTCTGTCATGAATCAGGGTACAACGACTTCATCTTTTCAATCCTCAGCAACCTCTCTCACATTCATTGTGTTGTAGGAAACACTACTTGAATCCTCACCGATCCAGCAGCTACTCCCAGACGGCTAACAGCATCTGAATAGCCTTAACATGTATTGAAATGCATCTTTTGAAATACAGTTTGTGACACTTTACATCCAAGAAGACGCGTTCTTCTCAGCTGTTATTTATTGTGCTATCAGCAGTCACACTACATTGCAGAAGGCAGCGCAGGTTTTGTGAATTGGTACACTCAAGTCATCTTGTGAGTCTTGTGTTTTGCTGGACTAAAAAAAAAAAAAAAACATTGTTACACTTGTGCCTTTATTCTTTTTTAAGAAGTCATAGGTGTTTACATTGTGGAGCCTTTTAAACTTTTGGAAACATGAGAGTTTGAATGTGTTTTTATGGTATTTGTAAGCCATATTCTACCCAACATGCAGTGTTACTATGTCAAATTACCTTTTTTCTCCTTTCTTTAAGTCCGATTCAGTATTGCATATAAAGTCTCCCACTCTAACTGACATGAGAAAATAACCAGTTTGAGGTGTTGTTTTAATGCACATTGTTGAACTGGATGCTGTTTATTGTTGTTGTTTGATCTGTTTCTAGGTTCTGGGAGAAATTGCAGTGTTATAAAACTCATGCTGTCTGTGCATGTACATGTGTTAGATCAACTCTTAGGTCCAGAGGTTCATGTGAGCTACAAACATCCAATGAATACCTCATATTAAAGTGTTTTTTTATGCATACCAGTAATCAGCGTGTGATTTCTTTATATGTAGACATTCTGCTTTTTTAATTGGTAAAAAACTGTTTTATTATCTGGCCACTCTCACATGAAGCATCACTGATTCCCCTGATACTGCATTTATAAATTCTGAAATGAAAGCGAAACAACAGTGTGGATAATGTTTATAAAGTCAGTCAGCCATAAGGAGAACGTTAACGTTAAATGGGGCCCAGTTGCATCATGTTCATGATGCTCAGATTTTATTGTAAACCAAAATACTCAGCATTAGTCATTAAAACAACAAAATAAACTTTGTATTTATTGCTGCCTGAACAGATTAAAACCTGTTTAATAGTGAAGCCCCTCTCCTGAAAAATGGTAGGAGCCATTGTTTTCACAGAGCTAATGTTTGAGTAAATTTCCTCTGCTATGTCAGGACCTGCACATAAATTGATGCCAGAAAAAAAAGTATTAAATTATATACTAAAAAAATAGGTAAGTGGCAGAGGCTTTAGACCCAGATAATCATGTAACAACCAACTTCTTTCAGTCAGCTTAGAAAGCTGCTCCAAGTAAGTGTAAAGAGGTGAAAGATAACCAGGAAAAATGAAGATGCAACACCTGTCAGAAAAAAAAGTAAATTATAGCTATTGATAATAATAACAGTTAGTCTTCATGTTTTATGTAGGTGTGACACAGCAGAAGCAGATTTTGGGGAGCGCACATTCACTGGACCTTCACAGGGTCCAAGTGTTTCTGTCTGCAGGCCTGCAGTGGTCAGAGAAGTTCGAAATGACCTTATTAAGTCCGACCCCTTAATTCCACCCACCAAAATGAAAACAGTCCTAAGTATTGTCTGCCTGGACCATTACGCTAATGCCTTGTTTGTCCACTTAATGGCATGTTTTGCTTCATTATCTGTCGGTTAATGGGGTTCGGGTGCATCTGCTATGAGGCTGTTCTCACTCGTATTTGACCTTTGCTCCCTAATTATCATGATTTAGAGCGAGGGCGGATGCCAGAACTGCTCCACGGGAAAGTCCTCTCTGACACAAGTTGACAAATGTGCAAATTCACCTCCAGCCATCACGTACTGCAGCGGGCGAAACAGAGTTTTATAAGATGCAGTTCTCGGTAGTGGAAGGTCAAGTTTTGTCTCCTCACAGTCCACTCAAAGCAGTTGTGTTTGTAGGGCTACGTGAGCTGTGTGTGTTGTGTGAAGGTGATGTCAGTGCAGTGAACCTTTTTGCTTCAGAAGCGGCTGATCCTCTGACTCACAGATCCTTTACGGACACTCTGACACCTGAAGGGGAAACAGCAGCGGGGTGGGGGGGGACGCTCAGTGAAAACCAGGCTTTGTTGTCATTCTATTTATAGGGTTGGTATTTAAACTGACACTGCAACAATCACATCAAGTGACAAGTAAAGCAACAGATATAAAGAGTGAAAATATTTCTGCTCAACAGCTTAAAGTGAGGCAGACGTTCTGTGTAATATAGATGCCTTACTCAAAGGGAAAACATTCAAAAATGTACTAAAATTATCAACAGAAGCGGCCATATTGACATAGTGATGTCTATGGATTATGTTGCAGAGGAATCTACAGAAGTTAGCATGCTAACCAGGTAGCAGTCGGGTGTCTCTTCCCGGTCTGAAGAGCCTGTGCTGGGGTCTAAACACTAAGAATCCCCTGGGCCCCGGGCTTCCAGTACAGACCGCTAGCTGCACAGCTAACTGAGCTAACTAAGAGCTAGCAGCTACAATTAGCAACACTTAGCGGTCACTCTGGCGATGTGCTGCCCCCTGTTTTTACCTTTACCTTCATATGTTACTTGTTTTGCCCTTATTTTATTCAACATGTCGTCTGTCTTGAGACAAAGAAGCACAAACATCTTCCACAATTAAACACAGATGCCTTATATTTCTATCAAAACCAGGTTTTATTGCATAAACATATATGGATATATTTTTAAATTTTTTTTTTTTTTTAGATTAAACAGATTAAACTTGTTATTTGCATTTTTAAATATCCATTCAGTTGGCGACTATTGCTGTTTTTCTTTCTCCTTTTCTAAGCAGCATGCCAAGGTTTTGTATTACATATCTGTGTTTAGTTTTTAATCTCTATACAATCTACAAGGTAAAAACATGTTTTGGTAAAAACAAATCTCAAAAGCAACTTTCAAAAAACATGAAAATCATGAACTGACTCCGTCCCGTTAAAGATGTACAGTATAATAATGTAAACTTCAAAAGTGTTGGTAAAAGGTCTTTCAAACAAATTTCCCCTCACATAGCCATGCAAGGATGTCTGAGTGGCACAATTATTAGAGAATTGTTAAGATAAAGTGGTCTATGCTGGTTTCAGGAGGACCATGACGTGGGTAGACAAAGGTGAAAACATGGTCCACTGGTCGAATGTCGATGTGTTGAGAATATCAAAGACGTAAAACTGACTTACGAGGATAAGTGTAGCATACATTTTACAGCAGTTTATACAGGACTATGAGGCAGTGAAAACACACATTATACTGTATTCCATGTCAAGTTTAACCATCCACAGTGAGGCCTGTACAGACTCAACCCATGAGGACGTGAAACAGAGATGATGATGAAGTGACCTTGTATTTGCATATTTATGAAAATGCCCTCTCCTGCACTCTGATTTGATTAATAGCTGGTAGAAACTAGAAAAAATGGCTATTACAGTACAAACTGGAAAGTCAAATATGTGAAGTACATACATACCTACATTGAAACCAAGGCTGTGCCACCACAAAGAAAGATTAAATGGATTTCCTCGTCTTTCAAAGACAACGGAAATCTAAACAACAACATGCATACTGATTTACAGTATAATACATTTTTGCTGTGATCTTACAAAGCTATTCTTATTTTATTTTTATTTTTTCCATTTTAAAAGAAAGCCCTCTCCGCTTTAATAATTCATCTAAGATGTAATCTCACATGGTTGCACATTAGTTTGAGTGGAGTATCTTGTTTTGTTTTCGTCCGGCCTCGGCAAAAAGACCGGAGAACAAATAATCACTCGGCGGTATTAATGGGAACAAACAGCCTCCTAATCAAATAACGTCCGCGTCATTTAGTGAATCCACATATGTAGGCTGTCATGGCGTCTACGTAGGGCTGGGCTCAGATAACTGTCAGAGTATTAATGCAAAGAGCTTCACTACTTAAAGGTCCAATGTGTAGGATTTAGTGGCATCTAAGAGCGATTGACAGCCTGTGTTTAGTTTGTCCGTTCTGGGCTACTGTAGAAACATGGCAGTGCAACATGGCAGACTGTGTAGACTCTAATAAACTATAAAAGGCTCATTCGAAGGTGACAAAAACACAACGATTCTTCAACTCAGGTGATTATACACATATGAAATATAATTATGAATATTATATTCCATTTATGCCTCTAAATCCTGCACACTGGATCTTTAAAATCACACGAATATCACATATAAAATTATATAATTTATATTAATAAACCGTATTTTACCAATTTTAAATGTGTTTAAAGGGTAACAACACATTAAAGTGTGTTTACAGGTCTTGCACATTTAAGTATATTTGCTTTAGACGTCTGTACTTGAGTATTTCCATTTCGTGCTTCTTTATACTTCCACTTCACTACATTTTGGAGGCAGATATTATACTTTTACTCCATCTCCATCTTTATTGGTTACTTTATAGACTACATCAGTGCCTAGGTAGCTCATTTCTTAATTAATCTATTTCATAATATTGGATCTGATAATTGGCTGGCTATAATATGTAGCGCATCAATTCATCTAAATTTACTTTCATTTGTACTTTTGATACTTGTGTACATTTAATATCTGATTCTCTTGGACCTTTACCCACGTGCTGTTCATATGGTTGACTTTTACTTTTACCAAAATAATATTTTAACAAGATATCTTTACTTTTATGAAAGGGAGACTTGCCTACATTACCCACAATGCAGTTTAGGTACTGAGTGACATCACTGGAGGCAATTTACCAGATGACATGCAGCTTCCTCTGGCAACAGAAAAAGCTTTATACTATTTATACTTTATATATACTTTATAGTTTTTTATATGTATATATGCAGTAGCTCTCTCCAAGACCTGTAAACAGAGTTATCCTTTAACAAAAATTAATCGCAGGTAATCTTCGATTTGAGTGACAGTTTGCTTGCAGTCCTTCAGTTGGACAGCATAATTTTGCAGAAGAATCACAGGGTCTGAACATTTAATTACGGTACTACTTCACTGACAGAAAAACAATTACATGTCTTTATCACCCGACCCCACACCCGCTAAAAAAAAAAAAAAAAAACATCTAGAAATTTAATCTGTGGTGTCATTGGGATGTTCAACCTCGGGCTGCTCCATTATAAAAGAAGAGGAGCATGATTGTAAACTCCTTTCAACCTTGACGAAACTTTTTCCATCCCAGAAAGCTCATATAAACCTGCAGAGCTATCAGGCCTGAACCATAAAACACAGCTATGACCCCAGAAACTACTGCAGGTACAGCAGCCGTCACCTTCAGGCTCTCATCCGGTCCTGAGCTGCACACCGGTGCGACAACACAATTTGGGTTGTAGCCGAAAAGAAAAATAAAGAATAAATCCAATACAGACGGAACTGGCTGCGTGACACTGACACGTGTCAAAGCTCAGATTAAGTGGTGTTTGTCTTGACTTCTGAACACCTTGTAAACGTGGTTGTTCAAGCTGCAGTTCACATTTTACCCACTAGGATGCGACCTTCTCCAAGAAAAACAGCCGTGCCGACAGTGTTTCACAGCTCTTCTGTATATCCCTGATTTATCTCACTAGTTTCTACCCTTCGTACATTCTGCTGTTGAGAAGAATAATACATTACACGAGCTAAGTAGTACTATATATACAGCGAAACCCATGGGAACGTGGATCAGTGTTTGGTATGGCAGTGTACATACTGGCATGCTTTTGCGTGGTTTATATTTACCACAGTTGGGCAGTATCACAATGAGACACTGAGGTGAGACATTTTCTACCAACACATGACTAAAAATAACATCTCATCCTGGTGCTAACGTTAACCAAATGCTACCCTGGCGTCTGTTTCGTACCTTCACACAGATCTCAGACAAGCACGAGCTCACAGTGAGCATGTGGACAGCGCTGTCTTTTTTGTACACCCACACAAACGAATCGATCGATCGATCGATTGATCGATCGGTATTAAGACTAAAGAGTAGAGATAACAGGACGGTGACGATTCTGAAGTGGTCCATCGCTGAGTATCGACTTGTGCTCTTTCTAGATACACATAAAGACTTGATATGCCCAAAGATTAGCAGACTGAACCGAGGATGTCGATGTTCCACAAAAACCAAAAAGGTGCGATGTTTAGATGTGATTTTATGAAATGTGAGGGATTTACAATGCAGTTAAATACTGTACCCACATTCACTCATTCCACATTCAACGCCACTTCTCTTGGGTAAATATGCAGTTGTCCATAATATCCACTGTTTGTTTGTTTTTTCAAATTAGGAATGGCTCAAAGCACCTGATAAACATTTTCCGGTAATTAGAAAATCAAGTTTAAAGGGTGGTCTCGGTCTTGAAAACAGCAAAACAAAACTCACTATTTATCCTTGCCGTTTATAGAAAAACACAATTCCTTCCCAGTCCAGGTTTTTTTTTCTCTCTCTTCTTATAAGTCCAGTAACTCTACATGGTGACATCTTCAATGCGAAACAAATACACCTCCTCTCTTCACTCCGCCCACACCTGTCTGCTTCTACGAGTTCAAAATTGAACTAAAAAAAAAATAATAAATGAACAAAAACTGAACTGATTGTTTAGAGAAGTGCTCGGGTTGTGGCTGGTCCAGCTTTGGCTGCAAAGACAAGATGTGAGGTCATGGCTGTTCTGTCCTCTCTCCATGCTCACAGTGCAATTGGTTACTCCATGCCGTTCCGCAGCATCTGATTGGCCGCAATAAGCATGACACTGATGATGAAAGCCATCGCGAAGGCGCAGATCAGGCTTTTCCTGACACACGTCTGCCGATTCTTCTTCTTAGGATGGACTGTGTGGAAAGAAGGAGAAAAGAAATTAGAGATGAGTACGTTTCTGTTGAAACTGGAGTTTCTAAATCTTCCAGTTTTTGCCTCTGCTGTCATGGTGATTTGTTACAGATTAATTTATTGACTTCCATATAAAAACACAACTTGAAAGGAATGGTTCGAAATTTTAGGAAATGCAGTTATTAATTGTTTTTTTTGTTTTGTGGAGGTTTAGAGAAAGAAGATAAATACCTGTCTCCCTGGAGATGGGAGAGAGTTAGCTTAAGTAAGCATAAACTGGCAGCAGCCAGGCTTTTCCCAAAAGTAAAAACAAATGTGCCAACCAGCAGCTCTACTGCTCACCTAGTCACACATTACATCTCACTTTCTAAATTTATACAAAAACTGACTTTGTGAATTTGGCAAGAAGCAAGTCACCAAGAAAAAATCCAACACATAACCCCCGTAAAACCATTAAGAGCAGTTTTTACACTGTGGTCTATGTGAGGATAAAAATAACAAGATATAACTGTTAATTTGTGAGCATTAAAGGTGCTGATAGATTCTTTGAACACAGACGGATTTTCACTCATTTGTTGTCCTTTAAGCTAAGCCAAGCAAAAGACCCGCTTCTAGTACAACAAGCTTTAAAGGTCCCATAATGAGGACGGCAGAGTTGTTAATTTGTTTTAGAGAGGAAGATTTTCATGCCATTTTTGATTATATATATGAAAGTGCCACAGAGAAATCCACATACAATTCTGCTGGACATAAACTACAGAACAACACGGTCACGGGCCGGTTTGCAGCATTATAAAGGAGTCGGTGGAAGAATTAACTCACACACATGTCTGTTTGATTCTTGTAAAGTGAAATGTATTCGAACCTTTCTGACAAGGTGCACTTCTGTTCTTTGACCCAAAACAGATGCGGATGAAATAGCAGCACTTCTGCCATATTTGGCAGCTTTTTTCTGTGGCCTAAATCCGAAGTGTCTCCGATGTAAAAGTGGTGAACACATAAGAGGCAGAAACAGGTTCTGATACTCTAATACTTCTATGCTGCAGAGAAAACAAAGACACCAGGAGTTACGTTGAAGTTTTGTTCTGCTACCGAACTGTGTGGGCTGAAAGGCCTTTTTTTTTACCCGAAAGACATACTCTCTGGAGATTGAAAGAGGAAGAGGAGTAGAGACAGATGGGTCCTCCAACAGGCCTTGCAGCAAGAGCAACAACGAAAACTTTCCTCTCTTTCAGCCTCCTTGTCTCGGTTTGTAAGAATCACACACCGCATCAATAAATCAAGTCAGAGTTCTGAATCTTGGATGTGAGATGGACTGCAAAAAAAAAGGTGCTGAGGTCCCACCGGATGGGAGGAAGACAGGAAGGAAGCAGGCATGAAAGAGGGTAGCTGAGGTAAGAGGGTTAAATGTGGGGAACCATCTTCACAAGAGAGGCTCTATAACCCTTCATCTCTTCTTCATCCTTTCCCTGCCTTCTTCTCCTCTTTCAACATCTTTTTACTGTTCTCATTCCTCTCTCTAACTCCACGTCACGCCCTTCCTTCAGCACCAGAAACTTTGTGAAAGAGAGTGCCAACCCAGCAGTTCCCTGATCCCTTCTTTAGCCTCTTATCTCCTCCTTCACTGTCCCTTCGCCGCAAACTTTCTACATTTCCTCCTGGCTGTCTCTTTTTAGGACTTCCCGAGACTGCGGGCCAGTACCCAATGGATTCATTAAGACTTTCCTCGTTTTCTAGCATGCTTGATCTGTCTGCACCTTTGTCCTAGTCTGACTTACGGATGTTTCACAAGTTTTTGTTTCCCACTTCTCCCTAAAGCAGCAGAAAAATGTCCTCTGCATTTCACTTGAGCACCCGGACACTGAGAAAACCTTTGAAGCTCAAAGGAATGTTACATTACCTTAAGCTTAACTGATGTTTTTCATTTTAATATTACATCTGTTTTCTTGAATATGCCTCATTGTTCTTGATCTTTCTCTCAGGATCGTGACCTTAAAGATGAAACCAGTGTGGTGGATATTCATGTTGGTACAGCAGCAGGTTAAAAATTCATAATATCGCATTGAAGACTGAGAAACTTATTTATGTGTGCTTTGAAAAGTGCTATACGTTTCATTTCATCCTCTTTAAAACGTGTCAATTTGTCTTTTCCACTTCATTCTAACTGAACAAAGAGTTCCCTCCTGTCGCTGCTTTCTTCTCGCCTTCACACTCCTCAGTATTTTTCCTGCTTTATTGCATCTCATATCTGAAAATGCGAGTCTATTGTTCTGGTAGATTACTTGTGTTGCCTTCTGGACAAATCAAGTGGGATTTTAAATACAGATCACTGTTCTAATCACGTCAAAATGTGAAGTATCCACTGATGGAGGCAGTGATGGATTTCTGAGTTTATATATTTGTGTACAGTTTAGCCCTAAAGGAGTAGTTTCACATGCTGGGAAATATGCGTATTTGCTTTCTTTTGAAGAATAAGACGAACAGAGTGATACCACTCTCATATCTGGGCCCTAAGTATGGAGCGAGGGCCATGTTGGAGGCAAATCAGTCATCGGACACAGGAGGAAAAAGCTCTCCAGGAAGTAACTACACCCAAGGTCACTAACAAGTTACCCTATAGTAACTTCCCCCAAAAATCACATCTCAAAACAGTTAAATCTCCATTGTATGAATCAAACAAACAAGAAATAAGATGTGCACTAGTGAGCTTTAGTGGTGCTGCTCGCTGGCTGTTTCCTCGTCGCCTGATGACAGAATGAACTGCGTTTTTTTTTTTTTTGTTTCAGAGGGATTGCAGCGAAAAATTCCTCTGCAGCCCAAAAAGCATTTTTCTGGTAGACCACCAAGATGTCTGCAAAAACCTATTGGCAGGATTCCGAGAGCTGCAAACAAGGTCAGTTATGGCTCTTCCTATTGTACATGTTCGATTCACGGTCCTTGATCAGGGCCGAGCCTGTGGCACATTCAGTGGTCTGCAAAACCAAGAAGTAAATCAGAAAGCTAGAAAACTTGCAATTCCCACTGGACTGAAAAGGCACCATTGCTGCATCCGGTCTCTAGTTCTTCTTATAAATGAGCAGAACATCTATCTTGCAGTTCTTCTCTCACTGTTTTTAAGGCTGCAGCGGTGTAGCTAGCTTGCTATGTGTGCGGACGACATCCTCATTCTCAGTCCTCTCAGGATTACTGGCCGAGTGTCTCTCATGAGCAGCAGAAACGGAGAAACAGCACATGAGCATTACACATTTGAAATGCCGTGAGAATTGCGGGTTGCAATTCAGAGGTCTGAAAACACAACCTAGGAGTCTTGCTCCCAATCTACATGCTAACCAAAGATAATTGCCTCTTGGCTCCGTCTCTGCAGACTTCTTAGCACATAGATATGAGAGGAATCGATCTTATCTAATCCTCAGCATAAAGGAAAATAAGTGGATTTCCCAGAATCTCAAATTATTTATTAAACATCTTGATAAAGCGTACAGTTAGTTATTTGGAAAACGTTTTGGTCCAACGTTTACCGTACTTATCTCAGTGTCAAATTACTGCATAAAATGAAATTACTTTGTACAAGTAGAAGATATTTGAAAGAGCCGAGAGCAGCTTCCTCACCTCCCTCGTACTCAGGGCAGTTCCCTGAGGTTTCATTGAGGCTCTCCTCCTCGGTGATGATGATGTTCTCTATGTCCTTCATTGTCAGGTGGTCCCGGAAGGCGTGGAACAGCACCTGCTTCAGCTCATCCAGAGACAGCTGCTGCATGTCGAACTGCAGGGGCACACGGCAATCAATGCAGAGACACAGTCATCCACACACTGGCGTTATGAGGGCAGATAAACACAGAGGACAAGAATGAGGTGTGAAATGTGCAGGATGTATGAATTTGTGTTTTATTACCTGAGTGTGTAACATACAGGTGCATTATGTAAGTAGGAGAGGTGTCAGTTGTAACGGAGCAGCATGTTAGCCGATGCAGCACTGCTGCTATATTTGGGTGCCTGAATCAGTATGCAAACGCGTGTGTGCGCAGCGATATACGCAGATAAATATATGCAAGTGCAACTGGTTTAATGGATGTATCAATTAAAATGGAAATACCACCACATTCACTTTCTTGTAGGTGGTTGTATTCTCAGTTGTGTCTGCATGTTCATGTCTAAAATGATTTATGAGGCTGTGACCAATAGCTGACTTGAAGTCTGAATCTTAGCCTCTGTTCTCTATTCCCTGCCTGCCCCTCTAAAAGCATCACATCCTTCCTGTCCCCGCTGGCAGATCCCCCCCTCCCCAACCTCACACAGACACAAACACGCCATCGTCAAACCCACAAGCATCTACGTCTGGATTATTTACCTCCCTGACAGCTTCAAACACAATCAGTCGCTCGGTTTAGCACAACAGATGGACACACTGAGAGAGGAAATGCAAAGAGGAGATAGAGAGGAGAATGATCGAGAGAGGAGATATTGGAAGATGAGAAATATGGAAGTGGCGAGGGCAGAGAAAAATGAAACGAAGGAAGTAGTGGAAGACACAGATGGAGGAACAGAACTGGCAGACAACAGTGGCAGAGACGTAGAAAAGATAGTTGTGATGGTGATGAGGGAATGCTCATTTCAACCCAGGAACAATAATCCTCCTGCTTTATAGCAATGCTCGTTAAACACTAAAAAGAAGCATCTGTTGTGCTCAGGTAACAACACAGACTGTTTACTGAAGGAAAACTATCTGATGAGAGGTTAGAAACTGTGCTACTGGTCGGACTTCATATCAAACTGCAATATTTATACTGGCTGAAATGTGATCAGCGATTACAGAAACCTGACAATGATTCAGATTTGTTACCAAAATTGCTGGTATGCTGAGTATAATCATTATCTCTTGCTAAGCTAAACTGAATGTTTCCCGACTGTAACTTCATATTCTAAGTCACCAAACTCTTTTTGAGTCAGCTCTCTTTACCTTATTCTTTTCTTAGTATGATGCTTGATTAATGCCTCTGTGTTGAATCTGCAGAGGTGCATGCCCGCCGCCTTAGCCTGACATGCACCTACCCAGAAAAGTAACAGCACATTGCAGTGACACGGATCGCAACAACTGTGATCAGTCCGCCTGGGTGCATCTCATTTTCTGACTTCTCCTCTGGTGCTAATAACAGGGATTATGGATTGTGACCTGTAGTTTCCCCAGTAAACACACTGCACTCTTTAGCTATTGCCAGCTGCTCCTCCTCCAGTGTTTCTGGGCTGGACAGAGCAGACAGGCTGGATGCTCACACCAAGTCATTCAAGCCGGGGTTGTACAGAGCCACTGCCCTCCCTGCAGACACTTCTCGAGCCCAGAGAAACAGCAGTGGGCTCAGGGAGTCGGTGTGTTTAAAGGGTTAAGTACAGCTGGCAATCTGCTCACCGGCGACGCAAACACGCCAGCGCACATGAATAAAATGACTCTGTGTGGAGGCTACGTGCAACCACAAATCATACATTTATGTTCATGAACAGACAGGACTGCCTCTTTATAGAGTTTTCTGTCCTGATTGGACAAAATGGGCAATGAAAATAAATCACCTACAGCAGCTTTAAATGAGGAAAAGGAGTTGTGTTAATGTTTTCATGTAACTCTCAGCGAGAAATCTAATCTACTGGTTTAACGATTCCTAAAACCACAAACACTGATTCAAAACATAATCTCGCTTGTGTTTAGAAAACAGTTTTTATTTGAAAATGGTTTTGTTCAACAATTCCCAAAATGATGTACCAGAAAAGTCTAGTTTCTGTATTGATTCCAAAACTCAAGTATCGTTTTGGCACGAGTATAGAGGGGAAAGAAAAGAAAAATCAAATTATACCCAGCTCCACTCAGTGTATCGATGTTCTCTGTAATGTCAACACTGCAACAGAGCAATCGATGGAATGTAACGTAGAAGTCAATGAAATGATTCAGAGGCATCAGATTTCATCGGCCACATAAATGACAACACACAAACACACAAACTGAATGAACGCACTTATTGTGTTTTGCATTCGTGCTCCTGTGAACTGATGTGCAACCATGAAGCTCTGGAAGTGTCTAGTGAGTCCAAACTAACTGTTCATGTTGCCTTTTGAGATGATTTACACTGCAATTATGGAAACACCAATGTTAATGCACACACAGACACACACGCAATACAAACTCAAACAACATTAACAGCAAACCTGAAGCATCGTTTCACACACACACACACACACACACACACCAAACGAGCACAAGCGAGCTTTTGTGGAGAGCCAAGGAGCTTCAAATCGATATTATTCCAATTTTGCAAATTAAATCGAACTAAAACAACCTTTTGTCTTGTCTGATTTTTTCACTCTTCGGCTTCTTTAATTAGCAAACAAGCGAAAGTCGCAGGAGAGGATAAAGATATAAGAGCACAACAAACAAGATTCCAAATTACAGCATCGTAAGTTGTAAACGACTTAGCCGCGGTTTAAACAAGACGAGGCACATAATCCAAATGTAAACAGAAGTGTCGCTCCACCACTAAGATTTAACTGTTGGACGCTCTCTGTTTGATTGACACACGCTTTAAACACTGGACGACGACTTCATCTCAGTTATTCATATTTCCTGATGCTGTTTAAGGCTTGTCTGCAGCAGTAATGTTTTGGTTTTTTTGCTGCAAATTCTGCAGTTACGTTATGTGATTATGTTCCCAAATATGTGACCAAACAGAAACACAGATTGGACCATTTCGCTTCTCTGACTCATGCAACCTGGTGTGTCACCCCAGGGCAGAGAAACAGGGAGTGGCAGCGGCAGTCGGAGGGACTGAGCCGCCTGATTTCTGCCCCCTCATCCTGCCAAAGCTGTCTCTGCTTTGAATAGATGCACGGAAATGGAGGAACAACTCTTTGGACTGCAGCCGCAGGACAGACAACATGACAGCTCAGAGCAGGAGCATGGAGAATGTACAATGTTCCTGTCTGTCCGTCTGAAAGGGGGGAAAAGCCACAGTGGAGCCGCTACCTGTTACCGACCAACGCAGTGATTTCTCCCTCTGCCCGGTGTCTGAAGGACAAGCACACAAACACACACTCACACACACACACAGAGTGATGAACAGGGGATGCAACGACTCGAGAGTTTGCCTGTCAGAGCATTTTGTCTTTCACTGAGTGAACTCCGATGTGCGATGTTTGTGTATCTGTGTGCCTGCGAGCGTGTGCGTGACAGGAAAACAGCAGGGGATGGAGAGCAGTGACCAGCGACATGCCGAAGGAGCCAGGACACATCAATCAGAAGAACAGGTGCTTACACGCCGTCTCCCCCGTCTAATCCTCGCTGCCCTCGTACGGCGAAAGCTTGTTTCGTCAGTCTACCACCTGCTTTGTGTCCTGTGACCCTTCTCTAAAAAGTCGCCCAGAGTGACAACCTGCAAGCACTGTTCCTTTTACTGTCTGCTCTCTTTTTCCTGTTTCTCCGTCCGACAGCAGTGCTGTCAGACTTAGATTACACTTTGAAGTTTGCTTGGAACACAGAGCCAGGTTTGTGCCAAAGTGCTTCGACCACAAGGGAAAGACATCCGCGTAGAGAAACACATATAAAGAGCTCTTGATTGTATAAAAGTGCAGGTGTAGTAAAGACGGCAGAGACTCCAGTCAACCACAAATGAATAATAGATGAAAAAGATTTGAATCAGGCCACGATTGTATGTGATGTAATGAGAGACGATACCTAAAAATATCAACTGATTCAGTCAATCTGAAGGAAAATGTTCCACAGTGGAGGCTCTGTCTGTCGCTGCCTCCTTTCAGACACTAGTGTTAATATAATTGCACTTATGTTACTACACTCTCCAAATCCACCAAATGGCAGTTATTATGCAACAGAGACACACACCATGTTTTATATTAATTCACTCTACATTTGGCATCACTGGTCGTCTGGATGAACGCTGCAGACGGTCGTCACAGATGCAGACGGCAGTGATAAGCCTATTTCATTCTGCCTCGTTCATCCTCATTTTGATCTGTTTCCATTGGGAAAAGTCGATATAGGTAGTTGAGGTACTTTCTATAACTTTATCAAGACACTTGTTATGGTTTTCCTTTTCATTTCCCTCAGTGTTTCATGTTCTTGTACATGTGGAAGATCTTGAAAGTTACAAAGGTCAACAGAAGCTAATTTCTCCCACAGAAAACCCTGCTCCTGAAACGCCTCGTCAGGAGTCTCACCTTTAATTTGTGACTTTGTGACATCACACTACATCACCATGTCACAAAATTGCAGAATTTAAGCCTCGCAGCTAGTTTATTGATTTTTCTACACTGCTGGCTCAGGCATGTGTGAACTGACCAATCAGGGGACACTGGGTGTTCAGGGGGCGGAACCTTAAAGTGCTAACACAGAGTGTTTCAGACAGAGGGGGAATACAGAGCTGCTGCACTGGACGGTGTGAGAAAACTGATGTTTCATTTGGGCAGTGAAGCATGTAAACCTATTCTAGCAGTAACGAGTAATAAAGAAAAAAATTATGAACCTGAAAATGAGCCTAATATTTCTCCTTTAAAGAGTCTGCCTGAGTTTCACACTGTGGAAATAAATAGAAATCATTGGCTGCGTGAGGCGACGAAGGTTGTTCAGGGGCTTAAAATGACTTCTGCTCGTTTACATTTCTCTGACAAGGCGACTAATTTTCAGTCATATAAATAATAAATGTTCTGTCCTCCACACAAACGTGGAAGAGGAAATGTCGCAGTGCAAAAAGTCACAAAACACTTTATTTAACGGGTTAAATCGAGAGCTGTAGAGATGTTGTTTCTCTCCAGTTTCCCTTCCAGTTTGCTTTCATGTATCATTATAAACTAAGTGTTGTTTGCACAATCTAATGGCTAAGAATAATGACACCATCTGTGTTTAGACTGGTTCCCTATAAATCTCGCTTTCTCTGTGCAGTTTCATCTGCCACCGGGTGCAAAATCTTCCAAAAAAAAAAAAAAAAAAAGATAAAATAAAGGCTGATTGGTCTGGCATAATTTTTATCTGCTTTCATGTCTCTATTATAAACTAAATGAATGAATTAATGCACATTTTGTCCTGTGTTGTTGGAAGTTGATTCTCTTGAGGAAAAGGGGAAACATTCCTGTAATCTTTGCCACGGGGATGCCAACAAAAACACCACACAAACACTGTTTACTGTACGGTGTTATATCATATATAGGCCAGTAACACTCTGGGAGCCTCTCGCTAATTAGATTAAATCTGCATGCAAACAAATATCTCGCTAAACAACAGGACAAGCACACAGACGCATGTATGTTTGTATGTCTGGCTGTTGGTATTTTAATATCCTTGAGTTTGCTTTCTTTTCATCCATTTTCACCCAACATCTGTGTTTTATTTCCTGTTTTTTCTGTTAATCATACTGTCAAGTCTTTTCCTTGATTTGTTTGTTTTTAAATTTGGTTAACCCTTCTTTTCTCATTGCATTTCTCTATATTTCTATGTTCAGGACTCCCAGAAGACTAGCGGAGGACGCATAGAAACAAACGTAGACATCGGTGTTGTTACGTGGCCAAGGACTAAATTTGTACGTCATTACTTGTGTGCGGGTGATCGTAGGGTTTGTTCAATCCCTCGTTTCTCCTGTCGACATGTTGCCGTCCCGAAGAAAGAACCCAAACAAATGTGTGTCGCCCCAAATAAAATGTCATATGAGACCAGAGACTGATGGCAACAGTTTTAACCTGCTCTCTAACATGACCATATAGCATAAAAAATCATATTTATGTTTGTTGTTAAGCGGCGACCTCTGGTGGTCGTAGCAGTTATTACAGCTGCAAAGGAGGAAGTAGAACAAAGGGTAACAACGCTGGGTAGGAAGGAGAGGTGATGGATGGGTTAAACAAGGACAGGAGATCTCTGTCGGCAATAAGTAACACACATGATGCAGCGTAAATTAATTAGATAACGTAGGTTCGTTTGCAACAGAAGTTAGAGACGTAACTGTAGGATGTTACTTCACCTGGACACAGAAACAAAGAGTTACTACAGAACATCTGGGAGGAGATTGGACGGGAATTAAATGTGTGTTGCACGATGCATGGAAGCTCGTGGGTAGTGACGGTTATATCTTTTGAAACGGACGTGTCTATTTTAGTTTCAGCAGGATGCCGACAAACATCCTATTCGGTCGTTGAGGTTTGAGGATGCGTTTCATTTTTCAGCTGATTCTGCGGCCTCTCTCCCGCTCTCGCTCGCAACATGTTTTTTTATAGACTCTTAACATTGTTAAGATATTGGCTTAAAAAAAATGTTGCTCCTTTATCTTTAGGCACTGTAGCTTAATTTGCAGTGGAGGAGTGGGCGCTCCCATTTTCCAAAAATTTAATTTACTGAGTGTCAGCAGAAATGCTGTAACTTGAGTCAGGAGTTTTTCAGATATCTCAATCTCCCCGAGGTTTTTTTTTCCCCCCCGGAGCCACGCTCCAGTAGCAAGATAAACAGAAAAACAGAAATGTTTTCAACAGTGTACACTGAATCAAACAAGACGTGGAACAATCAGAGGGACGAGCGAAATGTATTCAACACACACACACACACACACAAAATGCACGCGCAGACGAAAATGTGATTACGCACAAAACTTGCCAACTCCAGTCTCTCCGATGGAGTCAATCATTATACATCTCACTGTGCGGGGATATTATCTGAACACACTGAACTGAGTCATTAAGGCCCACCATGATGTGCCTCCCTCTCTTCCATCTTTCTTTTCTCCACACAATGACTCTCCCTCTCCTCCTGTCTCCCTCTGAGGTCTGTGTGAAATATAAACAGACACACACACACACACACACACACACACACACACAACGCTGCTCTCACAGTCCTCAGACACACTTCCTCCCACCATTTCATCCCCTTCCTCCTCCTCCTCCTCCTCCTCCTCTCTCTCTTCCTATAATATTTTTGCTCTCTGCTCCCTCCTCTCCTCTCCTGCTTCTCTCTTTTCAATCCCCTTCTTCCTGTTTTCTTTTGGTTCGTCTCGCTTTTGCGGGAGGTGAACACTTTAAATCACCCCTGAGACGCACACCGTCTGCGACCTTCATGAATCACGGTGTCTTGTGCCTCTTCTTTCATTTTTCTCCCACTCTCCTCCTTTGTGGTTTTCCTTTATATTCCTGTATCTCTATGTGGGGCATCCCCCCGCACCACCACCACCACCACCACCACCACCACCCTCCCCATCACCATCCCCACATATTGTCCAGCTCCCCTCTCTATTCTCTCATCTCTCTCAGCCCTGCTGGCTGGCACACTCTCGCTCCATCCCTCTGTCTCCGATGCAATGCGTCTCATTTATAAAAAAAAAAAAAGAAGGTGTTTTATTTTGCAGGAATAATAAAGAATTGATTTGACGTAAACATCAGCTGTCTCTGCATTCATTTTGTTTGTTTCCCGTTGCGTGAATGTCATAGATAGCCGTTTTTTTAATGATATTTTTCTGAAGGGAAATCAAGGATAAAGAACCTGAAACACACACACACACCTCCTCATTTTCAGTGAGTCACCCTCTAAATGTTTCTCCTCTCGTTCAACTCGAGGAAGGCAGCGAACAGCTTCCTGTCACCCAGCGTCCTCCACTCAACCCCACACACACACACACACACACACACACACACACACACACACATTCAAATCGCTGCACTTTTCATTATTGTCGCATGTCTTACCTAAGAGGCAGAAATACAAACGCTCTACACTCTGAGAGCAGCACATTTTCTGTCCGGAGCAATTTTTAAAAAACAAAACAAAAGAAGGGCGTTCAAAAGCATGTAGATGAGCTGCAGAATAATCACCGCTGAGCCCAGTTTGGACACTTAAAAGCATTCAAGCTCAGACTTTTCCACATACAGGGGCACATCCCTGCATCTTTATTATGGTAATACCTTCTGCAACACTGCGAGTGATAAACACACACAAGCACCTGAACCCAAATACATACATTTACTCCGTGAAGAGAAAACACACTTAATTCTCAGCAGATCTCGTTTCCCTTCAAGGCGAAAGGAAAAAAGAGTTGTTTTTGTGAGGGAGCAGGAGACACATGTGGGGGGTCCGAGAGTGGGTTTTTGTGCATGTGTGCATTTTGGCACTTAAGTAGGTGTGTAGAGTCCCTGCAGAATCTGGGCCTGTGCTTAAGGACGACTGCAGAAACACACAGTCAGAGTAAATGAGAGGAGGCGTGAGGGATGGAGCTGATAAATGGAACTGAGGACTGTGAGCGATGAGAAACACGCTTTGTCTCTCACCTGCCAGAAGATGTTGTCGATGGTGTTGCCCAGGAATCCTTCTCTGTTGTCGGACGACAGAAGTTTGGGCCCAAGTATCGTCATGAACTCCTCGAAGTCCACCTGGCCGTCCCCTGTGGGCAACGCACACCAACACAGAGGAGGAACAGGAGGAGACAGACGGAGACACGCAGAAAATCAGATAGACTGACGGGAAAGCTGGTGGAGTGGAGCTAAATAATGCATTTCATGCTGAAGTTTATTTGCTTGGCGAAACAAAGGAAGGCGCCCTGAGACAGATCAACAGATGGATGTGCCCTCAGCCGTGACAAACACCCATGCATCATCACCGCTAATTCACCTTTTCGAATAAGGTGGGCGCACCTGCGGGAGGGCACGCGCACCTTCGCCAGCGAAACCGTTTTTGCGTCGAGGCGACAATCGAGGGAGCATTCTGCAAATTTATATTCAAAGGACGCAACTTGTAAGCGTTTGCATTCTGTATTCTCCTGCTGCAGATAGCAATCAACAGGCAGCGTCCCGTGGAATTAGTAATCAGTGAACATCTTCACTACAGCTTGTATTGCAAACCGAGTTACTTGCAGAGGCTTATTATCCTATATATTGCCAATATTGATCGTACCGCCAGTGTTCATCATTATCTAATGTTAATGTCTGTTAGTGCATCAGAGGCATTAGTAGCAGTTCGCAGCAGTCTCATGCGGCCGTGTAAGTACTGTTAGCAGGATGACTCTTCATTTTATGGGTCTGCAATTCCTGAATAATTTCCAAGAAAGTTGCCCGCGAAGAACTGTGTAATTTGGTGTTAATTACAGGGTAAATAGAGACAATCTGCAATTTGCACTCTTGCAGTGAATGAATTCTAATTAATTGCTGTGTGACTTAGACAGTGTGCACAGCAGGACAAACGAACATGCCATAAAGTGAAATTTGTAAACAGCATGTATGGAGAATTAAGTTTTAAATAGATGTTTTTTTGTCGCAGGAAACTCTTTCCACTCCCACACGATTAGAGCCAAATTACGCCGGGTTTTGCAGGAAAAGAAACGAAGAGGAAATTGCCGGCTCGTAAAATCAGGCATTACCTTGTAATACAGTATATTACTGGTATTAAAGGGCTTCAGCTCTCTGCTCTGAAATCAGACTGCAGTTTCTCCAAAATGCGGCTTTAAATTAACATAATATAATCTCATATTTTAAGACTACTTTGCCTAAAACCTGGATAAGAAGATAATGTGAGAGATCAGCGGATTGAGATTTCTGAAGGAGGGAGGTTTAATAAAGAATTACTCATCTAAAGGACTCCGCAGGTTGTCTTACACCTGATAATAATTGACATGCTTAAAAATAATTGTGCCTGCGACCGCTTGCAGTGCTTTTTCTAGCGACGGCAGCGAGACGATACGAGTCAGAGGATTTTGAGAGTGTTGCCGTCTCTCCTCAGAACAAATGGTGGCGCTGCGCTCAGATGGTCCGACTACTCACGGAGGCAAAAGCGAAAAAAGCTTTTAGCTTTGACCTTTGATATTCACCGCGAGCTGCGGAATCAAGAGCATGCAGATAAGAACCAGCTGAAAGATTGACTAGCTTGTTTGTGATGCAGCGGCTGCTTAGGAGTAATTGCAATCGTCTGTGGATTTACAAGCAGAGCTGGAGTGAAGGGAGCAGGAGCAGACGGGTCCCTTCTTTATTGTCTCCAGGGGAATTTGTTTTTGACAATTGACCACCTGCTGCTCTTCAGGCAGTTTAAGACACAGTTTTGCAGGAACACTTTGAAGGACATTGCAACTCAAGATCCCATTTTTGCTCCGGCAACTGAAAGAGGCGTTAAGTCCTGTGTTTTGGGCGTCAGTTAACAGTGTTTCACTTACATCTCAGTAAAGTTCAACACATAAAACAGCCACACAGGTTGTCTGTGCAAACATGTTTTTATGATCCATATTTATGTTTATTCAGCGAGGACCTCTAGTGGCTGATGTGATTATGACTGCAGCAAAGGAGGAAGTCAGGTGAGGAGTCAGCGTTGGCTTATTTTAAATCATGCAGCACACTTAGGTCCTACCTAACGTAACGTAAATAATATGAATTCTATTTGCTGCAAATTAAGAAAACACAACTTCTCTCCCCAAATCCTTTAATTCACGGTGAATAAAACTTGAAATCATTCTGATTCTGCCTCACACAGCGTTCGTGTGTCAAGTTTGTTCTTTAAATTCTTTCTTTCTGGTTGGAGTCTCGTTTTCATGGTCATAGGAAATTATAATTTCTCAGACTGAACCAGACGACGCGACAGTTTCACAACGATAACAACATGTTTGTCAGGTTCACCTGTCGTTGGTGTTCTCCTTCAAGCGTCTACACATCATGTATACAAACACTGAACACATGCATTACAGTATAAACAGCCACAGACTTATGAGGAGGTTCACTCTGTGTTTTGTGTGTGTGTGGGGTTCGCTCTGTGCATGCACCCAAGTGTGTGTCCTTCTGTAGTGCCTCACCATCCATGTCCAGTCTCTGCATGATGATGGCCAGCTCCACCTCGCTGGGCATGTAACCCAGGGAGCGCATGGCCATGCCCAGCTCCTGTTTGGAGATGAAACCATTCCCATCTCGATCCAAAACACGGAACGCCTCGCGGATTTCTGCACGGCAAAAACACACACAACATATCACCGAACATTACTGTCTGTCTTCACTGTCAAAGATCATTTCAGTCTTTTGAATATATACGTATAATTACAGGTTTAGATAAACGGTGTTTTCTTGACATTGTGATGGTTCCATTTTCTTTCTAAATGAAGTTAAACGTGTGAGTTTTCCATCTTGTCGGTGCTGATTTGTGGTTTTCTCTTCAGTCTGAGACGAGGCTGACAGTGTGATGTGAGATGTGAATGAGTCCTTCACCTCTGCTCTGCTTTGTCATTTATTTTCCTGTCCTTGTTTTGTCTGTGTCTTAAAGTTCAGAGACTCATCGCAGCAGATGAAACTGTCCGTTCACCTTTCTTCTTTATTACCAACAGCTGGGAGTTCATTGATTGCCTGATTGTCTCTTGTCTGTCCTGTGTGTGTGTGTGTGTGTGTGTGTGTGTGTGTTAAAGAGGTTTCCTTGTTCTCTTCATTTCTTTTTATTCATCCATATTTGAGACTCTGTGACTGACTCTCATCCGTCACGTCATCAGAGCACTTCTTTTGATTTTCACTGTACAAGTGCAATAATTCTGACTTCTGTTCGTGTCATTTTATTGTCAAATCGTCTCTTTCACATTCTGAGTGTTTGATCTCTGCCGTGCTGCGTGATGTCGGTTACGGTTCCCATGTCTGCGCTGCCTGTTACTCTACAGATTGTGTGAATAATGACTGTTGTCTCTCAGGAGCAAAGGCAAAAATAGCGTGATGTTGTCACAGCGCCACAAAAACCACTCTGGGAGGAGGTCGGGGCGGGTGGTTACATCATCAGCTGTGTTTGCATGCCGTCTCTTACCTTTACTCAGCATTGGATTCTTTCGCTAATCATTAACACAATCATTCTCTTAGCGGGTGGTTAAAATCAATACTTCCTAATCAACGATAGATTGAATGAATACTTGTACGTTGAAGAGGGCAACTGTAGCGACAATCTCACAGAGAAATGTCGCCTGACTTTGCTGTTTCTCTCAGTGTCAGTCTGTCTGCACACTAAACCGGCTCAGACACAGACACAGTTACTAACTAGCCGGTGAATATAGTATTTTGCAGCTGAAGTTTCAGATATTTCCAAGGAGACATTAATGTTAGACAAATGCCTCTTTCACACTGGACAAAAGACCCTCACATCTGGGCTTCGTCTTCAATAGAAAAGTGTAAAACTGACATTAATTAACAAGGAGCGTGACTCTGCTGTAGTCGCGGATGTTGATCGGATGTGATGGAAACACAACACCAGGGTGGACACGATAATTCACACCCTCTTTCCAGCGTGATTCTAGTTAAGGACACTCAAATCTAATCAAATCATTTTAATTCATATAGCCCCAAAATCACAATCACACTGTCTCAGTGAGCTTTACAATCTGTATCGTGACCGACATCCTCAGACCCTCGATACGAGTGAGGAGAAACTTGCCACATAACTGAATAAACAAGCTGTTCTCAGAGGAATATCAGGTCCCCAGGACACTGTTTGAAGCTGGAAAGGTGACGGGGTCCGCCACATATAAACAAAGTAAAACGGTATGAAATTGTGTTGTCCTTAAATGTCAGTTTGTTTATTCAGTCAGTTTGTTTGTTCAGTGTGCCGAGGCGTCACTGCACATGTTTCTCCTGGTGCGTCGTCTCTCAGAGACACATTTCTCAGCATCACAGTGTTGTCTTGACGGTTTGGGGCAGCGGATCAGAAATTCACGACACGTGTTTATTTTGGAGCACGGTGACCCACAACCTTATATTAAAAAAAATTTAAAAAACGAGTTGCATGGTTGTGTCGTCGGCCTCACAGCATCTCAAAATGTACCAGTGAGCCATCAGATGGTGTGAGTGAGAGGAGCTTTTCCGTGAGACAAAATTAATGATTAACAGATCTGAGCAGGTAGTTGGTGCTGAAAGGTGCTTCCCCGGCGCTGATAACAGGCTTTCCCATTAACGGAGAGTGCTGCAGCCTTTCTCTCAGGCAAATCAAGGTGAGGGTGATCTCCCGTCCTCTCCCTCCCCCTCGTCCTCTCCCTCCCTCTTTCCTTGTCTCTCCTGCATCTTTACATACTTATTGTATTTTCCAAACCTCCGGGGGACTGTACCAATCCCTCCACACAGCACAATCACCATCAGCATTGCCAAGAGCGTTTCCGACTCTCTCCTCCCACATGAAAGGCTTCCTTCTGACTTGAAATTGTAAACGCGCACGCTGCTCATGAGGCATCTATGCGTTCATGCAGCACAATTACTCAAGTCACTGAGGACCTTCTTACGAAACACCCTGGTCAATCTCTGGCTAATTACTTGTCAATCAGTTGGCACTGTCTGAGCGGGGGTGGGAAAGGGGGCAGGCGGAGCTTTGGAGCGGGATGGAAGTGGTCGAATTTATCGACTTGATAAAGACAGCAGGGACAGGAAAGACTTTGTGAGTCTTTATCCCACCTCTCTCTGTACTTCTGTGGATCTGCACACTCCAGGGGTGGGAGAGGGTGTCATATCAACTGGCATTCGGCGTTTGTGCAAATCTTTACAGGCGAAACCCAATCGAGAAGAGTAATAGCTCGCTGCACGGCGGAATTTAAATCACAATTTTCCCAAGACTAATCCTTTTGCGAACTTAAACGATGAATTTTACATGAAGTTCATCTCTCTCTGTGTCTTTCTCAGGCTGCTTGTCATTAATATTCTCGTCCTGACATGCTGCTCCTTCCTCTCCTCTGTGTAATAAGTCCGTCTCAGATCTGCCTCCTATGTCTGTCTTTGCTTCGTCAGTTGCGTGAGAGACGAAGTTCAGTCGCGGCCTCCAGCCCTGAGCCTGTAAATATCCCCCGCGGCTGATAACCAGAGTCGAGCACCGTGCCACTACCTCCCCCTTTTCCCTCGCTCACTATATAAAATGAGAGTCAGAGGCGGCGGGGGGCAGATTGGAAATGCGGGCAAGTGTTCGGCCTCCCAAAACAAAAGTGAGATGTATTTGTATGCAGCTCAACAGTGAGGAGTGCGTTTTCAATAGGGTACGAATGAGCTGCTCCGTGATGTATTACAGTGCAACGTGTGTGTGTGTGTGTGTGTGTGTGTTGGTGTGTGAGTGTGCAGCTGCCTGTGCGTGGCGGTGTATTGTGAGACTCAACCCCCCAGGACTGTACATGTTCTCGCTGTGATTGATGAAATGCCTCAAAAGCGGAGAAAAGGATAGCGGCGATTCCAACACAGGGGGGTGATTAACTAGCCTTCTATCTGCGCTAACAGATGATCCGAGAAGAACCTTCAGCGTCTCTCTGAAGTGGGATTAGGAGTTTTCGAATGCTGGCGGCAAACACCACGGATATTTTGTCCACATCAAACAATCCCATTGGTCGCGTTGGATCTGCGGCTGACAGGGCCGAGATAATGCTTCATCAGAATGTCTGGAGTCTAAGAGTCCAGATTCAATTTATATAATGGCCCTACATAGGTCCAGACTACCTTACCCTTCCCACTGCCCTTGACAAACAAAAGCACAGTCGGAGGCTAACGGGACTAATCATGGCGACACGTTTCAGTCGCCGCGCCAGCTTCAGCAACTGTTTCAGTGAACTGGGCTGAGTCGAGTTGTGCACGAGGGACACTGGATTAAAAGATTTATGAGACAAAGTACTTCATACCAAAGCTCATCGGAGCAAAACTACAATGGGCCACATGTATAAACACAAACAAACAGCTTCAGTCAGAAACACACTCTCACGCTCTCCGTCCTCGCTCGGTGAGAGGATTACTGCAGCTGCTTCTTCTCCACCAAAGCAGAAATATACACACTCACTGCCGTCACTGTGAGTCTTTGTGAGGTTACGTCAAAGAGTCGCCTCACATCAGGACCTCAACGTGATGACAAACAGTCGGATCCGTACGCATGTTGCCAGCCTGAAAGAAGAAACTCCTCTGTGTCAACAGAGAGAGACTGCAGATTGTTACTTCTCAGTGTGTTTTTTTGCTCTGATTATTTGTTATGATACATTTTTCCTCACTTTAAATATATTTAACAGCGGGGAAAAGCACAATCAGACGATCATAAAACCACAGCTACAACAACAACAAAAAAAAAAATCTGCTGTGTTTCCCACACATATATTTTACTTGGACCAATGGCGATATACCTGGGTGAGCCGCCTAAGTAAAATAAATGTGTGGGAAACACTGCAACTTTTTGGAATTGGGGTTGTATGATCGATGACACATTTGGAGACCAATTCTAACATCATATACTTTTTTTAAATCGGCCTGAGAGAACGACGGCATCCTTGATCCTCGGTGTCATTTTGGTGCACGTTTGATTTGATCAGCAACATAATTAGCAAGATTTCTCTGCACGCGTCTCTCCTCACCAAATCCTCAAACAGGAGGTGCTTCTGATGCTGCTCAGCCCAGCCGCTGCCTGTTAACGACCAAGGACGCTTCTTCATACCCGATCATGATACTATCAGCTGTTATCAGTGAACCTGCTCACCTGAGGGACGATTCAAACAGGTGTTTTTCAATCATACATTTTGTTGCCTCTGTCACAACTTGATTGAAATGTGTTAAAACGTGGCATCTGATTCATTAAAGTGAAACACATATTTACAAAACTCACTGAAGCTGATGAGGTAAGTTGTATTTGTGCTGTTTTATTTATGTTTTAATCGGTCTCCCAACTTTCTTTTGATCAGTGTTGTACAAATTAAGAACAAGCAGACGCCACTTTATATGGATGTTAATACTAAAATATGAGTGCGCCTGTACTGATGCTAATTACGCTCAAACTGCAAGTGTGTACCGTAGGTCGACTTTAATCCAGGCATTCTGTCCGTATATCGCAGCGGTCAAATTAACTAGGAGGAGAAAGCGGCGGCAGATAGTAAACTCAAGCTGTCGGTGGTAAACAACTTTGTTTACAACGTGTCTGAGAGCCAGTTCAAAGAATCCCAGTGTTTGTGCTCGTTGCCACAATCCCAGATCTCAGGAATGACTTCAGAGAGAACAGTGTTCGTGTAACTGAGCCAACAAATATCACCATTGTTGTAATCGAAGGAGTTTTACGTCAGAAAATGCTAATATGAGTCCTTTTTGAAGCGGTCATCTTTAACATTTTGCTACAAAAAGACCTGGAGAGTGCAGTTTTACTTTAAAGCAGAGTGCAGGGGCCATCGCTTCTGCACTAGACTGATTGTAAACTTGGATTAGGAGGCTGATATCAATACATCCGTGTCCTAATTAAGGCCTGGTCGCATATATTTTATTTCTGTCACGTCACTCTGAGTCCTGTGACTGATTTTATTTCCTAAGCTCCATAATTGGAAACCGATGCATCTCGCCGAGCGCCGACAAATGGCTAAATGGAAAAACCTCTCCCTGGGAGAATTGAAGCGTTGTAACTGCATTGTTCCCGTAGTGAAACATTAATTGCTCGTACCTCACACTTTACTCTGCACCCTCACCACCACCTCCCATCCACCCTCTCTCTCTCTCTCTCCCTCTCTCGGTACACTCACCTCCCAGCTCCTCTGTGGAGATGCTGGTCAGCTGGAAGGATTCGCTGCCCTCCGTCAGGGAGCTGCTCAGGTAGTTGTCTGGATAGAGCAGGCCCGCCCGCACATGGTGGAATGGCATCTTCTCCCTGCAGAGCACACACACAGTCTGAATAAACATTGCATGTGTGTGTGTGTGTGTGTGTGTGTGTGTGTGTGTGTGTGTGTGTGTGTGTGTGTGTGTGTGTGTGTGTGTGTGTGTGCATGTATATTCAAACCCCGGCGACCAGCGTGGTCAGGAGCTCTTTTTAGAAACATGGTCTCCTGTGGAGGGAACATTGTTCCTTCCAAACCGCTGTCTCCTCGTGGTACAATCACAGTGACAAATTATGTAATCACATTATAATTCAATGGAGAAGGGGGAAAAAAAAACCATTCCACTCTTATTGTTCTGATAAATACCGTCAGGAACTCGGTATTATCTAGCGATCATTCTCTCAGCGCCTTTCTCTCCTGCTCACTCTTTGTTCAGCCTCCTTATAGTCCACAGAGGGAACGCACTAAAGTCCTGTCACTGGTTATCGTTTCTTCTAACCCTGCCGTCACATCTCCTGACTGCCTGTCCTGCCAGACACTCCCCAACACCTCACCAAGAGACTTCAGGGCTCGACAGGGCATCAATCTGCCGCGACCCCGTTGCTGTCGTCTGATCATGAGACGATTCTCTGATTTGATTCATGAGAGACGCCACCTCCGAGGGCTCTCCCTGTCTAATGTTGTGACACTTTGGCAATATCCTTCATGTAATATTCCTGCCAATAGTAGAGGCTGAAGTGAGCCGAGCCGAAGTGAGGGAGGGAAAGAAAGAAAGAGAGACAGGGAGGGAGCGAGAAGAGAAGAGATAGAGATCCCGAGAGGATTTCATGAGCGCGCCGCTGCCAGACAGCAGAGATGGAGATGGAAGAGAGGATGTCTCTGTCACAGGCAACTTGGTCAAAGCATAAACTCCTCTCCTCTCCTCTCCTCCTCTCCTCTCCTCTCCTCTCCTCTCCTGTTCTCTCCTCTCCTCTCCTCTCCTCCTCTCCTCTCCTCCTCTCCTCCTCTCCTCTCCTGTTCTCTCCTCCTCTCCTCTCCTCTCCTCTCCTCTCCTCCTCTCCTCTCCTCCTCTCCTCTCCTCCTCTCCTCCTCTCCTCTCCTCCTCTCCTCTCCTGTTCTCTCCTCTCCTCCTCTCCTCCTCTCCTCTCCTCTCCTCTCCTCCTCTCCTCTCCTCACCTCTCCTCTCTCTGTTATTTGAGACATAAATCCTGTGTGTGTCTTGGAATCAGAGCCGAGGGAGGGAGAGGACGCAGACTGAGCGTAAAGACAAAGACAGTGTAAAAGGTTAAGAGCCTTGGGATCAGTGTGAGTCTGCTCCGCTGATCTGTAGAGGACAGTAGGTGTGGAGATGGCTGTGTGTGTGTGTGTGTGTGTGTGTGTGTGTGTGTGTGTGTGTGTGTGTGTGTGTGTGTGTGTGTGTGTGTGTGTGTGTGTGTAGAAAGGTGTGTGTGTAGAAAGGTGTGTGTATGTGCACAAACTCTGTGAGCTCCGAGGAGATTTGGTCCATCTGCTGCTGGTTTTACTCTTGACCCACCTGCACATTAAAGGAACAGTTCATGCCCAGCTCGCAGTCCACAACAAATAATGCCTGACATATAATTCTTTGCCAAAAGATAAGATAACCACAAATGTCACATTTTTGTATTTTTATTTATTTATTTTTTTTTTGGAGTTCCTATGATTGCAGAGCAGCTCTAGAGGAGCGTGTTGCCACCTACTGTGTCGGCGTGTGACGATTCTATGCTTGTTATGTCAATTAAAGCAATTTGGCTGCATATTATATAATAAGCAGATAATATAAATTTCCCTTGTGAATCCAGAAAACCCCAAAATGCTCCGCACAGCTTGTCTGTGAGATCCCAGAGCTGTTTTACCGTGAACCTCCAGAAAAGTTTTGTGGACTATAAAATCTTCCCCCAACTTTCCATTTATACATGGAGGTGAGTAGATAATTTTTTTCCTCTTTTTTGGTAAACTGCTCCTTTAACTACTATACTCAACCAAGATCTGTCCTGCAATCATAGGTTTCAATTACTGGTCATCATTGTTGGATCATCGTCCAACATGTACCAACCATTCTGAGAGAGCCCAGGACAGAATGTCCTATAATAATAATAATAATAATAATAATAATAATAATACGCACCACCGGTTGAAGCTACAGTCTACTTGGTCCAGTACACACACACACACACACACACACTCACTCCCTTTTCAACCCATCAATGCAGACACAGACAGATGAAAAAAATAGACATAACAAGACAGAAACAGTCAGTCAGAGTGTCCTGCAGTTCACTTTACTGCTCGGGACACTTTACCAACCCAAGATATCGATATTTAAAGACTGACACTCAACAATCAACCAACCTTGTGGTGCGTTTACAAACAGCTCAGACACATCCTGACTCTACCTTTTAGTTTAAAGGGGCACTATGTAGTTTTGGAGAATAAATTCCAACTCAGAATTTTAATATTTACAATACTAATGAGGTAATGATACAAAACCAGAGAAGTGAGTGACGAGGCCTTCAGGTCCACCAGAACAAACCACGTACTTTGCAGTAAACACGGTGGGAATATGTGCATGCTGCTTGTTGCTGTGCTTTAGATGCATGTTGGCTTGTATGTGCAGACACAGCAGATTTTTACATGTGTATTTGTGCATAAAAGGTTTAAGTTTAAGCACACCTCTGCAAAATTAATGACTCCGTGGGCCATGTTCAAATTCCTGCGGGGATGTAGATGAAGGAAACATGTTGCGTTACTTTCTCCCCTTCAGGTGGAGATGTTTGACTAGAAGAACAACTAAATATAAACGAGTCATGGTGCAGAGATCATGAACATTTAAAGGATGTTAAATAAATGAGAATCTTCAGATTAAACAGAACCCAGCAAATATTTAAACGGTGGACAAATTAATAAGACATATGATAAGAACTTAATACGAGAATGTATTTTAACAGTCCATCTGCTCTCACAATTGTTCCCCTGACAGAAACTCCCACTCACTCACTCACGGCTGATCCTTTCTCTCTCCGTCTCCCCATCGCTCCCCCGTTTCTCTCCCACATATTTTTTGAATTTTTTTTTTTTCTACTCATGAAAACATAGACTGTTGTCACAGAGATGGACATGAGAGCTGACAAGGACAAGCTACAGCAGAAAAACCCTTCATCTGATAAGTCTCACCGCCTGGCAGGAGAGAGCAGGAAGACAGACAGTCAGACGGGTGAGACAGGGAGAGAGAGAGAGAGACAGACGGGGGGGAAGAGGATGAAAGAGGTGAATGAAAGCAGGCTGACTGACGGCGTTTGAACTGTGGGGTCACCTGCGCCCCAGGGAGGCTCAGTTTCGAGGCTTCGGCGTGGTGATCAGAGCGAACTTAAGCTCAGACGGGAGTGAAGAGGCTGAGATGAAGAGAGAGGATCAACCCAGATTGAAACCGAAAGCTGAGAATGTGGAGAAAAAGGGGGAATCGTGTTTTTTCCACACCTCCCTCGCTCCCCGTGGAGAGAGATGCATTAGCAGAGTGGCAGAACAGAGCTGACGGGTCACTACAGTATTTTTTTCCTCCCCCCCCTCACAACAGTATCCCATCACAGGCAGGCAGCCCTGACAAGACAACAGAATCAAGCCTCGATCAAAGGAACCAGGCTGTTAGTAGCGCAGCCACCAATTAGGCATCAAAACATGCAAAACCGTGTGATTTAACTTCATCCAGGGACTCTCTGATCCGCGAGAGAGATCTGTGAGCTGGACCTCATGAAAGACATTCAACAAAATTATTCTCTTTTTTTTTTTACATCAAGCCACCGAAACGTCAGTTAGCTCGTCGTGTCTACTCCAGTTTTGGGAGATGAGACTTCTGCTGCTGCCGCCTGCCAAAAATAATGAGGGTGCAGTTGATCAGCTGAGTGCTGGATGAAGGTAAAACTGCAACTCTGCCATTTGTCAGATGGACCACAGACACACACACACACACACACACACACACACACACACACACACACACAGGACAGGAGGAACAACTGTAGCATCAAACAGGAGCATGTGTTGCCTCAACAGGCAGAGCACAATAAAATGGCCTCCTTATTAGATTTGCAGCTAAACCAATCATAAGAAATGCTTCATGGAATTCAACTTGCTTCCCTCCCTGCTCAATGTCACACAGAAGTCACCTTGGGCAGCCTCCACACAGCAGCAGCCTCTCAGAGCTCAACTCTCACAGTGTTTCCTCAGCAGAGGCGCTGGATGAGCTGCCCATCTCGTTCCAGCTGGAGGTCAGTCTGGGTCATCCAGCCCTTCATCTCCTGTCCGCTGGTGTAAGACTATGGTCTGCCACCCTCACTGAGCCGTGAGTGGGGGGGGGGGGGGGGTTCTGAGAATAAAAAAGAAGAAGTAGAGAAAAAAAAAAAAAACATGCGCGCTACCCGCCAAAAATGCTCGCACCCACACCGCCCAACGCCACGCACGTCCTCCATCCGCTCCCATCCACAGGCGGGTCTCCTCCGGGGTTTCAGATGATGAATGTGTGCGAGGCAGGTGACAGATTTGGCCATCATGCTTCATGACTGTGGAGTTTGAGAGCATCTGGCAGTGAGACCGAGTACAACTGGGCTCCAGACCGCAGCCCGTTTATCAGCAGCAATATGTGAGCCGCCACAGCTGAGTGAGCGTCATGTGTCTGTGTGATGGACTGCTCCGCGTCCGTCTGCGTGTTCAGACAATCATACTGTAATTACACTTATAGCGCGCGTGTGATGGACCTATAATCACCCAATCACACCGATCAAACCCACGCAGCGCGCACCGACGCGCGCGCTCGCACCGTACGAACAGCTGGAAAAGAGATTTTAAAATAGACACAGACATCATTCTGTTGT